>NC_091119.1:177171542-177834042 GCF_040183065.1 Periplaneta americana
TCCCCATTATAATTCATTCTGCCACACCAATGTATTTGCGGAGGAATTGCTGATATTTACGGCCATCATGCACTCAGCTGTGCGAGGAGCAAGGGTCGCATTCCTAGACATACATCACTCAATGATATCATTAAAAGATCTCTGACTTCTTGTGGCATCCCGTCTCTTTTGGAACCACCAGGTATTAGTCGCGCGGATGGAAAACGACCTTAATTCCTTGGTCTAGAGGAAAATCTTTAATTTGGGACTCCACTTGCGTTGACACTCTAGCTCCAACTCACTTGCCGAATACCTCCAGACGCGCAGCATCTGCTGCTGAATTAGCCGTGAAAAAAAAAAGTCAATAAGTATGCTCATCTTTTAAACAATTATATCTTTGTCCCCTTTGCTGTGGAGACCTTAGGTCCTTGGAGTAATGACGCTAAAGTTTTGGTATCTCAAATAGGCCAGATTTTGATCTCCATTACTGGTGATCGTCGTTGCACTACTTATTTGCGTCAACGTTTAAGTATTGCAATTCAACGCGGAAAGGCAATGAGCGTTTTGGGTACTCTTCCAGAGTCCAGCCCTTTGGATGAAATCTTTCTCTTGTAAAATTTATTTAGTATACTTGCTTGCTTACTTACTTACTTACTTACTGGCTTTTAAGGAACCCGGAGGTTCATTGCCGCCCTCAAATAAGCCCGCCATTGGTCCCTATCCTGAGCAAGATTAATCCAGTCCCTACCATCAAATCCCACCTCCCTCAAATTCATTTTAATATTATCTTACCATCTACGTCTCGGCCTCCCCAAAGGTCTTTTTCCCCTCCGGCCTCCCAAATAACACTCTATATACATTTCTGGATTCGCCCGTACGTGCTACATGTCCTGCCCACCTCAAACGTTTGGATTTAATGTTCCTAATTATGTCAGGTGAAGAATACAATGGTTGCAGTTCTCTGTTGTGTAACTTTCTCCATTCTCCTGTAACTTCATCCCTCTTTAGTCCTAAATATTTTCCTAAGAACCTTACTCTCAAACACCCTTAATCTCTGTTCCTCTCTCAAAGTGAGAGTCAAAGTTTCACAACCATACAGAACAACCGGTAATATAACTGTTTTATAAATTCTAACTTTCAGATTTTTGACAGCAGACTAGATGATAAAAGCTTCTCAACAGAATAATAACAGGCATTTCCCATATTTATTGTGCGTTTAATTCCCCCCCCACCCCAAGTGTCATTTATATTTGTTACTGTTGCTCCAAGATATTTGAATTTTTCCACCTCTTCGAAGGATAAATCTCCAATTTTTATATTTCCATTTCGTACAATATTCTGGTCACGAGACATAATCATAGACTTAGTCTTTTCGGGATTTACTTCCAATCTTATCGCTACTATAACACTATCGCTACTAATATAACTACTGCAAGAAATATCACCACTACAAGAATTACTACCACCACTACAAGAATTATCATAATCACTACAAGAAATATCATCACCACTGCACGAAATATCACCATCACTGTAAGAATTATTATTATCACTACAAGAATTATAACTACTGCAATAATTATCACCACTATAAGAACTACCACTACCAAGAGGAGAATTGTAATTACCACTACAGTAACTCCAGTACAACTATATAAATTCCATTACCATCATTGGAAATACCATTATTATTTCAGCCATTACAATATCTAACATAAGTATCATTGTCACCACTATAGGAATCAGCTAAAATTACCACTACAGGAACTATCATTATCATAGAAACCATGCCTCTTTAGACCTGTTATTATTATTATTATTATTATTATTATTATTATTATTATTATTATTATTATTATTATTATTATTATTATTGTTGTTGTTCTAAAATAGTACTTTCTTTAATGTTATCTCATTGTTTAGTTAGAAATGCTTTTCCCATTTTTATTGATTTTTTAAAATATATCTTTATCCTCTGTTTCTATCCGCACATTTCCAGCAATTTTATGCAATATAAATTTATTCGATCTCCCTTCTTCTGTATCACATTTTACAAAAACCTGTATATATTCTGGTACAGGAATTTAATTTAAATCTAGAACATTCTAATAAATGTTTCACGTCTCGAAATATAGGTTTATCGGTTAAAACAAACAATTCTGCTTATATTAAACCCGAACAAGTGCTCCAACGGAGCTGCATAATTTCATTACCTTGTTTTCCTAGCTACTGAATCTTTTTTTTATTTATTGTGGTCACATGTTACTCTGCTATTTATATCGAATAGCTAGTGAAGTTGAATTCTCCATTTTACGAATTTTAAATTGCTAGTGTGTTAATTATAAACGTTGTATTGCGCACTGGAAACTAAAAACCAGAGAAGATTGATTGATGTCATGCCACCCCAATTGTTTTATTGTACATCACACTCACCCCGACAGCTTCTACATTAATATAATTCTCCCTCTTCGAGACATATAACCTCCACTTTTGGCTACACTGCATATAAATTATAGCTTACATTTTTCTGCTGTTCTTAGCCACAGTCCGTTTGGGGCAGCCCGAAATATAGCAATCAATCATTGTAACTAATTTACTGACCGTACGTACGACTTTATAAATGGCTGTCCATCTGCATAGATAAACAAAATGAAGACCAGCACGGAATTGTACGTCAGTGTCTGCAGTATTCCCACATCTGACAGATGAAATATAAGAATTTGAGCGTTTTGATGCAGCTAATTGAATGCAATACTTTTTTTTCCCAGAAGGTATTGTAATTCAAACTTTTCCCTTTGCTGCAAATGAATAGAGAAGTTCACAACGCTTCACACTTTCGTCATGAAGTGAACAAAAAGGCAGTGGATTTGAAGGATTTCTTACTGATTATGATTGATATACTTGACCAGCCTCATGGGCTAGTGGTCAGAGCTTCTGACTGCAGTTCATGGGGTCCCGGGTTCGATTCCTGGTTACAACACAGGAATTCTTCCTTAAAGGGTAATGTTCCTGTGTTCGTCCATGGGCTGGGGATTAGGTTAAGCCTTGGTTTTTTCTGCACCGACGCATGCGACGTGCGAGATGCGAGGCCCGCCTCTCACAAATCTGGAGTACGTGAGAAATAGTGAGTGGTTTCTATAGCTGCGAGCTCCGAGGTCTGCGCACCTCGCAGTTATACAGGGACATCATTTTATTTTTACTTCAATTTTTATTGTACCTGAGTTTTGCAATGTACTTCACTCCCACCCCCTCTACTAGTAAACTTCCAACCGTTCACGACAAAGAGCCGAGGGCGCGTAAGCAGTACTGAGTTACTGAGTATAGTACGTTTCAGAAATATGTTCGCGTTTTCCAGTGACGAAAGAGCTTTCAATATTGAATCATATTTTCGTACGGGTACTGTCGTCCGTTTCCCTATGTCGCATCCCGGTTTCCCCCACCTGCTTCTGTTCGCCCCTTTGTAAAGTCTAGTAGCTGGGCTATCTTAGCTCTTTTCTGAAAACATTAATTTCTGTTAGGAATTGGACGTCTACGTAATATTATTCAAGTGTTTAAAATAACTTAAATAAAAGGGCCTCCTTAAGTAATTAACTGTGACGTGATTTCCCCCCCTTCTCTAACCCTGCGACAAAACCACTTGAACGGACAGTAGATAGCATTTCTGAGTGATTTTATCTTTTCGGATCGGGCAGAAGTGAAGATTGAATTTACAGTACGTAAGGTACTCTTTTATAGAGTAGGTACAGAATTATTTCAACATGAGTTACTCGTACGAAGGACGAAACTGGTAATTGGAATTAGGTACAATAGTCTATAGTGCGATAATATGGACAAAAGAACTGAAGCCTATATCGAAATGAACAGCCACCATTTTCTAAAATGTGTTTAAATAGCCATATTATGATTATTTTTCAATTTAACTTCATTCTCTATATAGTACGCTAATGTGCTGTAACAGTACAATGTACACTGCATAATTAATACTTCCGAATGGATAGCTCAATTCGTGTGTAAAACACTAAGTGTTAATACAGTACTGTATTTTGATTAAACAAAAACCTAATGAAAATTATCAAACTCAAAATTGCGATATTTCCTAGTTTACATAAATGGATGAACTACTTTTCTTCCCTCCTATACCTAGTAAAGTGATTTGTATTTTACACCAGTATCATCGAACTCCGTCGTGGAAAGGGTAGCAAACGGTGTTTCCTGTTTCAATCGTTAATAGAAAGGTATAGCCAGGTTAATATTAAAAATGTTAGTAAAAATAAAATGATGACCCTGTAGAAACCACTCACTATCTCTCGTGTAGTCCGGATTTGTGCGAGGCGGGCCTCGCATCTCGCATGTCGCATGCGTCGGTTCAGAAAAACCAAGGCTTTAGGCTTAGATTTAAGAACTCTCCTGGCAATTCATCACCACCATCACCACCACCACCATCATCATCATCATCATCATCATCATCATCATCGGTGCAGCGTAACTTCACTTTCCAGGCGCCCCAGCCTCATAAGTGGGTTACAAATAAGCCATTGCCAGGAGAGATCAGAAATGTCAAATGACAACCTGGTGGCATTGAAAAAAAATGATTGATATACAGGGCGATTCACGAGGACTTACCGCCACTTACGAATCATATTCCCGAAGACATTTTGAGAAAAAAAGTCATATAAACATGGGTCCTATTCTCAGTATTTTCAGAGTTACACTAATTCGGAGTTGTTAAAAAATACTTTTTTTCTTTAGTTTTAAGGGTAAAAGAATATTACAATTAAAGAGTGAACTATTCAGAAGTATAATTTCTTTAATTCGCTAGTAGTCTGAAACAAATAGTAGGCATATAGGTTTTTTCAGTCAAATCACTTATCATTAGTACATATATTGAACCTTTATGTTAAAACATGAAGTGGTATTTACAAGTTTTGACGAACGTTTTCGCCATTAAAATGGCATCTTCAGATCACAATAAAAGAATATAAAAACACGTAATGAACACTTAAAATTCAGATAATTACAATCGTTAAAAGATAAAAAAAATTTTTAGACAGTTCTGGTAGGCAATCAAACATATGCCATTAGAATTACATGTAGCATAAAGTAAACATCATGAAGATAAGGAATGAGCAAAAATCACTATACTAACTGATACGTGTACAAAAATTAGGATGAAGGCAGAACAATCTTGAAATACATGTAGGTGCAGTTCACAAAATGACGAAAACATGCTACAGTAGTAGGTCGCTCGTGCTGCTGTTCATGGGCGTTTGAAATTATAACCAAGATGGTTGAAGAGAGGCTGACGTGAGTCCATTGGTGCAGCAACACGAGCCGTGAAGATGCCATTTTAATGGTGAAAACGTTTGTCAAAACTTGTAAATACCACTTCATGTTTTAACATAAAGGTTAAATATATGTACTAATGATAAGTGATTTGACTGAAAAAACCTATACTATTTGTTAGATACTACGCTTTTCGGACCTAACATGCCTTTAAAATTAGTATTCTGAAGCTAAAAATGTGTCTTTCTATTCTTTCTCAGATACGAGATCAGCTAGCAACTGCTGAAAATCGAACGGAAAACAGTGACAGTGAAAACATTCAGTATTTTAAGTTTGCTCCCGTCACTTCATGTGACTTGAAAATAAGTTTTTCTCGTTTCAAATCATGTTTAACTAACAGGCGAAGAAGTTATGGTTTCGAAAATCTTCGAATCTAAGTAGTCATACACTGTAATAAAATTTACAGAACAGAACAGTAAATTTGATATATTGCTCATGTTTATTTTTCTTGAAGATTGTTCCATTGTAGTAGATAGAAGGAAACAGGCAAATTTGAAATTCTTACAGGATCCAATCGTGGAGAATAGAGATAATTATTTCAATGAAAGACGGGAAGCAAGTCGTACACTTAGGAATAAGATTAGAGATTACTTGAAGGAAAAACTGAATGAGATAGAAACAAATAGTAAGAATAAAAACATTCGAGATTTATATAAGGGTATAAAGGAATTTAAAAACGGATATCAGGCAAGGGTAAACGTGATCAAGGATGAGAATGGTGACTTGCTTGCAGACTCTCATTCAATCCTTAACAGATGGAAAAACTATTTTCGGCAACTACTAAATATACATAGGCCAAATAGAAATGATCGGGACGGAGTTCAAATACATACTGCTGAGCCATTTATACCGGAACCCACACTTTCTGAAGTCGAAATTGCGATAGAAAAACTGAAAAAGTACAAGTCTCCAGATATTGATCAAATTCCAGCAGAATTAATACAAGAGGGTGGAAGGGCATTATCTATCGAAATTTATAAACTTGTACTTGTAATTTGGGAAAAGGAAATTGTACCAGAACAATGGAAGGAGTCCATACTCGTACCTATTTTTAAGAAGGGGGACAAGACTAACTGTAGTAACTTTCGAGCAATATCACTTTTGTTGACGTCGTACGAAATTTTGTCGAATTTCCCTTTTTAGAAGATTAACTCCATATGTAGATGAAATTATTGGGGATCATCAGCGTGGTTTTAGGCGTAATAGATCGACTATTGATCAGATTTTTTGTATTCGACAGATATTGGAGAAAAAATGGGAGTATAAGTGTACAGTACATCTGTTATTCATAGATTTCAAAGAGGCGTATGACTCGGTTAAGAGAGAAGTTTTATATAATATTCTTATTGAATTTGGAATTCCCTAGAAACTAGTTAGATTAATTAAAATGTGTCTTAGTGAAACTTACAGCAGAGTCCGTATAGGCCAGTTTCTATCTTATGCTTTTCCAATTCACTGCGGGCTAAAGCAGGGAGATGCACTGTCACCTTTACTTTTTAACTTCGCTCTAGAATATGTCATTAGAAAAGTTCAGGATAACACAGACGGTTTGGAATAAACGGGTTACATCAGCTTCTTGTCTATGCGGATGACGTGAATATGTTAGGAGGAAATCTACAAACGATTAGGGGAAAAGCGGAAATTCTAGTTGAAGCAAGTAAAGCGAGTGGGTTGGAAATAAGTCCCAAAAAGACAAAGTATATGATTATGTCTCGTGACCAGTATATAGTACGAAATGGAACTATAAAAATTGGAGATTTATCCTTCGAAGAGGTGGAAAAATTCAAATATCTTGAAGCAACAGTAACAAACATAAATGCCACTCGGGAGGAAATTAAACACAGAATAAATATGGGAAATGCGTGTTATTATTCGGTTGAGAAGCTTTTGTCAACTAGTCTTCTGTCAAAAAATCTGAAAGTTAGAATTTATAAAACAGTTATATTGCCGGTTGTTCTGTATGGTTGTGAATCTTGGACTCTAACTTTGAGAGAATAAGGTTCTTAGGAAAATATTTGGGGCTAAGAGGGATGAAGTTACAGGAGAATGGAGAAAGTTACACAACACAGAGCTGCACGCATTGTATACTTCACCTGACATAATTAGGACCATAAAATCCAGACGTTTGAGATGGGCAGGACATGTAGCACGTATGGGCGAATCCAGAAATGCATAGAGAGTGTTAGTTTGGAGGCCGGAGGGAAAAGACCTTTGGGGAGGTCGAGACGTAGATGGGAGGATAATATTAAAATGGATTTGAGGGAGGTAGGATATGATATTAGAGACTGGATTAATCTTGCTCAGGATAGGGACCGATGGCGGGCTTATGTGAGGGCGGCAATGAACCTCCGGGTTCCTTAAAAGCCAGTAGGTAAGTTTATTTTTCTTATATCTATGCTGTTAATTATGTGTTTCAACCTACCATAATGCTATCAATATGTTGTTCCATCCAGAAATCACTTATCTAGCAGACCTGGCAGTACCTCCGTGCAGTATAATCTGTAAAATATAGAAATACGTGTAAGTACCTGATAGTTTTATCTAACTTGAAACTATTTCCAGAGAAGCTATTTCGCTGAAGACAGCTCGGATCTGCTCGAAAGTAAAACCGAGAACACGAGGGGACCAACTCTTTTTTTTTCCTTCATATTCCCTGCATTGGCTTCGTGGGCCCAAAGGACAGGGAGGCTTGCGTCGTAGGGTTTCTTCTGCTTATCCCAGCGGTATCTGAATTGAGGGCAAAGGGCATAAGATTGGAGATAAGCATGGCTTATTTGGCTTCTCTTTCTTTCCTAGAATTCTGTAGGAGAAATTCAGATTCGTAGAATACAGGCCTAGAAATAAAAGTGAAATGCAACCATAATTCTCAGCTATATACTGTAGAAATTAAAATATTGTTCTTATGCTCGACCATGCCGAAATGTAGTAATTATACACCTGGTAGCAGCCCTTTAATGGACCTCATTAAAGTACACCTATTCATTAAAGTTAATGTTTTCCACCAATCAGAAAGCAATATGAAAGCGCAAGTATCGATTAGTCTCGGATATGCAATCGAAAGACAACTAGCGAAACGTCACGGAGGCTGAAAATCCAATACTGTCGCAGAAGGTTATGTTCTGTTACTATAATAATTAGCGTTAATTGTAAATAATATTCAATTAAATTCAATTTGTCATCTCGTTTTTCAATGTCTAAATCAATTTCCATGTTATATCAAGATTAATGTTCATTTTACTCTCTAGATTATATCAAGGTCAATGATATTTGTTCCTCGGAAAAAAATCAATACTTTCGCGTCTGCGCACATCTCACAATTTACGAGGTATTGCACAAGTTCAGTTCCGTTCCCCAGTTAGATAAGAATAACATGAATACTTATGAATAATTTCAAGTTATAAATATGGTCGAGCATAAAAAGTCGTATGAAACTTGCCTATAATGGTAATTAAGATGCTCGTACGAAAATTATGAAGCTCGCTTGCGCTCGTTTCATAAACATACTCGCGTCTTAATTACTACCATTATAGGCTCGTTGCATAATGTACTATTATGTAACTTGATAATTATGTTGCAGAAACTGCGGTAACATTTTCACGACATTTGTAGCCTAAAATATTACGATTTATTTAATATTTGTGTGCTGTCCAATTGTATTGAAGGCTAAAAATAGACAATAGTTTGCATTTGTCTTGCTTAAAAACATTGGATTAAATTGTTTATTTTTGTCTGATACACATCATCAGAATAGTGCACCCTCGGGCTACCGTCTCTTACCCGCAGATAAGACATTGCACTATCGTGCATACGTGGCTGCTGGCGGGTATGCTTTCTCTCTCTCTCCCTTCTGCACGACGGTGCATATTCCGAGATACTGCTTACCTTTTACCCATTTCAGCGCATGCTGACGACCACTGGTCTAGCGTCTAGCTAAACGCCAATTCCTTATTTCAACATTGACGAGTCATTAATTTGTCTCCTGTTATAGAAGTAACATTTCGCCTCGAGCAATTGGACCCATTTTGTTTCGTCATATGTGACAGCTCAGTCACATTTCACCCATTTGTAAAGAGAAATATAGTTATATGTAGGGTCCGTGTTTCTGCTACCTAAAGACTGAAGTTAAATACACATTGGGTATAGGGATAGTACGCCGAACACAGGTAATGCAACGGATAAGGATATAAACAAACACGTCATCGCTGCGTGCTTGTGGAGTAAAGTCGACTCCCGACATTCTGAAGCTATATTATTAAACACATGCTTGAGCAGTGATGTTCCTTTTCGTCGTGATCTTTGCAGTGAATAGGCCTAATAACATGCATTCGTAAGTTACGGAACTTGAACATATGCGGATGTCACTTGAAATGATTTTATATTGCAAGAAATTCTTCCAGTAGCACATAGCGTTATCGGTGCATGATATAGTAGGCCTACAAGATATTTCTATTCTCTGATATTTGTTCGTGTTTTATTAGGATATTGCACGTCGTTCATCACTGAAAACCCAGTAATTAGAAATTCCCTAAAATGTAGATTATGTAATTTATTAATTGGGATGTTGGCACTGAGCATCATAGTAGACCACACAAATCCGTACTAAACACAGTTTCTATGCCTCTTCATATTGCAGTGTCTGTCAGTGCTGTGTTTTGCCACTTTTAAGTTTATTTTCACTATTTATAGGCCTGTGTAATCTTGAGCGTATTCCGAATCTCAGCGCTGAGCAATCTGATGGCATTACGGTGTTCCGAAATTCACCGATGGCTTCACTGATGCTCCACTAGTGTCGCACCGGTGCCATCAGCTTGCAGAGGTGGTGGCAGTCTCCATCAGCCGCCATCAGTGAATCTGATTGGTTCTTGTATAGGGCAGGAATTAGCAGACGAATGACATCGTGCACTGTTGTGTCATGGCGGTTTGTGCTGCTTTGGTTCTGCTGCATTGTTTGTAATGAGCACAACGTAAAACCAATATGTTAATGGCTTATGAGCGAACATGTCAACGGACCAGTTATTACTACCGGTTCAAGAAATAAATTGATTATCCTCTATTTTCTTTGAACGAGATGGCAGTACGGAAATTTTGCTAGCATAGCACAGACAACAACTTATACAGTCGCCATGACAGCCATCGAACCTTCCAGCAGTTTTGTTCCTATTTCGCTGCAGCGTGACGTCATTGTTGTCCACCGTTCATGTGAGATTCGGAATACGCTAATTGTCTACATTCATAAGAACCGCCCCCATGAGGAACCCGAAGCAGTGCCCATCCCGTAACGCGAGGTCTTGGCAAGATACTTTAAACTGCGACGCTGCGACGTATGAATAAGTGCAATCTAAGAGTCGAACTTGGATCCCCAGAAATGAGGTCCAGTAATAAAGTAATTACATTATAAAGTAAAGTAATAAAGTATTATCCACAAAATAATTAAAATTGAACATGTTTATATGTGTCTTCAAGCGTAAAGAACGACGTGTATAGGCCTATGTGTAATTCATTTCCTGTATTAAAGGTGTTGTTAGGTGGTGTCTCATTTATTTGGAGAACTTGGAAACGCTCCAACATTGTGACACTTTGACAGTGATTAACGCTGAAATTAAGTTATAAACTATGCAAAATGATGCTAGTCTTCTCTGTCTTGGTTATGTTCCGACATCTTTGAACACTTGAAAATGAGATTTGTCGTACATTTGATATTCGCGATATTCCTTGTAACTGTACATTTCAGATTACTTCTTTAAGAACCTTGGTTCAAATCGGGATGGATACGGGATTTTTCATCTCCATGTAACTTCTACGATATCTCCAGAATTTAACTACCAGGCAGCGCGTTTTCGTTCCCAAACAAGTTAGGAAAGTTATCGGTTAGTAAATCCTGGAGTTTTAGAGTTAAACTCTGACCCTAATTGCTTACGTCACGACGCTACGTAAAGTATAACTTAGTTCGGTAAATAATACTTACTTACTTACTTACTGACTTTTAAGGAACCCGGAGGTTCATTGCCGCCCTCACATAAGCCCGCCATCGGTCCCTATACTGAGCAAGATTAATCCATTCTCTATCATCATATCCCACCTCCCTCAAATCCATTTTAATATTTTCTTCCCATCTACTTCTCGGTTTCCCTAAAGGTTTTTTCCCTCCGGTCTCCCAACTAACACTCTATATACATTTCTAGATTCGTCCATACTTGCTACATGCCCTGCCCATCTCAAACGTCTGGATTTAATGTTCCTAATTATGTCAGGTGAAGAATACAATGCGTGCAATTCTGTGTTGTGTAATTTTCTCCATTCTCCTGTAACTTCATCCCTCTTAGCCCGAAATATTTTCCTAAGCACCTTATTCTCAAACACCCTTAACCTATGTTCTTCTCTTAAAGTGAGAGTACAAGCTTCACAACCATAAAGAACAACCGGTAATATAACTGTTTTATAAATTCTAACTTTCAGATTTTTTGACAGAAGACTAGATGACAAAAGCTTCTCAACCGAATAATAACAGGCATTTCCCATATTTATTCTGTGTTTAATTCCCTCCCGAGTGTCATTTATATTTGTTACTGTTGCTTCAAGATATTTGAACTTCTCCACCACTTCGAAAGAAAAATTTCCAATTTTTATATTTCCATTTCGTACAATATTCTCGTCACGAGACATAGGAAATTCTCTTCAAAATATGTGACTGGTTCTCAGTCAATAAATTGGTATTAAATTGTAACAAAACTAACATAATTCAATTTAAATCCTGTGCAAATTCAACCTCGCAAATTTCTAGCGCAATAATTAACAACAGATCCCTATTAGAAACAACGACAACCAAATTTCTTGACTTAAAAATCGATAATATGTTAAATTGGAAAAATCATATTAAAAAAATTACTCCCAAACTAATAGCTTCTTTTGCTATTAGATCTATGCAAAAGATAGTAAATATCAATACCTTAAAAACAATATAATTTGCATACTTCCACTCGGTAATGTGTTTTTGGAATAATATTCTGGGGAAATTCCACAGATAGTAACAGTATATTTCTATTACAAAAAAGAGTAATTAGAATAATAGGTGCCAAATCTAGGGAATCTTGTAGGACTATTTTCAAAAAACTACAAATAATGCCCATGGCTTGTCAATACATCTTTTCATTAATAGTCATCCTCGTATGTAATCGTGAAAACTTTGTAACTAATTCAACAGTTCATAGCATAAATACACGTCAAAAAAATGACTTTCATACTCCATCGGCAAGTCTATCATGTTATGAAAAAGGAGTGCGTTATATGGCAGTAAAAATTTTTAATAGCCTCCCTATCGATATAAAAAATTAAACTCAAAACATAAGATTATTTAGGGCCAAATTAAATAAGTACCTAATTTCTCACGCCTTCCATTCTGTAGGTGAATTCATGATATTCAATAACAGTTCATGAAATTGATACTAAAACTATGTGTTGTACTAGGAGACTATATTGTAAACCTCGTCTGTATATATATTTCATCTGGACTGTGACTATAAATTAAGACTTTATAATAGTATTAATTTTTTGACTTGTTCCATATTCTAGCTGTAAAGCAATGTATGAATACCATGGAATGTTAATAAATACAATACAATACATTCATATATCCTACTTTGTCTTTTCGGGATTTACTTCCAAACCTATCTCTTTACTTGCTTCAAGTAAAATTCCCGTGTTTTCCCTAATCGTTTGTGGATTTTCTCCTAACATAACTCTGCCAGACAAAATAAAACTACTACTACTACTACTACTACTACTACTACTACTACTACCACGACCACGACCACTACCACTACCAATACCACGACCACGACCACGACCATGACCAATACTACTACCACTACCACTACCAAGACCACTACCACTACCACTACCACGACCACGACCACTACCACTGCCACGACCACAACCACTACCACTACCACGACCACGACCACTACCACTACCACGACCACTACCACTACCACTACCACGACCACTATCACTACCACTACCACTACCACTACCACTACCACTAAAACTACCACTACCACGACCACTACCACTACCACTACCACGACCACGACCACTACCACTACCACGACCACGTCAACGACCACGACCACTGCCACTACCACTACCACTACCACGACCACGACCACGACCACGACCACTACCACTACCACTACTATTTGCCCCCTTAATTTCTCACCAACCGTTAGACTTTCGATGTAGATTAATTCAAGCTACATTATCCTGAATTAATTTTATATTCCTCCTGAGACACTCTGTATATATAGGCTATGCAGGTTTGGTGCCAGGTATTGGAAGAAAATATTATTTTAGTAGGCGTTGACATCAACCAATCCCTAGTTATTAGCTGAGATCTGTTTCTGTTTAAAGTTAATGGGTTATTCCAATCCTATAGTAAGAGACGAGGATAGAAGAGAGGGGGTGAGCTTGCTTTTACACGACGCAGGGTTCCCCGAATGAGTTGCCTGCACCACGCATTAATAATGCAATTATTATTAGCATTCTCGCTGTAACGTCACACGTCTCGGCTAACTTCATTGATTTCCGCAGAAGCAATCATCTGCATCTCTTGTATATAATTACAGCAGAGATGCGATGAGCTACTTCCAGAATTCTGGGCTTGTGTGTTGCTTAATAGCTTTCATTCAGAGTGACGTAACAAATCTCTCACATCTGTTCAGCCGAATCATGTTAGATTAAGCTTGTTACATACTAAGATGCAACTATAGTGTTCTCTTACGTAATACAATAGGTTAATGAAAATATTTTATGGACGTTCTCTTGTTTAATCTATACTAATAATAAATCTGTAGCCGAAATTTTTCTGGTAATATTCGATTTTCCAAAAATAATTGGTCCTTATATAATTAACCACCCTGAAACCGCAAATCGCTTTTTTGAAATTTTTGTTTGTCTGTCTGTCTGTCTGTCTATGTTTGTTACCTTTTCACGCGATAATGGCTTAACGGATTTCGATGAAAATTGGAATATAAATTAAGTTCGTTGTAACTTAGATTTTAGGCTATACGGCATTCACAATACATTATTTAAAAGGGGGGTTATAAGGGGACCTGAATTAAATAAATCGAAATATCTCGCTTATTATTGATTTTTGTGAACAATATTACATAACAAAAGTTTCTTAAAACATAATGTCCGATAAGTTTTACTCCTTGAAAAATTTTGATAGGACTGATATTTAATGAGATAAATGAGTTTTAAAATTAAAATAACTGCCATCTAAGGTCGTGTAATGAATTAAAAAACAAATGACTTCGTCTATAAGGGGCCTTGGACAACAACAATCGAAAGCTATGAAAGATAGCCTACAGAGAATGTTTCTGTGTTTGTATGAAGTAATATCAGAAGCTAAATTAACCGATTTGTATAATTAATTATTATTTCACCATTGGAAAGTGTAGTTTCTCTAGATGGGCATAATGCTATAATGTTATTACAGTAACTTCTGATATAATATAATATAATATAATATAATATAATATAATATAATATAATATAATATAATATAATATAATATAATATAATATAATATAATATAATATAATATAATATAATATAATATAATATAATATAATATAATATAATATAGTATAATATATTATAATAAAATATAGTATAATATAATATAATATAATATAATATAATATAATATGTAATATTATATAATATAATTTAAGTTATTTGAAGGGTTCAGAAACATAGTGGGCCAAGCGCCATTTACTGAATACGTAGAAAACAAGGGTTAAAATTAAGTTATTACCATAATCCAATGGAAACATATAACAAGTAAAATAAAATATACACATCAAATCTAAATGATGTCAATCTTCATTAAACTATGGTTGCATGTAAAAAAAAATGTAGAAACATGTTAAAAGAATTGTCATTGCATCAAATGAGTGGTCTCTGGACCAAAATGATCGCATTTTAATTTTTTTAATACAATTTAAATTAAGTAACATATTAAACGATTTATCCTTCTATCAAACACGAATGATCCCGGGATCAAACGTCGTATTTTAATTATGTAATTACTTTATATTTATTTCTAACGGGTGCAGCGGAGCGCACGGGTACGGCTAGTATTATAATAATCTTACGTTGTTATCATTAGTTTTGGCTCTATCCTCCTGAGTCCTGATATTATAGTATACTGTATTATAATTAATATTTGATTTATAGCCTGGATTTTATGGAATTATGGAAGAGTCGGGTAGTATTGGACATCGAGTAATATCGGATAGTGAGTTTCTTTCATCTACCACACGATGATAGTACCTGATTGACATGGTTACGTTTCTGTGATGTCGCATAGAGAAACGTAACCATGTCATTCAGGTACTACAGTTTGGTGGTAGATGAAAGAAACGCACTGTCCGATACTGCCCGATGTCCGATACAATCCGACTCTTCCCAACATATTATTCTGTTCCTATATTATATAGTTATATGAAAATCTAAAATGTCAGCGAATCACACCAAAGGGATCATTATTCCCAAGTTTTAAGGGGACAAGGTACTCAGAATCATAAAAAAATGGAAAACTTTTGTTTTTAACAGAAATAAATTCCCTGAATCTTCTCGATCAGAATATATATAGTTTTACAATGTTAGAATGAGTCTAACCTATAAAAAACAGTTTTTAATTGAAGCGGATGTCTCATTAAATCAGTTCTGCCACGCCTCTTCACTGAAATGTGAAAGTGAAAACGTTGTGCAGGATGTAAATACCAGTAGTGATGGTGTTGTAAATTAACAGTAATGATGTAGGCCTAAATAGTAGTAGTAATATTATAATTAGTGTAGATTTGTATAAGTAAGTAAGTAAGTCAGAAATTGATGTTAACTTTTAAACGCGGTTTTCTTAAACCACAATTTTACGTTAATATGAGCCCTTCAGAGCAGAAGTGGTGTAAGTCAAAAATGGGTAATGAGGGTTGAACTAAACATTCTGTAAAATACAGCGCAAAGTAGCAATTAATATTCAATTTATTTAAACTATTAGTAGTCAGTGGATAGCACGAATGACATATTAATTGCTACTCTGCGCTGTATTTTACAAAATTTTTACTTTAATCCTCATTACCCAATTTTGACTTACACCACTTCTGCTCTGAACGGCTCATATATGCATCTATCT
Organism: Periplaneta americana; assembly: GCF_040183065.1. Lineage (NCBI taxonomy): Eukaryota > Metazoa > Arthropoda > Insecta > Blattodea > Blattidae > Periplaneta > Periplaneta americana. The sequence continues at coordinate 177,188,062 of NC_091119.1, forward strand.
CTCATAAGCTATTAGTATTACAGACCTGAAATTTTGTACGTTCATTGTAATTCATATCATGACTTAATGGTAGCACCTTTACGTTGATATGATATGTATTACAAGATTGAGATATATCTTTGTGCTGAATATTTCAGGTTTTTCTCAGTAGAATTTTTATAAAAGTATATTATTTTTTTAATTGATGAAATCGAGCTAAATCTATAATTTTTCTGCTGAAGGTACATAAATATATTACAAATATGTATGAAAATTTTTAGCAATGTACATTAACCAGTTTTCAAGAGAAAGGTGCATGAATTTAATATTTTTTTTTGTTTTCCTTTTCTTCTTTCATTTCAATACATTTTTTTAAAACTCAATTATAGCAGTTAATGTAACAAACTAACCACCAATATAATCCTAAAAGCATATACAGTAACATGTAAAATCTTGAAAATAACACCTTCTATACTTTCGAAGAAATAGCCACTTAAATGAGCATCGCACACTTTGAAAACATAGGGGAGACCTGTCTATAGTGGTCCCCCGGGGTAAAGTGGTACCCTCTACTTATCTCTCCAGTTGGTGCTGCCATCTCCGTTTAGAGTTCCGTAGTACTTCCTTCTCTATCCAGCCATTACGTACGTGTCTGCTGAAGTGTTTGGACGTGTTAAATGATAAGATACAGAGAAAATTCCATTTTTTGAAGATCTGATGTAAGGTAAGCTTCCTGTTTCATAGCACTGTACTTTCTGTCATTAGGAGAGTTACTATATAAAGTTATTGCTCAAGTAAGACCCAGTTCTATACTACATATTTCAATGTTTATCGAAACTATACAAGATGGTATCCGTCCGTAGCCATGACCTTGTTTAAAATAGAGCGGTCGGGGTAACGTGGTCCCCATTTTTCTAGGGGACCATTTTGCCCCAGAAATTGTTAAATTCGTGACTATTTCTTTGTTGTTGCAGAATACAGATAAAATGTCTAGAAATCGACCCCGCAAAACTTCCCAATAGAGCTGGAGTCCAACAAAAATGCGCGAGGCTATCAGGCGTGTTAGGAAGGGTGAAATGGGCTGCAAAAAAAGCCAGCAAATTATTCGGAATTCCAAGAATGACTCTTAAGAGAAGAGTAATGAACTCGAACCAAGACACTGTTTTAGGTCAACAAACTTTTGGAGAGGCTTATCTGCGAGCAGCAACACCTACAAATGCAATAAATGGCTTCAAAAAATGTGGATTATATCCTCTTGATCAAGATGTTTTTGATGATACGGATTTCGCTCCATCGTTGCCTGCTCACAGGCCTCTCAATCATGTAGAATCTTCTAATGATTCAGAAACCTTGCCTGTTGACCCAGTTCCATCCACATCCTCAGATACGCCTAATGATGGTTCCATTATCATTCTTCCTGTAGCAATTTCTCCCCAGCCTAGTTCATCCTTCACAGTAAATCTGGAAGATATCAGTTCTCCACCCAAATCCACTATTGCCCGTTCCCAAAAGAGAAAAACAGGTTCAGCTGAAATCCTGACCAGTAGTCCGTATAAAAATCAATTGGCTCAAGAAAGAGAGGACAAAGGAGCCGAAGATAAAACTAAGAACAACAAACAGTCCACAATAAAGGGAGTGCGGAGAAATATTATGAAAAATAATCACATAGAAACTAAGAAAAGCTTGTTCTGAAATTAGATCCTATAGCTAGCTAGTCCATTGCTGTGTTGCCAATTGCTTCCAGTTGGCATCCAAATTAAAAGATTTGATTTCAATTGACGATGCCTTTCCTAGTGACGGAAAAATTGTGCTATGAAAAGTGACAAACGAAAAAACAAGTTCTTCTTATACAAGTGATGCTGGAATCTAATTCGTCTTCTACCAGTGAATTTAATAAAGATTTGTGCATGGCAATGATTGCTGGAAACATACCGTGGTATAAAGTTGGAGTGCCAAAGTTTCAAGCATTCCTACGCAAATACTGCAACTTCAATATTCTGGATGAATTAACACTCCGGAAAAATTATTTGAACTCCTGCTACACACAATGGAAACGTTTAGAACTGAACTTGGCGATTCCTACGTATGGATTGCCGTTGACGAGGCAATCAATGACCGCAGAAAATATGGAAAAATATTTAATTATCAATTACACCTCAAAACAATACTTAAATGGGGTTGAATTACACGTGCAACTGTAATTTTTATCAGTGTGCAAGAATAGATCTAACAAAGTTTTGATTTTAAGTTCCATATTTTTTATTTATTACATGTTTACCTGCATATTTGTCCATTTTAGCTACATATTTCTTATTTTCATATTACATAAAATCTGGGCTCTAAGGATTATGATATAAGATGTATGTGCAGATATCCGAAGTATGGTATAATATACCTGCCCTAACTGTAACCTGAAGAATTTTTTTAGCATTTTCTTCATTTCAGTGACTCTTTTTGATGTGTAGAAATTATATCGACAAAAAATGTCTCAGTACTCAAGAGGGTATTGAATGTTATTATTTTATATAATTTAGAGGCGGATCCTTGATACATCTTTACCTTTGATATTTGGAAATATCGGCAGCTGTCAATACTTTTGGGAAGAGATCTCGAGTCTACTTTGATACTATTGTGTTTTTAAGAAGGGACTATTGTTTTAATTTTTCTTTATTTCTGTTGTTTATCTTTTCTTTCTTTATTTTCCTTTCTCTCCTGCATTTTTTCTTTTCTCTTTATTTCATGTAGTTGGTATTTCCTATCTTTTCCTTTCTGTTTTATCGTTTTCCTCTCTTTCTCTCTATCATGGTTTTTCTTAATTTTTTCCTGTTTCTCTCTTATTCTTTCATTCTATCTTATGATTTTCTCTCTTTTTTCTTTCTTTCTCCACTTCTTTCTTACTTCTCTTTCTTTCTCTCTTTCTGTCTTATTGGTTTTCGTTTTTCTTTCCCTCTTTTTTCTTTCTTTTTTCTTTTTTCTTCCTGTCTCTTTTTCTTTCTTTCTTTCTCTTTCTTTCTTTCTGCCACTTTCTTTCTTTCTTCCTTTCTCTTTCTTCCTTTCTTTCTGTCTTTTCCTTCCTTTCTTTCTGTCCCTTCCTCTCTTTCTTTCTTTTTCTTTCTTTCTTCCTTTCTTTCTCTCTTTCTCCCTTTATTTTTTCTTTCTTTCTTTCTCTTACTTCCTTTCTTTCTGTCCCTTCCTTCTTTTCTTTCTTTTTTCTTTCTCCCTTTCTTTCTTTATTTCTTTATTTCTTTCCCTTACTTCCTTCCTTTCTTTCTTTCCTTTTTCTTTCTTTCTTCCTCTCTCCCTTTTTCTCTCTTTCTTTCTTTCTTTCTTTTTCTCTTTCTTTCTTTCTTGCCTTCTTTCTGTCTCTTCCTTTCTTTCCTATTTCTTTCTTTCTTATTTTCTTTCCTGCTTATTTTCTTTCTTTCTTATTTTCTTTCTTTCTTTATTTCTTTCTTTCTTCCTGTTTCTTTCTTTCTTCCTTCCTGTTTCTTTCTTTCTTTCTTTCTTTCTTTCTTTCTTTCTTTCTTTCTTTCTTTCTTTCTTTCTTTCAGAGGGATTAAACTTCCACCATATCAAAGCTTATGGAGTCATGTGGTTTAATTACATAACTTTTCTAATGATCATAGACAGTGACATAATTATCTTACTAAAAGCTCTAAAGGAAATACGTGGATAGAATCTACCAAATCATAAAAATTAGGATTACTGCTGGAGCAATTGTTCATACCATGAAAACAAAAAGATCGAAGAAAACGTGTGAGTAGAATAATGGTGAAATTATAAACATGTTTATAGAAAGAAGGAAGATGAATTGAAGGTGAAGAAATAAAATATAGTCCCTTACTTTGGTCTGTGCTGTGAAAGAAACTGGGATTATTATATCTGCTGTGAAAGCCATGCACAGAAAACGCCTGCCGTTAATCATTACCCGAGGTGACTTATCACTTGGGGCCAGACATACGTGCCGCGTGGTATGTTCCGAGGGAGGTTAATGTGTAATCAATGTCCGTGAATTTGCGTCCGCTCTACGTGTATATCTCTCTTGGTATTAATGTTATTTTTATAGATGTCGCATGCATTGTAATCTAGGCTGGAAATACATATATTGTACATAATGGCCGAAGGTATTTCGAATGTTGCTTGAGCTTGAAGTCGGGCAATCAGATGCATAATGCCTGTTTTTCCCCAGTGCGTGCACATCTCTAAGCTCTATCTTGTGCATGCTTACGTGACTAAAGGATACACATAATTATATCCTCGGATGTTATTCAAACTGAATAATGATTATTCTGCGTTTAAAATGTAATAGCATACAAATTGCTTCATTTGATACACACATTTTGTTGTGTTTAATACTTCCAAACGAAATTGTGATGATGATGATTGATTATGATGATGATTATTATTATTAGTATTATTATTATTATTATTATTATTATTATTATTAATGACACTCGGGAGGAAATTAAACGCAGAATAAATATGGGAAATGCCTGTTATTATTCGGTTGAGAAGCTTTTGCCATCTAGTCTTCTGTCAAAAAGTCTGAAAGTTAGCATTTACAAAACAGTTATACTACCGGTTGTTCTGTATGGCTGTGAAACTTGGACTCTCACTTTGAGAGAGGAACAGAGATTGAGGATTTTTGAGAATAAGGTTCTTAGGAAAATATTTGGGGCTAAGAGGGATGAAGTTACAGGAGAATGGAGAAAGTTACACAACGCAGAGCTGCACGCATTGTATACTTCACCTGACATAATTAGGAACATAAAATCCAGACGTTTGAGATGGGCAGGACATGTAGCACGTATGGGCAAATCCAGAAATGCATATAGAGTCTTAGTTGGGAGGCCGGAGGGAAAAGACCTTTGGGGAGGCCGAGACGTAGATGGGAAGATAATATTAAAATGGATTTGAGGGAGGAGGATATGATGGTAGAGACTGGATTAATCTTGCACAGGATAGGGACCAATGGCGGGCTTATGTGAGGGCGGCAATGAACCTACGGGTTCCTTAAAAGCCAGTAAGTAAGTAAGTATTATTATTATTATTACTTAACTACTACTATCATTTTTCATTTTATTATATTTATTTATTCTTGCCTTCTCTTTCACTCAGCGAGAAAAATAAAGAGTAGAAATAATGTACAATTTAATGAATTTAATAATAATAATAATAATAGTAATAATAATTTAGATTTAGATTTATTTATTTAACCTGGTAGAGATAAGGCCGTCAGGCCTTCTCTGCCCCTCTACCAGGGGATTACAACTATAACATGAACAATACGATTACAATTAATATTAAATTTACAATTACAATTACAATAAAAATTAAAGTACGACAAGAATACCTGATTAATGAAACCTAGACATTTTATCATAGAAGTTAAGAACAAAGAATATTTTTGTATTTACTAAATTACAAATTAAACCTACAATAACAAAATTCTATAGTGATGAAATTACCGGATATTGAGATATTTTGTGGTAGATTAAAAGAACTATTTACAAGAAACCATGTCTGAACGAGTCTCAATTACTGACCAAGTGCCTAGTAAGTTTGCGTTTGAATTGAATTTTATTTCGACAGTCCCTGATGCTAGCAGGTAACGAATTCCAGAGTCTTGGCAGGGCTATTGTGAAAGAGGATGAGTATGAGGAGGTGCGATGGGATGGTATTGTTAGTATTGTTTCATGGCGAGAGCGTGTGTTCAGATTGTGTTGGGAAGAAAGGTAAGTGAAGCGAGACGACAGGTACGAAGGAATAGAAGAGTTCAAGATTTCGAAGAGAAAGAGAAGTGAATGTAAATTTCTTTTCTTATCTAGTTTAAGCCAACCTATTGCTTCCAGGGATGGGGTAATATGATCATATTTACGAACATTGCTTACAAAACGTACACACAAATTATGAGCACGTTGAAGTTTCATTTTGTTGTCGTTGGAAAGGTCAGTCAGTAAAATGTCAGCATAGTCAAAATAGGGAAATACAAGGGTCTGCACAAGGGACTTTTTTAAGCAAGAGGGAAGATGAACATTTATCCTTTTTAGCACATGAATAATAGAATATACTTTTCTGCAGGTTTCTGTGATTTGCATGTCCCAGTTGAGATTATTATCCATGTGAATGCCAAGATTTTTTACCGAAGTAATAATAATAATAATAATAATAATAATAATAATAATAATAATAATAATAATTTATTTAACCTGGCAGAGTTGAGGCCATACGGCCTTCTCTAACACTCAATCAGGAGTAAAACTGCGTTACAAAAAACACTACGGGCCGTATTCATACATTTTTAGCGCGGGCTTCCGGTGGTTGATCAGCGTTTTTCGTATTCATAAACCAGTGTTAGGGATAGGATATGATTTGAATTCTGTACTAGTAACCAGTGGATAGCCGGGGCTAGCTTAGTACGCTCGTAATGCGTGCTGCGAAATGTCTATGAATAGCACCCTACAAATTTACAAAGTACACTACAATTTTACATACAAAACTTAATAAGATAATAATAATATAATGTAAACAACAAGTAAGTAGAAATCAGACATAATATATAACATACAGAAAGAAAGGAAAAAGCATAATAAAATATGAACAGCAGGTCAAATTAAATGAGACGTACAAAGTATAAAAAGTAAGACAATTATCTACATATTACACTAATCGAACTTCAGATGCATACGAACAATTAATTGTTCCTCTGACACATATCGTCAAGTGAGATCTACTGCTTGTTAACAGAAAGAATATGGTAATAAAAGGAAAAATTCCCATCAAGAGATAACCTATTATAACGTGCACAAATATTTGCACCCTTTTCTACTTTTCGTAAATAAATTTGTTACATGTGAATGAATCATTAAAACTAAGCGCAATTTATTTCAAAATTGAAATCACTTTTTAACGCCGAATATCGTAAACACAAAAATAATATTAAAAATTATTGCAATGTAAGTAGGCCTATGGCTGTTTATACAAATTTCTGTGAAATTATTACGATTGAGCACTTTAAAAATGAAATTAAATTATATATAGGTAATTTATTTTGTTTTACAAATCCTTAAATTTCTTTGCACCTTTCGCCGAATACATTATTTCTAACAATTACGTCGTTTACATGTTGTGCACCATTATTTATTAGGCAGGTTCTATGTCTGTCGATCACGAAGTTGTTCAACATCCATTTAGTGAGCTCCGATGTAAAGCTTTTTTTCTATTTCTTTCATTCCCTCAAAACTTCTTAGTCAGTTGTCAGACACCCTTTTCTGAGACAAACCCACAGGAAGAAATCGAAAGCTGTCAAGTCAGGTGATCATGCGGTCCATGTAATGTCACTCAGAACGATATCCTCTGAAAAAAATGGTCGCAGTTTTCCATGCTGTGGGGATACAAGTGATCTGTCCTAATGGAACTACATATTCTCCAGCCGATACTGTCGTCGCAACAGTTCAGAAATGAGGAAATCAATTACCATTCATGCGTAATACCGTGATTGTTTCGCCTTAATCCGTTTCACGAATGTTCGGTCCGATAATTGCTCTTACTTCAACACCGCACCAAACCACAACCTTTTGACTGCATTCAGGTCTTTCATGTGTTTCCCTGGAACAGCTAATATTCGAAGTCGGGTTATTCAATTGTTTCAATACACATCATGAATGGATAGTATTAGCGGATTGTCTGTTGAGCAATATCTGAAGTTCTGTTTTTTCAGAAAACCGTCCAAATAGTAGATGGCTTTATCACTTGTCAAAAGCAATGTGGTGGAATTGAATTTTCCTGTGTCTTATCCAGTTTAGTTTGGCAACACTGTAGGCATGTTCCTGTGATAGTTTGGTAATCTATACTGTCAACATATCACAGAGATGTTCGAATCAGGCCTGGAATCATATAACCTCTTCAAGGCGTGTACAGAAATTCATCATGATGTACCATTTTAATAACTAAAACATTAAGGGGAGAGGATGGTATTTTTTTTAACTTTTTTCCTATTTAGTGTAAAATATTATTTTTTGTAAATAGAGAGCTCATAGCTGTGGCAACTCAACCAAATAAAAATATTTTGAAAAAAAAATTATTTGGGGGCCCAAATTTGAAAAAAAAAATACCCAATGCAGGATTGTACTAAAACCGATATATCTAAACCTTTTTTAAAGATATATTCAAACAGTTTTTTGCAATATATTTGCAAAAGCATGTTCTACAAACTGTCTGTAACAGAAATTTGATATTAGTCCGTACGTTTGTAAAATAAACAATAAAATTTAATAACAATTTTCTGATTTCCTTTCTTGCAAACAAACGGACGTATTTTTAAAATTAAATCAATTAACAAACTTCTGTTATAGAGACAAGTTTCCTAATAGTCTAAAGAATGTGTGTTCTAAATTTCAAGCATGTATCTTTAACAGTTAAAAAATTATATTCATTTTTGTCTGGCTGCGTAGCAAAAAAAATGGCGTTAATGTAAACCGATAAAAGCGGGCGTTTGATTTAAAAATCCATAGTGCAGGAAGTTTAAAAATGACGTATCAACATCCAATAAGGGTACAAATACCCACAAAATGTTATGGAATGCATTCCACACATATCAAAGGGTATTTTAAAGAGAACAAACAAAATTGAAAATTTAATTTACCGGAAACAACAATAAAAATGGGCGAGTGATTTAAAAATTCATAACGCAGGAAGTTTAAAAATGGCGACTCAACATCCGATAAGGGTACAAATACCTACAAAATGTTATGCTATGCATTCCACACACGTCACAGAGTATTTTAAAACTTTTTTTTTGAAAATGTACTCATATTTCACCAAAAAATACCATCATCTTCCCTTAAGGGGTGTAAAAAAATACGAAACTCGTAGTTTACGTGCTTACTGCAAGTCCGAAGTAAAACGGCACTTTGTAGCATCGCAATACCATTACTTACTTACTTACAAATGGCTTTTAAGGAACCCGAAGGTTCATTGCCGCCCTCACATAAGCCCGCCATCGGCTCCTATCCTGTGCAAGATTAATCCAGTCTCTATCATCACACCCCACCTCCCTCAAATCCATTTTAATATTATCCTCCCATCTACGTCTCGGCCTCCCTAAAGGTCTTTTTCCCTCCGGTCTCCCAACTAACACTCTATATGCATTTCTGGATTCGCCCGTACGTGCTACATGCCCTGCCCATCTCAAACGTCTGGATTTTGAGTTCCTAATTATGTTAGGTGAAGAATACAATGCGTGCAGTTCTGTGTTGTGTAACTTTCTCCATTCTCCTGTAGCTTCATCCCGCTTAGCCCCAAATATTTTCCTAAGCACCTTATTCTCAAACACCCTTAACCTATGTTCCTCTCTCAGAGTGAGAGTCCAAGTTTCACAACCTTACAGAAGAACAGGTAATATAACTGTTTTATAAATTCTAACTTTCCGATTTTTGGATAGCAGACTGGATGATAAGAGCTTCTCAACCGAATAATAACACGCATTTCCCATATTTATTCTGCGTTTAATTTCCTCCCGAGTATCATCTATATTTGTTACTGTTGCTCCAAGGTATTTGAATTTTTCCACCTCTTCGAAGGATAAATCTCCAATTTTTATATTTCCATTTCGTACAATATTCTGGTCACGAGACATAATCATATACTTCGTTTTTCGGGATTTACTTCCAAACCGATCGCTTTACTTCCTTCAACTAAAATTTCCGTGTTTTCCCTAATCGTTTGTGGATTTTCTCGTAACATATTCACGTCATCTGCATAGACAAGAAGCTGATGTAACCCATTCAATTCCAAACCTTGCCTGTTATCCTGAACTTTCCTAATGGCATATTTTAGAGCGAAGATAAAAAGTAAAGGTGATAGTGCATCTCCCTGCTTTAGCCCGCAGTGAATTGGAAAAGCATCAGATAGAAACTGACCTATACGGACTCTGCTGTATGTTTCACTGAGACACATTTTAATTAATCGAACTAGTTTCTTGGGAATACCAAATTCAATAAGAGTATCATATAATACTTCCCTCTTAACGGAGTCATATGCCTTTTTGAATTCTATGAATAACTGATGTATTGTACCCATTAATGGGCTTAATTTTATTAATGGCACCTAAATTCCAGACGATATTCCAGATTCGTAAGAATAATCTTTTTGTTCCTTTGGCTGTCATACATTTCATAAACAATGGCTATGTCATGATGGATGCCCAGCACAAAACACCTTAAGAACCCGCCGTGTTATCCTACACCGAAAAGTCGACCTGGTTGGCGAGTTGGTGCTTAAATGCGACAGACTTATGTCAGTAGATTTACTGGCATGTAAAAGAACTCCTGCGGGACAAAATTCCGGCACATCCGGCGACGCTGATATAACCTCTGCAGTTGCATGCATCGTTAAATAAAACATAACATTTTACACCGAAAATATCCTGGTAGGTGGATTGGACGTGGTAGACCAGTAAGTTGGCCTGCTCGTTCTTCTGACTTCACTCTTCTGACTATAGGCCTACTCTTTTTCTTTGGGGATCTGTCAAGGACGCTGTCTGTCGAAATGTTTCAGCAACATCAGAGGACATACAACAACGTATTACTCATGCTTGTACATCCATTCAGTAGGCAACACTAGAACGATCTATGGAGTCATTCATTCAAAGATTGTGATTATTATGGAGCAGGACATGCAAGTGTTCTGTTTTTCTAGTAGGAATATGAACTGCCACAAAGTGCTATATTTCTTCGAACTTGCAATAAGTTCGTAAATTATGAACTCAATTTTCTTTTTTGCGCCCCTCAATATTTTATGTAAGTTATTAGACATTTAAAATTCTATATGACTCTTGTGGCGAACAAGATCGCATTTGGGAATTTTTTTCCTGTTCTCTTCTTTCTCCGTGTTAGGCATTAACGTAACTCCATTCAAGCTAATACAGGGACATAATTTTATTTTTACTTCAATTTTTATTGTACCTGAGTTTTTGAATGTACTTCACTCCCACCTCCTCTACTACTAAACTTCCAACCATTCTCCACACAGAACCGAGGCCGCGTATGCAGTACTGAGTTAGTGAGTATAGTACGTTCCAGAAATATGTTCGCGTTTTGCAGTGACGAAAGAGCTTTCAATATTGAATCATATTTTCCCACAGGTATTGTCGTCCGTTTCCCTACGACGCATCCCGGTTTCCCCCCACCTGCTTCTGTTCGCCCCTCTGTAAAGTCTAGTAGCTGGGCTGTCTTAGCTCTTTTCTGAGAACATTAATTTCTGTTAGGAATTGGACGTCTACGTAATATTATACAAGTGTTTAAAATAACTTAACTAAAAGGGCCTCGTTAAGTAATTAACTGTCATGTGATTCCCCCCCCCTTTCTACGACCCTGCGACAAAACCACTTGAACGGACAGTAGATAGCATTTCTGAGTAATTTTATCTTTTCGGATCGGGCAGAAGTGAAGATTAAATTTACAGTACGTAAGGTACTCTTTTATATAATAGGTATAGAATTATTTCAACATGAGTTACTCGTACGAAGGACGAAACTGGTAATTTGGAATTAGGTACAATAGTCTATAGTGCGATAATATGCACAAAAGAACTGAAACCTGTATCGAAATGAACTGCCACCATTTTAAAAAATGTGTTTAAATATCCATATTATGATTATTTTTCAATTTAACTTTATTCTCTATATTGTACGCTAATGTGCTGTAACAGTACAATATACACTGCGTAATGAATACGTCCGAATGGATAGCTCAATTCGTGAGTAAAACACCAAGTGTTAATACAATACTGTATTTTGATTAAACAAAAACCTAATGAAAATTATCAAAATCAAAATTGCAATATTTCCTAGTTTACATAAATGGATGAACTACTTTTCTTCCCTCCTATACCTAGTAAATTGATTTGTATTTTACGCCAGTATCATCGAACTCCAGTCTTGGAAAGGGGAGCAAGCGGTGTTTCCGGTTCTAGACCTTTAATCCAAAGATATAGACAGGTTAATATTAGAAATGTTAGTAAAAATAAAATGATGTCCCTGTATTATCATTTCTCAGCATTTCCCGATTGCGTGTTGATGACGGCAACTTCAGTAGGGCTAGTCAAAGGACGAATGACATTGCCTACTTAAAAGCCTGAACAAAGTTGGCATAATTTGAGAGATGAAATAAAACTTGCTTGCAGTAAGTGCATTATAACCTCGGATTTCATCAGTCATAGAAGGTTGGCCGGTGCAACAACGCGTGTTTTGTTTCCAGCAGTTTACGAATATCAGTTACATTGTTTCGGTGGAGCGCCTTCTGGCATCAATTTGATGTTCAGCGTGTCCGAGCACGAGTTACATCACGCAACACACTAAGTGAATAGGGAAGTCAATGGCATAGCGTCCAAAACAAGCCGCATTCACGTTCAAAATAAGTGACGACACCTGAGAACATTTGACGGGTGTGAGAGGCCGTGCAGAAAAACAGGAGCTGTATATATCCCATTCACCTCATCTGTAGGAAGACCCAGGAACCTGTTCCGTGAAAGTAATAGTAGACCTAAAAGAAGGGAAATTCAACCTCTTGTCCCTGCACACTCGCAACAAGAACTAATCCAGTTAAATTTTTTGTTTGAAAAGGAAACTACCGAATTAATGAGAAGCGAAGTTATTTATTTATTTATTTATTTATTTATTTATTTATTTATTTATTTATTTATTTATTTATTTATTTATTTATTTATTTATTCATTCATTTATTTATTTTATGATATTTAATTTATTTTATTTAATTAATTAAATTTATCTTATTTTATTTATCTAATTTATTTTATTTATTTAATTTATTTTACTTATTTAATTTAATACATTTATTTTATTTATTTATTTAATTTAATTAATTAATTTAATTTAATTAATTTAATTCATTTCATTTCATTTCGTTTCACTTACCTACTTACTTACTTGCTTATTTATTCTGGTGTAGTTAAGGCCATGAGGCACTCTCTTCCACAACGCCAGGAATACAAATACAATAATACAAATAAACAGAGAAAAAAAGTTAGTATAATTCAAAGTCAAATCATGTACATATGCTACTTGTAACTCTTGTACAAGTTTTTAAGAAATTCTGTTAAACAAAATGAGAGTTACTAATATTGTCTAAACCCCCTATAAAAGGGAAGTTCCTTCTACACAAATGTAATGAGAACTTGTACACAAAAAAATATATGCTACCCGTAACTCTTGTACAGAGTTTCATGAAAGTATGTTACGAAGGAGAAAAGTTGTTAGTTTTCTCTAAAACCATCCCCTCTAAAGGGATATTTCTTCTAACGCAAACGTAATGAAAGTTTGTAACAAACAATATATGATTCCTGCAACTTGTTTATATTTACTCTTACCGATGACATTCAAAAAGTCTGTGAAGTAGTCTATTGTTATTAGACAGACCTAACGCAACATTTGCAATACAAAGCATAGTTGGTTCCCATTTAAAAAAAGAAAGTTGACTCTAATATCTTGAAAATTATTCAATGTGCCGTACAAAAATTCATTACGTGTATCAGATATCCCCTTCGATGTAATTTAACTTGTACTGTAATAATTGTCGGTTTGCGTATATCTGAAACATTTAATGTGACGTGAAAGAGTTAAGTTGGCCATCCTGTAAAAGAGAAAAGTAATTAATTTTATTTAAACCCACCTCTATGAAGAAGTAGTTCCTCACACGAGTATGAGAATTTTTACTTAAAAAGTGTATGCTACCTGTAGCTCCTGTGCAAAGTTTAATGAAAATCTATTTAGTAGCAGAAAAATGATAAATTTTGTCTAAAACAACCCTCTTTAAAGGGGTATATTCTCTTATACAAACGCAATGAGAGTTTCACACAAAAAATGTATGCTACCTGTAACTCCTGTGTAAAATTTAATGAAAATCTGTTACATAGAATATAAGTTATTAATTTTGTCCAGCTAGATTTGCATTTTAACCCACTGTGCATTGCCCCCTTTAGTACTTACACATAACTAACTCAATCACCATTGTTATCACGTCATCACTATCAGCATCTCAACTATTATCTTCATCTCATCTCAAGTTCTGGACCCTTTGGGGCATTCCCGGGTAATCTATAATTGTAGGCCAATTGCAGCACTCCTTGCTGACCTTTAGAGCCCGGACAGAACTCAATAATACACAACTAAATCTCAAGAAAAGGGACACAAAAGCACCTCTAAAAGAGGGAGATAACAATATAATTCTCTGCCAGAATTTAAATCCGAATCTCCTGGAATTTTAACCAGAAACGCCACAATTTTTTTGTTCACTCATGTGTAATTGCTAAAATATTACAGTCCACTGGTGTAATTATCTTTTTTTCCTGTTTTAAGTTTTGTCTGTTACGAGCTTTTTCATTGATTGTTTCGGAGAAATGAGTTTTTATTATGAAGTAATTGAATTCGCTGTTATGAAAGTTAATATTTACATTAATGAATTCACAATTTACATTTCTGTGACAATCAAAGAAATTTGCTAAAACATTTGCTGTTTCCATTGCCAATTTTCATTTTCTATTAACTTTGTTAGAGAAGCTACTAATTTAAGTCTGCGAGGAAAGATTGAGCAATGTATTAAAGAAAGACAGTTTTTTGCATCAAATACAAGTTCAATTAGCGTAATCCACTTTGTGACGTAACGGCGTTCACTGATGAACCTGATACAAGAAAAAATTGAAACACGGAGAACATTATTTGAGTAGAAAAATACTTATAAGAGCTCTTCACTGCGCACGTAATATTAGGACCAGGATTTTAAATTTATTGCAGGGGGAATAGTATAGATTTAGCTGTAGACTATTGGGTTTATCAACAGTAATCTCACAAGAGCTTCTGATTTTATCGATAAATCTGCGAGTGGAACACGAGCAGATTTATCTAGAGAAAATCAAAACTCGAGTGGGATTTAATTGACTATTACACGATTAGAAGAAAGTATATAAAGATTAGAAGTAATAAAGTACTCCAATACAATAAAATATTAATTGGCTTACGAAAATACAACTGTCTTCAAATGTATTATTGTACCATTTCAACATTACGTTAGATGGCAGTAGTGTTTTATGATTATGTTTTCTTGTTACCGGCATCAGTTGTGCCAACTATGGAATCATCATTGAACTCTGTGGACTGTTACTAGTCAAGAAGGCTTTGTTGATTCAGTTTCATTTTTATTAAAACATTTGCATTTCACTTCAATCATCCGGATCCCAGCAATCAACGTCATTTGACAGATGATTTTCAATAAATCTTAGTATTAAACAATCTCTGTTACGTGACTATCCATAATATATAGGAGAAGCTATAACAAACATAACCTAAATAATATAAACAAGTGTTAGAAAAGTTTTAATTAGGGATGATGAAATAAACAAGAAACGTTTTAATTAACGATGATGAAATAAAAAATAAATATGAATAATTTTAAAAGAAACAATTATTGAAAGTACAATTTTCAAATTTGAATGTTTTAGTGGTCGGTGGTTCAGTTGATGTTATATTGGACGTGTGCGTAAAAGAACTGAACTCGTTGATGTACATGGTGTATCCCTCAACTTATTCAGGATTTCCGAATGGTGCTCTTCATATATGACTAATGATCTTTATTAATTCTTGTTCTTGAATGCCAATGCGAGTCATATTTGAAAGTGCTGTGCATCGACTGGAGTAGTTTGTAATTTTCTGTTTTTTTTTTTTTTTTGTCGTCCAGACCAGTGCAGTTTGAAATGTTGGTAAACAAAGAAACAAATTCTAGGGTAGTGATAAAAATAAACAAATGCTAGGGAAGCGATAAAATTAAACAAATGCTAGGGACGCGATAAAATTGTGCGATAAGCAGCCATGGTTGGTTGAAAGACGTCCTTTCGTACCGTTTTATTGGTCGAAAGTAGTGTGACGTAGTAAAAGTGTAATAGTCGAGGCAAAATGTCCTGTATTTCATTTGCAGTTAATGCAATATTGGTCAGTAGAATGCAGCACGTTTCCATATAGACGTGAACAATTTATTAGAAATAAACACTAGTGTTTGCTTACTTGCACAAACCAGGCATAAAATTGATCTGTACAGGGTGTAACGAAACCAGCTTTACAAAATATGAGAGATTGCCGGGAAGACAAAAACTAATCAAATTCCATAAGATGTTTAGTAATTTTAAAGAATAATGGCTTCACAAACAAATTGGAGGTCTCATTTATGACGGATGGAGGAAAATAGATGATCTAAGATTGAACATAAATCTCGTACTCGAAGTGACTAAGGCGGACCAAGGAAAAGATGGAGTGATCTGCGATATTGGAATAGTAATCATAGTCCACCGCTGTGGAGTAACTGTTAGCGGACCTGGGTTCAAATCCTGGTTAGTACAAGTTACTGGTTGAGGTTTTTCTGGTGTTTTCCCTCAACTCATTAAGAGCAAATACCGGATAACTTTCGACTGTGGATAGAAATTCTTGAAAGTCAAAATAATGTTTTGAATATAACAAGACAAAGGTATAACGATGTAAAAACCCAACGAATGTTTAGTTACATGAATGACAAAACTTCACTACAAAATTACAGGAAAGTTAAAACTGTATGGTGTAAAGAACCATATATAACGATATGTGATAGAAACACTAGAATTGGTTTTGCATGGATTAAGTCGGGAGTTTGGAAATTGAGAAGTTTTAGAGGTACTATAGAAAATGACAGATGTATATTATATGGCGAAATAGAAACTCTAAAGCATATATTGTTAACATGTGTTGAGACACATTTGTGTGAACGTAGTTTTATGAAAAGGGAATGGTTAAATATGAGTAATAAAAATTGTTTTAGCCAAAATATCAAGAATTACAAATGAACAGCTAATAAAATACATAGCAACATACCTTTGGAAAGTAAGAGAAAAACGAATGAGGGAAATAAATAAGTTAAAAGACATGTAAAATAAATTTTGAAATGTATGTGTGCATATAATGTAAGAAGGTCTGGGTATATATAAAAATTGTATGTTGATAGGTGTTAGCTATATGACCGGAGGTCAATGCGTCATTCAACATTGTAACGCGCTGCATCCAAATATAGTACATTATGCAACGAGCCTATAATGATAGTAATTAAGACGCGAGTACGTTTGTTTATGAAACGAGCGCAAGCGAGTTTCATAATTTTCATACGTGCGCCTTAATTACCATTATAGGCAAGTTTCATACGACTTTTTATGCTCGACCATATTTCTATCTCAAAATTATTCATAAGTATTCATGTTATTCTTATGTGACTGGGGAGCGGAACTGACCATGTGCAATATCTCGTAAATTGTGAGATGTGCGCAGACGCGAAAGTATTGATTATTTTCCGAGGAACAAATGTCATTGACCTTGATATAATCTAGAGAGTAAAATGAACATTTATCTTGATATAACTTTGAAATTGATTTAGACATTGAAAAACGAGATGACAAATTGAATTTATTTGAATATTATTTGCAATTAGCGCTAATTATTATAGTAACAGAACATAACAGAAGGTTATGACATGCATTAAAGGACTGCTACCAGGTGTATAATTACTACATTTCGGCATGGTCGAGCATTAAATAAATAAATAAATAATAGCTTTCATCATTTTAATCAATTAATGAAGTTTGACATTTAACAATTTAACTCATATGCGTAAGTTTGCTATCTATATAGAAGCCTAAAAGTTTTCCATAATTTTCACCGCTAACACTATTATTAAAACTAAATGCAAGAGTTTAAATTTTACTGAAATCGAGACTTAGACCATTAGCACTAAACAATTCCAATAAATGATATAGTGTTCTTGTCGTATAACTTATATCAATGTCTGAAAAGCTTTCAGTACAGTCGTATCGTTTGCATTTGGAATAATTTTACTATATATAGCATCTGGTAGGTAGTTCACAACAATTATGAATAGAGGTGGACCCAATGTAGGCTCTTACGGAACATTGGAAAGACATATTTTGCTCATAGATAACATTTTCTCAAGCTTAAAACTGTCTATATTGATTGGCGATTATCTAACAAGAAAACCACACAAACAATCGCATTAAACCGTATGTTGTCCTAGAACAAACAAGCAAATCACTTTTCTGTTAGGATTTACTCCGATTAGACAAACTTCATTGAAAAGTGCTATGTCTAGAAGAAAGACAAAAAGTTCTTGTTGAAAGATTCCTCCCTCATAAAGCTCAGAAAATCGTCTTCCTGAATTGATCCTCTCTTTGATACTTTTTGACATCTCTCTCCACTCTTTTGACAGTTTTTTCTCCCCCACTTCCCGAGTCATTATCCCTCTTCTTCAAATTACCAACTCTGAAGTATTACTTTCTCTCTAAAAGACTTCCTCCCTCACTATTTCGGTATTTTACGAATCTTCTTTTGGAAATCCTCCTACAGAATAAAGCCTGTGTTCAGTTATATTTCAAATTAATTCTTAAAAAATATTTAAAATTATCTATTTCAATCTGCAAAAGGTAGGTACGTTATAAGTTATTCGAACAATGTTCAGGTGCATAGGCCTAGTGTATATGAATTACAGCTTTTAGTAGATAAAAATTCAGCTCCTATAATAATATAATTTGTGCGATATCGTGCGTATTTGCTTGGTTTCCGCACAAAACCAATCCGCGGAAAGTGTAAAATTCCGCATTCAGTATTCCCAACCAAACACACATAACAATATTCCTCTTCTTACCGCTTAAGTGACATATTGATTTTACTGCTTTAGGCTTTTAACATATTATTTTTAGAGACGTTCAATATAGTAACAATTATAAATTGGAAACTTCTCACTGCAATTTCACCTAAATTGCACTGTTAATTATTGTTTTTAAATATTTGCAAAAATTAAGTAAACTCTACAACTCCACTAAAGTTACTGCGTTCGTGATGCAAGTAACATTAAGGAACCCGTGAAAAAATCAACATGATTCCAGACTTGCCGATGTTATTACTGCAATATGTTATATAAATAATATTGTTAAAATATTAAAATGAAAAATAAATCATTACATAACCTTACCGTTTGTTTTAAGTTCGCATTTGTAGACTGGGGGAAAAAAAAAGACAGACGTATATCACGGCCTGCTAGAGTATAGTAAACACAGAAAACATTTTGAAGCAACAATGTTGAAGATATATATTTTTGTTTTCAAATTTGCCGTCATTGAACAGAAACCAGGATGGAGATTTTATTGCAACTAATTAGAAATTCCTCTTTCAGGTATGTAATAAGCGATTTTCGCACACAATAATGTATGATACACGAGCGGTATGTTTTCTTTCAATTCTCGGAAATTAAAAAAGCTCAACTACGTTTCGCTTTTTCAAACTTTTCCTCGAACATGAAAACTTCAACATACCGCTCTTGTAACGCATATTACTATTAGGGGGTAATGGATGAAATATCTATTTTATATATTTTTTAAGCTAAAGACTTAATTTTTTGTGCACATAGTCTCACTGACGTAAGTAATGATGTGTTTAAGTTTCATGTTTATAAGTTTAGTAGTTACTTAAATTAAATAACAATAATTTGCATATACAAAAGTGGGCGTACCCCCATGTATTACGACACTACGGTGAGTATGGTTGATTGCTTGATAATTAATACATACATGTACCTGGTAGTTTAACGATCCAAGACATCGGTATGGAGACCTCCATTTTCATAGCACATCTGAATTCTGCGTCATGTCCTGGCAGATGTTTTGCGGAGATAATGAAGGGTCACTTCGTTGAAGACATCTTCCACAGCTGTTTGTAATTGTGCCGTTGTGTTATGGCGGTGATTTCGCACTTTGTTCTTGATGAACCCCCAGAGAGCATTATCAAGTGTTGTGAGGTCAGGACTTCGTGAAGGCCAGACAAAAGGAGCTTGATCATCTGCATATCCTCTTCCAATCCACCAGTTGAGAAAGCTCGTATTCAGATATCGGCGCACTTGCAATGCGAAATGTGGTCCGTCGTATTGTAGGACCGCAGTGTCTTCGATACAGCTTGTAATTATGGCACCAACCATTCACTAAGCATATCCTGGTAGGCTGGCCCGTTAACGGAACCTTCGGAGAAGAAAGGGTCTTGTCGGCCTTCCACTTCTGGAACGATGTTTCACACTACCCGTTGCGAATGCACTTTTTTTCCACCCCAACATTGTTGCTTTCGTCGGCGGTTCCACACCAAAGTAGTAACGAAAGTTCATCTTTACTGTTTCCACGGTGTCGCAGTTATGACATCTTTCATGAAGCCAAACTGCTGTCACTAATCTTTGTTCTATGGTAAACGGACTCTGGTCAGCCATGTTTGTTTATAACTTCACGGTTACCATGGTATTACTCGACCGAGGCAAGTGGAGCCGCGGGAGTAATGTGAACTATCGCGATGCGGTATTACGAACGAAGGAGCAGTAGCGCCACGGCTCCGGGCTGCAGGACTCCACTGGCCTCGGTCGAGTAATAGCATGGTATCACAGTCTACTATATACGAAGCTTGAGTTTTGAGGGTGCTAGAAACAATAGACTGTGACTGTACTATTTTGCATTGCCTGTAATGAGGCGATATTAGCGATCCTAGTGCTGAGCAACTATCTAATGTTTGCATATTTACTACGTATTGAGCTTCGCGACTGTATATACTAGACTGTGATGGTATCAACGTAAACATGGGGTACCATCATTCACATTCAACATTCAAAAAGTAAGTGAAATAAGAATACATGGGAGACATGGCCACTTTGTGACATTCTTATAGATATTCGAAATATTTTTCTTCCCCAAATTTTAAGCATTATGCCTGATTTTTTTTTCTACAATAACTTTGATCTCTTTCAAATGTTTCTATTTTATCACATTTAATTTTACCTTGTAAAGATAGGGAAAAATTAAATCTATTCATATTCAGATCTATAAATTTTACAGAATATGAACAAAAATTAAATTTTTTATTGAAAAATTATTTCCTTTTTTGTATAAATGCCAATATAACTTTGTTAAATATAGCTTAAAGTATATCCACCAAAAAAAATCAGTTTCCTAGCATAAATTTTTGTGTAATCGTTAGCAATGTGAATACAGAAAAGTAGGAAAAGAGAAGTACGGGAACATTATTTTAAAAGTTTGCATGCATTTTAAACTTAATAAGGGCAGTTTTTTAAGATGGCATAATTAATGACAGAACCGCCTTAGGGTTCTAAAAACATCGTCAAATTGTAAAGTAGGTATCACAGCTTCATTTTATACAAAAGCGAAGAATGTAATTTTTCACCAAAAATCACCCAGGAGACTTTATACTTCTATATCTTACAATGCTAAATTCCTCAATTTTGAGTGCACTTTTCTCAGATGTTATACAAGATACAAATGTATAAAAATAGAGAATATATAACATACCTTTATGTATACAACCGGCTAAATAAGTTTAAAATTCCATTGAGCGGTTGACAAAAAGAAATTCATCCATAATTCAAATTTTCAAATTGAAATTCAAATTTATTTCCAATTTACATTTGAAATGAATACAAATGTATGGATACCCGAAATGAGCATATGCTCGTGCTCGGGTACAGTCCAGTAGTCTACATAAATTTTACAGAGATCAAATAATAATGCTGATGATAGAAATAATAATAATAATAATAATAATAATAATAATAATAATAATAATAATAATAGAATAATCGTGACAGAAATGATAGAAAGATTGTAATACAAAATAATGCATTAATAATAATAATAATAATAATAATAATAATAATAATAATAATAATAATAATAATAAAAATAATAGTGATAAAACAAAAATATTTACAATAATAAAATAAATACTAAGACGGATAAAATAAAATATAAAACCACTAGCGAGAGTTAACACAACTAAAATAAGCAAATAATAACCGGAAAAAATGACGAACTCGAAAATCAACCGAAAAGTTTGTTGTATCGCAGACGAAGCAATCGCCGTATTGACATTGTGTTGTGCATTAATGGTAGTAGGGGGGAGCCGAAAGACTACGTAACTGCCGTTCTCTTCGAATCTTCTCGTACAATCGTGGGAAGTTAATGCTGCAAAAACAAAATGTCTGCGAGTCAAACTGTTCATTATTACCAGGATAAATACAAATAATATTGAAATATATTAATCTAGTTTCAGTTATAGATCTCCCCTTTTGTGAAAGAGGTATCATATCAAAATATTTTATGAATGGCGGGGAAAATATAAATTTCAAGAACTCTCTAGTGACAAGAGATAGTGACATTGAGAATTACTACAAATTATACCACACTAGTGGCTTGTGCAGCGAATGCTGCAAACTAATTTCATTTGACGTTCAAATAAACATTTTTCAGATTTATTTTCAATGAAGAATACCAGACATTCGGAAAGTTATTTGCTTACATAACAATGAAAGATACTCTCTCTCGAGCCAATACTGAAGAGAACCACGCATATAAATATCTACACCACACCGCCATTAAATATATGAAAAAGACCCAACCCCACTTGATAATAACTATAAAAATATTTGATTTTTAATAATATTATTGTCTTACGCAAGTATTATAGCTTTCAGTAACATATACTATGTATACTATATATTCACCTGACATAATTAGGGACATTAAATCCAGACGTTTGAGATGGGCAGGGCATGTAGCACGTATGGGCAAATCCAGAAATGCATATGGAGTGTTAGTTGGGAGACCGGAGGGAAAAAGACCTTTGGGGAGGAAAAATTAATGGGAAGATATTATTAAAATGGATTTGAGGGAGGTGGAATATGATGATAGAGACTGGATTGGTCTTGCACACGATAGGGACCGATGGCGGGCTTGTGTGAGGACGGCAATGAACCTTCGGGTTCCTTAAAAGCCATTTGTAAGTAAGCAAGTAAGTAAGTAAGCCGCCACTCAGTAAAATATAGAAATCAAAATCTAATTTTAGTTATTCTCTACATCTACTTATATAACCCCAAAACGTTTCACTTTCATATCATCAATATAGCATTAATATGTATAATTAATGAAAAATAGTCACATCATGGCATTAACTACAATAATATTTCATTTCTAATAGTAATAATGTCATCAAACCACCTCAAGGTTTGTAGTTTTTAATATCCAATACACAGCTGTACCCAGAAAATTACACATCACAGAATCGAACCTGTAATTTATTTTTAGTAAGTTAAGTTTTTAATAAGCAATTTAATTTGAGCTCTAAATATGTCAGCATTCTTGCAGATCATGGCCTTCGTGTAATATTGTTTACTGTAGTGTGTGTTTTGTTTTATTCTGGAATGCAACACGGCCGACTTGATGCTCACTTCGCTTCTCCTGAATGCGTTTAGCTAGTTCTCAAAACTGACGACAGATGGATTTTGGAAAATAGGAAAATTATGTAGCAAAATTGACATTTCACTGAAAATTACTATTTTTCCGAAAAATTTTGGGTTCCAAGCTTCAAAATGAGGGGCCATTTATTAAAATCCGTTGAGCCGTTTTCCCGTAATTTCCATTACCAGTTCAAATTATATATAGCGAGATTTTTCCTGAAGATAAGGCTAAAACAAAAAATTAAATCGTATTATAATTTTATACATATCAAACTACCGAAAAACGATAAAAACCAAAATTTCATTTTTTGTCAAAATGCGGTGTACAGTCTCCCCTTCATGAAAAACAAAACTGGTAGCAAGAATCTAAATTTCGTTAAGACACAAGCTTGACCCAGTATTTACCTAACATTAGTCCAACATTTATCGTCTGTTTCCTAATGTGAAATAAGAATGCTAACCACTGTACTTCGAGTCCCGCTGCTGCTCTCCACAAGCACTGCCGAGCAAGGTAATTGCGGAAGGAAAGCAGCGGAATGAGTTCGTCACTAAACATCTCAGCTCGAGGGCTGCGAGCTCCCTGCGTCGTAAAGCAGTGAAAAACGAATCAGAATTCAGTGAAGCTCATTTCCCCCGCAAATATTCTGGCAATTGGACTGAACAACATTTCCTGCAACCCCTACAGCGACGCGAGGACGATCTCTTCCAGAGCAGTTGCTAAATATACATGGGAGTTTCACCCCTACGCGACAATGCTATGAAGTATTCATGTATGTACCCTACAGCTAATACTGCAGCATTGGAAATCCGCTGGAGATGAATGGAAATGGGGGAGATAAGCTACTAACACTTAGATGTGTATAAAATTCTGTCCTGGCTGTTAAACCTCCACACCCAAGCATCGTATAAACAAGAATGAGGTCTCCTTCGAGACCCCAGAGCTTATTACGAAGTATGCTTATCTGAAAATATGCTGCCTTTATGCGAGGTCATTCCCAGTAATGCTATGCAGAAGTGAGTCAAGAACCCGACGAGTTCTAAATTATACCCAGGGTGTACATTAATGCAAATATCCTAGTAGACTTTATTATCATCACAAATAAATGTATGTAGATTTAAGATCATGAAAGTATGGGCTATTCGATTTGAAATCGATCAGTAAAAAACCTCGCATTTTCTTAATACTCTAATTTTTTCCCTATTTATGCAAGGTGCTGAGGAGAGTGCATTTTCAAAAATAAACTATCGAAAGTCAAACGATTTTCGTACTACTGAGCGACAAATTTAGCGTATTTTATAAAAACAAGTCTCTTTCAGCGCTCAGAACTCTGGAACTGTTTACTGCAGAACAATGAACGGGAGCTCATTTTGAAGCTGACATTTGGTAGATTATGTTAAAAAGTAATCCTTATTTTTATTATATACAGAGAGACAGGTAATCTGATTTTACTTACTTTTAGGCTTTTTGCCCATTTGTAAAAATGTAAAAAATATTGAGAAAAAACCTTGCGTTATTAAGAGGGATTCGGCATTGTTTGCTTAGTGGCTCGGCAATAAGTTTCGAGGGTATTAAATAAATTATATTCACACGCCTAGACTTGAACAGCAAAGTACCGCACGCACTGGCCGTGAGCTGAAGATAAGAGTTCGTTGGGCGTCATTTTACTCCTGTGTTTATGAAAACTTGTGATAAAGCTGGTCCAGCTATGCGCTACTAGACAAAACATTACGTGTTTATGGCTTCTGGTCTTGCTTGCCTAGGCTAGCTCCCGCCTGACAGTCAGCTGGTTAGTTCACGCGCGTACTATTTATTTTCTTTATTTGATATTTTCAATACTTTCTTATCAACAGTGAACCAGTAAAAAAATATGTGTTTATTTCTACTTTCAATGTGGAATCTAACCACATATTTTAAAAATATTTTTTCGTGGTCAAAGGCGTCTTAATGAAGAAAAATATAAATTTCTCCATTTCCATAAAAAGTAAGAAAAACTATTTACATGTCAATATAAACTTTAACTTCTCAGCATCAAAACAAACCATGATTTTGATCACTGGGTGAAAGGGTTTCGGAGCCACAACAGTTTAAATTTGCTAATTTTATGAAAATACGATAAATTTAAATATTTTTAATTCAAACACTATGAAGTTCTGATGCCTCAAACATTGCACAAAGCATTGTATCACAGTTGTCAACGGACAGAAAAAGTTTCATTGTATTTAAAAATTGGAAGGTCGGGGAATCACGAACCAAACGCTACATTAACGCTTACCTGAAAGGGTGATAATTACAGTAAACAACAAAATTTTACTTTTTGTCTTGCTCCGAAACAAAAATAGGTGATTATTACTAATATGTGTGCCCTAAATCTGAATTTAAAATCCAAATTGTGCCATCACGTACCATTTTCCGGGGAAAATGAATGGAATTTTTTTTATAATTTTTTTTTTTTTTCACTGCTATTGGTGAAATTATAACACACTAGGAATTCAAAACGCCTCATAATACTTTAAAAATGTGTACTGCATACAAAAATGATGTTACATATTTTAAAACAACAACAAAAATATTTCGTCCGAATAATGAGAAAAAATCTCGAAATTTGAACTTCTTTTAAAAGAATTTTCTGGATGACTTCTGTTTATAACTAGACTCGGGATTGTCTTTTACAAGGAACAAACAATAGTCTGCAAGCATGCTGCATGATGACCTTCCTTTATATCGCCTTTTCATGTAAGATATTTATTGATGAAATCTTTTCCCATGCGCGTTGCTTACCGCTCCAAGGTTAGGAGGAAAGAAATCCAAATGAGAATGTAAAACGTGTATTTTGAGAGACATATTACACCCCATTTTCTCATATACACTTAACATGGTTTCCACAACAAGTTCTATGTAGTGTCTGTCCCAGAATTTCCAAGAAAATTTGAGCAAACATCTTTGAAATCGCGTCATGCCATTTTCTCTATAACGAAAGGTTTTTCCTCAAACAAAGATTCAGCCAAAACTTTATGTATTTATGGACCGATGAAAATACCCTCTTTTAATTTTCCTTCACTCAAAATGGTAAATTTTTCTTTTAAATACTGAAAACCACACTTCTTTGTTCATCGCGTACACCTTAGTTTGAACTGTCATGAAATTTACTGAGTAGAAGGGACCAATATCTGTTTATTTATTAGAAGTAGGAAAGAACATGTCAACAACCACAAGAAATCGGAAATAAGTCATAAACTCATGAAATGCATTAGCTTTTGTTTTGATTTACAACCCCCAACTCGCGTTAGATGTTACCTGGGGGAGCGCCTAACGAAAAGTGGAATCATAGTATATCTTAAAAACCTTACGTGATACGATGAAAAGAGATGCATTTTCGGATTCAGCGCACACCACACCATAAGGGACAAATTGTTTTAGGTCGGAGCAAAATTCTTGTTGTTCAGTGTTATTTTAAAATAATAGGCATAAACTTACATCAGCCCCATGTGGAGCAAATAGTGTTGTAACAATATTAAGATTAGGTCATGAAAATGCTTACAATATTATATCCATCAGCGTTTGTTTCTTAATTATTGTAGGAACGTTATGGTAAAGCAAACGTGACACTGGCCGTATTTTTGGAGTCAATATCGACATAAACATCAAAATTTAGATGACATACAACTTAAGTTTCATAAGCTGGTAACTATTGAGATTACTGTGTGATCAGTCGGTTAGCAAGAGAGTGAACAAAGCAACAATTTTGTCAGACGGAAAATTTTCTGGGAAAGATAGACGAGAATTTTCCATTTCAGAAAATATTCTGTCTAGCATTGCTAGCGTGAATCCATCAAGAGTCAGGCCTTCGAAACTCTAACCAACATGAAACTTCAGTGGATATAGCTCATATAACTTTCTCAGTTTTTAAAGAAAATGGATGATGGAAGAAAGACAATAATCTTTTGACTTGATCTTCCTCAGAACACAAAATGTCTTAAAAAGGGGAAAACCACCACAATTGCATTGTCTTTCTTTTGCCGTGTTTAAATTGCGATCACTGACGAAGTTTGCTAGGAAGACGGACTACTTTGTCAGAAAGGATTGTCAAAGCAAGACAAAAGAATTCTCATCGACTTTCTCACAAAAGGTTCAGTCGAATTCCTCTTTCTCCCAGGCTTCTTCATGCATTCCTTTATCAAGTTCTTTCTGACCCTGATCCGGTATGCATGGTAAGACAAATGTTAGAGTTCCACAAGCAAGTTGAAAGCGCGACGTATGATGCCTGTTTAACCCCCTTCCTTTTTCCTCACCCCCAAACCTTCATCCTTCACTCTTTTTTTTTTTTTTTTTTTGTTTACTCTGTTGGATTCTAGCTTGCAGCTGACAGCGGAGTAATCGATAGGTCGTACATTACGAGATTTCTTGGTGAACAGCCAGGGCTGCCAAAAATATTATGGGATTAGTTCTGGTTGTTGGAAGTGACAGCATAATGGCTCAGAGATTTCGTGCGGCGTTATAAGTCACACTAATAAAGATAATTTAATAATGACGCTTGTGAAATCCACGGAGAAGCATACGCTTGGATGAATTTCCTTTCGATATTGCGTGACTTAATGTGAGATAATTACTAATTATTCCGATAAAATGTAGCCTAGTCTATCTGAAATTATTGTTCTACTGTTATCTTTCCTTTCATCTGCCTCTTCCTTTATGCTCTTGCTTTATTTATTTTTGTTACCTTTTTTCGTTTCTCCTGCTGTCTTTCTCGCCATAACACTTCTCTCCTTTCTACTTTCCGATTATAACATTTATTCATTCTCAACTTGTTTGTTTGTTTGTTTCTTCTTTTCTTTTTCCGTTCCTTCTTTCAGCTTGGTTCTTCCTTTACTTCTTTCTTTCCTTCATTCTTCTTTCACCTTCTTTCTTTCTTCCTATCTTCTTTTCTTTTTCCTTTCATTCTTTCAGCTTTGTTCTTTCTTTCCTTCTTTCTTTCTTCCTTTCTTCTTTTCTTTTTCCTTTCCTTCTTTCAGCTTCTTTCTTTCCTTCATTTTTCTTTCACCTTCTTTCTTTCCTCCTTTCTCCTTTTCTTTTTCCTTTCCTTCTTTATTTCTTTCCTTCATTCTTCTTTCACCTTTCTTTCTTCCTTTCTTCTTTTCTTTTTCCTTTCCTTCTTTCAGCTTTGTTCTTTCTTTCCTTCTTTCTTTCTTTCTTTCTTCCTTCTTTCTTCCTTTCCTTCATTCTTCGTTCACCTTCTTTCTTTCTTTCTTTCTTTTTTTTCCTTTCCTTCGTTCAGCTTCTTTCTTTCCTTCTTTATTTCTTTCCTTCATTCTTCTTTCACCTTTCTTTTCTTTTTCCTTTCCTTCTTTCAGCTTCGTTCGTTCTTTCCTTCCTTCTTTCTTTCTTTCCTTCATTCTTCTTTCACCTTCTTTCTTTCTTTCTTCCTTCTTTTCTTTTTCCTTTTATTCTTTCAGCTTCGTTTTTCTTTCCTTCCTTCTTTCTTTCTTTCTTTCTTTCTTTCACATTCTTCTTTCTTTTTTCTTTTTTTCTTCGTCCTTAATTTTTTTTTAATCTATCATAGGGTAAATTAGGGTCTGTTGGACAGTCGGACACTTTGAACTTTAACGTGTTACCTCGCCACTTGTGGGCACCACATTCTGCTAGAAGTCAATGAAGGAAGTAGCCCCACTCGTGGCTACTTCCGTCATTGACTTCTAGCAGAATGTGGTGCCCACAAGTGGCGAGGTAACACGTTAAAGTTCAAAGTGTCCAACATGCCCGACTGTCCAACAGACCCTAATTTACCCTATTATTTCTTTCTACATAAAACAATTTTCTTTCTTTCTTTCTCTCTAAAAGTTGTTCAATCTATCATAAATCTTCTCCTTCTACATCAAATACAATTCTTCCTTTCGTACCTTCTTTCTATCATTCTTTCTTTATTTTTCAGTCTATCATACTTCCTTCCTTTCTACATAAAATATAATTCTTTTTTCCTCCCTTTCACCCTCTTCAATTTCTTTCTTTTTGTTACTTGCTTTCTTCCTACTGAAATTTCATCTTTTTTCCTTTCTTTTGTTTGTTTCTCTGTTTCTTTTTGCTTTCTTTCTTTCTTCCTTTTTCCCTTTTCTCTCTTTCTTTTTTACATATTTATCTCTTCCTTCCTTTTTCCGTTCTTAATTTTTTCTTTTTTCCTTCTTTTCTCTTTTCTTTCTTACTTTATTTCTTCCTTTTCCATTTCTTCCTTTCTTCCTTTTTCCTTTCTTAATTTTTTCTTTTTTTCCATTTTCCTATCTTTCTTTCTTTCTTTCTCTCTCATTCTTCTTTTCTTCCTTCCTTTCACAATTATTGGTACAAACTTCAGGGGTGAGCAGAGAAAAATTAAACAAGACAAAATCCGGAAACGAAACGTTTCCGAAATATAATATCATCACTGTAGCCAACAAATGAATACACCTCGTACATGTAATCTCATTTCTTATCTGGCAGACTTAATGTTCGTGCATAGCTCCATTTTCTCAACATTAGCTGCGCTATCTTTAAGGTGATGCGTGTCTTTGGGAAAGGCAGCTACAGTAGTACATTCATGACAAGAGCATTGGCTGACTTGCATTTGAACGTTCTAGAGTTCTTACGTACGAGCTTCCACAACACGTGTATCGACTGTGATTTAACAATATCGTGGCCTCCAGGCTCCCCCGATTTCAATTGTTTTGATTTTTGTTGGAAGATATTTGAAACGTTCTGTGTATTCCAGTGGTGCTCATAATGTTAATGATCTCCGGGAATGTATTGTGATAGGTTATCAACCCATTAGGTACACGCTATGGATTTTCGAACGTGTACGATTGTCGATGAGGAAAACTGAACTGGCGGGATATAATAAAACCCATCGATTTCATAAACGGCTGGTTTCCGGAAATATGTTTTTAGGACTCTTTGCCTTATTTCATTATACTTACTCACCCTTGCAGTTTGTATCTGATAGTATGAAACAGCCTGTATTCAATGTCAGACGTATAAATCCGTCCAAGTTTCTGGCTTCTACAAGACAATTATCAAGCCACGTCTAAAAGAATATCCCAATGACTATGAACATTCATCCTAGATAGGAGTCGAAATTATATTCTTGGCTTGTGCATTCTTTTGTGCCTCCCCTCAAGACGGTGTGCGTCATTAATGATTTCCTCCAAACACAAATACGAAGATTGTCGAATCAAAATGCGATAAGTCCGTCTTCACTCTCACTGATTTCCCCTCTTGCGAAGGCAATGAATTAATTTGTGCAGTTGATTTACTTTGAAAATTGCTTCCTGTTTGTCTACATGATCTTAAAACATGTCTCAATATAAGCCATCTGGTTAATAAAGAACTGATTAATTAAATGCTAATCTCTGCTGAAAAGTATTTTCCTATGGACTAATTACATTTTGATTCAATGCTCCTCATATGTTAAATTGGACGGGGTTTCGTGATAATAGACCAACCGACAAATTGAAAAAATGAGATATTTACACAAATATGTTGATGGCAGGCTAATTTAACTCGGAAAAAATCAAGAATGCGATATCTGCTATTTATAAGTAAAAATTTGTTTATTGCATAAAATTAATTTATTTTGCTTTGGAATATTAATTCAACTGCTGGTCTCTTATTAAAAATCGGTTAGCTTCTTTTTGATATTATTTGTGCTATTTTTTGTAATAGTATGAATTTATAATACTTCTTGCATAATAGTACATTATGCAACGAGCCTATAATAGTAGTAATTAAGACGCGAGTATGTTTATGAAACGAGCGCAAACGAGTTTCATAATTTTCATACAAGCGTCTTAATTGCTGTTATAGTCAAGTTTCATACGACTTTTTATGCTCGACCATATTTCATTTTATTCTTATCTGACTGAGGAGAGGAACTGATCTTGTGCAATACCTCGTAAATTTTGAGATGTGCGCAGACGCGAAAGTATTTATTTTTTTCCGAGAAACAAATGTCGACATTGACCTTGATATAATCTAGAGAGTAAAATAAACATTAATCTTGATATAACCTTGAAATTTTATTTAAATTTAAATTTAAATATACAGAATAAAGAAGAATATAATTACAAAACAAACAAGAGAAATAGAAATAAAATAATACAAGCAATATAAAAAGAAGATACAGTAGTATTAACAAAATTTGAGACCGAATGAGCAGCGCTCGTGCTTAGACATTGAAACACGAGATGACAAATTGAATTTATTTGAATATTATTTACAATTAACGCTAATTATTATAGTAACAGAACTGACTTTATTTCAAATATACGTGATTTATTGATTTATTTTTGTCTTTCGATTGCATATCCGAGAATAATCGATAGTTGCGCTTTCATATTGCTACAATGGTATTTTCTGATTGGTGGAACACCTAAACTTTAATGAATAGGTGTACTTTAATGAGGTCCATTAAAGGGCTGCTACCAGGTGTATAATTACTACATTTCGGCATGGTCGAGCATAAAATATTTTATATAAAAAAAAGGATTTATTTCAATGCCCAATATCTCGAAACCGGTTTTTGGCGCTTGGTCTAATATTGCGTAACTCCGTCCAACTTGTATCGAGATTGACAGAAAACAGTGTGTGGGAGCGAGAAATATATTTCTTACGAATTTACTATGTCGCTTAAAGTAGGGTATCTTTATGAACGGGATGCGTTTTCGTACTTACTAAGCTTCATAGCTATAAGCCTTTCAGATGTCTGCTTTTCTTCTGTTGCCATGGAGACATTCTCTTTACGCTCACTGCCTCCATCCGTAGTATTCGTTTCTCGATTCAGATTACAAACAAAGCAGAGATCTTTCTTAGTGATATTGAAACCCCTGCATGCAACTAGACTCAGTATTATTCTCAAAACTTTACTACAAGTGCCACTTCCTTTTTATTTTCTATTGACTTGCAGATTTTTGTAGTTGCATCTGGTGTTTTCTTTCTTTTTCAATAACTCAGAGCTGGCGTCAATGCTATGCAAAAAGTTGTCGCTTTCTTTATTACGACATTTCTTTCTTTGTAAAAGTTTCCTTTCATTCCTGTAACTTAACCAAAGCTTAGATCTTTCTTTGTCGTTTACGAATACAATTCCTAGCTTTGTGTTTGTGGTAAGTGATACTTTATTAAAATATAACTTTTGATGTCACAATATCTTTCTATTATTTATTAATACTAGGTATCTCACAAGGGAAATGTCCC
The DNA here is from genome assembly GCF_040183065.1 of Periplaneta americana. NCBI lineage: Eukaryota > Metazoa > Arthropoda > Insecta > Blattodea > Blattidae > Periplaneta > Periplaneta americana. The sequence continues at coordinate 177,220,630 of NC_091119.1, forward strand.
GGGTCGTATAGCTTGAATTTAATGAAAATGGATATTTAAGCTAATTTTCGATCGTTAAGAAACGTGAAGATAGTCATTCGTTTCGCTTTTTTCTCGTTTACGAAATATTGTGAGTGGAAAATCGATGGCCCATATGCCGAGTCTTGCGCGCACTTGGATACTCATAGTTCCGCTACACTGTATCACAGTTCTAACATTAATTAATATTGGAGGAGAAAAATTCGCTCCGGCGCCGGGGATCGAACCCGGATCCTTGGTTCTACGTACCAAGCGCTCTCACCATTAAGCTACGCCGAAGTCCAATCCACAGCACCGGATCGAACCTCTCTCCTCCAGTGTTTTCTCCCTTTGTGGCCCGACTCCCAGTTGGTCATGTATGTTGACATTATACAAGGAGCGCACTCAGTTGAGTGACTTAGTGGTCGGGATTCCACAGTAATATGCACTGTTGCTCGAATCTACGTAAAGATTATTTTTTTGGTCCTACAGACTACATCTATTATGGTAACAATTAATATTAGAGGAGAAAAATTCGCTCCCGCACCGGGGATCGAACCCGGGTCCTCGGTTCTACGTATCAAGCGCTCTCGCCATTGAGCTACATCGAAGTCCAATCCGAAATTTTCTCCTGTAATATTAATTGCTACCATAACAGATGTATTCTGTAGGAAAAAAAAAATAATCTTTACATAGATTCTAGCATTAATGCTCTTGTCTATTTTCTTTTCCTCTTAACTTACATTAGTAGAGTACTCTTGCTGAAATACAAATTCAATTTCAATTAAAGATATATATTAACTTTGTGGCACCTTTACCCCTTCAGACCTGAATTTACGTTAAAAAAAACTGGTCACATAATCATTTAGGGATCGAAAATTCCCAAATCAAGTCTTCACAGAAAATAAACATTTGGGGACAATTTTGACCCCTGGGGCCCCAAAATTTTAAATTTTATGTTTAAATCAGGTATATAAATGTTTCAAAAATAATATTCTCCATTTCTATCACATTGAATTTTTCAAAACATGTAAAAGTATCGAAGACATTCCAAAAAAGAAAAAAAGAAACAATTTACACTATAATGTACATCAGGCCTGAAGGGGTTAAATATGATAGTGTGATTAGAAATGAAGTGTCCGGTACAAAACGCCTTTGAATAGTACAAACATTTTATATAGGCTGGTTTTTCACACTCTTCTGTAACACACACACTGTTTCCAACATACCAACACTGTTGCAAGAACGTTATCAAACTTTCTCACGCATTTCTCTGTCACATATCCACACCTCTGCCACGCGTATATTAGCATGTCTTTGAGTACAGTTGAATGAAACTGGTGATACAATAGAATGTAATGTCATTATGAAGCCCCTAACGTGCAATGTGTCTGAAATGTTTTCACAGATAATTTTATATATAAAATACTCTTCTAGTCTTCGAATTACAATTTCATATTGCTAAAAAAATACACATCCAAGGGTTGCAAAAATCTTGTAGTTTTTGGAGGGATAATTTGTGTTTTATAGTCCCGTCGCTCTAATTTCCGGCAGCCAATCACATTGCAGGTCGGGTACATTTAAACGTGTTCATCTTTTGATTCGCTGATGAAGTCGTTATGCATTTCCTAAGGCTCGATAAATACCTAATTTAATCCCCCGCCATTTTGGCTCTTTCGTTGGCGTTCGCAGAAAGAACACGAGGAAGTTATTTGCCGCTCAATTATTTACTGAATTACAGTGCGTTTGATTTATTATCGTAGGAACTACGACATGATAATGTTTAACGGTGTGGTAATAGATTCCTCGTCTGGTAGCTCGGCAACGAAAGAACAAAAATGCCGAAAGATACTACCTACCTAGACTTGATAGAGCCTTCACTTCCTAAGACGTAAGCAAAGAGGAGGAGTCACGCCGGGAATAACAGCGTCGCGACTATAATTGTCTTACCATGTAAAGTATTGTTTACCCCTTCAAAAGTAAATATAATATCATCTATCTGACCACTCCAGGAATCCAAAAGTAGTAGTGTACCTTTCTTAACATCCGGGAAATACATATATTAACATCTGGGAGAAATACATCTCTAAACATCCGGGAGAAATACATATCTTAACCATCTTCTCACGAGATTTTTTGTCATTTTACCGGAACTACTTCCATCGACCACGACATTAAATGCCTTATCATTGTCAACACGTTGTTTTACTTTAGGTCCAAATTCCCCTATCGGTTTTTGAAACCATATTATGGGTATAGTCGTGTTTCTAGACTTCCAGCTGCATGCCTATGGATTTGAGGTATACGAATAAGTGAAAGTTGCCATGGATTGCACTACTACTGTATTAATGCGAGTTAAGAGAAGAAAAATAGACTAGAGCAGTGATGTCAACGCAAGCGCATATTTCTGACCTTGACGTCGTGCGCGGGCAGCAAGCGCTAAGTATGGAACGAGGAAGGGTTGTGTATATGAATAAGCAGCCTGTTGGATTAAGAAAACAGTGGTGCACAAACTTCAAATGGAACATTAAATTTTATGTCGTTATTTTTATATGGCTTTTTTCTGTTTAATATTATATATATTGTCTGTAATACAAAAGTACTAACACTGATTTCTTAATATTGCACTTCTGTTTTAAATCTTAATAACATAATAGAGAGTTAAGAAGGAATACTCACTTAAATTCCGTAGTAGTATAATATTATACTGTATTAAGTGGATGAAACATATCATTCATAAAGAAAGTGATATTCCAAAGAAAGAGATTGAGTATGACATGATAAGTTGGAATTTATATTGATGGTATCTTTAGCCTTACAATAGTAATCAATAAACTAATCAAAACAATATTACAGTACAAAGCAAAGTTGCCTAGGCACTGTATCTGTTTTAAGTGTAACTAATATTACATAACAAACTCTTACCGCATTATGCTTTTAAGGTGATATTTGTGAGCAACTTCCTATCATCAGAATACTCCTTACAAACAATTTCCCTGCGAATATTTTCAAAATTGTCAGTACACTACCTTCAGTAATACGTATATACGGTATATTAGATTCACGAAAACATTCTGTAAGGCTACTAAATAAATAGGCCTATACGTGAAAATTTCACTTTTCTATACGAAAAAGTTGAGAAAATATTTCTTTTGAAATAAAAATCAAACTTGTGAAAAGTGAGCATTAAAATTAAAACTTACATTCTTATAATGCACTTATACTTCTCAGACAAATCTAAAAATTGACATGGATACAGTTTTAATAAGTTCTCTTCCCTTTATCTATTGAATGAGTGCTGGCCATCCCTGAATATAGCTCGACCAAGCGGCATATACTACCTCTTTCGTCTGTCTCTTTCCTTTCGGCTGTAAAGCGCTCAGGCTCTCCTGGACTTTAAAGCGCGCGCTTGCTCCTGTGGGCATCAATTGACATGCCTGAGCAAGAGCATTAATGCGAGAGCTTTGATACGGTGTCGTGGAGCTATGAGGATGCGAGTGCGCGCAAGAAGCGGTATAAGTGACAAAGATTTTTAAGTCATTATATTTCGTAAATGATGAAAAAGCTTAAATATGCATTTTCATTAAATTCAAACTACACGACCTGGAACAGTTCCCTTATCAGTAAAATGTCGGTACCAATTAAAAGACAAAGTCAAAAACTACAGTAAGAAACCAGAACAGATCGTTATTGATCTAAACTGAAATTAATGGTGATGATGATGATATTAATACTGTTGTTATTGTTATAATTATTATTTCTAAAAAAATTATGTTTTATTTAACGACGCTCGCAACTGCAGAGGTTATATCAGCGTCGCCAGATGTGCCGGAATTTTGTCACGCAGGAGTTCTTTTACATGCCAGTAAATCTACTGACATGAGCCTGTCGCATTTAAGCACACTTAAATGCCATCGACCTGGCCCGGGATCGAACCCGCAACCTTGGGCATAGAAGGTTAGCGCTATACCAACCAGGTTGACATTATTATTATTATTATTATTATTATTATTATTATTATTATTATTATTATTATTATTATTATTCTCCTGTAACTTCATCCCTCTTAGCCCCAAAAATATTTTCCTAAGCACTTTATTCTCAAACACCCTTAACCTATGTTCCTCTCTCAAAGTGAGAGTCCAAGTTTCACAACCATAAAGAACAACCGGTTAAAATAACTGTTTTATAAATTCTAACTTTCAGATTTTTTGACAGCGGACTGGATGATAAAAGCTTCTCAACCGAATAATAACAGGCATTTCCCATATTTATTCTGTTTAATTTCCTCCCGAGTATCATTTATATATGTTACTGTTGCTCCAAGATATTTCAACTTCTCCACCTCTTCAAAAGATAAATTTCCAATTTTGTTTTTCCATTTTGTACAATATTCTCGTCACGAGACATAATCATATACTTTGTCTTTTCGGGATTTACTTCCAAACATATCTCTTTACTTGCTTCCAGTAAAATTTCCGCGTTTTCCCTAATCGCTTGTGGATTTTCTCCTAACATATTCACGTCATCCGCATAGACAAGCGAGTTGGGCAGGGCATGTAGCACGTATGGGCGAATCCAGAAATGCATATAGAGTGTTAGTTGGGAGGCCGGAGGGAAAAGACCTTTAGGGAGGCTGAGACGTAGATGGGAAGATACTATTAAAATGGATTTGAGGAAGGCGGGATATGATGATAGAAAATGGATTAATCTTGCTCAGGATAGGGACCAATGGCGGGCTTATGTGAGGGCGGCAATGAACCTCCGGGTTCCTTAAAAGCCAGTAATTAAGTAATTATTATTATTATTATTATTATTATTATTATTATTATTATTATTATTATTATTATTATTATGAATTTCATGTCTTTTCTTCTAGACATAATTTTCTGCCGTTATGTATGTATGTATGTATGTATGTATGTATGTATGTATGTATGTGGTGACAATTTTCTTTGCTTTCGGATCGCACTGTATGTACATAGAACGTCGTGTTTCAGTGTTGAGGGCATCTATCAAGTATCCAATGTGTGACGTGTTTACATGACGGCCTACAGACTGATCTGCGGATTGATAGCATATTTGTATTGCACCACTTCCCTCTTAATGGATAGAACAAGTGTCAGCAGATTATAACATGTTATACGTACGTCCCTGTGCATAGAGTTTCGTTTCATTTACATAGATAATGCAACATAACATCGCAAAGGAATGTCAAAAATATTAACATACCGAAATTAATTAAAATAACATTTTCAGTGCTGCAGGAGACCGACAAATTTTCATTTATTTATTTTTGTTGTAGGATTAACATGTTTTCAAGCACTTTAGCCAGGAAACAATATTAGAAGTTTGTCTCTACCCAGCCAACGCCCATCTTTGTTAATGACGATGTAGAGCGGGGAATTATACGTGGTAGGCTAAATACGTACTTTAAACGTGTAAAGCCCATTCACAATGAAAATTAAACATAACCGTAACATAAACACAGACGTTTGCGCCCAGGCTACCAAATGGGATCATTCACAATGATTCACATAAGCATTGACATAAACATTACCGTAAGACGTTAACATGAAAGTTTGCAAACTCCAAATTTTCATGCTTATGCTTACGTGATTTGCAAACAGTACACAATCGTGGAGCGCTGAAGTATACGACAGAATATGAGGAAATCGCGTCGTTGTTATGTTTCCATGGTTACCAAGTATCTTTCCGGTTATGTTTATGTTCCCATTGTGAATGCTCTTGATTTTACGGTAACATTTACATTTTTAAGTTAACGCTTACGTTATGTTTAATTTTCATTGTGAATGAGCCTTAACTCTGAATACAGCATTAAGGCTCATTCACAATGAAAATTAAACATAACGTAAGCGTTAACTTAAGAATATAAACGTTACGGTAAAATAAAGAAGTCATACCATCATTCACGGTGGGAACATAAACATAACAGCAAACATACTTGGTAGCCATGGAAACATCACAACGACGCCATTTTCTCATATTCTGTCGTATACTTCAGCGCTCCACGATTGTGTTCTGTTTGCAAATCACGTAAGCATAAGCATGAAAGTTTGGAGTTTGCAAACTTTCATGTTAACGTCTTACGGTAATGTTTATGTCAATGTTTATGTGAATCATTGTGAATGATACCATTTGGTAGCCTGGGCGCAAACTTCTGTGTTTATGTTACGGTTATGTTTAATTTTCATTGTGAATGAGCCTTTAGAGTTGTCACGGATGTTACATTTTTACTATTTTAAAACTCAATATATTGAAAATGAAATGACTTTCGTCAACTTTTATTATTAGAAACAATTTTAGATGATCGGTATCATTTTACAGAAAGAAAATTGTTGAATAGAATTTATTATTATTGCAGAAAATAAAGAAAATATTCCGTCACGAATGTTACAAGATTTGTGAACTCCACACCTTATTAAAAAAAAGTGTAAAACTCAGGTCTCTGCCTCAAGCAAAGAGAGATTCACTCTCATAGAGTCCATGTGAAAGTTATGCAAATCTCATGACATCCAATTAGTTCACAAAAACATAATCGGTAAATATTTTATAGCTGTTTCTTCCATGGCACGGTTGTTACGAGTTTCAATACAACTGTGACATTTCTAAGTTAAAATATTCACTTGGACTGTAAGATTAATTGCTATTAACCCAAGTCGTCCTGTGTGGCACAGTCGGCATAGTGCTGACCTTCTATCCCCGAGGTTGCGAGTTCGATCTCGGCCCAGGTCAATGGCATGTAAGTGTGCTTAAATGCGACAGGCTCATGTCAGTAGACATACTAGCATGTAAAAGAACTCCTTCAGGACAAAATTCTGGTAAACCGGCGACGCTGATATAACCTCGCTAGTAGCGAGGGTCGTTAAATAAAACATAGTTTCGTTATTAATAATAATTATTATTTATTTATGTATTTATTTATTTACTTATTTATTTATCTGCTCATTTATTGATCTATTTATCTATTCGTTTATCTATTTATTTATTTTTATTTACTTATTTATTTATTTATTCATGTATTCATTCATTCTTTCATTCATTCATTCATTCATTCATTCATTCATTCACTCATTCATTCATTCATTCATATATTTATTTATTTATACTGGCAGAGTTAAGGCCATAGGGCCTTCTCTTACACTCTACCAGGTCACAAAGTATACAAACATTGAAATTTAGGAAAAAGTTAAAGAACAGAATACTAACATACTACAAAAACAATAATGCTCGTAGCATAACTAAATCGACACTAAACAACATGAAAATAATACCATAATACCCAAATTACTGAAAATAAGTGGCACAAACAATAGGTCTATATTACAGAGTAAAACGTTTCTTGATCTTGGAGCTCTGGAATTAACAGTGCAGACTCTCAAAATATTTCAACAATAACTTCTCAAAAAACGTACATTAGCAACTGATCTCTCTATGAGTAAGTGCTGCAAAATTTAGGCAAAAATACAGTCCGTATTACCCAACCAAGACCTCTTACATTCGATGCCCAAAAACTTGTAAAATATTTTCCTTTTCAAATAAAACATTAGACCAGTGGTTGCCAAACACCACGAAATTGTGACATAACAGAAATGCAACCCGCACACCACTATCGCAGGGAGAGGGGTGGAGTGGGTATCTCCTCAGGTAATGCAGCGAATAACAGTGCAGAGACTGACTGTGACCAAAAAACGAAAGCAATATAATATTCTTCTACTTATTAACTATACATACCTTTTTCCATGTTAATTTTTTATCCTCCTATTAATTATTTTTGTATTATTAATAAAATAAACTAAATCTATTTTCTTATTTACCATAGAAAGTATTTTACACCGATTAAAACATAGAAGCCGATACCTTTTATTGTTTATTTATTAATGAAATTTCAAATTACACCCATACGTAGAAAAAAAACGTGGAAGTATTTTACCCCGATTAAGACATAGAAGCCGATACTTTTTATTATTCGTTTATTAATGAAATATTCAAGTTACAGGTAAGGGCTTAGTAGTCTTCATAACAAGAAAAATAATGACAACGTACATTGTTCTTTTGTACTTCATTTAAAATTTACAACAAATTAAGTATCTCATATTTTTGCCATCTGCACAAAATAAATACTTTTCCTCTCATGCTCCTTAAAATTTAGTTTTTACTTACTATCTGCTTTCGAAAAGACATCGAAAAATATTATCCTACACACTTGTAACATTACATGCGTACGTCCGCTGCTGATAAATGTCTTTACTTATATCGAAGTGAAGGCTGTAAACAGAGGGTGGGGGTAAGATGCCATGGTTACGCTTGAGTGGAGGCAGGGGCATGTGTCGCGACACAGCTTTTGGCGATCGCTGCATTAGAATATCTAAATATAGAGCCTTATCTATGTCTTATAGCCTACTAATAATAAACTAATATTTCTGAAAATGACTTTTTCATTGGAATTACGAGTTTGTGTAGAATAGCTGAATAGTAAATCAGATTTTTTTTACAAACGACAAAAATCTCTTGTTAATGTACGTAAGATAATAACCAACGAAGGTGGGGAAAGAAGAAACATCAGACAGGTTTCCCATCCTTTGCCTTGCCTGATAATAAAGACGATAGCCTACGTAATTCCAAAACATGAGATATTCCTTCATAAATGAGAAATTGAGAGTATAATTTTGGGCCATTATGGGACACGCCTAAAACCAAACATATATTTATATATTTTTTTTTTATCAGAAGTCGAACAATACTGTAATTTTATACATTTACAATTAGGAAACACGCCACATGGGCGTACAGCATTTATTTTTTAAACATAAATTACTATGCATTCAAAAATTATTCCCCGCAGTGCGTTACTTGAACACAAACATGTATCCATTGTGACACTCGATAAACGCCGCCGTGTGCCATATGCTGCCGCCGCGTATGGTTTTCCGCCGGCAAATTGTCCATATGAAACATGCACGCCTATGTGACCTTTAACACGCATTGCGCCGTGATGTTGTTTTGTTTATATATTTATATTGTGCGATCGGCGCAACTTTGGTGGTGCGTATGTGTCTTTCATGTAATAATGCTATTGTCGAAAAAAATGAACAAAGAGAATCGACGTTAAACATTTAAAATTCCAAAACACCGAAATTTTAGGCAGGAGTCAATTGTAGTATTGTAACATTCGGTCTGTTGTGTTTTGAAGTATTAGGGGAGTGGTGGGTACAGTGAGACACAAAATATTAAGACATATGTATGCAAGTGATAATTAAAGTGATTTTAAAATCGAGTGCGATAGAAATAGACATTAAAACATGGAGTATAATAATACATAAACAAAAATGTTAATAGATGAAGGCCATAACATACAATACGTGCTTGTCAAAATAATGAAAATGTCTCACTGTTCCCATTCAGGAGGGTACAGTGAGACACCACAGTGTCTATTAACGGACATTGAAATGATTTACATTTATTTGAAAAGAAAACAAAAACTTGCTGTCTTTTTATCTTGACATGTTCTGTAGGCTTATTTAGAATCATTCTGATGTCTGACTTCGAAACCATTGAAACATCAGGAACATTTGGAAAAGTGAATTTTCCATGACATTTCAAACTTTTGCGAAAAAATGAAATGAATTTTTGGTGACAACAAAGCTTATGATTATAAAAATTTAAAGTAATTCTTTATTATTTTTTAACATTTTTCAAATTTTGTGAATAATTCTTTATTTATGAAACCATTAAAATGTAATGTATCCATTATTTTAAGATACAGTTCCTAAATTGGTTACTAGTATGTTCATTTTTAATGTTAGTTACTGGTAAATGTAATATAATAACAGTTTGTTTTTGCAAATCATTGGTACATGGGAACAGTGAGACGTCTCGGTGTACCCTTCAATGGCAGGTCTCACTGTTCCTTTTACGCATAGGCCTAGTTCTTTAAAAATGACGCCATCACTTCAAAATTAAAATAAGAAAGACGAAACTTTGCCAAACACAGTCTCAAATATCACAGTATTAAGTAACAAAACATTCATATTTATATCTCATTTGTATATCCAATATAACCTTCATTAAACACAAGCCAAAATTTTACTTCTAGAGTGAAAAATTACGAATTATTTTTTCATCACTCACCCTTATAAGTAGAATCAAATCGAGTATGAAAATAGTGTTACTTTACTCATGCAACATACAACTCCACTGTTACCAACATCTCAACATCAAAATTTACCATCTAATAAAAAAAGTCTCACTGTTCTCCCTGTCTTACTGTACCCACTTCTCCTCTACTATTATTTCGGCACGGCCCCATTTGCGGCATGGGACAAGAAGCTTTCCATATAGGCTAGTATTAGCACAGTATAGTATATACAGTCACGAAGCTTGAGTTGTGAGGGTGCTAGGAACAGTAGACTGTGCCGGTACTCTTTTGCATTGTCTGTAATGAGGCGATAGTAGCGATCCTAGTGGTTAGCAACTATCTATGGATGCATATTTACTACGTATTGAGCTTCGTGACTGTATATACTAGACTGTGGTATTAGAATGCCAAGAAATAGGCAATACAAGGAAAAAGTGGTTAGATAAACAATTTTTGAGTATGAACAGATATGTAGGATATAAAAAAATATTATGTAGTACAACTCATATAAGAGAGTTAAAAATTAGGTAAAGTTTTAATGATAGTGAAGCTGAAATTTGAAGAGAAAGTTAAAATTAATGGTGTATTAAATTGATCTATGCAGAGATTGTGTGTGTATTTTTTATACTTCTCCTGATTAGAGAATAGGGTGTGGTGTATGGATAAGTTTAGGAGAGGGGTTATGTTTAGATAGAAGCTAATGGAATGCGTTACGTTAAAAAAATACTGAACTAGTTTTTTTTTAGTGTAAGACTTGGCATAAATGAATAAAATGGTAAAGTAAGGTATATCTGGGGTAATATAGAATTGTAACAGGTCTGTCTTACAGATATATGCTGGATGAATAAATATATCACATATCATATCATATCATATCATATCATATCATATCATATCATATCATATCATATCATATCATATCATATCATATCATATCATATCATATCATATATCATATCATATCATATCATATCATATATCATATCATATATCATATCATATCATATCATATCACATCATATCATATCATATCATATCATATCATATCATATTATATCATATCATATCATTATATATCATATCATATCATATCATATATCATATCATATCATATCATATCATATCATATCATATCATATCATATCATATTATATCATATCATATCATTATATATCATATCATATCATATATCATATCATATCATATCATATCATATCATATCATATCATATCATATCATATATCATACATCATATCGTCATGTGAGTGTAAGAACTAGGTAACTCGAAATTTGCGTTTTTTAGTTACCTCTTTTACAGCATAGCAAAAATCGCACAAAATGTAATGCAAGAACTAGGTAACTGATCAAACGATACCAGCGACATCTATTTTCCAATATAACAAATAGGTAAAAGAAAACGAGACATATTCCTCAGTGCAATAAATAAGTAAATAGGCAATGTCACAAAATATGAAAAATCAAGTTACCTAGTTCTTGCATTCAGGTGATCAGATCATATCATATCATATCATATCATGTCATGTCATGTCATGTCATGTCATGTCATGTCATGTCATGTCATATCATATATCATATCATATATCATATCATATCATATCATATCATATCATATCATATCATATCATATCATATCATATCATATCACATCATATATCATATCATATCATATCATATATCGTCACCTGAATGCAAGAACTAGGTAACTCGAAATTTGCGTTTTTTAGTTACCTCTTTTATAGCATAGCAAAAATCGCACAGAATGTAATGCAAGAACGAAGTAACTGATCGAACGATACCAGCGACATCTATTTTCCAATGTAACAAATAGATAGAAAACGAGAAATATTTCTTAGTGCAATAAATAAGTGAATAGGCGATATTTCAAAATAGGAAAAGTCAAGTTATCTAGTTCTTGCATTCAGATGACGATATCATATATCGTATCATATCATATCATATCATATCATATCATATCATATCATATCATATCATATCATATCGTATCATATCATATCATATCATATCATATCATATCGTATCGTATCGTACCGTACCATATCATATATCATAATATATCATATCATATCATGTTATAATATATCATATCATATCATATATAATATCATATCACATCATATCATATCATATCACATCATATATCATATCATATCACATCATATATCATATCATATCATATCATATCATATCATATCATATCATATATCATATCATATCATATCATATCATATATCATATCATATCATATGTAATATCATATCATATCATATCATATCATATCATATCATATCATATATCACATCATATAATTGACTTTATTTTAATTGCGTTTTAGTTTGGTGAAATGCAAACGGAATTAAATATGATTTAACTGTAGTATTTAAATTAAATCACAATTAGTTAATAGTGGATTAGTAACATGTAGGTGAAATCGGCCCCTAGTATGTATTAATACGTATGTGATGCTTTTATGTTCTGTTACCATAGTTATAAAATTATGTAGCTACATCACACTACATGCGAGACAACAATGGGCGTTCGAATATCTCAATGTAGGCTTGAGCAGTGGAAGTTTTGATGTTTACCCCTGGTCGATGATGATACGACCTGACTGTTAGCTATTTTACGGGATGATCCTTGAGAAGCTTCGCGAGATTGAAGAGGCTGTGGGCTGGCTTCCAGGTTGAATCACGTGTCTGGCTTTGCAGACTGAAGCTGTCATTGTTATACCTTTCGAAAGGAGTCAAGTCAGCATTGCGGGATATCGTCTCTCACGTCCTAACGCGTTGGCAGCGTGCGAATCACTTTTTGTTTCGTGTCGTAAAATAGATCCAGTCAGCCTCTAGGTGAATTTACACGCAGGCAGGATTTCACATCTTACAACCTTGCCTTATTGCTACATAAAGATCCAAGTGTACAGATTACACAGATGTGTCAGAGATAATCTAGAATTATTTCTTCTCGATATTTCTTGTATGTTGCAGTTTCAACTACAAGTACTACGTACGTAATTCTTGTCTTACATTGACTGGGTTCTCTGAAAGAGTTCGCAACACGTACAGTAGGCAAAATAAAGTGTAAGAGCAAATAGATTGTCCAAGACTAAGTTATGATTCGCGTTGGGCACGAGACTTCAAATGAATTACTTCTACTATTACGGCATTACGACTAAAGGGGAAATTATTGGGGAAAATGAAAATTATCACACAAATATACGTACAAGTGACAATCAATAAGTTTCGAGACTACCCTGAATGTAGGCAACACACAATACACAGGAAACTGAGAATTTATATAGAACCAGGAAAACGCCTGGAATCTATACTAAATGCAACCTTGGGCATAGAAGGCCAGCGCTATACCAACTCTCCAACTAGGTATTTAAAAGAACAATAAATACAAGTGCAGTTCGGAAATACGGAATGAAGATTTTAGTAATGTCATTGTGGATTATTCTTCGAGATATTTCAAACAAAAAAAGTTTAGTTCAGTTTCATATTCCATTGGTTGAATTTCCAATATGCTCAGTCAGTGTAAGTACTATGATAATAAATGATTGAAGGAATTTTAAATTTATCCTTTAAATGTGCAGAAATTGGATCCGAAACTTTTCGTTTTTCAATGTGACATTTCTGCGTATCGAATTTCTTCACATTTAAAGGAGAAAACTAATTTTTTTCAATCATTTATTATCATAATACACTGCTCTCTTAAATTTGACTGAAGCTTCAGAAAACAGTATACAAATTTAATATAAATAGATTCAGTAGTATCAGAGAAAAATGGAAGTAAGTTTGGAAAATCAACTAAACGGAAAACAGCATTTGAAGAAAAAATGGTGAATGAATTACATGTGCCGCGAAATTGAAAAAGGATATTTTAGGACTTGTTTTCGGAGATAGCCTACTCTCGTAAACTATATATAACTTCTGATTCAGTTCCTGGCTGATATGTATATCTATTATCAGGCTATACATCTTACTTGACGATATGTGTCAAACAATTGTTTGTATGCATCTGAAGTCTGATTAGTGTAACATGTGGCTAATAGGCGATGTATGTAATGGAAGGGGAAAGGAACGGGCCACCCTACTCCATTATCTCCTGACCTAATTGCCTCATAAGTGACGCCATTTTGGTGAGGTTCAGACCTGTATTCGGACAGTTGACTAAACAACATATATGTATAATTGTTTTAAATAGCAAGCTATGTAGGCTACTTATTTTTTAAACACAAAATAAAAAATCGTATTTTTGCCCCTAATCACTACCTAGTCACCTTTAAGCTTAATTCCGCTGCCTAAGGCTTTTTTTACTTGGTTATTTAACGACGCTGTATGAATTACGAGGTTATTTAGCGACGATGGAATTGGTGATAGCCAGATTATATTTGGTGATATGGGGCCAAGGATTCGCCATAGATTACCTGACATTTGCCTTACTGTTGGGGAAAACCTCGGAAAAACCCAAATAAGTAATCAACTCAAGCGGGAATCGAACCCTAGCCCGATCGCAAATACGGATCGGCAAGGCAAACACCTTAGCCGACTGAGCTACGCTGGTGGCTTCTGAAGTTTTATGAAAGTTAATAGTAATAATAATAATAATAATAATAATAATAATAATAATAATAATAATAGTTCTAATTAATGATTTTATAAAGAGGAATCCTAAACTAAAATTCTTAAACAATAGCTACATTATTAAAAAAACCAAGTGCTTGAACTGTTTTTTAAAATTATAATCATGTAAATTCTTAATTTTTATCTATTTTTTGTCACTTCAACAATGTTGTATTCTTAACTTAGTATGTTTATGTATAGGCTATGGTACCTTTTGTTTGTTTTGGTTTTGTTTTTTCTTATTCTTTTTAAACTTGATGTATAATTACATTTAACAGTTTTAATCAGAGTTGTGATTATTATTATTATTATTTTTTTTTATTTTTTTTTCCTCTATCCGGTTTTCATTATTAGTCATACCTGACCTCAAGAATCTTGCTTTTTCGGGTGTGACCCATTTATCGTATATTTATACAATAATTTGTAACATGTAGGCTATTTGACTATGAGATTGGTAATCAATTTCGAATTTTGAAGAATATTCATGTACAAGCATTACAATAGTATTGTAAAATCTTTGTTATTGTATGTAATTTTTGCTTGCAATAAATCTTTGTAAAAAATAATAATAACTTGTAGGAGTTCAAGTTCTCTTGCTTGGAGAACAATCATCAATTCGAACCAAAGATAGTGGCTTACACGGATGCTTAAAACAGCGCTTTTAACCGTGATTATACAACGACCGGCTTATCTGGAATTTGCATGGTATTAAAGATGCTAATGCGCACACATTATAATCGGGCAACGTATCTAACGAGTACTGTACCCGGTGCGAAGATAGCTAGAATGCTTAGCTCTCTAATCTACGCAAGACCTAGCCACTTTAATATGGTTTCAGTTTGCAAACGACTTGAAATCAATTGAAAGTGCCTGTTTCTATGCGACGAGCTGTTGTAGGAATCGGGGGGGGGGGGGGGAGAGGGACCACGTTTCAGCAGCATCCTGACGTCTGTTGTGGTTGTATACACTTGCTATACGTCAATGTCACCCTAGGGACACGACGCTCAAAACTTGGTGAACACACGGAGGGACTGTTTGGGTTTTGGTTGAGAATGATTCGCACCCGATATCACCATAGAGATTTGTAAGGGGCGGCGCGGACTCTTGTTATGACAGCGAAAGTTTCTGTCTGGAACAGTTGTTACCGGACAAATGCTGTCGCTGCAATTGTAGGTCTGCGTGCAGCAACGGCCTATCCCTTCGAAACCTCAACATCAAGCTTCGACAATGGTATCTCGGAAGTTTGTTAAATTATTTGACAAAACTTGCTTGCGAAAGTGAGACGGTGCTGCTGAATAGAGCACACAATTTCCTGGCGAATTTAATTGTTTTCACTGTCAGTCCTTCCCAAGCACATAACTGTTGTGGAAGTAGATATTTTCCTAATAAGTTGCTTTAGGAAATATTTACCAACACTACTACTACTACCATCACCACCACTACCACCACCACCACCACCACCACTTCTACCACGCTGTTGCTACTGCTGCTACTACTAGACTACTACTACTACCACTACTACCAATAGTAATAGACATAGTATTTAATTTATATATTTATTTATTCATTTATTCATTCATCCATAGTGTTCTGCGCAAGGGCAGGTCTTTCACTAGAAATTCAGTATTCTTCAATCCTTCCTTTTTTCCGTCTTCCTCTTAGTCTCGAATAATAATAATATTAATAATAATAATAATAACAATAATAATAATAATTTATTTATTTACTTCTTTATTTATTTATTTATTTATTTATTTATTTATTTATTTATTTATTTATATTTAATGTGCTGTACAAGAGCCAGTGGCCAATTATAGTTCAGCACAAATATAACAAAAACTTAAAACAAAAATAATTATTACACATAAATACAATTACAATTAATTACAATAATGACGATGAATGGATAACTAAGAATACTACGAGACAATGATAATTGAGTATAATGCCTAAAAGAATACATAAATGATAAATCGTTGCCAAGAGCAAACAAAGTCTATACATTGAAGGGATCGAATTCGCAGCCATGCATGTTGGCATTTTTAACGCATCTGGAGACTGGTGAAAGAAATTTCGAATTTCTAATATAGAAAAGTTTGTGGGCTCTCATATCTTTTGTTGGAATACGTAAGGTAATATTGTTTAAGAAAGAGTCACAGGATATATCACCTTTGAGGACTTTACAAAAGAACAGATAATCTAGCTCATGGCTTCTAGCATATAGATTTTGACAATTAAAATATTCACATTTTCTCTCATAACTGTACCCGGAATTAATGGGCAGAAATCTGAATGAACATAAAGAGATAAATTTTCTTTGTATATTTTCTAATTTAGCCGAGTCCGTAGTTGTAATCGAGTTCCAAACTACAGATGCATATTCGAGTTTCGATAGCACCAATGTATAGTAAACATCGTTATTATTATTATTATTATTATTATTTATATTATTATTCCTATTATTATTATTATTATTATTATTATTATTATTATTCCCTGCAACAATACAGGCTTCAGTGGCAGCCACAATGTCAAGGGGATGGACCACTCTAGATGGACCAGTTAGATTTTGCCGTATGTCCCAAGAGGTCGAAGAAATTTAGGAAGATTTAGGAAACGCTGGCAACAGACCATAACAGACCCACTGGCGTCTATAATACTTGAAGGCTGATGATGATGATGATGATGATGATGATGATGATGATAATGGATGATGATGATAACTTACTTGCTTATGACTTTTAAGGAACCGGAGGTTCATTGCCACCCTCACATAAGCCCACTATCAGTCCCTATCCTGGCCATGATTAATCCAGTCTCTATCATCACATCCCACCTCCCTCAAATCCATTTTTATATTATCCTCTCATCTACGCCTCGGCCTCCCCAAACGTCTTATTCCCCCCGGCCTCCCAACTAGCACTCCATATGCATTTCTGGATTCGTCCATACGTGCTACATGCCCTGCCTATCTCAAACGTCTCGATTTAATGTTCCTAATTATGTCAGGTGAAGAATTAAATGCATGCAGTTCTGCGTTGTGTAACTTTATCCATTCTCCTGTTACTTCATCCCCATTAGCCCGAAATATTTTCCTAAACATCTTATTCTCAAACACCCTTAACCTCTGTTACTTTCTCAAAGTGAAAGTCCACGTTTCACAACCATACAGAAAAACCGGTAATATGACTGTTTTATAAATTCTAACTTCAAGATTTTTTGACAGGGGACTGGATGACAAAAGCTGCTCCACCAAATAATAACAGGCATTTTCCACATTTATTCTGCGTTTAATTTTTTCCCGAAAGTCGTTTATATTTGTCACTGTTGCTCCAAGATATTTGAATTTTTCCACCTCTTCAAACCATAAATTTCCAATTTTCATATTTCCATTTCGTACAATATTCTGGTATAATAATAATGATGATAATAATAATAATAATAATAATAATATTATTAATAATAACTGATGACTTTTAAGGAACCCGGAAGTTCAATGCCGCACTCACTTAAGTGCGCCATCGGTCCCTATTCTGAGCAAGATTACTTCAGTATTTATCATCATATCCCACCTTCCTCAAAGGCCTTATTTCCTCCGGTCTTCCAACTAACACCCTATTTGCATTTCTGGATTCGCCTATACAGGCTACATATGTTATTTTAAGTGATAGTGCTTAATTTAATTTAGGATGTTCCCTGTTATTATTATTATTATTATTATTATTATTATTATTATTATTATTATAAATTATTGTTAGTATTAATTATTAGTATTATTAATTGTATTTTTAATTAATAAGTTTATTATTGTCATTATTGAGTGTAATTAGTTACCACTACCACCGGGTATAGACCCATTGCAGTGTGAATAAATACATACATACACACACACACACATACATACATACATACATACATACATACATACATACATACATACATACATACATACATACATACATACATACATACATACATACATACATACATACATACATACATGCCCTGCCCATTTCAAACGTCTGGATTTAATGTTCTTAATCATGTAAGGTGAAGAATTAAATGCATGCAGTTCTGCGTTATTTAACTTTCTCCATACTCCTATAACTTCATCCCTCTTAGCACCAAATATTTTCCTAAGCATCTTATTCTCAAACATCCTTAATCTCTGTTCCTCACTCAAAGTGAGAGTTAAAGTTTCACAACCATAAAGAGCAACCGGTAATATAACTGTTTTATAAATTCTTACTTTCAGCTTTTTTGAGAGCAGGCTGGATGATAAAAGCTTCTGAACCAAATAATAACACGCAGTGTCCATATTTGATTTGCCCCATGCAGAAAGGGCTTCGTCACAAATTTTGAAAAAAAAAAAAAAAAAAAAAAAAAAAAAAAAAAAAAAAAAAAAAACGTGATATCGATAGAAATCGTATTTTTGTGGTGACTCCATCGGTTTGCACAGAGAGGCATTCAGTCCAATGCTTGGAAAGATAGAAATGAAGCATCAGGCTCAGAGTTCTATGCAGAAAGGAATGTAGTGTAGAGAATGTTTTTTTTAGTTTTCTCAAAACTAGGTCTAATGGACTGAAGCCCTTTCTGCATGGGGCGATTCATTTATTCTGCGTTTAATTTCCTCCCAAGTAGTATCATTTATATGCGTTACTGTTGCTCCAAGATATTTGAATTTTTCCACTTCTTCAAAGGATACATTTCTAATTTTTATATTTCCATTTCGTACAATATTCTGGTATAATAATAATAATTATTATTATTATTATTATTATTGTTATTAGTCTATTATTTCATTGTAGTTGCTATTTTGTTAGTATTTTTCTTCAATATTCTTGAAGCTGCTTTGAAAACATCTTTTAAATTTGCAGTTGAGTATTAAGATATGCCAAATAAGAATCTATTAACTAAAATATGGCGGAATAATTTAAACGAGCATAAATAATTATATATTTTTATACAAAATAAGATTTATTCAAGACACTAGAAAATTCAGAATTCGAACAAATAATTTATCAGCGAATAAAAATCAATGTTTAAAAAATAAATATAAATGTATAAACTTCCATGACTGCCAATGTTTCCGTTTGTCGAACAAGCTTGTTCAACTCAACAATTTTAGACAATCTAGGCCTAATTGGAGGCATTATTTGTTTTGCCCCTTCTTCAGTAAATGAATTAGGTAATGCGCCTTTTCACCTTATTTGAGATATGCCCATTGTAGAATGGAATTCTGTATTCGGGTTAAGTCGTGTGAAGATCCTGGCGTCTAACTGGCTTCAACGTTCCATAATTTGGGATCGAGATTTCATTCCCCTACCAAGGAGATGGTTTGGTTTGAGATTTGCCATCACCCTACGGCATAATTCGGCGCGTGGAATGCATGCTTACTATTCCGCGACTCGGGTTTCATCACAGACATTTACTGAAGCGATGCTTGTGATAATGATATCAGTAACATCAGGTAGCACAAATCTACAGCTGAAAATGTGGGGCTATATCGAAGCGACCTAGATATGCAGCTTTTAAAGGGAATCTTCTGTAATTTGAGGTCGAAATCATTCTTAAAAAAATTTCACACTTACAGAGAAACAGTTATCAACAAAACTGACAGGTGATTCATTGAATTCCTACAATTGCGTGCAAAGTATGATAATGGAATGTTTGTTTCCAAAACCTCTTATTTAGACCCAATAACATAATAAACATACTTCTTACATTTTGAATCCAATGCTGAAGTTATTTTTATCAGTCCATATCATTTGTCACTGAAGAATGATATTTAAAACTATGATTTGAGCCGTTCAGAGCAGAAGTGGTGTAAGTCAAAAATGGGTAATGAGGGTTAAAGTAAACATTCTGTAAAATACAGCGCAAAGTAGCAAGCAACTAATATTCAATTTATTTAAATTATTATTAATAGTCAGTAGATAGCACGAAGGGAATATTAATTGCTACTTTGCGCTATATTTTAAATAATTTTTATTTTAAACTTCATTATCCAATTTTCACTTACACCACTTCTGCTCTGAACAGCTCATTTCTTTTGCAAAACCTACTATTTTTTTTTAATAATTTGAAGGAAAAATTGTTCTGGGGCCGGGTATCGATCCCGGGACCCTTCGCTTAGCGCACGAATGCTCTCTCATCTGAGCTACCCCAGGAACTATACACGACACTGTCACAATTTTTCCCTTATATCCGCACAACTAAAATGGGCTGACACCACGCCAGAACCCAACTTTGAGTGCACACAAATTCTGTGTGACTTAATTGTGGCTTTCTGTTAACGTACCTCCAGTAACGAATATATTATATATTTTTGTTCTTTTTTTTCGGGCCAATATCTATTATCTTATATTTTAATTTAGAAATTATTGGTAAACTATGAAGTATCCTAAACATTTACGGTCTTACTGATAAATACTCTTACATAGACGTTTAACTGTCATATACTTACACACTGAATAGCTCATTTATAAGTCATGTGTAAATTCCTTACTAATAAGTGTATAGCAGTATACTGTTACACAGCTACGTCATAGTTTCGTCATCACTTTATTACGAAAGGTAATAGAATAACATTATTGCAGTCCAATAGTGCGCGCTAGTGTGCCGCGCTTAGTATCGATAGTACAACTGGGCCTGATCGATAACCACGCCATATTTAGGTCAAAGAGTACGGCTGCAGCAATATCATTCTAATAATTATTCTGTGCTCTTTGGTTTCTTCTTCTGTGCTTACAAGGTAACAATCATCATAAAATGACAGTCGATACGAACAGCTGTTAGAGGGACGGCTATTTTTTTCTCTGTATAACAACGCTTTCGTGTATGTAACTACTGCAAAGCAATTCCCATTGTGTAGTTGCAGACTGTTTATATATCCATCGCTTATGGATGGTTTATTAGTAGAGCCCGGGTGTTCGTCAAAATGCCTTTTTTACTGGGTGGAAATAAATCATTATTTTCATAGATATAAACGTGATTTGGGGAAAATCAAAGTGATAGGGCCAATTTTTCTTATGCCTATTTTATCTTTTTAACGAGTTTCTGACTAATAAATTAATTTTTTGGTCATTTTAAAGCAATATTTCTTGTTTATTTTCAATTTTCTAATTAATTAATATAGTGTGTATGAAATTTAAATGTATCAATGACTCAATTTATTAACAACAGTAAATAAAAGTAATTTATTTGGTGCTTAATCTGCTAATTCATCGCGCTTTAATGCTATTGGTATAATATGAATAATGATCGACAATCCACAGTTACGAATATAATATTGTCATGTCTTTATGATACCAACAATCAGATTTATAATTTTAAATATTAAGCCCGGTCTCATAGAAGTTGTCACGTAGCATTTTCAATTGTTTGCTTTCATATTTTCAAATCTTACTGTTACAATATTGTGCTACACGTGTTTATTATTGTAGGAGAAAGAAATTTGAGTGAAGAAAAGTCTAGGTATAAGTTCGGTTAGCTAGAATACCTGAATTCAATAAACCATTTAAAAGTAAACTTCATGCTTACGTTAGTGAATTTGGTGCCTATGTGTTTTTAACCGATGTAACAGTTTTGTTTGTAAAGTTTATGAAAAGACAGTTAATCACGAAAAAAAATATTTTATACGTCAACATGTGTCAACTATGAAGTAAAAACGTGAGTCATGTTGATATAATTTAAATTTATTGGTGAAATATGATATGTCTTTTTAAAATTTTTAATGCCTTTTTCAAAATTTATTATTCTTTTTTTTTTGCGTTTTTATTGCCTATTTTGCCTACCTATTTTAACCGTTATAAATGCCTAAACATCCGGGCTCTATTTATTAGTAACGTTTTCTGTCCCAGCTCTGCATAAGTCTCGTATAAAAACTATTCACGGTTTATTAGTAAAACCGTTAGTACACAGAATGGTTTAAAATGTCTGTAAGATAAGAATAAACACTCGTTTTTAATTGTTTAATATATTCCAAAGCCAGCAATTTTTGTCCTTCGTGTAAAAAAATAAGTGAAAGTGAAATAAATAAGCGAATGAATAGTGAAGGAAGGAAGAAAGAAAGAGAGAAAGAAAGATAAAGAGAGAGAGAAAGGAAGAGAAAAAGAAAGAAAGAAAGGAAGAGAAAAAGAAAGAGAAAAAGAAAGAAAGAAAGGAAGAGAAAAAGAAAGAGAAAGAAAGAGAAAAAGGAAGAGAGAAAGAACGGAAGATAAAAAGAAAGAGAAAAAGGAAAGGAGAAAGAAAGAAAGAGAAAAAGAAAGAGAGAAAGAAAGAGAAAAAGAAAGAGAAAAGAAAGAAGGAGAAAAAGGAAGAGAAAGGAAGAGAAAGAGAGAGAGAAAGAAAGCGAAAAGAAAGGAAGGGAAAAAGAAAGCAAGAAAAAGAGAGAGGACGAAAGAAACGAAAAGAAAAAGAAAGAGAGGAAAAAAGAAAAGAAAAGAAAGAGAAGGAGAGGAAGAAAGAAAAGAAGAGAAAAAGAAAGAGAAGGAACGAAAACTGAGAGAAAAGAAGCTAAAAGAAAGAGAGAAAGAAAGAGAAAAGAAAGGAAGGAAGAGAAAAAGAAAGCAAGGAAAAGAGAGAGAAAGAAAGAAAGGAAAAGAAAAAGGAAGAGAGGAAGAAAGAAAGGAAGAGAAAAAGAGAGGAAGAAAGAAAGGATGGGAAGAAGAAAGAGAGAAGGAAAGAAAACTGAGAGGAAGAAAGAAAGGAAGAGAAAAAGAAAGAGATAAAGAAAGAAAAAGAGGGAGAAAGAAAGAAAGAATAAGAGATAGAAGGAAAGGAAGAGAAAAAGAAAGAGTGAAAGAAAGAAAGAAAGCAAGAAAGAAAAAGGGATAGAAAGAGAAAAGAAAGAGAGAAAGGAAGAAAGGAAGAGAAAAAGAGAAATAAAGAAGTAGCCTTAATGAAATGAAATAAATATTAGAAGAGCAATAATTAAGAATTACAAAATCATATTAGTATAATATAATGCTAAAAGCTAAGGAGCTGATGCATGAAGGTAGATGTCTTGCTGTTAAGATGGCTCTTGCGATCGACTAGTAACACACCGCAAGAGTCATCTTAACAGCTTGACATCCCTCTTCATACTAGCTCACACACCCCATTCTATGCAGAAAAGTATGATCGTCCTTAAGGAAGACGAAAACAGGTTTTTCCGTAGATGCCACGATTTCAGAGTTGGATTACACACTCCCGCACATCGAATTAGCAACACTGCCGAACACTCTGGTTGGCTACACTTCATCTTCACATTTGAAGTATTCCGCGCCGTAAAATATGAGGCATGATGCCTTAAACTACGCAGTTACGAAGCGGGACAATATCATTGACATAATAATCTGAATGACGTAAATGACGCGGAATAAAAAAGTGTTTCTGATAATTATTTATTTTATTGAGTATGCAAACAGCGCTAGTTTCCAAACTATTTCTCTGCATAAACAAGCATCGGAGAATGTCCTACATAATACCTAGCTCTTAGTGAAGTATTGTCCCTGGAAACTGTAACTGAGTTTAGGAAGGTGGTCTATATCGGTACGCATTTATCTAAGGCTGTAGTAAGTAGAGACTCATATTTCGTCCTTAGGATGGCGACACTGTCGCCGGTAGAAACTGGGCGCCAGTTGTACTAATCCACCATACTTCACAGCAGTGTCCCCCCCTCCTCCCGGGTCAACCCGTCCCCTGGCCACGCCTCTGCACATATTCTCTTTGTTCTGTAAAAAAGTACTGCCCAATATTTTAGTTTGTATACACGATTTAAAATTGTGATAAACTACGTAACATGATGCTGCACTATAGTGGAAGATACAAGGCTATCAATGGATTCAGCGTAAGTAATATGGCTCACTTTCCAACGATGGAAACTGCTCGTGATGAAGCCATGTTCAACGATTATGTGAAAATATTAATTGCAATTCAAAATTTAATTCTAGGTTCCAAGATCTTGTCTTAATTGGAAAGATGTTTAAAGTTATCGTAATAAATTCCTTCAACACCAGTTGAAACAGTGTCATACGATTTACAGCTCGAACTTATTGATCTTCAATGTGACCTAAGGGCTAAAGATCGTTTGAATAATACTACTAGCCTGGTTGAGTTTTACAAGATTAAACCTCAGCAATAACATCCACGACTTCACAAGCTGGCTGTGAAAATGATTGCTATGTTTGTGAGCAACTGTTTCCTGTTATCAACTTTAACATAGGTAGACATCGAACATCTGTAACTGATGTTCAATTACGATCATTAGCCTACTGTTCCTTTCAGCTGCCAACAGCATAAAACTCCGTTTTGGTGTACCGATAAATGAAAATATAACAAAATGATATGGTATATTTAAGTAACTATAGAGTTTCTATTATTTCTGTAAGATAAATATTTCTGACATCTTGATTACACAACATAATACGTAAGACAAAACATAATCACAAAAGACACAAGAATACAACACAAACACAAGAACACAAAAAATACATCACACTAACATACGAAAACAAAAACACACACAAAATTACAACCTCATTCAAGAAATTAAATTACAACATCGCATACAGAACAAATAACACTTTACAAAAAACATCTCAACACACAAACAACACAAACAAACAAATACAACCACACAGGCGTATACAAACTCAAATGTAACACCTGCAACAACTTCTACATAGGACAGACAGGCAGATCGTTTCAAACACGTTACAAAGAACACTTCACAGCCATAACAACATTACAAAACACCTCCACATATGCAGAACACATCACAAATGCTAACCACACCCACAAAGACATCAACACAGACATGGAAATACTACACATCCAACCAAAAAGCCAGAAACTAAACACACTAGAACAATATGAAATATACAGACACACAAAAACACACCCCAACGAAATTCTCAACACACAACTCAACTTCAAAACACACACAATCTTTGACTCTATACTATACCACAGGAACACACCCTCACTGGAAACAGAACAAGTGGCGCCAAGACCAACAACGACCAGTTCTGAAGATGACCCATAAATAGGTCGAAACATGTGAACGAGGTACGTTGAAACTTAACACCATACATATTCCTAAATAAATATTTCTTTATTAATTAATAATAGTCCGAGATATTTTTGTAAACACTGAACGGGAATTCATTTAATGAACACTCGTACTAGTACTCTTGTGTACATTTTGTACGAGATCACCCTTTCTTCCAGTCCACCCTTATACAGAGCGCAGCCAATATCTGCATTCCGCTCTCGAGCTGTGAGCCGGCTCGGAGAGCGCAAACCTTGTGCAGGCCTGGTCTAAGCGATAAGTAATAAATGTAATGCAGATGATTAAAGTGGTTTAAGTGATGCAAGTTTATGTTAATGTAAGTGACGTGTGATGCAAGAAATTTAACTGATATATGATCCCAGTAATGCAGGCCTATCAGATATGTGTTGAAAGTGATGTGATATGAGAAGTGAGTGATGCAAGTTATGTAGGTGACGTAAGTGATTCGTGAAGCAAGTGTTAATGATTTTTAATAGTGAATGTCAAAATAAATTAATAACAAATTTAAAAATGTATAAAACCTATAAGCCTATTTGTATTATGTGGATTGTAGTAGTAGAAAAAAATTCAATTCATCATGCAAGCAGAGTTTACTAGTTTCAGAATGTATTGTCAGATCTTGATATCATTCAAAATCTTACTACACTGGTAATTGCTGCTGAATTGCTTGTGACATAAATAACTAATTCACTGCTTACGGGCTATTCTACCTCAAATCGACCGAAATATAGAGAAAATTGACCTTGCAATTTTTAAATACAATGAAACTTTTTCTGTCCGTTGACAACTACTGTGATACAATGCTTTGTGCAAAGTTTGAGGCATCAGAACTTCATAATGTTTAAATTTAAAATATTTAAAGTTATCGTATTTTCATAAAATTAGTAACTTTAAACTGTTGTGGCTCCGAAACCCTTTCACCCAATGTTCGAAATCATGATTTACTTTGATGCTGAGAAATTAAGGTTTATATTGACGTGTAAACTGTTTTTACTTTTTATGGAAATGGAGAAATTTAAATTTTTCTTCATTAAGACGCCTTTTCCCAACAAAAAATATTTTTAAAATATATGGTTACATTCCGCATTCAAAGTACAAATAAACACATACTTTTTACTGGTGCAACGTTGATAAGAAAGTATTGAAAATATCAAATAAAGAAAATAAATAGTACGCGCGTAAACTAACCAGTTGACTGTGAGGCGGGAGCTAGCCGAGGCAAGTAAGGCCAGGAGACATAAACACGTGATGTTTCGTCTAATAGCACATGGCTGTGCTAGCTTTATCACAAGTTTTCATTAACACAGGAGTAAAATCACGCCCAACGCTCGCTTATCTTCAGCTCTCTGCCAGTGCGTGCGGTACTGCGCCGTTCAAGTCTAGGCGTGTGAAAATAATTTATTTAATACCCTCGAATATTATTGCCGAGCCACTAAGCAAACAATGCCGAATCCCTCTTAATAATACAAGGTTTTTTCTCAATATTTTTTACATTTTTTTACAAATGGCCAAAAAGCCTAAAAGTAGGTAAAATCAAATTATCTGTCTCTCTGTATACAACAAAAATAAGTATTACTTCTTATCATAACCTACCAAATGTCAGCTTCAAAATGAGCTCCCGTTCAATGTTCTGCAGTAAACGGTTCCAGAGTTCTGAGCGCTGAAAGAGGCTTGTTTTTATAAAATACGCTAAATTTGTCGCTCAATAATACGAAAACCGTTTGACTTTCGATAGTATATTTTTGCAAATGCACTCTCTTCAGCACCTTGTATAAATAGGGAAAAATTAGAATATTACAATAATGCGAGGTTTTTTAATGATCGATTTCATATGGAATAGCCCTTACATTATTGGATAGTATATTTTTACATCTCACATTAGAGTTCTGAAAGATCAAAATGAGACCTATTCGTCATTGAGTCTTTGTGTTAGTTAACAAAAACTCTTGAAAACGCCTTTTCACTGCAATAAATCTCCCCTTTCTTTCAAGAGTCACATCAAATCCCAGCGACCAGATTCCTTTCATACAAATCCTTGATAATGTCAACAACTAGAAAATGTCTCGAGGAGACATAAGATTCTATCAATGTCATACAAACAGATTTCATGAGACATTTATCAACATTGGGATGACCTCGGAAGCCAAGTGTTCTGACAGTGGTTTACTTGTTCTTGTCGGAGCTAATCTCGGCAGTGAAGAGAACATCCCCATCCCCCCCCCCAAGTAGCGGCAATAAGACAGGACGCTCTATGACGCTTTGACAGCCAACAATTGAGCGTACACTTCAATTCAGAGAATAGCTGAGTCTGACGGTTGGTAGCTCTGCCTCTGACAAAGGGAAAATCGACAAGATATAGCATCTAGATGAATAAATTTTTTCTTTCTAAGACAGAAATGACAGGAGTCTGTAAAGGTTTATCTGTTGAATGATGGGTGTAGGAGCTAGTGACAGTTAATAGTAACTACAGTATTAATTAACTCGGAGATTGTGGCAAAAGTAGCCACAGCTCAAACTCGGGCAGATCTAGAGAGATTACAAGTGCCTAAATTGCTAGGTCCTCTCTCTCTAGGTCCTACATATAGTTTTGTATCTAGTGACCTTAATGTTGAAGTGTTATTGAAGCTTCAGCGTGTTCATAATGCTTATGTCCGTTTCATTTTTAACAGCCGTCGCTATGATCGTGCCTCCCAGTATTTCTTACAATTTTATTATCTTGGCTTCGTTTGCCGTATCAGATTCTACGTAATTCCACACTTATTTACCTAGTTCCTCGCTTCACACGTTTAACATTCCACCACAACCGTGATACACGTTTACAGCATAACCTTGTTCTATCAATACCATATCATCAAACATCTCTCTACTCTGCTTCCTTCACAATACACACAGCCCGTTCCTGGAATTCGTTGTCACATGAAATCAGGAGCAGTCGGAGTCTAAAATCTTTTAAATCCACTCTACTTAGAAATGTTTTTATTGAACAGAACTAGACTCTTGCGGAAGTTTCTAAACAATTTGCTTTAAATGACCAAGCTATTGTTGTTGTTATTATTATTATTTATTATTTTTTTCTCTCATCTCTCTTCCTTTCCCCCCCCCCTTTTTCTATTATCTTGATATTTTACTCGTTTGAATTTGTATGCTCCGTTCCAAAATATGATGTAGTAACAAACATAACAAGTTTGATTATTGCGCATGCGCGCACGAAATGTTTCGCGGTGTGCTATTCTGTTCAGTAGTGAAGGGACTACCAGACAGTGCAGTTGTGAATGTTCATAATTTTCTATAGTGGATCAAACTATATATTTAAATAGTTCATTATGAACAGAAATTAAATGGGCACCTTGTGTGGTGTTCCTGTTGCAGAATAGTACATTATGCAACGAGCCTATAATGATAGTAATTAAGAAGCGAGTATGGATGTTTATGAAACGAGCGCAAGCGAGTTTCATAATTTTCATACGAGCTTCTTAATTACCATTAGGATAGGCGAGTTTCATACGACTTTTTATGCTCGACCATATTTCTAACTTGAAATTACCGGTATTCAGATGTATACATTTTATTTGTATCTGACAAGATCGGAAGTGACCTTGTTCTAGGTCGTGAATTGTGAGATGTGCGCAGACGCGAAAGTATTGATTTTTTCCTACGAACAATAATGTCATTGACCTTGTGTAATCCCGTTAAATTAAGTATAACCTTGATTATTGAATTCGACATTGAAAAACGAGATGACAAATTTAATTTATTTGAATATTATTTACAATTAACGCTAATTATTATAGTAACAGAACATAACCTTCTGCGACAGTATTGGATTCCAGCCTCCGTGACTTTTCGCTAATTCTCTTTCGATTGCATATCCGAGAATAATCGATACTTGCGGTTTTATAACGGTACAAAGCTGACTTGTTATTGGCTGAACACCTGTAAGCTGAGTTGTCATTGGCTGAAAACACCTGTACTTTAATGAGTTGGTGTACTTTAATGACATGCATTAAAGGACTGCTACCAGGTGTATAATTACTGCATTTCGGCATGGTCGAGCATAAAATGTAATACCAACCCAGTCAGTTTTGAATAGGACTCTAAGGCATAACATTCGTATAAAACGGTTGTAATTGATTGCAGTTTTTATGTTAATTAGCCTCTCTCAAAACAATGTTTGTTTTTTTTTAGTTTATTAATTTGACATCACACAGAATGAAATGTACCTAATTTTTATGATTTTCTTACGTTAATTTATCAAATAAGTATCTAGAAGAAGTATTAGGTTTGAGGAAATAATTCACCGATTTTCTGTCAGAGGATAGTCTTTCTTACTCTCTGATACGGATTTTATAGTCTTCAAAAAGCAGTTCAGTGATGTGACAGAGTCTGTACTTATAAACGGCAGCATCATTATATTCATCGCTAATGCAAAAAGCAAAGTTACTGTTAACATGGTAACAGCCTTTATGATGTAAATAAGTGGTGACAAAAATTTTATAAAAAGACCACGCGTAGTGGTAAACATTATATTTAGTCTGTGAAAACAATGTAGGCTGTAGGGCTACTGCATCATGCAAGTGACGTTTCATATTTGATTTTTGCTGAAGAAATGTAATATAGATTAATAAATGCACAATATTTGTTCTTAGAGGCTAAAAAATATTTATATTTTTGCAAATAGAGCGTTTCCATGTTGAAAGGAACTAAGTACAATGACGTGTTTTTAAATTACAAAGATTCTAATGACTTTACGAGTATTATTATGAATATAAACTAATTCTGTGCGTTTATATTTTATATGCACAAAATATTTAGGTTTAATCTTAGATAAATCACTCACAAAACAGCTTTTATTTTGATTATCTCAAAACTTTAAGAAGTAGACTTGTTCCTTTCAAGATTAACCTATTCTATTATATTTGCGAAGTAGTCTTAACAAATACCACTCGTGCTGTTCATTCAGTTTCGAATTTATTGCTGAAGACACAGGACTCGTGGTATTACGGTTCAAAATGTGTCCCTATTTGGAATTTGTACTTCAAAACATTTTTCTCCGAAATTAATTGCAAATTTACACATTTACACACACTCATAAGCTTGCAATATAATAATAATAATAATAATAATAATAATAATAATAATAATAATAACAATAATAATAATAATAATAATAATAATAATAATAATAATAATAATGGCTAAAGCAAGGAGATGCACATTCACCTTCACTTTTTAACTTTTCTCTAGAATATGCCATTAGGGACGTACAGGATAACAGAGAAGATTTGGAATTGAGGGTTACATCAGCTCCTTGTTTATGCGGATGACGTGAATATGTTAGGAGAAAATCCAGAAACGATTGGGGAAAACATGGAAATTTTACTTGATGCAAGTAAAGAGATATGTTTGGAAGTAAATGCCGAAAAGATAAAGTATACGATTATGTCTCGTGACCAGAATATTATACGAAATGGAAATATAAAGATTGGAAATTTATGCTTTGAAGAGGTGGAAAAATTCAAATATCTTGGAGCAACAGTAGCAAATATAAATGGTACTTAGGAGGAAATTAAACGCAGAATAAATATGGGAAATGCCTATTATTATTCGGTTGAGAAGCTTTTATCATCCAGTCTACTGTCAAAAAATCTGAAAGTTAGAATTTATAAAACAGTTATATTACCGGTTGGTCTGTATGGTTAAGGAACTTGGACTCTCACTTTGAGAGAGGAACAGAGGTTAAGGATGTTTTAGAATAAGGTTTTTAAGAAAATATTTGGGGCTAAGAGGGATGACGTTACAGGAGAATGGAGAAAGTTACACAACGCAGAACTGCATGCATTTTATTTTTCACCTAACATAATTAGGAATATTAAATCCAGATGTTTGAGATAGGCAGGGCATGTAGCACGAATGGGCGAATCCAGAAACGCATGTAGAGTGTTGATTGGGAGGCCGGAGGGAATAAGACCTTTGGGGAAGCTGAGATGTAGATGGGTGGATAATATTAAAATTAATTTGAGGGAGGTGGAATATGATGACAGAGACGATTAATCTTGCTCGGGACCGATGGCGGGCTTATGTGAGGGCGGCAATGAACCTCCGGGTTCCTTAAAAGCCATAAGTAATAGTAGTAATGAAATTGTAAATTATTAATTGCGACTTTCTCGGTTTCCTTATTTAAATTGATAACATTCATAAATTCGTACGGAGTAGAGGGCGCATGGAAGTAAAGTTTTAATTCAGTTCCTCACCATGATCGTGTTCGTAGCTTGTAAATAACAGCAATTCACATACATTCGGACGTCTGAATTCTTATTTCATCCCATAACTCACGTCAGAAGAAAACTATCAGATTTCATCCACAGACAGCTTTCATGAGGTAAGGCTTATCAGAACTTAACGAAAATTTATAGCGAGTAAAAAACAGCATTTGCAACATGGCATGACGATATCTTCTATCATGCACTTGTACATTAAAAAGAGATTATGGAACTGATTAATTAGCTAAGAAATTTCCTGACCACAGCGGGAACTTTATGTCTGTTTAATTGGAATATTTATTGCAGTTAATAAAGTAAGTTCATTACACTATCTTGCATCCTATATTTAGACCGCGTGGAGTTGTGAATAATTTGAAGAATCGGATAGCTCTGAAACGGCGAAACGCAACCTTGCTCAACGAGTGTAAATGATTATGCATTTTATTGATCTAGGCGCACGTATTTCTATTTGTACAGAGTAATTCTTATAGAGCCGATATCACTCTCTTTCCAACAATTCGCATATAAATGAAGGAAAAAATGGTAGGCTAAAATTCACAGGAGATTACCTTGGTTCATGTGAAACACGTGCATGCCACATACAGTGCTGGAAAAGACGGCTGTTGTCCTTCAGCCTTTCAAATATTCTACATCTCTCATGTAAAATTCTATCTTTAAGTTTTTCAAACTTTGCCTCGATTTTATAAAAGCAAAGCACTTCCCA
Organism: Periplaneta americana; assembly: GCF_040183065.1. Taxonomy (NCBI): domain Eukaryota; kingdom Metazoa; phylum Arthropoda; class Insecta; order Blattodea; family Blattidae; genus Periplaneta; species Periplaneta americana. The sequence goes on from NC_091119.1 coordinate 177,253,487, forward strand.
ACCTTGTATCGTAATATACTATTGTTTCTCACTTTCGGTAGACAATCTTTTTGTAAAAAAAAAATTATACGTGTATTTACTTGTAAGTTATTATGTTATACTATAGAGTGAATCGGGGAGCGATGACTATCGGGGGAAGATGCTTATTTCTTTGTAGTTTCACATTCTTCCAACAGAGAACGCCACGCGCATGTCTGTGGAGTGAAAGCTAACTCATTTTGCCACGTGTTCTTGTTGTGAGAAGAAGAAAAGTAAGAAAACAGCTCATTTTTCTGCTATAAAATAATTTCAAAGAAATGTTAAAATTTTAATACATCCTTGAATTCGTAATAACTGTCAAACCTTTGTAATGAATATTGTAGTAAAGTTTCTAAAGTTTGCATTGTTAACAACCAACGACATTGTTCCGCCATCTTAGGTTGCGTCACAGCACTAGGCATCTTACCCCGATACTTGGGGAAGATGATAACTTTTTTTCGGGGGTAAGATGGCAACTTATTACAAGAGTTTTATTTTTTGTTTTATTGCAGGGAATGTGTAAACATTATGTGAGATCCTCTGAAAGAAGTCAGTGTATTGAGGACAACCTTCAACTTGCGATGGAATATGTTTTAACAGAGGGTACGAACTGTTTTAGAGCATCGCAAGCATACGGGATTCCTTACCGTACCATTAAACGTCGCCTAAAAAAGAATGATGACAAAAAATGTTCTGGATTGAATTCATTGTGTGCAAGAAGTGATTTCGCGAGTCTTGCACACCACAATAAAATATGTGCAATGACTGTGTTGCTAAGTAGTGATAAACGAGTGAAAAAGTGTCCATGAGCTTTAGATTAAGACAATTTTGTTACATACATGTCTCAAACCAAGTTCAGGTAAATTACATATATCAGTAAATGTGATAATTGCATTTGCCATCTTACCTGACTATCGCGGAAAGATGCCTACAGTGCAGGAAAGAAGAAAACCTGTGTCCATAAACAATGTAATTAATGTTTTCTGTTTTGTTCCAAAAATATAGTTTCAAAATACCTTCCAGACTTTAGTATTTCAATATGAAATTCAAAACGAAATGAACAGTATCTTAAATTTTAAATCAAAGAAAAAGTCAGGCATCTTCCCCCGATCCGCTCTACATTTGTGAAATAGAGCCCTAACCTTGTTAAAATTTCTGTATTTTTCTGATTATAAATTCGTGCACTTAACTATTATTTGTGACATTATATCTCCTGAGACAGTAATATATTTTTTTGTATTCGAGAATGTTACTGAACCATATAATATTAATAACTTCATTTTCAATTAACTTAATTATGACTAAGACATTTTATTACGACAAACTGAAACTGTCTAGAATGTACACAGAGCGATTACTTCCTTTTTTATTAAATATTCAACTTTCAAAGTTTACAAAACGATTAACTTTTCAGTAATTAGTTGCTCTACTATATTGCAATATGGGAAGAAAGAGTAGGATGGCCGAATAACATGGAAGGCCTGCTCCATTGTGGGACTTCATTATGTGTTTTATATTCAAAGAGAGAACGGGAAGACTTAAAAACTTTCCTTTTCCTTGAGATGGCGTCTGAAGTCATTTCTAACTTATTAAGGACTTGTAAAAAGTTTCTTCATTGCCTTCTTGTTATATGATCAAGCCCGTGCCTCACTTCTGCGTCTCCCTTATGGCATCTAATGATTTTGAATGTTTGTCTCATGCTGAGAAAACTCATATATTATTCCAGTTCATACCCTTGTTAATTGTTATTTTCTTTGTTCCTTCATTATATATACAGAGTGTCCCATTTATCTTGTGCACGTATTATAACTTTTTTGTTTGGATAGGTATTGGAATTTTTGTTTTTGAGAGTTATGTCAGAACGAGGGGCTAACATGACTGTAGAGATTTGGTGAATGTAACTACATTATGGTAAACGACACACGTAAAGTCATCAATTTTTCAAATAACATTACATACTTTAATCATGTTACATTGATAACACACATTAAGACGAGTTCAAAAGTGAATCACAATGTCACCTTCCCAATCAATAACAACAACAAAATGCAAAGTGAATGTCATCAGAATGTGCCTTTTTTCTGGTGTCCCATTCATCTTGTGCATTAACTTACACAAAACGAAAGACGACTGACGTCCTTACACGTCGTATGTTGTGTGTTTGCTGTCTAACATGTAAACAAACCACGACAACTGTCGACGCCACAATCCAATTATAGTGCCCTGCACGTTCTCCGGACATATCGCCACTCGACTTCTTCCTGTGGGGATCTGTAAAGGACTGTGTGTACCAGAACATTCTGACAACACCAGACGACATGCAGCAACGCATTCGACAGGCTTGTGTGTCCATTCAGCCAACAACATCCCGGGCAGTCATACGGTCTTCGGGAAATGCCTTCGAATGTGCATTAATGTGAATGATCATCATTTGGAACATCTTCTGTGACTCTCAATGCATAATATTATCACATTGGAAGTACGTTTTTGTTTCGTTTTGTTGTTGTTGCTGTTGTTGTTTAGGAAGGTGACGTGATACATTTTTGAACTCGTCTTAATGGGTGTGATCAGTGTAATATGATTAAAGTATGTGGTGCTATTTGAAAAATTGATGACGTCACGTGAAACTTCTTTGCTGATTCATTTTTCACAAAAACTCAAAAATGTGATTTTTGATTGAAAATGACCACAATTTCACACGTCTACCCCCTTAACAATTAGGAGAATATTAATTTTTCTCACAAAAATATTCATTTGGGATCAAAATGGTTCTAGAAAATTTTGTTGTACCCTATCCAAGGAATGAACTGTTAAAATATTCACATTTATTTCACTTTCATCATGTGTATTAAAACTTCAGTTGAGAAGAATATTAATTCACAGTTAATATTAAAGGGAGTCTGTACTAACATATCTTACAATGTTAAATTCTTCAGTTTTGGGTATACTTTTCTCAGAAGTTATAAAAAAATACAATTATGTATACAACCGGTTAAATAAATTTAAAATTACACTGAGCGATTGGCAAAAAAAAAAAAAAAAATCATTCATAACATTTTTTGCATTAAGAAAACTGTAAAAATTATTTTTTATTCTTGCTGAAGACAGAAATAAACTTATTTTTTAACCTACTGTATAAAATGCCTTCACATTGATATTGTATATTAATTTCAGCCTTCTGGGTACAATACTTTCTGAGAAAAAAAGTATCAATATCACAAAAAATAAGAAAGTGCAGAAATATAGTGTCAAAGTTTTCGTATCTGGCATTGTTAAATTCTTCAATTTTGGATACACTTTTCTCAGAAGTGATAAAAGATACAAATGTAGAAGAAATAAGGGATATGTAGGCCTACCATTCTTTTATTTATACAGCCGGCTAAATAAATTAAAAATTTCACTGAGCGTTTGGCACGAAAAAATGTTTCAGTCATAACATTTTTGCATTAAAGAGAGAAGGACGTCCTTATACTGGCAATGTTAATTTCATAAACTTCAGGAACATATATCTCTAAATGCATTTCACTCACAAGATTGAAATTTTTTTACACAGTGTATATGAACCCTCGTCAACACAAACCACTACAGATATTAGGTTTACCACCATTTATTTATTTATTTATTTTTTTCAAATTTAAATTCAAATTTATTCACAATTTACAATTGAAATGGCACATATGAATAGATACCCGAAATGAGCATGTGCTCGTGCTCGGGTACAGTCCAGTAGAGTCTACATAAATTTTACAGATATCAATAATAATGTTGATGATAGAAATAATAGTAACAATAATAATAATAATAATAACCGTGACGGAGATAATACAAAGTTACTTACTTACTTACTTACAAATGGCTTTTAAGGAACCCGAAGGTTCATTGCCGCCCTCACATAAGCCCGCCAGCGGTCCCTATCCTGAGAAAGATTAATCCAGTCTCTATCATCATACCCCACCTCCCTCAAATCCATTTTAATATTATCCTCCCATCTACGTCTCGGCCTCCCTAAAGGTCTTTTTCCCTCCGGTCTCCCAACTAACACTCTATATGCATTTCTGGATTCGCCCATACGTGCTACATGCCCTGCCCATCTCAAACGTCTGGATTTAATGTTCCTAATTATGTCAGGTGAAGAATACAATGCGTGCAGTTCTGTGTTGTGTAACTTTCTCCATTCTCCTGTAACTTCATCCCGCTTAGCCCCAAATATTTTCCTGAGCACCTTATTCTCAAACACCCTGAACCTATGTTCCTCTCTCAGAGTGAGAGTCCAAGTTTCACAACCATACAGAAGAACCGGTAATATAACTGTTTTATAAATTCTAACTTTCAGATTTTTGGACAGCAGACTGGATGATAAGAGCTTCTCAACCGAATAATAACACGCATTTCCCATATTTATTCTGCGTTTAATTTCCTCCCGAGTGTCATTTATATTTGTTACTGTTGCTCCAAGATATTTGAATTTTTCCACCTCTTCGAAGGATAAATCTCCAATTTTTATATTTCCATTTCGTACAATATTCTGGTCACGAGACATAATCATATACTTTGTCTTTTCGGGATTTACTTCCAAACCGATCGCTCTACTTGCTTCAAATAAAATTTCCGTGTTTTCCCTAATCGTTTGTGTATTTTCTCCTAATATATTCACGTCATCCGCATAGACAAGAAGCTGATGTAACCCGTTCAATTCCAAACCCTGCCTGTTATCCTGAACTTTCCTAATGGCATATTCTAGCGCGAAGTTAAAAAGTAAAGGTGATAGTGCATCTCCCTGCTTTAGCCCGCAGTGAATTGGAAAAGCATCAGATAGAAACTGACCTATACGGACTCTGCTGTATGTTTCACTGAGACAAATTTTAATTAATCGAACTAGTTTCTTGGGAATACCAAATTCAATAAGAATATCATATAATACTTCCCTCTTAACCGAGTCATATGCCTTTTTGAAATCTATGAATAACTGATGTACTGTACCCTTATACTCCCATTTCTTCTCCATTATCTGTCGAATATAAAAAATCTGATCAATAGTCGATCTATTACGCCGAAAGCCGCACTGATGATCCCCAATAATTTCATCTACGTACGGAGTTAATCTCCTCAAAAGAATATTGGACAAAATTTTGTACGACGTCAACAAAAGTGATATTCCTCGAAAGTTACCACAGTTGGTTTTGTCCCCCTTTTTAAAAATAGGTACAATTACAAAGTTAGTAATACAAATTAATTAATAATAATAATTTATTTATTATTTATTATTATTAATATTTGTGTACTGAACAACAGCGAGAGGCCAATTATAGTTCAGCACAATACACAAACAGAAGATACAAAGGTACAAAAACAATTAAATAATATCTTAAATAAAAAAAACATACATAAATAAAATAGATAACAAGAACAGTAAATACTAATAATCAAAACGAAACTATACCTTAAAAGGATCTAAATTGTGCCCCTGCAAATTGGCATATTTTATGCATCTACAGACTGGAGAAAGTGATTTATAATTTCTGTTATAAAATTTTTTTTGAAATCTTAAACCTTTTGTAGGAATACGAAGGCTGATGTTGTTTATGATAGACTCACAATCAATATCATCATTGATAACTTTGCAAAGAAATTGATAATCAAGATTTTGACGTCTAGAATAACAGTTAAAATATTTACAGGTAATCTCATAGTTAAAGTCAGAGGAATTGGGTATAAATCGAAAAGCACATAAGGAAATAAATTTTCTTTGAATATTTTCCAATTTAACCGAATCTGTTGAAATAATGGAATTCCAGGCTACGGATGCATATTCAAGTTTAAATCGAACCAAAGTAAAGTATAGAATTAATAGTGACTCTGGAGTAGAAAAAGAATAAGTTATAGACCTTATTAAACCTAGCATTCTTATTGAATGATTATACATATATTGAACATGATCGTGAAAGTATAATTTAGAATCGAGTAGTACACCAAGATCTTTAATAGAATTTTTCCTAATAATACAGACGTCGTTAAGAGAATAGTTAAATTTTATGGAAGTAGTTTTTCGTGAGTACGAAATGACAAAAGTTTTTTGTTTCATTAATTTTCATTCCATTATTATCAGACCAAAGTTCAATAGAGTTAATATCATTTTGAAGAGTTTGGCAATCTGCAGGACTATTTATTGAGCGAAATATTTTGAGATCATTAGCAAATAACAGGTAGTTTGAACTTATTCTTTTACATATGTCATCTATAAATAATAAACATAATAGAGGGCCCAATGTAGATCCTTGGGGAACTCCACATAAACAATTAAATGGGTCTGAGAGAGAATCACCTAGACGAACACAACATTGTCTATTAGTTAAATAGTTTTCAAACCAGCTCACGTAGTTAGAAGAGAGACCAAAGTTTTCTAATTTATTTATCAAAATATTGTGAGATACAACATCAAACGCTTTGCTAACGTCGATGTAGATTGAGTCAATTTGACCTTGCGTTTCAACAACCGGCATAACAAGATTAATAATAATAATAATAATAATAATAATAATAATAATAATAATAATAAAAAGAAAATATTAACAATAATAAAATAAATACTAAAACTGATAAAATAAAATATAAAACCACTTAGCGAGAGTTAACACAACTTAAATAAGCATAGGCTATAATAAGCAGAAAAAAAAATAACGAAACTCGAAAATCAACAAAAAAGTTCGTCGTATCGCAGACGACAGCAACCGCCGTATGGACATTGTGTTATGCATTATTGGTAGGAGGGGGGAGCTGAAGGTCTACATCCTGACGTTCTTTTCGAATCTTTTCATAGAATCATGGGAAGTTAATGCTGAGTCTACGAGTCAAACTGTTCATTATTCCCAGGATAAATACAAATAATACTGAAATATATTAATGAAGTTTAAGTTATAGATCTCCCCTTTTCTGCAAGAGGTATCATATCAAAATATTTTATGAATGGCGGGGAAAATATACATTTCAAGAACTCTCTAGTGACAGAGATAGTGACAAGTACAATGAAGTGTATCTATGGCGATGCTAAGAAATTATTTATTGGAAATATTTAAGTGTAGGATATTTTTTTTTTAGATTTACTCTTAATTTTTATATCAATTTATTAGTTTATAATTTGTTTATAGTTAAATGGCACCTATTTGGCAGGATTTTATTGGTGACTTTACTTGTATATTACTTATCAAAGCAGTGTGCAAAAAAATGTGACTCTAATATGAGTACTTTTTGAGATGCATGTTCCTAAATTTTATGACATTAACATTGGCAATATAGGGACGTCCTCCTCCCCAAGAATTACTGCAATATTTTTTACTGAAGATACAGCTAAAAACTGACAATTATAAGAAATAAAATCATATTATCATTTTACACATATTAAACTAACGAAAAACGATAAAAACCAAAATGTCATGTTTTGTCAAAATTCGATGTACAGACTCCCCTTAAGGCCTCATCACAGAATTAGATACAACTCGGGAAGAAATTTAGTGGTTTGCAATAACGTGCATCCAATTAACGCCAGACGTTAGTACTTCTACAGAAATTGTACGTCACGTTTCAAATCCCAAGTAAACTTTCCTGGAAATCAACGTCTAGACCGCTGATTACGGTGGATCTTGTAATTGTATTAGAGGCTCATGATTTCTTTTCACGGTCTCGAGCATCCCCCTGCACATTCCCTCTAAAGTACACATTCATATTAGATATTATAACTCATATTCAAAACTTAAGAATCTTATGGTACTTTGTATCTCTGTTGCCTGGAATTGAACTCGCGAATCTCATCTCGAACGACTAGAAAGGTGCCTACAAGCCAACCAGGGACAATAATAGTATCAGATGTTAGTAATTAGACAGGAAATACACGTATTGTTTAAAATTACAGGCAAAGTTTCCAGAAATTTGATTTATAGTTTGTTAATTACGTGACTATAACAATTATGTTAGGGATTCAAAATTCCTCTTCAAGGCTAAAGCATAGGATTAAGTCAACTGCCATTACAAAAGGAGCGCACTCAATTGAGTAACTTGGTGGCCGGGATTCCACAGTAATATACATTGTTGGGCGAAGAATCTACGTAAAGATTAAGTGCGCTCCTTGTACAGGGACATCATTTTATTTTTACTTGCATTTTTATTGTACCTGCATTTCTGAATGTACTTCACTCTCACCCCTTCACTAATGTCCTTGCTCCCGTCAGACACACAAACTTACGGCCGCTGTTGCATTCGAAGTCTTCAAGCAGTGAAGTAAACACTGCAGTGTATAGTGTGTTTCAGAAATATGGTTGCGTTTTCTATAGAAGAAAGAACCTATATTAATAATATCGTACTAAAAATTATATTGAAGAAACGATAAATTAAATTTCAGAGAATATGCTTCAAAATTTTTTTAATAATATGCGTAAAGAATTGAAGCCTGCATTGTAATGAACGGCAACCATTTTCAGCAACTTGTTTAAAAATTCAGATTAGCTTATTTTGAACTGAGGTGGCTAGAAGCAAAGGAATGCTAGTGACGTTTGTAATAACATGAGTTAAGTGCATCCAGTGTAAGCAAAAGTATCTAAAATTTTAGTGGCAAAGGGATATTTTAATCGCATCACACATTAAAATTTAAATAAAAATTTCATCGGTTTTACGAAAGCTTAAAAATGTAAACCCCATTTTCTCAAAAGTAACTTAAGTGCACTTACAGCCCTACACTTATGAGTCCCTCAATTTAAATGCACTCTCTATATTGTATGATAACATCAATAATTAATATGCTAAATAAAGTAGACATTACATAACGAACATAGCCGCCTAAAAAGTTGAGTTTTTGAAAAAAAAATGTTACTACTCTAGTGTATTTTGATAAATTCCGTAAAAGTGATGATCAAACTGAAAATCGTAATATCGTATTTCCCTACAACATAAATGGATACACTACTTTTCTCTCCTCCTATACCTATTAAATGATTTGTTTACATATTGCACTAGTAACATCAAACTCCTGTAATGGAAGGGGGCAACAGTGTTTCCGAGTATAGCCAGGTTAATGTTAAAAATGTTGGTAAAAATAAAGTGATGTCCCTGTATAATCTCAGTTATGTCAACATACAGTATAATATGTCGAACTTGGACTCAGGCCACAAAGGAAAAAAAAAAACACTACACGAGAGGGATTCGATCCGGTACTTTGGATTGAACTTCGACGTTAGAGCACTTGGTGCGTAGAGCCAAGGACCCGGGTTCGATCTCCTGTGCCGGAGCGAATTTTTCTCCTCTAATAATCATTCTGTAGGTCCAAAAATGAATCTTTACGAACTTACATACCCTACTATCGGCCTGGGTGGCACAGTCGATAGAGTGCTGGCCTTCTGTGCGAGAGGTTACGGGTTCGATCCCGGCCCAGGTCGTTGGCAGATAATTGTGCTTCAATGCGACAGGTTCGTGTCAGTAAATTTACTGATATGTAAAAGACCTTCTGCGGGACAAAATTCCTGCCCACCGGTGACGTTGATATAGCCTCGGCACTTGCGAGCGTCGTTAAATAGAACAAAATTGAATTAAATTAATATAGCCTAATTTTATATTCTTCATCTAACATAATTAGGAACATTAAATCCTGACGTTTGAGACGGGCAGGGCATGTAGCACGTATGGCCGAATCCAGAAATGCATACAGAGTGTTAGTTGGGACGCCGGAGGGAAAAAGACTTTTGGGGAGGCCGAGACGTAGATGGGATGGTAATATTAAAATGGATTTGAGGGAGGTGGGATACTTACTTAATGGCTTTCAAGCTATCCGCAGGTTCATTGCCACCCTCACATAAGCCCGCCGTCGGACCCTATCCTGTGCAAGATTAATCCAGTCTCTATCATCATATCCCACCTCCCTCAAATCCATTTTAATATTATCCTCTATCTACGTCTCGGCCTCCCTAAAGGTCTTTTTTCCTCTAGTCTCCCAACTAACACTCTATATGCATTTCTGGAGCCGCCCATACGTGCTACATGCCCTGCACATCTCTAACCGTCTGGATTTAATGTTTCTAATTATGTCAGGTGAAGAATACAATGCGTGCAGTTCTGTGTTGTGTAACTTTCTCCGTTCTCCTGTAACTTCATCCCTCTTAGCCCCAGATATTTTCCTAAGAACCTTACTCTCAAACACCCTTAATCTCTGTTCCTTTCTCAAAGTGAGAGTCCAAGTTTCACAACCATACAGAACAACCGGTAATATAACTGTTTTATAAATTCTTTCAGATTTTTTGACAGCAGACTGGATGACAAAAGCTTCTCAACCGAATAATAAGAGGCATTTCCCATATTTATTCTGCGTTTAATTTCCTCCCGAGTTTCATTTATATTTGTTACTCTTGCTCTAAGTTATTTGAACTTTTCAACCTCTTCGAATGATACATCTCTAATTTTTATATAATACGAAATATTTATTTTCAGTCAATGACTTTACTTTCTATAGCCTATGTGTAATGTACAAGTCCTTATATTACATAATTTAATACTGTATTAACGTTTTCGTCGGTCATGCAGACATCATCAGGTACAACTTTTAATGCAGCAATATCATCTCTAATAAGTACATATGACTCTACAATCAAAATACAATATACATTAATGAGCTCAAAACATAATAAAAACAACATAATATAGGACATCAATATATCTCTTTTGTTGTGTAAATATACCCTTACTGTCAATTGATTAAAAGCACATGTGTGATTACAATACATGTACATATATAAAATTGCAGGTCTTCGCTAATAAAATAATAAAACTGAAATCTATAATATATATTATGTGAAGAGATGCTTACAGTCTTTGATTTATACTATCTGATTTATTTGTGCCCATGTTCCTGTTTTCTCATTACTACACGCCTTTTCACCGTCCAAAAGATGTATGTACGTCATATTGTATAAATCAAGATTATGCCTTGAGACCTTAATTTCTCAAAGTTGTTGTGGATGTCGTTTATAACAGATTATATGTTTTTATGTTTCCATCTCGTACAATATTCTGGTCACGAGACTTAATCATATACTTTGATCAAAAACAACAACAACAACAACAACAACAACAATAATAATAATAATAATAATAATAATTATAATTATAATTATAATAACAACAATAACAATACTAATAATAATAAAAATAATAACAACAATAATAATAATAATAACAACAATAATAACTATAACAATAATAATAATAACAATAATAATAACAATAATAACAATAATAATAGCAACAATATTAATAACAATAACAACAATAATAATAATAACAATAATAATAATAATAATAACAATAATAATAACAACAATAATAACAATAAAAATAATAGCAACAATAATAATAACAATAATAATAATCATAATCATATTCATAATAATAATAATAATAATAATAGTAACAATAATAATAATATTTGATATTTGATATTTGATATATTTGATCACAGCACTTCTTTACATGTAATGGTGTACCTCACATTTCTGTATCCGGTGCCACCATTAACACTTACAGTAACACATATTTGCAGTACATGTCTACACAACTTCTACCAATTAAACTATGTACTTTTTTTTTATTATTACTTGTTCAATCTCCCTTTCAGTATTTCTCCTACATTTCGTTTGCTATTCTCTATTTGATCATTAATCGTAATATATCTAAATTTATATATGCCTTTCAAACCCCCTTTTTCCTCTAACTACTATTCACTAAGATTTCAATTTCACTTATTCTCTACAAATTATCATATTGAATTATTTGCCTTATTTGTTCTTTGACCTTTTCTCCTATCTGTCTCTTATATTCATTTACTGTTCCAACGTTCAAATGTCAGTACTAATTTTATGCTGTCACTTGTTCATTTCTTTTAACTCTTTTTCACTTTTCACTCATTCATATTTGCTCTCACTTTCAACTTTCTCTCTATTCCACTTACACCTAAACCTTTCACAATACTCTCACTTCCTATAAATCTTATATTTCTCTCTACACATCAGCTTATACACTTTCTCGCTCCCCTATACTTCTCTATCATTTACAATTACAATTTCCCTTTACTAGCAATAATAATAGTAACAATGATAATAACAATAATAACAACAATAATAATAATAAAAATAATAACAACAATAATAATAACAACAATAATAATAACAATAATAACAATAACAATAATAATTACAATAGTAATAACAATAATAATCAATATCATAATAATAACAATAATAATAATAACAATAACAATAATAATAATAAAAAATAATAACAATAATAATAACAATAATAATCATAATCATAATCATATTCATAATAATAATAATAATAACAATAATAACAATAATAATAGTAACAATAATAATGATAATAACAATAATAATAACAATAATAATGATAATAAAAATAATAACAATAATAATCACAATCATAATCATATTCATAATAATAATAATAATAATAATAGTAATAATAATGGTAATAACAATAATAATAACAGTAATAATAATAATAATAATAATAATAAGTGTAAGTCCTCGCTGAATCACTCTGCAGGCTTATTTAAGTGTCAAAGCGAACATAATCGTATAAGAAAGTGTGTAATGCAAATGAAATAAAATTGATTTTACTCAGAAGTTATTACATTAGTTTTGTAGACACAGAGGGGAAGATCGTAGGCTATTTGTATTGTCAACGGATTTAGTTTATTTTTTGTTGTGTCATTTTCTCGTTTACTCACTTGCAACTTGACAAAAATATTTCGAGACGGTTCCGTCGGGGATATTACTGTTACAGATATATCATACAAGAAAGAGATCTTTGCTTTTATTTCTATTTATATAACTGTAGATTCAGTTACGACACAAGAAGCATTAGATACATTTCTTTCAGTAGTTCACAAATGTTCAGAAAGAGAGAGAGGTAAGGAAAGAGAGAGAATGTAACAAAAGCAGTAGGTATTCGTTGTATTTAAGGAGCAACATTTTTCACTCACTGCTCCTAATGATCGCTTTTTGGCAGTATAGACGTGCAAGGTTTCTTACGTCACAACTGTAGTTTCTTGTAGCAATTTATTTCGTCATTAGTAACGGATGTCGATAACATTGGGAAAGCCCGTACGAGCGCATTACTACACATGTGGAACTCTTACTTCGGCAGGAGTCTGTATCGGACTCATCTAGACCATTGATATCCTCAATAAAGACATATCGATCTCACCACGCATTTTTTTTTCTGATTATGCGAAGTATAAGAGAAAGTATTGTAGTGATCCAACACATCGATTTCGATATTTTTCTACTTCTCCGATAGAAAAATATGAAGGGTTTTACAAGAGTAACGCATAATTTGGATTTAAAGCTGAATGATACATCTTAGACATTGAAAGACAGAAATACAGGGTTGCTACAAAAGAAATTAGCACTTTCAACGTTATACAGGGTCATTCATGAGGAGTTTCCGCCATTTACGGTGCATCTTTCCAAAGACATTTTGAACAAATAATTCATATAAACATGGTTCTTGTTTTCAATATTTTCAGAGTTACATTAATACAAAGCTGTTGTTAAAATACCTTTTCTTCAGTAGTTTTGAGGATAGAAGAATATTACAGATAGAGAATGAACTATTCGAAAGTATAATTTATTTAATTAGTTAGTATTCTGAAGATAAAAGTGTTTTGTGAATTCCATAGTTGCTTCGTACAGATCTATTGACTACAAAATTACAATTTTTCTTTCGCACTTACACTGAACAACAAGAATTTTGCTCCAACTTAAAACAATGTATCTGTTATGGTTTGATTTGCGCTGAATCCGAAAATGCATCTCTTTTCTTCGTATCACGTAAGGTTTTGAAGGTATACTATGATTTTGCTTCAGGAAACATCTGGCACAGGTTGGGGATATAAACCAAAACAAAACCTAATGCATTTTATGAGTTTATGACTTATTTCGGGTTTCTTATGATTGTTGGCATGTTCTTTTGCACTTCTAATAAATAAACAGATACTGGTCCCTTCTTTTAAGTAAATTTAATAGCAGTTCAAAGTGAGGTCTATGCAGTGAACAAACAAGGGTGTGGTTTTCGGTATTTAAAGAAAAAGTTCACCAATTTGAGTGAAGGCAAATTAAAAGAGGGCATTTTCATCGGCCCACAAATTCACAAAGTTATGACTGACCCTTTGTTTAAGAAAGAAGTTTCCGTTACAAAAAGTATGGCATGGCGCGCTTTCAAAGACATTTGCTCAAATTTCCTTAGAAATTCTAAGGCAGAAAACTACATAGAACTTATAGTGGAAACCATGTTAAGTGCATATGGGAAAATAGAGTGTAATATGCCTCTCAAAATACATTTATTACATTGTTATTTGGATTTCTTTCCTCATCACTTTGGAGCGGTAAGCGACAAGCATGGGGAAAGAATTTATCAAGAAATATCTGAAATGGAAAGGTGATATAAAGGAAGATCATCATCCAGCATGCTTGCAGACTATTGTTGGTTCCTTGTAAAGTACAGTCCCGGGTCTAGTTATAAATAGAAGTCATCTAGAAAATTATTTTAAATGAAAGTTCAAATTTCGGGATTTTTTTCTCATTATACGCATGAAATATTTTTTTTTGTTCTGTTTTAAATTATGTAACATCATTTTTGTATCCAGTTCACATTTTTCAAGTATTATGAGGAATTTTGAATCCCTAGTGTGTTGTAATTTTATCAGTAGCAGCAAACAATTAAAAACAAGTAAGTTTTTTCATAAAAAATTCAATTCATTTTCCTCGTAAAATGGTACGTGATGGGGAAATTTGAATTTTAAATTCAGATTTAAGGCACACATATTAGTAATATTCACCTATTTTTATTTTGTAGCAAGGAAAAAAGTACAAATTTGTTGTTCAGTGTTATCACAACAATATTGCTACAAGTCACACCACTATTGAAAATTCTTTAAGATAATTCGACTGTAAAGAACCAAGTTCATAGAAATCGTATGATTTGTAACAATTGTTGTGATGAGTGCATAAGAATAATTTAATTTTTAGTTCAAAATTGAAAAAAAAAAAAAAAAACTGTACAACGCAACTAGAGAATAAACAACATATTGTGAATTTTTTTTCACCTCAACAATAAGATTTTATTCTTCCAACAATAATTCCTTTCTACAATTCACCTTAAACGCTCTCGTCAACAATTGGATTTTCACTCAACACAGTATTCGTTATAGCACTCCACCGACGACAATGACAATTTACTTGGACTAGTACGAACAACAATGAACTGTTAATCTTAACTAATATTTACAAAGCACTATTTACAAATCAGAACTATCAGTTCTCAGTTCACAGTTCTTCTAGCTCAGTCACTCGAGTTCACAGTATCTCGAACCACAGACCTTCAGAGACAGTCCACTGTACTCGAACTCAGGTCCCTCCAACTGCGGTCCACTGCACTCGAACTCAGGTCCCTCCAACTGCGGTCCACTGCACTCGAACTCAGGCCTTCGGATGCTGATACAGTTGCGGACGCACACTCAAGTCGAACTCCGGTACACAAGACTGGCTTGCTTGCTCTGGCTTACTCACTGACTGAATAACTGAAAACTCTGTCGTTCCTTCGCGTCCGTAATTTATAACCACAGCGACGTAGCCTCGAAAGTTCCACGCGTCTCTAGAGATGGCACTCCAGAAAAATCCAGAGCCCTCTCCTCTCTACCAGCACCAGATGTGCGCGCACTCTCTCTCCACTCTCTCGCCGCGTAGGCCCTTTCCCCTTACTTCTCTCCGCCGCGCGCCGTCCCCGCGCGATCTGCTTTCTTGCGGGACGCTGGTCGTGAGTTCGAATCTCACGTCGCTGTCACAATATGTTTAGCATCATATTACTAGCCAATTAAAGAAGTGACACTCTGAATAGTTCATTCTGTGTTTGTAACATTCTTTTTACTCTTAAAACTAAATAAAAATGGTATTTTGCAAACGATTTCAAATTAGTGTAACTCTGAAAATATTGAGAATAGAACCCATGTTTATATGATATTTTTTTTCTTTAGAATGTCTTCGAAAATAAGCTCTGAAATTGGCGGTAACTCCTCGTGAATCATCCTGTATAAAAATCTGTGTTATCGACATGCAATTTACTCTGTTAAGTTGAACTGTAGAAGTTTGGATAATACAAGCTGTTGGTATTACTCCACCGATTATTGCACTGGCATAATACTTTTAGCTTATATGACTACAAATTTTGTGAAGAAATCATGTTGTGTTTGAACTAGCCAAAACGAATCCTAAAACTATTATCCAACAACATTTTCTAACACAGTTCGGAAAACCATCACCTTATAGAGAGACGATCTACAATTGTCTCGACGAACAATTTCACAATGATGGATTGACCATGTTATCAGACTACAGAATTTCCAAGAGTGCGTGATTTGTAATAATTGTTGTGGTAAATGCGTAAGAAAAATGTAATTTTGTAGTTGAATATCGAAAAAAAAATCTGTGCGAAGCAACTATGGAATTCGCAACACATTTTTAGCTTCAGAATACTAGTTAATTAAAGAAATGATACTTCTCAATAGTTGTATGATATGTATTTATTTACACTGCAAGTGGGCAAGCACCCGGTGTCAGTGGTACAAACAATATGAACAATACTTACTTACTTACTTACTGGCTTTTAAGGAACCCGTAGGTTCATTGCCGCCCTCACATAAGCCCGCCATTGGTCCCTATCCTGAGCAAGATTAATCCAGTCTCTACCATCATATCCTACCTCCCTCAAATCCATTTTAATATTATCTTCCCATCTACGTCTCGGCCTCCCCAAAGGTCTTTTTCCCTCCGGCCTCCCAACTAACACTCTATATGCATTTCTGGATTCTCCCATACGTGCTACATGTCCTGCCCATCTCAAACGTCTGGATTTTATGTTCCTAATTATGTCAGGTGAAGTATACAATGCGTGCAGCTCTGCGTTGTGTAACTTTCTCCATTCTCCTGTAACTTCATCCCTCTTAGCCCCAAATATTTTCCTAACAACCTTATTCTCAAACACCCTTAATCTCTGTTCCTCTCTCAAAGTGAGAGTCCAAATTTCACAACCATACAGAACAACCGGTAATATAACTGTTTTATAAATTCTAGCTTTCAGACTTTTTGACAGAAGACTGGATGACAAACAATATGAACAATACACAATAAAATTACAATACATAATATAATTATTATACAATACACAATACAAATATACACAATAATTACAATTAATAATACTTAAAATAACCTAATTAATAAGGGAACCTAATTTTACATTACAACCTACATATGTATAGGCCTTACGTAAGTTTCACATTGGTACGGATAATAATCTTTCACTTTACTCTCATTTCACTCACTACAATGGCACTATGACACATTTCACTGACACTTTAGAACACATTTCACTGACACTATATAACACATTTCATTGACACTATAAATTATCACTGATCGAAACTATTCACTACACTGTAAAACCATAACTTCACTGACTCACCACGCTTTACTAATACTACAGTTCAAAAAACACATACAATTACACCCTTATTCGTACTTATAAACAGAACTACATTTAAACTAAACTTACAATTCAAACCAAGGGAGTAACTCGTCAAGCTAAATAAATACATGTCACCTTAAAAAATAAATGTCACCTTAATTTTAATTTACTCTTTATGCACAACGTTTTAAATTATTATTGAATCTCCTTAAGGAAGGACAGCCGTCAAAGACCGCTGCAGGTAGGTCATTCGAATCATTTATAGTTCTATTTAAAAATAAGAATTTACCTTCATACGTTTTCCGTTTCCTACATTTGATTTTGAAGTCATGATCGTTCCTACCATAGTACCATAGTACCATGGTATTTGTAGTATTATTTTACCCTTAAAACTCAAGACTAATGGTATTTTACTAACAATTCAAATTAGTGTAATTCTGAAAATATTGAGATTAGGACAAATGTTTATATGTCATTTTCGTTGAGATAATCTTCGGAAATAAGCACTGTAAGGAACGGTAAATCCTAGTGAACCACCATGTATACACAGAATTGAAGGGTTAAGATCCATAGTGGGCCAAGCGCCATTTACTGAATACGTAGAAAACAAGGGTTAAAATGAAGTTATTACCATAATTCAATGGAAACATATAGCAAGTAATATAAAGGATACACATTAAAACTAAATTATATGTCAATCTTCATTAAACTGTGGTATTTACTTAACTTTAACCCTTGCTTTCTCCGTTTTAAATTAATGGCGCTTGGCCCACTATGGCTCTGAACCCTTTAACTGTTTCTTAATATCTTCTTTAATTGGAAAGGAATTTAGAAAAGAATTACAAGTTAACTTTATTTGGTATTGCAATGTGGATTCTAAGAGTAACACCGGTTACTTACTCCATGCAGTGCAATGTCTCTATTCCTGAATGCTCTCTCGGAGAACTTGCAATAGAATCGGACAACTGCAGTAGCAAATGGAAGCAATTACTC
The DNA here is from genome assembly GCF_040183065.1 of Periplaneta americana. Lineage (NCBI taxonomy): Eukaryota > Metazoa > Arthropoda > Insecta > Blattodea > Blattidae > Periplaneta > Periplaneta americana. The sequence goes on from NC_091119.1 coordinate 177,272,075, forward strand.
TGCCTGCAAACCACGGAGCTGTGTGCCACGTAAAAGTATTAACACCAACATTACGTTAACCCGGTATGACTTTAACTTCTCTGTTGTACAGGCGTAATTGTATAGCGACATCCAATCTGAAAGTATTCCCGATGGAGTATGCAACAGCTTGCAAGTCAAGAAACCAAGTCCCTATCTAGCGTCATCTCCAGTAACTGAAGTAATTCCATGATATGTTCAAGTCTTAACGGAAGTGCACATGTCCATAACTATTTTAAAAATTATTTTGACGTGTAAGATCTATATTCGACTTGCGTTAATAGAAAATATTGAAGGATTTAGTGGAACAGAAATTGAAGAACTCCCTGCAAAAAACGAGGTAACTCCACTTTTACAAAGTTGTGGAAAACAACATAAAACATTCTAAAAAAAATTCAAATTTTAACTGAGCTTATTTTCTTTTTCAGAGTATGTCCGAAGTACCTCACTTACTTACTTACTTACTTTCTTACTTACTTACTTTTAAGGAACCCGGAGGTTCGTTGCCGCCCTCACATAAGCCCGCCATTGGTCCCTATCCTCAGCAAGATTAATCCAGTTCCTACCATCATATCCAACCTCCCTCAAATCCATTTTAATATTATCTTCCCATCTACATCTCGGCCTCCCCAAAGGTCTTTTCCCCTCTGGCCTCTCAACTAACAATCTATATGCATTTCTGGATTCGCCCATATGTGCTACATGCCCTGCCCATCTCAAACGTCTGGATTTAATGCTCCTAATTATGTCAGGTGAAGGATATAATGCGTGCAGCTCTGCGTTGTGTAACTTTCTCCATTCTCCTGTAACTTCATCCCTCTTAGCCCCAAATATTTTCCTAAGAACCTTATTCTCAAAAACCATCAATCTCTGTTCCTCTCTCAAAGTGAGAGTCCAAGTTTCACAGCCATACAGAACAACCGGTAATATAACTGTTTTATAAATTCTAACTTTCAGATTTTTTGACAGCAGACTAGATGACAAAAGCTTCTCAAACGAATAATAACAGGCATTTCCCATATATATTCTGCGTTTAATTTCCTCCCTAGTGTCATTTAGATTTGTTACTGTTGCTCCAAGATATTTGAATTTTTCCACCTTTTCGAAGGAGGTACCTCACTCAATCATTTATTATAATCTGTACTTCATGGGAGTAAAATATAAACAAATAAAATTGACCTATTCTATGCTTGCAATAAAATTGAATATAAATAGCCACGTTTTACAATTAACACACATTTACTGTGTGAATGTTATAAATTACAACACAAGATACAGCAGATATACAGGGTGTTTAAAAGTATCCAATATTTCCGGAGGTGATAGTATGCATCAAAACAACACAATAATATCTAATATACAGTACATGGATCCTACAACACATACTTTCTGAAATCTGAACACTTCTTCATAGGAGGTGCTCAATGTGACGTCCATTCATGGCAATGCTTTTCTCTGCCCTACAGCACAGCAGACTACCAGATAATGATACTGTAGTTGATCCCCCTGGCATGGAATACTGATACGTCGCAAGGAATACTGAAAGCAAAAGTCTGGTTGCGGGTATGAGCGGGGTTCAACAGAGATGGTGTTGTGAATTTTCGTAATCGGCATGTATAGGCTGATGAAAATCCCCATGCAGTTGAAGAAACAAGGCATCAACACTGATTCTCAGTCAACTTAGGGGCAGGCGTTCTTGGTGATAGATTAATAGGGCCATACGTACTACTACAGAGATTAACTGGGAATCGTTATCAGGACTTTCTTATTAACGTACCTATTAAAATAAATTTCAAAGAGTGCTTGATTTCTTACGCCGAGGGGCAGAGGAATGCATTGCAATGAATGGACGTCACATTGAGCACCTCCTATGAAAAAGTGTTCAGATCTCAGAAAATAGTGTTGTAGACCCAAGTATATCAGACATTATTTTCATGTTTTGATGTATACTAGCACCTTCTAAAATATTGGATACTTTTTGTAATACCCTGTATATTTATACAGGTTGAACCGTAAATAATGTCATTAATTTCAAGGGTTATTCGTTGAGATATTTGAAACAGAAAGACGTTAATAAAATTTTGCTCGTTTTTGCTTCCTTTTCGGGAAAAAAATTGTTTTATGTGAAAAATTTCATAGTGTGTTTTGAGAAAGCCATTGATTTAATTCCCAATGTGCTCAGTCAATTAAAGAGAGCAGTGTATTATGATAATAAATGAGTGAAAGAATTTTAGTTTTGTTCGTTAAATTTGCACACATTTGATCGAACTAGTGTAACTTTTTAAAATTCGTGTTCAGAACGAAAAGTTACATTTGTCCGGATAAAATTTCTGCACATTTAAAGGGCAAAACTACAATTTCTTCAATTATGTATTGTCATAATACTCTACTCTCTTAAATTGACTGAGTATATTCGGAACTCTTCTTGTAATTAATTGTGACTCTGTTTCTTAATTTGCTAAATATGTCACATTACTAAGCTTATTTTCTTTGCTAGTACCTACCGGTGTTCATTTGTCAATTTAAGTAATAGTTATCAACTTACTGCAAGTTCAAATTAATAAGAAAGGTAAACCTGTTAAAGTGACCAATCAATTGTAGATCTATTTCAACCAAACACGTTTTATTTAATTACACAAAGTAAATGTCCTTCAAATATTACTCCGTTTGTGTATTTAAAAAAAGGTTAGTATTAGTGTATGATGAAGTACGCTTGATGTTCTATCTAGTCAGCAAAACATAAAGGTTATCATTGTACGAACATTGCCTGATATTCGTCCTTGATGAATGTTCGCTGACCGATCGAAAATAAACCTGTTATATTCCCTGTTTGGCTCTCTTATGCTTACGTCATATCCAAACGAGTCCATTTTTATAAATAAGGGAAGTCTGCATATTACATAACCTATTTATATTCCTGATGAAGGATTATGGAAATGGCTGGAAGTGTCTGAGGCCAGGAGCATAGACTAGACTAAGGGAAGGAATGAAAGAGAAGACATGATTAAAATGAGCAATGGAACGAAGGGACTACCAGATATGAGTGATTTTGAAGACAGAATACAGTAGATAAAGCTTTTGAGAGGTTATTAAATGGCGAAATGGGAGGACAGAATAGTAAAGAGAATGAAATTAGCGAGGACGAAGAGTTCTAAAAAGTGAGTGCAAGAAAGTCAGGTGTAGTAAAAGTGAGAGAATACGAATAGAGAAGAAAGTGTTCATTGTAAGGAGACATTATAAGAGTATAATGAGATAGATATATATACAATGAATAAAAGAATTGAAGTGAAAGAACATTTGGACAAATGAGAAGTGGAAGAGAGAGAAATTGTAAGTGTAATTAAGTGAATTAGATATTTCATGTTATTCAATTTTGTGGGTTGGGAGCAGCATTCAGGGGTACTATAACTGTAGGAGTATTATAGCACTATATCGTCGTTGTATAGGTCCATCATAACTAAGAATACTCTAAAGTTGGCTGACAAATATCAAACATAACCTATTTGGAAGAGCATTACAATCAATGAGGATTTACAACACATTTTTATAAATAATATCATCCAGTTGTACTTAAGTTCAACAATTACAATGATGTGAATACATAGTATTTTAAAATTAAAGTGAGAGACACTGCTCTCCGTTTTGGTACTTAACACTGACTTATTTGATGAACATAGCTGAAAAAATTGCTTACTACTTAAGAACTTACATAATCCACTGCTCAAGAAGTCTCTTTTAAAGAGCCGCTGAGGGAGGAATCAATATTCTTGTTAAGGTTCAAAGGGGAGCTACCTAGCGGAGCATAAAATCGAAGATGTTTGCTTATGGCTTATTATTTTACTGTCAAGGAAGGCAAAGTTTGTTGACATTATTTCCATATTCTTGAGACTTGCGTCGGAAATTTTCCCTCCATCTCATCTGTTTTACATTTAAGGTCTATGTAACTTCAAAATATGTTTTGCCTACTTTTTACTACCCTCATCGACTTCTATTTAGACATAGGCTTTCATATTAAGTATTACTTTCTTGAAGGAAAAAAGAACTTTACTACGAAATGAAAAGATCTAGACGAATGGGTATTTGAAATGAGAAGCTCATAATAGTGACTGCTATGAAATATTAATGAGGAAAGATAGGTTTAAGAAAAATTTAATTACCCCAGAGGAATCTGTATTTAATAATTGTAGACTGATAGATTAAACTAAGAAAAGGTATAGGCCACACGAAAGTCTACCGAAGACTAGGAACGGAAAATTTATATAAGAAAACTACATCCCAAAATAGGAGAGAATTAAAAAAACTAGAGAGAACTCGGGCTGAGCAAGGAGTTAGATCAGCCATTTTCGACTGACGTGACGTGGCACAGTAGTGTGCTGGGAGAAAACTAAACTAGTAAAGGTTGTCGTAGCAAAAATTGGAAAAATAAAACTGAAAATAGTAAACTGTAAAAAAAATTGAGTCCACAAGACAGACTGTCAGCGAACACGGCACGAATCAATATTCACTAAACATAGTGTAAATGTGCGATCGGCAGAGAAGAGAATGACTAATGCGCAGCCAGGGTTGCCAGATCAGTAAAGTTATAATATCGTACCAACCTTGAATTGAATTTAAATTTAAGGGAGGGGACCGCTACGACCCCCACTGCGACCTTATTAGACCAATTGCGTTGATCCTCAAACTACACGCTTTCCCAAACCCATAACAGCTGACTACACAAAGGTTCGCTGCGTACAGACCGATTATTTAGTCCTGACAAATCGACGACGCGAAGAGGGAAAGTAATAGGAGTAGTGGGGAGAGTTCCGGAGTAGAGATAAGAGCGAGCGGTCAGTAAAGAAATGCAGTACAGCTTAACTGTACAGAAAAAACAACGCTCCACACCATGCGTGATATCCGATCGCTCTGAAAGCAAGCGACTGACTAACCCGAACACCCCTTGGCGTAACTTAATGGTCTCGCCTGACCCAGGCGCGCATTTTCGGCGACTGTCAGGACTAAATAATCGTACTGTGCCCAGGTTTCGACCAGGCAACTCCAATCGTCTCTAGGCCAGCCTTCTCCATACGTCGCCGACCGCCTTTCGGGGAATGCTAATAGAGAAATGTTGACGGAGTAAAGTAGATGCTTAAAATGGGAAAACGGAAGAACCTCGAGAAAGACCATAACTGCGACCTATTCCGCCATAAGTGTCACTATCGATAACCCTAAAAAATCGCATTCTACATGTACTTATAAAAAAAATCCCCTCTGGTTATGTACAGTGTAATGGTTTGAAATATATGAGTGTGTCGTGGGAATTTAAATTACAACTTTAGTGTGCCACATGTTGAAATAGTACATTATGCAACGAGCCTATAATGATAGTAATTAAGACGCGAGTATGTTTATGAAACGAGCGCAAGCGAGTTTTATAATTTTCATACGAGCGTCTTAATTACCATTATAGGCAAGTTTCATACGATTTTTTATGCTCGACCATATTTCTAGCTTGAAATTATTCATAAGTATTCATGTTATTCATATGTGACTGGGGAGCGAACTGACCTTGTGCAATTTCGTAAATTGTGAGATGTGCGCAGACGCGAAACTATTAATTTTTTCCGAACAACGAATGCCGAAGACCTTGATATATAATCTAGAGAGTAAGATAAACGTTAAACTTGATATAACCTTGTAATTGAATTCGACATTGAAAAACGAGATGACGAATTCAATTTATTTGAATATTATTTACAATTAACGCTAATTATTATAATAACAGAACATAACCTTCTGCGACAGTATTGGATTTCCAGCCTGCGTGACGTTTTGCTAGTTGTCTTTCGGTTGCATATCCGAGAATAATCGAAAACCTGAACTTTAATGAATAGGTGTACTTTAATGACATGCATTAAAGGACTGCTACTAGGTGTATAATTACTACATTTCGGCATTGTCGAGCATAAAAGGTTTAAAAATTCTGCATTAGATAGGCCTAGTAACTTGAGACGAATAGTTACTTGAGAATCTAAGCCCAGGGATGACTACGAAAATTTCAGAAGGAAACAAAGGATTTTCTTCTTCTTCTTCCTCTTCTTCTTCTTTTGTACAGGCACATAACCTGTTGATCTTCACACAGGACACGATTCAGCAGAAGATGACATCAGTCCTTCCTTCCGCCGTTTTTTCGGTCGGCCCACATCTCGTTTGCCATTAGGAATCATATATCGTGCTATTTTAATAAGTCTTCAATTATCAGCTCTGTCTATGTGCGCATTCCATTCTTTCTTTCTCATATTTATGAACTTTTTAACGTACATTATATTGCACTGTTGTCTCACATCTTCATTTCTTACTCTATCAAGTCTAGTTTTACCGACTATGGCTCGTAGAGTATTCATTTTTGCTGTACACATGAGTTGTTCTATCTTTTTTGTCTCTACATGGGTTACAGTACTATACGTCATCACTGGTCTTATTGTGATTTAAAGATTTTCATTTTACTTTCAATATTGAGATATTTATTCTTCATATTACATCCCTTAGGCAACCCGACAGTCTGGAGGCTTTGGAAACTTGATCTCTTACTTCATTTATTACATCCCGATGACTTGTTATTTTAACTCCTAGATATTTGAAACTCATGACCTGTTCTATAATAATTTTACCATTAATTTACAATTTGTATCTTATTGGATATTTAGATATGCACATGCATTTCGTTTTCGTAATTGATACTGCCATACTGCATTTGTCTGTAGTTATCACAAATCGGTGGAGTAACCTTTGAAGATCATCTTCAGTGTTGGCCATCAAAACAGCATTATCTTCATAGAATATTATGTTAAAATGTTTATTTCCCAATGAATACCAGGGTAAATGTTTTACAGTTGCTATTAATTTATCCCAGTCTTCTTCAGGCCGGTGGAGAGGAAGGACGTATTTTTCGCAGCGGAGAAAAGGTTTGAGCAATGGGCTGTGAGTTGGAGCTGTACCGGGCAAGGAAGGCGGCTGGGCGGCCAGGTCAAGGATGCAGCGGAGCGTGAAAGGGACAGCTTTGGCAGGTCTGGCTGAGTGTCTCTTCTTTCACATAGTGATCGCGATACTACTAATTATTGGTGGTATCGAACTGAATCCAGGACCTGCAAGCGACAACGGAGTGATCAGTGTCAAGTGTGGCAGCTGTAGAAAGAACCTACGAGTAGGCGTGCTGTGCAACCAGTGCGAGAAGTGGTTCCATCTGACTTGTCAGAAGATCAAGAGGGAACAGATAGTAGAAGAAACGTGGCTGTGCAAGGACTGCGGGAACGAGGCAGGCAACAGGGAGCTCATCGGTCTACGGAACAAGGTGAAGAAGCTACGGGAGAATCTAGAGACGGCGGAGCAACGGATCAAGTTTCTGGAGGACGAAAATAAGTTGTTGCGACGGAAAAAGGAAAATGGCGAAGAGAGGGAGGAGAAGAAGAAGCATGGTGCGGCAAGTGTTATCATCGGAGACTCCATCATTCGACACGTAGGGAATCTACAATCGGAGCTGGCGACAGAGTGTTACCCTGGGATTAGAGTGAAAGAAATGAAAAGCGTGATCGAAAATCAGGAACGAGGGGACCCGAAAAACATCGTCCTTCACGTAGGAACAAACGATTTGCGAAGAGGTGTTGATTATATCATGGCAGATGTATATGACTTGGTGATGGAAACGAAGAAGAAATATCCGGCAGCTTGGATTGTCATCAGTGGAATCGTCAGACGGAGAGATGTGAACTGGAGAAAAGTGGGTCGTGTGAATAAAGCTTTCGAGTGGGTAGCGGAGTGTCTTGGTGCGCGTTTCGTCGATCCAAATTCCTGGATAGACGACAGATGCTTCGGAAGAGACGGAATCCACCTAAATCGGAGGGGGGCTGCAGACATGGGATCACTCTTCGCGCGGGTAGTTACTACAACATGGCGGGGCGGGATCGAGGATCCATCAGCTGGCAGCGGCACCGAAGGACCATCAGCCGACGGCGGGGGCGTGGGACTACCGGCGGTCAGCGGGGGTGTGAGTCTACCAGCGGGTGGAGGGGTCGAGGGACTACCAGCGGGCAGCGTAGACCTGCAGTGACGGCGAGGTGCCACGGGGATTCAGAATGTTCAAGCAAGGACAGGCCTACTAAGACTACTGCAGGTTAATTGCCGAAGTATTAGAAATAAACTTATTCCGTTTTGGAACTTGGTCGATGTTTATAATCCAGATGTAATAATTGGGACGGAATCATGGCTTAGGGAAGACATAAATGACTCGGAAATTTTTAGGTCGGATTATAGAGTCTTCAGAAAGGATAGAAGTGAAAAGGGAGGGGGAGTTTTCGTTTGTACTAAGATAGAAATAAGTAGCAATCTTCTGTGAATACATGAGGAAGTTGAAATATTGCATTTTCAGATAAGAAATGGGCTGGAAACCTTAGATGTAATAGCATGTTACAGACCACCCAGTGAATTAAACAATTTAACTTTGCACAAACTAAATGAATATCTTAATACAGTATCAGAAGACCGAAACGTAGTAATTGCTGGGGATCTAAACCTCCCGAAAATTAACTGGAACGGGATTTTAGGTACAAATTCAGATGCACAGACCCTTGTTAATGAATTGATCTGGCGTAAAGATTTCACGCAGGTAGTAAATGGTCCGACGCGTGACAATGCCCTCTTAGATGTTTACCTACTAAGACCTGTCTCTCTCTTTGTCAACTCTGAAAGTCTTCATAAAATAAGTGATCACAATAGCGTCTTATTAGAAATCTTATGGGAAAACACAGTAAATCCGAGGTCAAGTCCAGTGTCTGTCTGGAATTTTAACAAAACCGATGTCCATGAATTACAAACGTTTCTACGACAAAAGCATGATGACTTTCTAAGGACTGAAGGAAATATGGAAAATGTGTGGCATAAATTTAAGTGTATAATTTTCGAGGCATTAGTAAAATGTGTACCTTCTAAAATAATTAAGAAAAATCCGGACCCAGAATATTACACTAATTATATTCGCTACTTAAAGAAAAAGACAAGGCGCGCATTTAGCAAACGTAAACGGAGCCATGAGCATTGGGAAAAATATGTTGAATTAATTAAGAAATTTGAGTGTGAAAAAAGGTTAGCTCAGGAAAATTTTCTAAAAACTATTTTAAAAGAAGATGAAAGTAACAATTGGAGACAGTTTTATAATTATGTACGCAGGAGAAAAGGGAAAAATGAAGGAGTAGTGCTTTTACGAAATCAGAACGGAGAAAGTATAACTGATGACAAAGAAAAGGCCGACTTATTAAATTCCTATTTCATTTCGGTTTTCAATAATAATAATAATAATCCGTGAATGTGAACCAAATTCGACTTTCAAAATAACTTCCAAAGGGGTTAGAGAGAGAATAACGAAATTAAAAAATCGGAAGTCTCGAAGACCAGATAGTACTGCTACAGAGATTCTTAAATTAGGTTCCGAGGCCATAATTCCATACTTAATGCGTATATTTCATGTTTCCATAAACAATGCAGCTATTCCATGTGACTGGAAATCAGCTATAGTGGTACCCATACATAAAGGTGGAAAGAAATTAGATGTCGGAAACTACAGACCGATTAGCCTTACATCTGTCGTATGTAAAGTCATGGAGCATTTGATATCGGATTATATTCGTCATGTTCTAAATGCGAAAGACTGGTTTTACAACCGCCAGCATGGTTTTAGGGAAGGCTTCTCATGTGATAGTCAAATTACGTCGCTGGTTCAGGATCTAGCTGAAGAGGTAGATAGAGGCGGAAGAATCGATGCAGTTGTGATTGACTTTTCGAAAGCATTTGATTTGGTGCCACATGACATATTAATAGATAAGTTAAGTAGGCTAGGAATAGATAAAAAAGTGGTGCTATGGATCCAAGAATTCTTAAAAAGTAGAACCCAGAGAGTTAGAGTAGGTCATGAAATATCGGAAATTGGAAATATAAGTTCAGGGGTGCCACAGGGCAGCGTTCTGGGTCCATTACTCTTTATAGCCTAATATACGTAAATGACCTATGCCAGGATATTACATCAAATGTGAGGCTATTTGCAGACGACTGCATTATCTATAGAAAGATTAGAAATAATTTAGATGTAGAGTCTATTCAAACAGACTTGAATAACATTTACAACTGGGCGTTAAAGCATAGGATGAAAATAAATGGTTCTAAAAGTAAATCTATAACATTTTGTAAAACCCGAGAGGAGACTAGTCTTAATTACGAATTCAGTGGTGTTGTAATTCCGCAAGAACAATGTTGTAAATACCTAGGAGTGTATTTAAACTCCAAACTTTCTTGGGGAGAGCATGTTGATAATGTTACAGGCAAAGCATGGAGGGCACTTCACTTTATTATGAGAATCTTGAGAAAGGCTAGCCCCAAATCGAGGGAAATAGCATATCTAACATTAGTGCGACCGTTAATGGAATACGGAACTACGTGTTGGGATCCCTATAGAATATATCAGATAAATTCCTTAGAAAGAATCCAGTATAGGGCAGCTAAATTTGTTAAAGGTAAAAGAGAAGATGGGAACGATACGATAAAAGAACTTAAATGGGAAACTTTGGAAAACAGACGTAGGAAAACTAGAATAACATCATTGTATAGAGCACATCTAGGTCAGAAAGCATGGGTAGACATAACGGCTCGGTTAGAAAAGCCAACGTACTATGGTAGGAACGATCATGATTTTAAAATCAAATGTAGGAAACAGAAAACGGATGTAGGTAAATTCTCATTTTTAAATAGAACTATAAATGATTGGAATGACAAACCTGCAGCGGTCTTTGAGGGCTGTCCTTCCTTAAGGAGATTCAAGAATAATTTAAAGAGTTGTGTATAAAGTGAAAATTAAAATTAAGGTGACATTCAACATTTACTTTTTAAGGTGGCATGTATTTATCTAGCCTGACGAGTTTACTTCCTTGGTTTGAATTGTAAATTATTTAAAAATAGCGTGTAAGAGGACCTTAGACTAGAAATGTTTAGTTTAAATGTAGTTCTGTTTATAAGTATGCATAAGAATGCAATTATTTGACTTATTTGAACTGTTGTATCAGTGAAGCGAGTTGAGTCAGTGAAGTTGTGGTTTTACAGTGCAGTGAACAGTTCCGATCAGTGATAATTTATAGCGTCAATGAAATGTGTTCTATAGTGTCAGTGAAATGTGTTACAGAATGTCACTGAAATGTGTGCTAAAGTGTCAGTGAAATGCGTCATAGTGCCACTACAGGGAATGAGATGAGAGTAAAGTGAAAGACTATTGAAAATTATGTAGGACCTATACATAATTTATGTAGGTTGTGTTGTAAAATTAGGTGTTTTATTTTATGTTTTATTATTATTGTGTTAAATTGTATTGTGTATTCTTATTGTATTGTGTATAAAATTGTATATGTGTTGTAAATTTTATTATGTATTGTAAATTTTATTGTGTATTCCTTATCATTTTAACTGTGTATTGTTAATATTGTATATACCACTGCCACCGGGTGCTTGCCCACTTGCAGTGTAAATAAATACATTCATACAACACCAAAGTGAATAAAAAGGGACTAAGCGAGTCTCGTTGCCAAATACCTGTAGAACAATCAAGAGTCAAATTAATCTATACCTATCTTTATTTGAGGTCGCCCCCAGTGATCTACGGTGAAGGTGCTCTCCTCTAGACCCAATGGTTGCGAGTTCAAACCCGCCTGGGTCGATGGATTTTTCAGGACGCAGAAATCCGGAACGTAAGCCCTCCGGGAGGGATTTTAAAACCTTTTTTCTGAACCGACGCGTGCGACGTGCGAGGTGCGAGGCCCGCCTCGCACAAATTCTGACTACACGAGAGATAGTGAGTGGTTTATATAGCTGCGAGGTGCGCAGATCTCGCATCTCCCAGTTATAGAAACCACTCACTATCTCTCGTGTAGTCCGGATTTGTGCGAGGCTGGCCTTGCACATCGCATGCGTCGGTTCAGAAAAACCAAGGCTTTAGCCAGGTGTCCCATGTCGGAGTTTCGGAGTTTTTTCGTCACGTTAAAGACCTCCTAGCTTAAATTAGAGCCTCTGGACATAATTCCTCTTCGTTCGCGTCCTGGTAATACCTGCAACAAACTATAATCTTTTCGCTGTAAGAAAAATCCTAATGTAAGCAATATCACTTGACCTAAGTGAGGCTTCATTGGCTGCTGTTTGGCGCCAGTACATTCTCAGTGCGTGTTCCCGCCTTCTGTTGTACATTCTGTTTATTGTTAAACATTTCCCATTACTCATCAAGTAGGCCTAACCTCAGTACTATGCATTCGTTTGCTTAGGAAACATTTACTTTATAATTACTGTAATTAAATTATTTTAAACTTAGGTGTAAGGTCAATCGCTGCCAGACAAAGGAGTTATTCCTTCCAATCGAAGTCGTCAGAACTATCGTCGGCAGGATTTATGACGAGACCGTGCACAACAGCGTCAGTTATCCCTTCCAGCTGGACCATGCGGTCTGTTTGACTTGCTCTGAATAGATAACGTTGGATTAAACTCATTTTATTATATACATTTAAGACTATTTGTTTTTCTCCGCTTTTGAGAGGGTTTCCACTCTTATGATTAATAAGCACACACACCGAGGATGCAGAAGCCATACTACAGTACTACGTACTTACGTGAACAACTACGAGCTCAAGTGACGCCTTCTTGTTGCAAGAACAGACTACTTCGGTATTACTGTTGGTATTCATCCGCGTTCATAGTACATAACAAAATATAAAAGTAGCTTTCCTTTTACATAGCGTTTTACATATGAGTGAAGTTACAGAATATGTTTTATCATATTTAACAACTAGAATTCAATTGTGCAAATCTAGTCTTTCAGGTGAAGCTACCTGTAAAGCAGATTTGAATAATTTCAAGGGAAAAATTGTTCCGGGGCCGGGTATAGATTTGCATAATATATACGTTACTGTGTACGTTAACAGAAAACCACAATTCCAAGTCACACAGAGATTGTGTGTACTCGTTGTGGGTCTCTGGCGTTTCGTCAGCCCACGCGAGTTGTGTGGATATAAAGGGAAAAGTTGAGACGGTGCCGGGTGGAGTTCCCGGGTAGCTCAGTGGTAGAGCGCTGGTACGTTCAACCAGAGGTCCCGGGATCGACCCGGCCCCGGAACAATTTTTCCCTTGAAATTATTAGAATTCAATTTTTTATTATCAAATAATACAAGATTATGGTTTCCAAGTACGAACTATATTTTTCTGCGTCATGTGAGTGTTTCGACTGGGAGCCAATCACGGGTATGACAGCGAAAAGAGCTTAGGTAGCGTTTGAAGAGATGAGTTTACCACTTGTCCCTCTGCCTCTGTCGACAAATACGTGGACTAAATTCCTTGTAAGTATGGAAAACTCCTCTAGAGACACCTATGTTCCGAATTCGAAGCGATGGGGTTCAGTCAGTCAATCTTTATTTGAGAATTGTAGACCACAATAGGAGCGAATAAGGGAAAATTACGTAGTATTGAAGTTGATAGATGAAAGATTAGACAATTTTCGAGTTGTGGGGACTGGTGAACAGATAAAAACTCTTCGTAACATTTGGAGTATTTTGTATTATAAAACATCTTCACAGAACAATAAGTCCATTTCATAGCTATTGTCAGATAAATACACGCTTCAAAGTTCTACATGTCGAAGTATTTTCATTTCTACAATATGACATGAATAGGACAAATGCCTCTCTGTTCGGAAAGCTTTTATGTATTAAAACCTGAGTAAACATAATCGATTGAACAATTCGATAGTAACTGACGAAGTGACAACTAAATCGACCCTTTTCTCGTTGTGTTTATAATGAGAACTGTCCAAGTAGAATTTCATTTCGGCTGACAGTACCTTCAGTTCGAAGACGTGTTATTTCCAAGAATGATTGATGCTTGGCGTCGTGTAGTGCGTTCATTTATATTATACCTTTTCTTCATGAATCGATACACAAATGAAATGTATGCCTGGTTTCGTCCATTTTATGTAGTCTGGCTACTAGACAGGTTTCTTACTGTAACTTGAAACTTAGTATTTATTCTACAAAACTACTAGAGTGAAAGAGAAACTCGTGATAAAATCTAGAAAGGTTATCTGCGACTTATGATAGTAAATTTTTAAAGTAAAATTGCGTTTGTGTTTGTAAATGGCATACCACAACACTTAATAACAATAATAAGAAATTAGTACACTGATAAACCAAAGTGTAATTGATTGTAAAGAAGGACGACAAATCTATACTAATAATAAATCTGTAGCCGAAATTTTTCTGGTAATTTTCGATTTTCCAAAAATAATTGGTCCTAACATATATAATTAACTACCCTGAAACCGAAAATCGCTTTATTGAAATTTTTGTTTGTATGTATGTATGTCTGTCTGTCTGTTACCTTTTCACGCGAGAATGGCTGAACCGATTTCGATGAAAATTGGAATATAAATTAAGTTCGTTGTAACTTAGATTATTGGCTATATGGCATTCAAAATACGTTATTTAAAAGGGGGTTGTAAGAGGCCTGAATTAAATAAATAAACATATCTCGCTTATTATTGATTTTTATGAAATATGTTACTTAACAAAATTTTCTTTAAAAATGATTTCTGATAAGTTTTATCCTCTGGAAAATTTTGATAGGACTGATATTTAATGAGATAAATGAGTTTTAAAATTAAAATAACTGCCATCTAAGGCGGTGTATTGAAATAAAAAACAAATGACTTCGTCTATAAGGGGCCTTGAACACAACAATCGAAAGCTATGAAACATAGCCTACAGACAATGCTTCTGTGTTTGTATGAAGTAATATCAGAAGCTAAATTAACCGATTTGTATAATTAATTATTATTTCATCATTGGAAAGTGTAGTTTCTCTGAATGGACATAATGCTATAATATTATTACAGTAACTTGTGAGTGAATTGAGGACAGGTAAGATTAAAATAACTTCTTATGCACAGAAAACTTGATAGGTTATTCTGTATATTCATTTCCTGTATTTCTTATAATAATGTTTATGAACATATTCATTTTTATCTCAGAGAATTAACGAACATCGAGAGTGTATTGATTTAGTATGCAGTAATAGTACGTTAGCTTAGCAATCCATTATTTTATAATTCAAATTTTAACTATGCTCAATTGAATCGTGTTAAAATACATAAAATACATATGCAATAAATGCAATACAAAAAAAATTGGGTAATGAGCCAAGCAGATTATGTTGCGCTGTTGTAAAAGTTGTTCCTCCTGAGATTCAAGAGCTCCCACAACAAATTAAAAACTTTCTAATTCGAGTACATCCGTTATCAACACACTTTTTCATAATATAATATAATATAAACATAATAATAAATCTGTAGCCAAAATTTTTCTGTTAATTTTCGCTTTTCCAAAAATAATTGGTAATAACAATTAAGGAACATGTTAAAGGAATTGTCATTGCACCAAATGAGTGGTCTCTGGATCAAAATGATCGCATTTTAATATTTTAAATACAATTTAAATTAAGTAACATATTAAACGATTTATCCTTCTATCAAACACGAATGATCCCTGGATCAAATGTCCAATTTAATTATGTAATTACTTTATATTTATTTCTAACGGGTGCAGCAGAGCGCACGGGTACGGCTAGTAGCCAATATAAATAGAGGAGTAAGACAAGTGTGCCCATTGTCACCGTCACTTTTTAATGTTTATATGGACGACGACGTGCTGAAGTGGCAGATGGATTTGAAAGTACATTTCAAAATAAAAAGCATAAACTTAGATACGATACTTTTTGCCGATGATCAGGTATTAATTAGTGCTTCCGAAGATGACCTACAAATGGCAATATTTAAATTAAACAAAATTAGCAAAGAAAATAGCTTAACTATATCGACTACTAAAAAAAATGTTAGCTTTTAGAGGATTAGAAACAATTAGAGCCAAAATCATGTTGATTGGAAGACTGATAGAACAAATTAATACTTTTAATTATCTGGGCTGCAATATCTCATATGCAAGAAAGGAAGATTTTACAAATAAAATAAACAAATTTAATTATTTCTGTGGGGTAATAAAAAGAACTTTAAAGTACACTAGAAAATAATCAAGATTAAAATTTTATAAAGTTATGGCAGTCCCTATGTTGCTGTACGGCTCTGAATTCTGGATTCTTACTAAATCCGAAGAAAAAAGAATCGAGGTGATAGAAATGAGATTTTTTAGGAGTATGGCAGGTTATACTCTCTTAGACAAGAAACGCAATGAAGACATCAGACTAGAACTGAATATATTCAATTTAATTGAAAAACTCACAGAATATAGGAATAAATGGAAGCAACACGTTGAAAGAATGACTGAAGACCGTATTCCTAAATTAATATTCGACTATACACCAACTGGTAAACGAAACATAGGTAGACCCAGGAAAAGATGGCTTCAACAATTTAAAAAATATATACTTCATGAGACCGGAACGAGCCAAACAAGGCTTTAAACCATGTGGTTGATGATGATGATGATGATGTTTATAAATAAAACAATATAATTTGCTTTGAATAACAGAAAATTTGTGTCCTGTTTTTACATAAGATTTTAGATTTCGATAAACTCAGTCTTTTTTTAATGCCCGGGAATTTACATATATATTCATTTTATAAAATATTCATATAGCTGTCATGTGCAATGCAAGTGAATATTTTTGTAAAGATGCTTTAATTCAACAGTAAATTAAGTTGTTTAATTGAATATTATTTAACTGAATTGAAAAGTCATTATGGTATTAAAATACAATCTGGTCTCCTTCAAATACTGTATATATAAACGATTATACAGTCTCACCCGTTTGGGTATGGAAAATATTAATTTATTATTATAAGACTGTTATGATAGTAGGAAAAATTTCTTGCTGGTTATATTATGATTAAAAAATGGGAGTTTCCATATATGGCAATCAACAATGCAAACCTGAATGGACAAATGAAAATCGTAGATGATTAAAATGGCTACTACAAATCAACAGCGAGCACAATGTGTTCTTTTGTATTCTAAATTTGAGAGTGTTGAAAGTGTTCAAAGGAAATTTCAACGTGAGTATGGTGTACGTAATGTACTTAAATACGATTCCATAATGTTTTGGTATCGAACATTTGTAGAAACAGGTTCTGAGTTAAAAAAAACATACAGGAGGTCACAGGTGAAACCCAGTACGAGAAGCAGCTATCTCTTGGCTTGGTCCCCAAACTCCCCAGATCTAACCCCTCCTGATTTCTTCGTGTAGGGTTTTCTTAAAGACATTGTCTATTCACAGAAACCCAGGAACATTGTTGATCTGAGAGTAAAAGTTACTCAAGATTTTCAACAAATCACCCCTCATATGTTACAACGGACATAGGCTGGATTGCATCATCGTTATTAGTTGTGCAGGGTTCGCAATGGTGGTCATGTTGAGCTCTGAGGAATCTCCCATCTTTCAGTGTTGCATGCACAAAGTTTCAACAAAGGAAGTTCAGTAGTAAATTTTTACGGTGTTTTTCTTTTATCCATACCCAAACAGATCACCCTGTAGAATACATTCATTCATAACCGCAGTATTTTCTATATCTGTCTTTCAAACTATGTTTTTATTCCTGATATCAGAATTCATCACTGCTGCATTTACCAAGGAAATTAAATAGCATTAATAATAATAATAGTAATAATAATAATAATAATAATAATAATACAATGAAGCTGGGGTAAAGGAATCGGTACGAAAAATGCATCTCTGCATATGTGTAATCTACCACTTTATGTTCGATTCCGGGATGTGCTCAAGAAATTTTAAAAATATATTGTGTTTGAAACGGGGTTTACAAAGCCATGTGACCGGAGAAATTGGAGGGGGGGCACTGTTAGTAGCATACTCAGGTTAAAGAAAAGCCTATTAATAAATTGAAGCAGTGGCCATTCGGTACTCCTGTCCAATCTGGTTGTTACATAATTGCCTACTTAATGACAGGTGTTCTGGTCGGATTTGTTCCTCGTATGATGCTATTTCCATGGAGCATTTTTTTTTCATTTCATCATTGATTTAGATTTAAGAAATTTTCAACATGTAAACACATCACAATTATGTGCTGTTAATTTTGAAGTTAAGTTCTGTAGGAGATTATGTGACTTAACAGTTGTTTTCTTGTTTCAGGTGAGTGGTGAATTGTTTCATCTCCGGCTGAAGATATTTAGTGTACCGGTGAGTCTTGATTTTTTTACTACACTTTACTGTAAATAAGTTATTTTACAAGTATTGGAGTAGGTAGTAACTAGAAAATGTTCCATATGTATAAGTTTAATTAAATATTTCGACCTATAACAGTTGTTTCCATAATCTTATTGATTTACTGGTTTACAATTTAATTTGAACTTTCATCATTTATAGCGTTCTAAAACCATTATTATAATAAGGGCAATATGGTAATATCTCATTGATAGAAAATGGCGAAAAACGTAAAATAAAAATTCGTGAATTTCTTGAGCTCTCAGCATAACGTTAGGAAATTTGTGTACACCAAACTAAAATCTCAAAATTAATTTCTAATCCTTGTGCTATAAAGTAAAATATGTAGAATTTTCTTCCAAATAACTCTACACAAAAAGTTGAGGATCACTACATATGAAAATTAATCATCTTAAGAATAGGACAGTAAAATTATCGGAATATTTGAAAACGTCATTAGAAAAAACAATCAAAATAGTATCGTCCTAGTCAAAGTCACTAATGGGATAAAAAGATTTTATTTTCAGGAAAAGTTTTACAACATGTTACAAAATTTTAATTATGTAGATTGTGACATAACACAAGGAAATAGAATATGATGTAAACTAGAAAATACCAACATTTCCAATAATGTGAAGCATCATCCATAGAACATCAAAGATTATAAGAAGAAAGGAAGTAAGATTGAAATGTTTTGGTTATAACTTTTTTGCACGATCGTGTTTTTGTAGTACTTACCGCTAATCTTAACAGGCTTTGTAAGTTAGATTTACAAAAAGCGGACTGGTTACTAGAGAAACGCAGCATAAGACTATATTATCCTGATAAGTCTGCAGTAGCCCAACACAGCCTAGAAACTGGTCACAAGATAGATTTCAGCGCCACCACCATCTTGGACAAGACATCAGGTTACTGGGACTTAGTTATCAAGGAAGCCATCGAAATCCAGCTAGATGGCAATAATTTCAACAGAGACGGGGGCCTACAGCTGAGTACAGCATGGAAACCTGCCATCAATACGCTTAGACCACCAGCACACGGCAGACAGTCGGGACCAGCAAGTAGCTCCTGATTGGCTGCCGTGTCCACCAACCAGAATGCGCCTGGCGGTCGGGACTAGGAACTAGCTCCTGATTGGCCCGCAGCGGGAAGCCCTACTTTTGCATATATACCGGCTAGACGTGGTCCCACATCAGTCTCGAAATTGAGACAAATCAACAAGGCTCATGACAACAATCACCTCCTACATAATAGCCAAATTGGCTAGTCTCTTATATGAGACAACTCATCCTGCCTAAGGTATTCCGTGGTTTTCCTCAGGCGTAAGACAATGTCGGGATGAGCCCTATAAGAAATGGGCCACGGACCTATATGCCCTTCCCCATATATATATTCCCCTTTATTATAAACGACGTATGCCCTAGTTCAGAACATATAAATTGTCTATTAAATATACGAGGTCACTCAATTAGTCGCAAATTGAAAGGACCGGGACCTTTCAAATTGCAGATTTAGATTTCACGGCGCTTCTTCCGACGGCCTTCACATGCTTTGTCATCGAACAACAGATGACAGCATCTTGCCATCCTAACGGCAAACACCAGCCAGCTCTTCCTCTTCCCGTTCCGTGATCATTTGACCAAATCTCAGTCCCCCTCGCGTATGTGGTACCTAAGAGGTTACGTCCAATTTCGGCTTCCCCTTCAAAATTTTCTAGAGTTCCTTCAGTGGAGTAGCGTAACCCGGAGTGAGACTAGTGGCCAACAGGCTTGGAGCTCACATATTTAGTTTTGTACAGCCCCCAACCCCTTGCAAGGACGCGTTTTGCGTACCTTTTAAATTTTTTCCTCCCAATTCTCTTTCGATTTTTCGATTTTTTCGTCCCACATCACTTCGTCCCTGAAGAAGATGGCAGAGCTAGCCGTCGAAAGCTTGGAAGCTAATCTCCAACTCACCTGGCTGAGACCCGAGAAGAGTTATTCTACATCAAACGCCGGGAAAGCCTCAAGCCATAAACTCAGTGCTGGTATGGACATAAAATTGCCAATGAATTAGGCTATATTTAGTTTTCCATAACTTTTAAATTTTTTATTAACGGTCATTTGTTTGAATCATCTTAAAAGTTGTGACTTAATGATCTATTATAACACAAACTTTTACTAAATAATACTCCCTTGAATGTATAATAGTTACATTGACAAAAATGGCGGAACATTAACAAACTCTATCCTTGGGGCTACTTGTCTGTTGTCGCACAATGAAACAACACGCAAATCTCTTGAAAAATAAATGTACTTTACATTTACAATGCTAGTCATTGTAAAAAATATCCTATACAGTATTTTCGATTCAGAAAAGATAATGTCGCAAAAAAGAAGATGTAGGTTGTATCATACACACGTGTTAAGTGTACAACAGAATCTCGGAAAGAAAAAAGACTCTACTTTTCGTCTTTTCTGACCTTTTCTCCATTCCGTTATAATGCATTTACCACCCTTGTATCATTACTATTATTGTCCATTGGTCAGAAATATGAGCACGCAATCATAGAAAATTCTGAATAAAATATAAGATGTTCAAATAATTTTTAAGACGAGCTAAATATGTACAAAATAAAATCACATATCAGTAAAGAATTACATAGACCTATCCACATTTTTAATGATGAAATAAGTATATAATACCACTAGCCGTACCCGTGCGCTCCGCTGCACCCGTTAGAAATAAATATAAAGTAACTACATAATTAAAATAGGACATTTCATCCAGGGAAGATTCGTGTTTGATAGAAGGATAAATCGTTTAATATGTTACTTAATTTAAATTGTATTTAAATAATTAAAATGCGATCATTTTGATCCAGAGAGTACTCATTTGGTGCAATGACAATTCCTTTCACATGTTTCTTAATTTTTATTACGTGCATCTATACTTTAATGAAGACTGACATATCACTTAGATTTAATGTGTATACTTTATTTTACTTGCTATATGTTTCCATTGAATTATGATAATAACTTAATTTTAACCCTTGTTTTCTACGTATTCAGTAAATGGCGCTTGGGCCACTATGGTTCTGAACCCTTGAAATAACTTAAATATTATATTATATTATATTATATTATATTATATTATATTATATTATATTATATTATATTATATTATATTATATTATATAAAAGTGTGTTGATAACGGATGTACACCGATAAGAAAGTTTTTAATTTATTATGGGGGTCTTGAATCTCAGGAGGAACAAATTTTATTTTACAATCTGCTTGGCTCATTACCCAAATTTTTTGCATTGCATTTAATGCATATGTATTTTATGTATTTTAACACGATTCAATTGAGCATAGTTAAAATTTGGATTATAAAATAATGGAATGCTAAGCTAACATATTATTACTGCATACTAAATCAACACACTCTTGTGGTTCGTTAATTCTCTGAGATAACATTATTTTAAGAAATACAGGAAACGAATACACAGAATAGCCTATCAAGTGTTTGTGCATAAGAAGCTATTTTAATCTCACCTGTCCTCAATTCACTCAGAAGTTGCTGTAATAACATTATAGCATTATGTCCATATAGAGAAACTACACTTTCCAATGGTGAAATAATAATTAATTACACAAATCGGTTAATTTAGCTTCCGATATTATTTCATACAAACACAGAAACATTATCTGTAGGCTATGATTCATAGCTTTCGATTGTTGTTGACCAAGGCCCCTTATAGACGAAGTCATTATTTTGTTCTTTATTTCATTACACCGCCTTAGATGGCAGTTATTTTAATTTTGAAATTCATTTATCTCATTAAATATCAGTCCTATTAAACTTTTTCACAGAATAAAACTTATCGGAAATGACGTGTAAAGAAATTTTTGTTATGTAGCATTTGTCACAAAAATCAATAATAAGCGAGATATTTCGATTTATTTAATTCAGATCCCCTTATAACCCCCCTTCTAAATAATGTATTTTGAATGCCATATAGCCTAAAATCTAAGTTACAACGAAATTAATTTATGTTCCAATTTTCATCGAAATCGGTTCAGCCATTATGGCATGAAAAGGTAACAAACATACAGACAGACAGACAGACACACAAACAAAAATTTCAAAAAAGCGATTTTCGGTTTCAGGGTTGTTAATTACATATGTTAGGACCAATTATTTTTGGAAAATCGAAAATTACCAGAAAATTTCGGCTACAAATTTATTATTAGTATAGATAATGATTGTCCACCATCTAAATGTAACGGCAGACACAAGGTCACTCTGAATAGTATTTGAATATAAATGAGTAGAAACAAGAAACATACGAAGAGCGAAAAGACGCTCAAAGGAGGAACTGTGAGGCCGGAAGAGGCGACTATAATTCTTACCTATTCCGTGTAGTGAAGAGAAAAGCAAGTAGAAGAATATTAAGATGTTTCAATGATGTAATATAACATTATATATACGTATATTAAATCTGGTTAAAAATGGTGGCCACAATAATTATACTACGCTAGTGTGCCGCGTTAAGTATCGATATTACAATTGGCTTTGTTCGATTACCAAGCTATGTTTTGATCAAAGAGTACAGCTACAGCAATATTATTGTAATTATTCTATGTTCCTTGATTTTGTGTTCTGTGGATACAAGGAAACCAGCATAAATTGACAATCGATATAAACAGCTGTTAGAGTGGCGGTATACAACGTTTAAACACAGGGTTTCGTGTGTATCTTCTTCTTCCCTTCAAGTATTAGCCCATATGGCCTGTTAGGATCTCACATTTGAATTTTCAATCCAGCGCTTCTTTGGATGACCGAGAGATCTCTTCCCGTTTGGACGATAGTGGAGCATGACTTTTGGGATTCTATCTCTACGCATGCGATGCAGATGATTTATCCAGTTGTTTCGATAATGTTTTACGTGATTAATTACAGGTTCTAGTTGTAATTCTTCCATTACATCTTCATTGCGTTTGTGATCCCATTTCGTATATCCCGCTGTATAGCCTATCTCATAAATTTCATTTCATTAGCCTTTATTCTGCTTTCGTTTTTCTTCCTCAATGTCCATGCCTCACTGCCGTCACAAAGTACAGGTCTCGCCAAGGTCTTGTATAGGCGAATTCTAGTATGCTTTTGTACTAGGGAAGGTTTCATAATGTTGTTAATTTTTCCCATTGTTTTAGTGCATTTAGAAATTTGCTGTGAAATGTCTTCTTCATCGAAAAAAAGATAATGTGTATCCGAGATATGTAAAATAAGAGGGTTTCGTGTGTATAACTACTGCAAAGCAATATTCCCATGTATAGTTACAAACTATTTATACATTCATCGGTTATGTATGGTTTTTAGTAACATTTTCTGTCACAACTTTGCATAAGTATCGTATAAAAATTATACTTGATTTATTAGTAAGACTATGAAAGTTCAGTATCTTTGTTTTATGATTATGCTAAAATAATAGTAGTCAAACAGTGACTTGATATTATTTGAAATCACACAACTACCAATCACTAAAACGTTCTAGGCAAGTATACGGATTCTACGAATCCGTTGTCACCTTTTTATAGGACAGTAGGCATTTGCATTTATATTTCTCTGAACAGAAAATGTATATCTTCGTTGTTCCTGCAATAACTCCTATGCGACATATTTATCGATTTGCAGATTTTTGCTCTATTAAATAGCTTAAATATTGATACAGCAAACAATAAAATCTCCTATATGTAATTATATTTCTTTCTTTCGAAAATGTAAGAATTCACAATCCCCTATGTAGGGCTGCCATAGGATGAATAAAAATTTGTTTTTTTTTTTTCCTACTGAAAAGTTGTATATTTTTCACATAGGAGTTATTGCAGGAACAACAACGATATGCATATAAAATTGATTTCTGTAATAGTGCTGATATTTCACTTGTGCCGCAAGTAGTTACAAAAATTGCTATAAAATATAATTCTATGTACGAATCAGAATTTCCTCTCCATTACATATACAATCCATTAAATATTAAACATATTGTACGAGTAGAAATAGCTTTTGACATTTATTAGTTTCACAAGTTATATGTTGGCACATGTACGAGTACATAAATTTATTAAACATTCGCTCATTTGTTTATTTTCATTATGAATTTGTTATGTATCTGGCATGTATTTTATAGGTCCGTTACTTAGTTGTTTATATAGGCCAATGCGTTTTGTTTCACATAGCCTAACAACTTTTTTTTTTCAAATTTATATTTTAATTTCAATTTATATCCCTTCATTAGTTTATATGTGGGTTACATACATTCATGGTGTATTTATATTTTTAGGTGAAATGCATTCTCTCGTGTTTCTACAAATACGTGTAATTAAAATTTTGACATAGTATATATCAAAATTTCATGTTGCTGGTACGCTAATTAGTTAGAATTTGAAAAACTTAAAAATGAATATAGGTACTTTACTTTTTAACTTTGCTCTAGAGTATGCCATTAGGAAAGTCCAAGATAACAGAGAGGGTTTGGAATTGAACGGGTTACATTAGCTGCTTGTCTATGCGGATGACGTGAATATGTTAGGAGAAAATCCACAAACGATTAGGGAAAACACGGAAATTTTACTTGAAGCAAGTAAAGCGATAGATTTGGAAGTAAATCCCGAAAAGACAAAGTATATGATTATGTCTCGTGACGAGAATATTGTACGAAATGGAAATATAAAAATTGGAAATTTATCTTTTGAAGAAGTGGAGAAATTCAAATAGCTATCTGGGAGCAACAGTAACAAATATTAATGATACTCGGGAAGAAATTAAACACAGAATAAATACGGGAAATGCCTGTTATTATTCGGTTGAGAAGCTTTTATCATCCAGTCTGCTGTCAAAAAATCTGAAAGTTAGAATTTATAAAACAGTTATATTACCGGTTGTTCTTTATGGTTGTGAAACTTGGACTCTCACTTTGAGAGAGGAACATAGGTTAAGGGTGTTTGAAAATAAAGGTGCTTAGGAAAATATTTGAGGCTAAGAAGGAAGAAGTTATAGGAGAATGGAGAAAATTACACAACGCAGAACTGCACGCATTGTATTCTTCACCTGACATAATTAGGAACATTAAATCCAGACGTTTGAGATGGGCAGGGCATGTAGCACGTATGGGCGAATGCAGAAATGCATATAGAGCTGTTAGTTGGGAGGCCGGAGGGAAAAAGACCTTTAGGGAGGCCAAGACGTAGATGGGAAGATAATATTAAAATGGATTTGAGGGAGGTGTGATATGATGATAGAGATTGGATTAATCTTGCTCAGGATGGGGACCAATGGTGGGCTTATGTGAGGGCGGCTATGAACCTCCGGGTTCCTTAAAAGCCAGTAAGTAAGTAAGTAAGTATAGGTACAGAGTGTATTATTATTTATCAGACTTACTTCTTTAGACAGATTAACTGCTTAAAATCAAAGTTCGAGTCAGCTTGTCTCCAAAATAGCTTTTATTCCAATTGACAGTTGTTTTTCGTTCAAGCAATCATTTCAGTTAACTACTACACTTTTTGTAGCTCTTTATAAAGAGTGATTAATGACGTAGAGTGGGAATAGAGTCGAGTATGTGTCTGACTCTAATGTATTGACCAAATATTCACAAAATAATAATGCAATAGTTACAAACAAAAGTATACAGACAGACATGCAATTCAGTACATGTCGCATCACAATAATTTTTATATTGATGGATCTCTGAGTGTAAATTATTGTTGCGTAATGAAATGTTGGTAACAAAAGAATGCAAACATGTACCGCAGTAATTACATCTTGAAAACTAAATGTCACAGCCCAATACTTTCTACATTGGTGTCTGAGAGTCTGAACTATTCACAAACTATTTATGAAATTGTTACTAACAAAAATAAAGAACAATAAAATAAAAAATCATAACTCAAAAACTGCATGACCCATCCCAATACATTTTACATAGATAGCGGAGAGTTTGGTAGTATCGGCCATCAGGTAATATCGGATAGTGATGTTTCTTTCACCTAGCACTAGATGGTCTTATCTAAGTGATATGGTTACGTTTCTGTATGCGACATCTGAACACTGCTACTACTATCTGGTGGTAGATGAAAGAAACATCACTGTATTACCATCTGGTGACAGATGAAAGAAACATCACTGTCCGATATTACCCGATCTCCGATACTACCCAAGATACCTAAGAGCTCTACTATATACATAAAAATTCTCTAAGGATCAGATGAAATTTTAAAGAACATATTAATACCCAAATAATGGGAGCAATACATCATTTGGACAAATGAGATTTTTACTTGAAAAGATCGTCATTCACAATGCAGAATGCAAAATGCAACAAAACACACTAGCGCCTGCAGCTCCTACTCTGGTGCGATGGTGCTGCTGTGTGGATCAATGTAACCTAGACAATTGACATTCTTACAAGAACTATTATGGACTAACTGATGTTTTAACAGAAAGAGAATTCTTTAGAATTCATTCGACACTTTACTATTGACGTTTTCAAAGAACTGAATACAATGTTGAAAGATGAGTGGAATAGAGAATAACTCTCTCCGGCACCGGGATTTGAACCCGGGTTTTCAGCTCTACGTGCTCACTCTCTATCCACTAAGCTACACCGGATTCCCATCCCGATGTCGGATTGAATCCTCTCAGTTTAAGTTCCACCTCTTGGGTTCCCTCTAGTGGCCTACCCTCATGCACTGCGTCATAGATGTATGACAGTGGCACAATGTCCATACATGTGCAGAGGTGCACTCGTTATGAGTGACTAAGTGGCCGGGATCCGACGGAGTAAGCGCCGTCTTAAATCACAAAGTGATTATTTTTCGCATATCATATGCGGGTTCAAATCCCGGTGCCGGAGAGAATTTTTCTCGGTTCCACTCATCTGTCGTTATCATATGATGAAGCAGAATTTCTGCACGAAAATATCATATCGTCAACTGAATGCAAGAACTAGGTAACTTGATTTTTCATATTTTGTGACGTTACCTTTTTACTTATTTATTGCACTAAGGAATTTGTCTCGTTTTCTTTTACCTATTTGTTATATTGGAAAATAGATGTCGCAGGTATCGTTCGATCAGTTACCTAGTTCTTGGATTTCATTTTGTGCGATTTTTGCTATGCTATAAAAGAGGTAACTAAAAAAGCAAATTTCGAGATATCTAGTTCTTGCATTCACGTGACGATATGTACTTCGGTACGTCATAATAATACATGAATACAATGCGTTCATGCATGTTCCAGAGGAGCATTAAATGGTCGCTCTAACTCAAATTACTAGATTTTGGACAACTGACGTTTTTACTAAACACTCCTCAATTTTCGTCAAATCATTAATTACTTACTTACTTAGTAGCTTTTAAGGAACCCGTAGGTTCATTGCCGCCCTCACATAAGCCCGCCATTGGTCCCTATCCTGAGCAAGATTAATCCAGTCTCCACCATCATATTCCACCTTTCTCAAATCCATTTTAATATTATCTTCCCATCTACGTCTCGGCCTCCCCAAAGGTCTTTTTCCCTCCGACCTCCCAACTAACACTCTATATGCATTTCTGGATTCGCCCATACGTGCTACATGCCCTGCCCATCTCAAACGTCTGGATTTTATGTTCCTAAATATGTCAGGTGAAGTATACAGTGCGTGCAGCTCTGCGTTGTGTAATTTTCTCCATTCTCCTATAACTTCATCCTTCTTAGCCCCAAATATTTTCCTAAGAACTTTATTCTCAAACATCCTTAATCTCTGTTCCTCTCTCAAAGCGAGATTCCAAGTTTCACAACCATAAAGAACAACCGGTAATATAACTGTTTTATAAATTCTAATTTTCAGATTTTTTGACAGAAGACTAGATGACAAAAGCTTCTCCCGAGTGTCATTTATATTTGTTACTGTTGCTCCAAGATATTTGAATTTTTCCACCTCTTCGAAGGATAAATCTCCAATTTTTATAGTTCCATTTCGTACTATATTCAGGTCACGAGACATAATCATATACTTAGTGTTTTCGGGGTTTACTTCGAACCCTATCGCTTTACTTGCTTCAACTAGAATTTCCGCGCTTTCCCTAATCGTTTTTGGATTTTCTCCTAACATATTCACGTCATCCGCATAGACAAGAAGCTGATGTAACCCGTTCAATTCCAAACCCTCTGTGTTATTCGTGAAATCATTATCAATAAAACTACCGACAATTTGAAATAAGCTATTGATATTGAAATTTTGACTGGTACTGTACATATACACAAAAAAAGGCAATATAGTACGAGATTGTAATCTAAGATCAACTACTTAAGAAAATTCCACTCTATTGTGGCGCTGACATTCACCAAAACCGATGTACTTCCACGAAGAGAAAAACACTTACATGCATTTGTGCGGCTTTTTTTTATTATCGTAATGTATTTATCTTCCGTTGTTGTTAGAAGAAAGTTGTGGTCGTTTAGAGGGTAGAAAATATATACGGAACGCAAGTGACATGAAGTATACGCGCTGCAAACATCCTGAGAGCCAGAGTCTTCACCTCTTCACGGGTCACGCCAGCAGATAGAGGCTGCCGACAATAAATCATCCTTCTCACCTTACATTGTGCAGCGTTGCAAGACGGATGGCGTTCGACAACGTGTTATTATACAAGGCGACATACATAAATCAAACTTTCATAAAGAAGTGAGTAAGCTACATTAATTTTTTCTTCCTTTTTTATTCTTCCGACGGCTTCGACATTTTTCTTTCCTTTTCTTTCAAGCTTCAATATACGTACATAAACACTTACATCGACCTAAAAACCATATCCTCTACGTTTCCCCCTTCTATTCTTTCCGTTTTTAAGGGAAGCTAATAGCTCGAGCTATTCTTTATTTCTCTTTTACTTCAAGAAAAGTGTCTTACTATAAAGAAATACATTATGTTCCTCTTAGGGCTTCCATAAGTAAAGAGAATTATACGAATTATAGCTATTGGGAAGTTAAAATAAATTAAAAAGTATAAAAGGGGAAAATTTAATCTCAAATGCAGCAGTTTATTCTATCATACTTTAACATTTTTTTATGCTCGACCATGCCGAAATGTAGTAATTATACACCTGGTAGCAGACCTTTAATGCATGATATTAAAGTACAGCTACTCATTAAAGGTCAGGTCTTTCAGCCAATGACTACTCAGGTTACAACTGTTCAGCCAATGACAGGTCAGTTTTCTACCGTTATAAAACCGCAAGTATCGATTATTCTCGGATATGCAATCGAAAGAGAATTAGCGAAAAGTCACGGAGGCTGGAAATCCAATACTGTCGCAGAAGGTTATGTTCTGTTACTATAATAATTAGCGTTAATTGTAAATAATATTCAAATAAATTCAATTTGTCATCTCGTTTTTCAATGTCTAATTTAATTTCAATGTTATCTCTGTAGGTTCTTATGGCCTAGCAAGGTCAATGTGGACATCTGTTCCTCGGAGAAAATCAATACTTTCGCGTCTGCGCACATCTCACAACATACGGGACATTGCTCAAAAATTAATAATATCAAGTTAGAAATATGGTCGAGCATAAAAAGTCGTATGAAACTCGGCTATAATGGTAATTAAGAAGCTCGTATGAAAATTATGAAACTCGCTTACGCTCGTTTCATAAATATCCATGCCCACTTCTTAATTACCTTCATTATAGGCTCGTTGCATAATGTACTATTTCAAAGCTTCTTTGCGTATTATTGTAGAAGCCTACAAGAGGAATTAAATGGTGACGCATATGAGCGTCACTTCATAAGTCATGGCAATTATTTTATGTCTTCCGAATAACCGAAAATATGGTTAGTTCAGTATATACGTTTGAAAACCTGTTGTACACTGTAATTACGGCATGTCACCAGCGAATAGGGATTACAAAAAATGGACACTGAAAGAATATTCCTGTGGTTTGTTTCTCTGTGCGCTGGCGTTTAGTTCCACTTCCAAGCGCTAGAGGTTAGTGTAATCGAGCACACGCTAAGATAATAATTGAGTATAGAGTTGAGACACAGGATCGAAACATCGCCTATCTTATTGCATAATCCAGTAACGCTTTGCTTCCAATAAATTCAAGTTAACAGCTTTCCTTATTTCTCAGTGAAAAACTAGTTGTAATAATATTTTTTAATATTCCATATAATAAATTATATTATAAAATAATATAATCCATTAATTATGTATCAAGTTCGTTTAATATTCGATATGATATAGGTAGGGCCTATATGGTTTTAGTTTTCATAGGAGTTTTGTTTTTTCATTTTCAGAGCTATGAAATCATTACTTATTTTAATTGTTGTTGGGGTCAACGTCTCGACTCTCATAATAAAGGAAATCTAGAGTCTGAACATGACGGATTTATTATTTCATCGGTCCAATTTGTTTTATTTGAGTACATAATGTAGTCAGAGCGTGGTGCCGACCACACCACCTCATTCTAGTGCTGAGGTCATGGAAAGCATGGGGCTCTACCTCCATGCCCCCCAAGTGCCTTCATGGCATGTTACGGGGATACCATTTACATAATGTACCTAGATGTATCAATTGTATGTGTTATATTTCCGCTGTGTCGAGTGCTAGCTGGTGTGATGTCAGTGCCCACTCAAGGGAGAAAGCAGGGAGATATACAGAATGTCTCAGGAGAAATGTAAAATAATTAAGGATAATCTATTGTAATTTGGTTAATTTGCATCGATTTAACCTGATATAAATATGTACAGATACGAAATTAATAAATGGTACAAGTCCTGGTAACAGTCCTCCAGTGGTGGATTTTAGGCGACCGCGAGAGCCGAAAACTATGATACATACCTTACACAATCCGTCACTCAGCAATGCTTGCCTTCAAGTCTACTCGTATCGGTCCGATACATAACTGTCTCTGCCGGGGAATGTGGAGTGGGGACTTAAGGGGTAGTCTGCAGTACCTCAATTGAGGTATTAACGCCCAAAACTGTGCTAAACTATATTTAAAACATTCTTGCATAGGTCATACAAGTACTTTTGCGTATTACGAATTCTCTTAAAATGTGCATATTTCTAACAGATACTGACTTTTGCATGTAGGGGTTAGGTACAGCTTAAAGCAGTAAAAGTTTCGTAAATATTTAACACTTTTTCCTCTATTAGGCTGTATCTTGTACAATAATGATAATTGGTAAGTATAAAACACTGTCCTTCTGCTATATGAAAATATATATATATTTTTACGATTTAAGAAAAAAATATATATATATATTTAATTCAAAATGTTGGCAGTTCACTGTGCAGTGATGAAGCATTTCCCAAATAACTAAAAAACTTGTTACCTTTTTGATGTTCTCTCTCTTTTATTATATTGCTGATACTCATGTTTACAATATCATGCCCTTTCAACTACATTCCCTAATAAATAATATATTTTTCATTTTCTATAATAGAAAATACTGATATTTGACCATTTTTTTAAATTAATTTATCATTTATCAGACAATCTTTCAAAGGCAGAGGAGTGATCTTGCATCATATTGTAGATATGACACGCATAAATACACACAAAAAATTTCATCACAAAATGTTGGATAGTTTTTTGAGTTATGTGGGAAACGCTTCATCACTGCACAGTGAATTGAGTTTAAAAAAAATGTAAATAATTTTTTGTAAATCATAAAAATATTTTCTTCATATAGCAGAAGGACATTATTTTACACGTACTAATTTTCATTATTGTACAAGATATAGTAATGGAGGAAAAAAATGTTGAATATTTCCACAATTTTACTGCTGTAAGCTGTACCTAAACCCCTAATGTAAAATTCTCTGTTTCCCGGTACATATTGCACATAATTCATAAGCGAAATTCTGGAAACGAGACTCAATCTTTTAGAGTGCATGTTACATGTTTTCATTTACGTATATCTTTGGAATAGCAGTTGTAATATAAACAGTAATAAACTGAGAAGAAACTGAATTCTTTCGTAACGCGTAAATTACACAATGACAAGAACGTTCGTTTTATCTCTGTAACTTTGTATCCTGTATTGCATTTTCCATTTTAAACTAATGTGCAGAGAGAGAGTTTGTAAGTATAGCTTTCATTCACTTTTAATTTATTTTAAAATGAGCAGCTATAACGAGAATGAAAAATTTATAAACCAGTGCTGAACAGTATCGGAGAGACAGAGAAAGAGAGTGAGTGTGTATATTGAAACTGTTTATTAATACCTCCACAAGAAAACTTCGCTCTACTGAGTCCTGAACGGACTTGTTTCTTTCTTAAATTAAAATAAGATTGCAATGAACATTCAACGACTTCTATTAAAACTTTCGAGACATCTAATACCGTGTAACCCTATTAAAGATTTTAAAATATCTCGACATCTCTGTTAATTAGGGTAAAATGCGAGATTACATTCTCTACAAGGGTAATATCTGTGAAGAAGTATTTATTTTAAGCTCTGTTTCTTCACCTGCTGTGCATTGAGTATGAAGGGAATGGAATTATTTATCAATGTAAGAAGTGGATGAAACAGTGATAGGCCTAGGGCAGCGTTTCTGAAACTTTTTTTGAAGTAGGGACCACTTTTTTAAGTCAGAACAGTTCCGCTGACCATCTTACTCTTGTTCCCTTCGAAAGCAAATTTATCATTTTTGCAACATATTTTAATACCAATATACTTATATTTTAAAATACAATTAATTAATTATAATACTTTTGTAATTATGTTTTTTGTAGCCAATCACAAGTAACTTATAAAAAATTCTGTGCATTGTTGATTCATCGCTTGCCTGTTAGCAGTTAGTTGTTTGAAATCCTTCTTATGTGGTACACACTTGTAGTTGTCTATGTCTCTGTAAATAGTGCCCATTATAAATAATGGAAAACTGGCTTTGATCCGGATCTTTGAAAAGAAAGGAACATGATAATACGCTTCATTTAGTCAGTGATAATGGTTCAGAAGCTGTGTGTGAAGAAATATTAATTATAGTGCAATTAAAGAAATATCTAGTCCTACTAGTAGCTATTCAAAGAAAAAATATTTTCGTAAATATGACAAGAGTTATTTGGAACTTGGATTTACTTGGTGTGGCAATGAGAGTGAACCAAAACCTCGGAGCGTTGTTGGTTACGAAGAGCTTTCAAACGGGTGTATGAAACCCGCGAAATTGAAACGGCACTTAGAGACGAAACACGCAAGTGTAAAAAGTAAACCTGTCGAATTTTAAAAAAGTCGGAGTCTAAAATTGCTTATATCGCCGTCTGGAAAAACAAAAAAATTAATGCAGAAACATGTCCGATTTTTAACAAGTAATTATGCAATTTGGCACGTTCCATTATTGATGTACGACCTGCAGTAAGTGGCCATTTCAATGTGCAGACTGGGTGTTGGCAAAACTACTAAGAAAGTCATCAATACATGAAAACGTTCGGTACTTTGGTCCTCTGTTATGAATTCGGGTGGTCCCTGGCTGGGTTACATGCTCGGCACCAGATATGCTGGGAAAAGATGGTGAGAAACACCACGTTCATAGTGCTTTAAATTCCTTTTTTGTTGTTGAGAGTAGAGTGGGAAGTGGGTAGACGGTAGGGGAAGACATTTCATAAAATATTAGTACTGAGAGAAAAAATGAAAGGCGATTGCCATGTGTAATTTCCAAAGTCTGAGATTTTCAGCTATAGTGTGATACAAAATTGTTTGAATTTTATTTTTTCTTCTGTCTTTTTTTGAAGGACCACAAGGGCAGACCTCGAGGATCACAGGAGGTCCGCGGACCATACT
The DNA here is from genome assembly GCF_040183065.1 of Periplaneta americana. Classification (NCBI taxonomy): domain Eukaryota; kingdom Metazoa; phylum Arthropoda; class Insecta; order Blattodea; family Blattidae; genus Periplaneta; species Periplaneta americana. The sequence continues at coordinate 177,306,174 of NC_091119.1, forward strand.
TTGATAAACGCTGGCGTAGGGGATTTTGAGGAAATGTCTATGATGCATGTAAGGCCTATACAGGAAGTAGGTTAATTGAATAAATACATTTTACACTAAAATTTAATTATCCCTGAAGAACTGAATGAAGTAATTTTGAATATCACGGAGTTAACCAATAATAATAATAATAATAATAATAATAATAATAATAATAATAATAATAATAATAATAATAATAATAATAAACATATTAAAATCAATGCTCTTTTAAACAGATAAGTAAATAACTATTTATATGCCGGAGACAATTTTATTAACAACTAACTGGTATACCTATTGCTTATTACTGAATAAAGAAGTACATGGCAATATCCCAAAAATATTGCTATGACATAAGTAGTGCCGAGTTACTGTATATATATGAGCCGTTCAGAGCAGAAGTGGTGTAAGTCAAAAATGGGTAATGAGGGTTAAAGTAAAGATTCTGTAAAATACAGCGCAAAGCAGCAATTAATATTCAATTTATTTAAACCATTAATAAGTCAGTGGATAGCACGAAGGACATATTAACTGCTACTTTGCGCTGTATTTTACAGGATTTTTATTTTAAACCTCATTACCCAATTTTGACTCACACCACTTTTGCTCTGAACTGCTTATATAAGCTAAGACAATAGAATATAACGACTTTCAGATCCCTCTTTAGGACACTGAACAGAATTAAAAGAAAACACTTATTCTGGAAAAAATATACAGTGTGTCTGTAAAATGAAACCTATCAACCTGTACTTATTTCCTAAAAATAAAATTATATTTGTAAATAACACAATCTTGTAATCCACTTTGAAAGTTTTGCATAACTCTCTGCAATAAACCGGGATCACTGGCTCTTATTGCAATGATTACGCATTCTCTTAACCCTTAAATTCACAAAGTATCCTATAGGATACAAGAGGTTAAGAGACTAGGCCTACATGTTATAATTTTAATAGAACAATGGAAAAAAATTATAAATTTTACAGAAGAAAGAGTTCGTCCAAAGGGCTGGATTCGTGAAGAGTACCTAAACCGCTCATTGCATTTCCGCGTTGAACAGCAATACTTAAGCTTTGACGCAAATAAGTAGTGCAGCGACGATCACCAGTAATGGAGATCAAAATTTGACCGATTTCAGATACCAAAACTTTAGTGTCATGACTCCAAGGACCGAAGGTCTCCACAGCAATGGAGGTAAAGATATAATTTTATAAAATATGTGCATTGGTAGGAAATTTAAAATTTCACAATACTATAATATTGTACAACATATAACTAGACTGTGGTAGAACCGTTACCGTAGAGGTGGGTAAAGTCAATCAGTGGGTGTATAATCGATCATTTGCGATATTTATTGAAAATTATGTATTTTCTCAGTTATTTGTTAAAATTTTGTTATGCTTACTTCATTGCCTAACATTGCAAATTTATGCCAGAGGGACAACAAAAAGCCTGCGAATGCCAACAATGGGAACACTGTGTAATTACCGTTGAAGTGATAATTGTTATTTTCAACGTTTTCTCTTAAATGAAAACAAAGTCTTACAAACTCTAAATTATCGTCAGCAGTGAAAGGAGACAGGAACTACTGTTGTCACGCCAGGAGAAGGCGGCTGAAGTACTTAGACGGGGCGGAGGGGAAACAGTCGCGCATGCGCGCCGCGCTGTTCACTGCAATATTCCTGTTCCACAAACATCTACTGCACGTGTCTATGAGTCTTTGCGACTTTGTGAAAATAATAGTGGGGTTTTTACTGTAGTGTTTTATTAGTTTCAACACGACAATTGTTTTCAGTATACCACAGATCTTGTATTGCTTTAGTTATCCTTTGCTTTTCGTGTTAATAGTGTTCATAATAATACAGTTAATAGAATTTATGTTATTGTATACTGTTATTTAGGTTCATAGCAGTTTTTTGTTTATTGTAAATATGTCGACAAAGAGGAAACAAGGATTGACAATCTATAGCGAAGAAAGGAATATTATTAGAAGTGCAAAGTAATTCTCTGATGAAGAAAAACAACAACAGTGCCTTTGCATTCCTCTTACGAAACCTACAGCAAAGGTAGAAGAGTACTCTAATCTATCCACAAGAACAATACAGCGTATAAGGAATGAAATGAAAGACTGCACAGAAGAAAGTGCGTTGTCGACACCTGAGGGAGAAAAAAAATGTAAACGTCCAGACTACCGAAACGCAAATGTAGATGACTTCGACGGGAGATTGACAAAAAAGATACAATTGAGAATTTTTATTTGAAAAAGAAAGAGGGCCACCGGCGTAGCTCAGGAGGTAGCGCGTTTGCCTCCTGATCTGCAGTTGTGCTCGGGAGTGAGTTCGATTCCCGTTTGCGCTGACTACCTGGTTGGGTTTTTTCCGAGGTTTTCCCAAGCGGAAGGCGAATGTCAGGTAATCTATGGCGAATCCTTGGTTTCATTTCGCCAAATACCATCTCGCCATCATCAATTCAATCGACACTGAAGAAGCTAGTAGTTATTACAGTGTCGTTAAACAACAAGTAAAAAAATAGTACCAAGCTGCAACAAACGTCTACCCTTTTACAAGAGAAAATTGATTTGAAATGAAAGACAACATTAAGACGAATACTGAAGAAAAAGGATTTCAGGTGGAAGAAGTGTGCAGCAAAAAAAAAAAATTGAGGAAAACACTGTAAATTAGAATACGTGAAGATAGCTACAGAAAATAAGAAAGCTTAGGAAAGTGGAAAAACCGATTTTGTATCTGGACGAAATGCGGATAGATAGGCCTACCAATTTAACGTTTCCCAATTTCTGGCACGATAAAAATGTTACGGGAGTTTTGACTACCGTAAATGTGTCCAGAACACTCATTGTTGTTCATCAGGATGGGGGCGATGGGGCTAATGGCTTTGTTGAGAGATTCGAATTAATATACAAGGCTGGAACATAAACAGACGATTATCATGGACAGATCATACTCTAGCAATTTTGAAAAATGTGATAATGATAGTCATAGCGACAGCACCGAAGATGCGGAATCTTTTATGTCTGACTCCGTTCCCGTGTAGCCAAGTAAGTGGACGAAGTTTTCAGGTCAGAGCGTAGCGTAAAGCTCCCCCGTCCCGCCTATCTACTCCCCGCGCCAACTCTTAGCGCGAAGACAGTATACGTAAGTAATTTTCGCTGAGATTGTATCCTGAAATAATAGTTTTGCAGTTCGTAAATGTTAGAATTGAAACTTATTATTTTAAGAAAACACGTACCTTTGTAGGGTTAAGTCGATCATGCCATCGACCTACTCGAAGCAGATAGGATCAGTAGGAAGAATAAATTATTCACCGAAATACCTCCAACTAACACTTATAAACAGAAAAGTGTCATAGTATTGCTTATATTGATGGGATAGTGGGGAAAGAGGAATACAAAATTATGGTGACTTCCTTGCGTAAGAGAAGCACTGCCAAAGGAACATATTTTGTACATCCCTCTGTGACTGACGATGGGAACAACGTAGTTTCTGAAGTGACAGGAGGAAAATATTTCAAATAACATCTGATATAAATCTAAACAATTTTGAATTGCAATTTAGATTATAATTGAAGGGTGGTATTATAATGTAAATTTTGAATTCTTAAACCTTTTTTTGTTGGTATGTGAAGTATTAAATGTGTTTTTATGTTTTATAAGTTGGCAATCATAGTCACGTTTGTACACTGGAGACCTATAGACCTAATTGTATCGAATAGTATGATCACAGTAACAAAATATACACTATATAATGCTATAGGCATATATTGGAGATTATTATTGTTTTTACACATCTTATAGCAAATAAAATATATGTAATACACTTAATTTGTTTTTTTAAAAACATAAACAGTGATCGACTTTAATACGCAATATTTTAAAATCGATCTTAAACTAAAAATTCAATGGTGATCGACTTTACCCTATTTAAGCAGGTAACTTCGATCACAAGTCAAATAAAAAAAACAGTTTTTGATAGATTTTAATTCAATTCTTGTAACGTGCCTTCATAAGTGAAAGATATGACGATAAAATGCTATTTTCTGAGGAACTTCGCTCCATTGCATAAAGTCAATATCATAAAAAATTGCAAAATTTTGATCGACCTTACACTCTTCTACGGTACAGTCAACGCACTCCACTTAAAATATGCGTTGCGCGCGATTCGTCCGAGGACTGCGATACGATGTAGTGAACGCTTTCCTTAAGTCATAGTTGGAAAATGTTCTATCGATCTTTTGTAGAATCGAATTACATGGTTATATATAAATAGAAACAGTGTCAACATTTGTACATTCCTGCCTGTTTCATTGAAATATCCACAGCAAATCAAAATTCTGAGTCACAATTAGCTATTCACCAAATTCAAGAAAATCTAGATTCTGCATTTATCCAGTAAGGATATCCTCATGTCGTCAGGAAACAGCCAGATCCTTTCTACCTTAATCTGTGGGTCATTAATTCGGAAACAAACCAGTAAGTCGATATATGGGTATAAACGCCGGGAGAAATCTGACGCGGAGCCAGAGCTCTCCACCCGCCATCAACTTTCACATTCACTTTCACCCCTTCAGGTGACAGCAGCTAAGTGGCTACTAACTGGGGGTTGGAGGTATTTTCACCTCTGCTGCGCCATTCTCAACAGGTTGAATAATTACCGCTCTATCTCAAAGTGTCCAAACAGAATGCAAGTCGACGCAGAAAAATGTAGATCGTTTGTACGATCAAGTTTGGAGTGCTAGCAGTTCCAGACTCACGCATAGAAGTTCAAATGTCCTAAAGTTAACGTATTTTCTTCACGTAAGACTTTCCCTTGTAATTGATTGGTAGCACTTACAGTCTATTCAGTTGTATTTCGAAGATTAAATATACAGAACCATCTTTATACCTTTGTTCAGGAGCATTTATTATTATTATTATTAATAATAATGATTTACTTTAGCTGGCAGAGTTAAGGCCGTACGGCCTTCTCTTCCACTCAACCAGCAAAAAGTATATATACATATGCATGAACTTACAAAGAATTCAACAATTTGATTTAGATGAGAGTTACATGTATACAAGAGTTATTTACGAATTAAACAACAAAATACTATGAACTATTCATTAAACACTGAAATAAACTGTGTAGCAGAATTAAGCTAAAATATATAGAATGTTAATTTATTTCAAATAATATTAGATAATAGAAAGAGATTATTATGAGACAATTTTGAAAATACAGCGCTATCAGGATGATGTCTAAAGAAAGAAGTAACAATGTAGTCAGTGATAGTTTAAATCAGTATGATTGGAGTGAAATGCTAATAAGGTTATCTTTTAAGATGTTTTTAAAGGTGTTTATTGTCTTGCAGCCCCTAATACTTTGTGACAAGGAATTTCATTGACGCGAGGTGGATACTGTAAAAGATGATGAACAACAAGATGTTCTATGAAGAGGTATACTTAGCGTGCCAGAGATAAGTGATCTGGAATTTACGTCGTGGTTAGAGTATAGCTAAGAGAAACGAGACGAAAGGTAATTTGGTGTTGAGGTGTGCAGAATTCGAAAGAGTAAAGACAAAGAGTGTAAAGTTCTGCGTTCTTTAAGTAGGAGCCATGAAAGACTTGCGAAGGACGGTGATATGTCATCATATCGTCGGATGTTGCACACGTATCTGACGCATATATTATTATTATTATTATTATTATTATTATTATTATTACTATTATTATTAAAATCATAATTATGAGTTATTCATAGATTTCAAAAAGGCATATGACTCGGTTAAGAGAGAAGTTTTACACAATATTCTTATTGAATTTGCTATTCCCATGAACCTAGTTCGATTAGTTACGATGTGTCTCACTGAAACGTACAGCAGAGTTCGTACAGGCCAGTTTCTGTCTTGATGATTTTCCAATTCACTGCGGGCTCAAGCAAGGTGATGCACTGTCACCTTTACTTTTTACGTTTGCTCTAGAATATGACATTAGGGATGTCCAGAAAAACAGAGAGGGTTTGGAATTGACTGGGTTACATCAGAAACTTGTTTATACGGATGACGTTAATATGACAGGAGAAAATAGATTTGGAAGCATATCCCAAATAAAACAAAGCATATGATTAATTCTTGTGACCAGAATATAATACGAAATGGAAATATAAAATTTCGAAATTTATCCTTTGAAGAGGTGGAAAAATTTGAATACCTTGGAGCAACAGTAACAAATATCCTATATGGTACTCGAGAAGAAATAAACACGGAATAAATGTGGGAAATTCGATTGAGAAGCTTTAGTCATCCAATCTGCTATCAAAGAAACTTTAAGCTAGAATTCATAAAACAGTTATATTACGGTACCGGTTGTTCTCTATTGTTGTGAAACTTGGATTCTCCCTTTAAGAGAGTAACAGAGATTAAAGATGTTCGAGAATAATGTGCTAAGGAAAATATATGGGGTTAAGAAGGATGAAGTTGCAGAATAATGGAGAAAGTTATACAACGCAGAACTGCGTGCATTGTATTGTTCACTAACATAATTAGGAACATCAAATCCAGACGTTTGAGATAGGCAGAGAATGTAGCACGTATGGGTCAATCCAGAAATGCATATAGAGTGTTAGTTGGAAGACCAGAGGAAGAAAAGACCTTTTGGGGAGGCCGAGACTTAGTTGGGAAGATAATATTAAAATGGATTTGAGGGAGTTGGGAGAGTACGAACTGGATTAATCTTGCTCAAGATAGGTATTGATGGCGTGCTTATATAGGGCGACAGTGAACCTCCGGGTTCTCTAAAGTGAGTATTATTATTAGTAGTTGATACAGCGTCGTTAAATGATCAACTAAAAAGTCTAGTATTTGGCAGTTTCTTCAGTGTTGCCAACTAATACCAGATATAACCAAAGAGGGGAAACTCACAATGTCTTGGGAGATGTTTGCTAAATAATTCAATAATATTTTCCTTCAGAACCTCTTGTATATCTTATTTATTTATTTATTTGTTTGATTATTAATTAATTAATTAATTAATTAATTTCATAAATCTTTGTTCACGTTATGGCAGATTAGATGTATTACAGTTCTTAGTCCGCCATCACTCTCTATATCGTTTAGACTATTGAAGAATTTTCTACCCTTTTCCATGAAAAAAATGTTAGTGTGATGCCCCACTTCGATTACTGCGATATTCTGCTTACTGACCTAAGCGTTACTTCGGCGCAGAGACTACAACGTGTTCATAATATGTGCGTCCGTTTCGTCTGCAATATTCGCCGGGCTGATCACGTAACACCATCCCTCGAAATGTTGTCCTGGCTCCGTCTAGAAGATCGTAGGAAAATCCACTGTCTTTCCCTTCTCTTTCACTCCTGTCTATCTTGCGTCTCGTTTTCAAAATTTATCCACCCATCATAACCAAGACACACGATCACAACACTCCTCAATATTATCCATTCCCTCCCACCGAACATCCTCATATTCATCTTCTTTCACTGTGGCTGTTCCTCGACTTTGGAATTCCCTACCGAGTAATGTCAGGGACTGTCAGACATCAAGCCAATTTAAGAATAGGCTAACGAGATATTTTTCTAACAATTTTTGTTAACAATAAAAGCTCTTTCAGGTTTCTCATTGTGTAATGGTTATATATATCACAGATAAATATCTAAATTATCTCATTATTATTATAATTATTACTATTATTATTACTATTATTATTATTATTATTATTATTATTATAACTATTTCTTACCAATGTTTATTATTGTCACACTAACATTAGTTATCCAACTTTCATTATTTACTTTCATGTTGTTTTATGATCTAGATATTAATGTAATAACTATGTAAGCAAATGTATTTAATTAGAATTAGAGTCTGGCTGGGCGGAATAGAAGGCCTATTGGCCTTAGCTCTGCCAGATTAAATAAATAAATAATAATAATAATAATAATAATAATAATAATAATAATAATAATAATAATAATAATAATAATAATAATAATAATTATTATTATTATTATTATTATTATTATTATTATTATATAAATAACTAAATTTACATTTAAAAAAAGACAATCTTGATGTTAACATACGGTTCCGAGACTTAGATGCTAACAAAAGCAGAACAAAAAATAATAAATGCTACCAAAATGACTTGTCTTCCATTAGTAGCAGGAAACATTTTAATGGATCCTAAATATATCAGTGAAATCAGAAATGATTTGAAACTAAATGTTTTGAATGATTATATAAAACAATATAGAAATAAATAGGGGAAAAGAATATGCAAAAAGAATAGAGCCACATTGTCTACTATTTCATTTGAGTTCCTCTATTAAAAACCAAATGGGGAGAGGAAAATAACTGGATTGTTAGAAATATGTAACACATAATGTGTGTATAAGAAGAAAATATGATGACCTTTATTCATAAACAGTTTCGTTGTAAATTTATTGTATATCTACACAAAAATTAATTGAAATTGTGATTTCGAATTAACTTTCAAAAGACTAAAATAAAAGCTATTTTCGAGGATAAAGTTTCATTAAACACATTTATCGTTTAAATGGGGGCATGCAAAACAAACAAGAGAAAGAACTTTATTACTACATGTTTGGAAATGAAATAATAGGGCCTGATTCAATGAAATTTGAAATTATCTTTTAATGTTGTGTATTACTATAAACAAATTCGCTAATTACTTCCTGTCGTAATGTTCCCGTGCGTAATTATTAATATCATAATAATTACATTTACAATTTACGGGCTTTGTGGTAGAGTTGTAGAATAAAGCCTAAAATATTTACCTGTTTCCATTTTCGTGTTTCTGTGTATTACTACTAGGAATGATGTAATTATGTTTACAAACACAAGGTCAAACAATTAGCAAATTATCAACAGTAATCTCACTAGACGTTTTGATTTATCTAGAGAAAATCAAAACTCGAGTGGGATTTAATTGACTATTACACGATTAGAAGAAAGTATATAAATATTAGAAGTAACGAAGTACACCAATACAATAAAATATTAATTGACTTACGAAAATACAACTGTCTTCAAATGTATTATTGTACCATCTCAACATTACAAATATTACGCTAGATGCATGCAAGATGGCAGTAGTGAGCAATGCCTTCTGGTAGAGAAGTTCTCGATCTATTATACACGATGGCAATGTTACTATAGTCAAGAAGGCTTTGTTGATTCAGTTTCATTTTTATTAAAATGCAACATTCCACTTCAATTGTCCGAATCCCAGTAATCAACGTCACTTGACAGATGATTTTCAAGAAATCTTAATATTAAACAATTTCTGATACGTGACTATCCATAATATTTATATAGCAGTAGCTATAACATAACCTAACTAATATACACAAGTGTTAGAAAAGTTTTAATTAACGACGATGACATAAAAATAAACATGAATAATTTTAAAAGGAATAATTATTGAATGTACAATTTTCAAATTTGAATGTTGTTGGTAGTTCAATTGATGTTATATTGTTATATTGGACGTGTGCGTAATAGAAGTGGAACTCGTTGATTTAGGCCTACATGGTGTATTCATGTTATTCAGAATTTCCTAATGAATAATTTTAAAAGGAATAATTACTGAATGTACAATTTTCAAATTTCAATATGGTTGGTGGTTCAATTGATGTTATATTGGACGTGTGCGTAATAGAAGTGGAACTCGTTGATTTAGGCCTACATGGTGTATTCAACTTATTCAGGATTTCCGATTGGTGCTCTTCATTTATTTGTAACTCGGATTTCAGAAGATACATAGGTATGATCAGTGATCTTTATTAATTCTTGTTCTTGAATGCCAATGCGAGTCATATTCGAAACTGCTGTGCATCGACTGGAGTGGTTTGTAATTATATATATATATATATATATATATATATATTTTTTTTTTTTTTTGACGTCCAGACCAGCGCAGTTTCAAATGTTGGCAAACAAAGAAACAAATGCTAGGGACGCGATAAAATTAAACAAATGCTAGGGACGCGATAAAATTAAACAATTGCTAGGGACGCGATAAAATTGTGCGATAAGCAGCCATGATTGGTTGAAATACGTCCTTTCGTACCGTTTTATTGGTCAAAAGTATTATGACGTAGTAAGAGTGTAATAGTCACCTTAATATTGCGGGATCCTCCATTCCGGAGAAGAACTTGACATTGAATTGAAATGTTGCTGTTGACAGCGACCGTTGAGAATTCTGTTTACTCTCCTAGCAGGAGATCTGAAGTGTTTTCGTCGTGTCAAGGATGAAACTGTGCTCGAAGGTTTGAAAATTTTTGCTGACGAGGGCGGTCAGAGAGAATTTAAAACAATTTACTCTTAAGAAACTCCTGGAAGTGTAACGTAACATTATATGTCAGTAGATTTGTAAGAAAATTAACTGGATTGGTGTTTTGAAATTAGCTTATACTGGGACATCATTTTATTTTTACTTCAATTTTTATTAGAATAACTCTTCTCGGGTTCTCAGCCAGGTGAGTTGGAGATTAGCTTCCAAGCTTTCGACGGCTAGCTCTGCCATCTTCTTCAGGGACGAAGTGATGTGGGACCACGTGGCTAGACGTGGTCCTACATCACTTCGTCCCTGAAGAAGATGGCAGAGCTAGCCGTCGAAAGCTTGGAAGCTAATCTCCAACTCACCTGGCTGAGAACCCGAGAAGAGTTATTCTACATCAAACGCCGGGAAAGCCTCAAGTCATACATTCAATTTTTATTGTACCTGAGTTTTTTAATCTTCTTCACTCCCACCCCGTATACTACAGTAGTAAACTTCCAACTGTTCTCCACATAGAACCAAGGCCGCGTATGCAGTACTGAGTTGGTGAGTATAGTACATTCCAGAAATATGTTAGCGTTTTCCAGTGATGAAAGAGCTTTCAATATTGAATCATATTTTCGCACAGATATTGTCGTCCGTTTGCTTACGTCGCATCCCGGTTTCCCCCACGCGCTTCTGCCTCTATAAAGGCTAGTGGCTGGGCTGTCTTTGCTCTTTTCTGAAAACATTAATTTCTGTTAGGAATTGGACGTCTACGTAATATTATACAACTGTTTAAAATAACTTAAATAAAAGGGCCTCGTTAAGTAATTAGCTGTCACGTGATCCCCCCCCTTTCTACGACCCTGCGACAAAACCACTTGGACGGACAGTAGATAGCATGTCTGAGTAATTTTATCTTTTCGGATCGGGCAGAAGTGAAGATTGAATTTACAGTACGTAAGATACTCTTTTATAGAGTAGGTACAGAATTATTTCAACATTAGTTACTAGTACGAAGGACGAATGTGCTAATTTGAATTTGGTACAATAGTCTATAGTGCGATAATATACACAAAAGAACTGAAGCCTCTATCGAAATGAACGGCCATCATTTTCAAAAATGTGTTTAAAATCCATATTCTGATTATTTTTCAATTTAACTTCATTCTCTATATTGTACGCTAATGTGCTGTAGACAGTATAATATGTACTCCATAATGAATACGTCCGAATGAATAGCTCAGTTCGTCAGTAAAAACACTTTTTTTAATACAGTACTGTATTTTGATTAAACAAAAACCTAATGAAAATTATCAAACTCAAAATCGTGATATTTTCTAGTTTACGTAAATGGATGAACTACATTTTTCCCCTCCTATACCTAGTAAAGTGATTTGTATTTTACGCCAGTGTCATCGAACTCCAGTCGTGGAAGGGGGTAGCAGACGGTATTTCCGGTTCTCAACCGTTAATCCAAGGGTATAGCCAGGTTAATATTAGAAATGTTAGTAAAAATAAAATGATATTCCTGTATATCTGAAGAAGACTCAATCCAGTGGAAAACGTTCATAATTTAATTAAACTGTGTCCAAATAACTTTGAGTTCTTTTATTCCTATACAGATAAGCATAGACGGACCCTTATATTTGATTTATTAAGATTATAGCTTATCGGACATTCACTATGGCTTTTAAATTCAGTATATTTTTAGTCAAACGACTGCTATGACGTTTTAAAGTTAGCAAAACAGGTATCAAATTCCGTTCTTTCCCGTCAACTTCCAGGCATGTCGTACCATTATTTATTTAACCTGAAGCCACTCTATCCAAATCCACAGTAGGCAACACAAAAATGAATCGTAAACACAAAAAATCACGCCTCCAACTAGTATATACGTTACTTATGTATGAAATATGAATAATATACTAATAAAACAATACATATTTGAAAACTAAAAGATATTTATTTTCCTATTAAATGCAATAAAAACAAAAAATGTTAAATCTAAAAGACGTTCTGTGTATGGCCACCACAACTTGAAATTTAGCGTGCTGTACTCGTGCCCCACGGTTGCACTTGGGCTTTGTTCGAATCCAGTTAGAACTGATGACCTAGTTGGATATTTTCACGATTTTCACAAAATATAAGACGACTTCCAGTAATGTGACTGTGAACTTAAGGGGAGAGGATGGTATTTTTTGATGAAAAAAGAGTAAATTTCCAAAAAAAAAAATCTTTAAAATACCCTGTGATATCTGAGGAATGCATAGCATAACATTTTGTGCCCTTATCGGATGTTGAGTCGCCATTTTTATACTTCCTGCGTTATGGATTTTTAAATCACTCGCCCACTTTTATTGTTCTTTCCCGTAAATTAAATTTTCAAAATTTTTTTTTCTTTAAAATACCCTTTGATATGTGTCGAATGCATTCCATAATATTTTGTGGGTATTTGTGCCCTTATCGGACGTCTTTTTTAAACTGCTTGCGCTATGGATTTTTAAATCACACGCCCGCTTTTATCGGTTTCCAGTAACTTCATTTTTTTCCTACATTGTCATACAAAAATGGATATAATTTCTGAACTATTAAAGATACATGCATGAAATTTAGAGCACACATTCTTTAGACTATTATTAAACATTTATCTGTAACAGAATTTTGTTAATTGATTTCATTTTAAAAACACGTCCGTTTGTTTGCAAGAAAGGAAATCATAAAAATGTTGTTAAATTTTAATTGTTTATTTTACAAATGTAGGGACTAATATCAAAATTCTGTTAGAGACAGTTTGTAGAACATGTTTTTGCAAATACATTGCAAAAAACTGTTTGAATATATCTTTAAAAATCGTTTAGATATATCGGTTTTAGTATAATCCTGTATTAGGTATATTTTTTTTTCAAATTTGGGCCCCCAATTATTTTTTTTTTCAAAATATTTCATTTGGTTGAGTTGCCACAGATATGAGCTCTCTACATATAAAAAATTAATATTTTACACCAAATAGGAAAAAAGTAAAAAAAAAAAAATACCATCTTCTCCCCTTAACTCATCTCGCCAAATATCAATTCACGATCACCAATTTTACTGGCGGTTGACAACCTCAGAGTTGGTATAACGTCGTTAAAGGAGTGCTTCATTTCATTCTTTTATAATGATCTATATTATATCAATTTAATTAAGGGCTCTATTTGACTTTAATCCACCTGACATCAGATGAGTAAAATAATAATTGTACTGAGTTTTTAATGGTATCCATAGTAATATCGGTGTTGGAGATATATACCCTCTCCCAAGAGACTCATTTTATTGTTTTAATAAGAAATGGCAGAAGTGTCTTCCGTCTGCCCCTTGATGACGCCCGCGGGGCCCATTATGGTTTTAACGGGGACTGTGTACTACCCACCTGTGTGTGGACTTGCCAGTAACTTTATCGGTGCCGCGGAAGAAGTAGCTTGCTGTTTAATTTTCCCGCTTCTCACCCCTCCAGACAAATTAAGTGGGATCGGTCGGAGACAATCTTCTGCCCTGCCCTTAACGACACTTCTAAAACTGCGGACATTCTTTAAGAAACTTGCCAACTTTCGTCTCTTTTCTTGGATCTCGAGACTCGAAAGGGATGCTCTGGCTATAAATGTAGCAACAAAAGAATACCATTAGTGAGATTCCCATATGAATCATGGAGGTGATGTTATCCTGAAGAAGAAATATTAACCGCAACATAAATACAGGTAGAAAAGCTAATCCTCCTGCATACCAGATCTCCATAATTAGGCGAATTGTCAGTACAGTAGTTCGCAGAGGTGGCATTGATATGAAGTTAAGTACTAAGCGGTATTTTCTGTTGCACGTCTCGTACAGTTTCGCACAGTTACCTCAAAATCGACCGCCGATCTTTCTTTCCTTTGTTTGTTTATTTCTTTCTACCTATTTTTCTTTCTTTCCTCCTTTCTTTCTTTCTTTCTTCCTTTCTTTCTTTCTTTTTTTTCTTTCTTTCTTTCTTTCTGTCTTTCTTCCTTTCTCTCTTTCTTCCTTCCTTTCTTTCTTTCTTCCTTTCTTTCTTCCTTTCTTTCTTTCTTTCTTTCTTCCTTTCTTTCTTCGTTTCTTTCTTTCTTTCTTCGTTTCTTTCTTTCTTTCTTCCTTCCTTTCTATCTTTCTTCCTTTCTTTCTTTCTTTCTTTCTTTCTTTCTTTCTTTCTTTCTTCGTTTCTTTCTTTCTTTCTTCCTTCCTTTCTATCTTTCTTTCTTTCTTCCTTTCTCTCTCTCTTTCTTTCTTTCTTTCTCCCTTTCTTTCATTCCTCCTTTCTTTCCTTCTTCCTTTCTTTCTTCCCTTCTCTCTCTTTCTTTCTTTGTTTCTTTCTTTCTTCCTTTCTTTCTTTCTTTCTTTCTTTCTTTCTCTTTCTTTCTTTCTTTCTTTCTTTCTTTCTTTCTCTTTCTTTCTTCGTTTCTTTCTTTCTTCCTTTCTTTCTTTCTTTCTTCGTTTCTTTCTTCCTTTCTTTCTTTCTTCGTTTCTTTCTTTCTTTCTTCGTTTCTTTCTTTCTTTCTTCGTTTCTTTCTTTCCTTTCTCTTTCTTTCTTTTCTCTTTCTTTCTTTCTTCCTTTCTTTCTTTCTTCCTTTCATTCTTTCTTTCTTCCTTTCTTTCTTTCTTCCTTTCCTTCTTTCGTTCTTTCTTTATTTCTTTCTTTCTTTTTTATTTTGTTTCTTCTTTCTTTCTTTTTTCTTTCATTTGTAATGTAAATATGATTCAACATCTTTCATTGTAAAATATTCCAAGAAATGAAATGTGATTTCCATATTTGCATTCAGTAGTCACCAGGTGATTCTAAGTGCAGTCGTTAACAACATTTAAGTAGGCATCACTACTTCATATAGAGAGTTTAATTCAAAGTTGTCACGGGTAGTCTAGAGGTCAAAATGCCGGTCTTTTAGTTGGAAGTTAAAGGGTTCGAGTCTCCAGATGTACCTCTATTTTTAATTTGTAATTACCTTGTATCTTTAAATTAGTTGATTAATTTCCATTGAAACATTGACATACTACTTACTTTACTTAATATTTGTAATAAATTAATTTTCATCGAAACATTAATCCACATAGAGGCTACTTTGCTTTATTTTTTTAATTAGTTACCGAATTAATTAATTTGCATCTAAATATTTACGCACATAGGGTCTACATTACTTAATATTTTATACATATTCCGAAGTGATACAGTGTTAAAAGTTGTGTAATCAAGATGTATAATATTTTATATTTTTAAATTAATTAAGGCCTACGTAATAATTTTCACTTAAATGAATACACATAAGATTTACTTTACTGCACCACTTCATTTATGGAGAGAAACTTTAGTCAAGATTCCCTAATTAAAAGTAAATATATATGTATATATATATATATATATATATATATATAAACATAAATTAATATCTGCTAATATGTAACTACAGTGAAAGCTTACTGCTGCCCAACCCTCAAACATGCATACATATTCTTGCCTTTGTACACGATCTCATGTTATTGTTACGACAGTGGCATTCAAAATGGCTGCTTGTTCTGCTTGTATAATAAAGTGCTCTAACGTTATTCTTGCACATTTTTTCCGCGTCGGATGTTTGCTTTGCCGGGTAGTACATTCATGTAAATCTAAACATAAGTCTGGAGAGGGACGAAAAATGATTGTCGATTCCATAGAATAAAAGTGATGGTATTGAAATTGGGTGCTGGGAGACAAGAGAAATAATTTCCTTGTGTAATTCATTTGAGGAGAAATGAAATATATTTTCCGATTATCGGGCCGTTTCAAGTTACCGGGACTCTTGTGGCCCTGTTGAGGTCAAATAACCGAAACGCTAATGTGTACATTGGTTCGCTTCCCGTGTCTAGCGATCAGTGCATTATCGATCTAGCTCTCCAATATTTAGATAAGATGTGTTCTTCTGACGTATACGTGTATACAAATATTTATATGTCATTATTAGCTGATTGTTGTGCAGTCAGTAGTTGAGATTCGGCTTTGATGCTGTGTAGAGGCCGCGTAAATGGATTGTAGTCTCCTGGGGATGTTTATGCACAGCTACTGTGATCTCCTGTATTATACTTGTCATAAGTGGAAATAAGGTGTCGTGTCTACCCCACATCACGAGTTCCCTAGGCTGAATTGGTGATTTTCAAAGTCAACAGTGCGCGCCTTAGGGGTGTCCTACGAAATGATTAAGCAAACATTTCGGAGAGCGAATTATTTTTCAGGCGTAATATTGCTTGTGTAGTATTTCTAAATGTAGTGTGTTTGTTTGTATATTTAAATTCTAATAGTAATAATTTATTTTATTTTTATTTAATTATTTAGAATATTAACGTGCAAAAACAACAGCACAAGGCCAATTACAGTTTTGCACGATACAAAGCAGAACAAAACAACAAATGATGATGAGAATGAATGATAGAAAATGGCAATGAGATGAAATACAAACAATATAATGGTCTACATAAATCAATGATCAAATAATAATTATAAAATTAGTACAATGAGATAACTCAAATAATGGAATAGTCTACATTAATCAATTGACCAAATGCAAGAAATAAAATGGACAAATAATTATTAAAATAAGATCAGTGAGTTAAAAACTCAAAGATATACTACACATTAAATGGATCCAAATTGGATCCATGCAAATTAGCATATTTAATGCATCTACAGACCGGAGAGAGAGATTTAGGATTCTTATTATAAAACAATTTATGAAATCTTAAACCATTAGCAGGAATACGAAGACTGATATTGCTTGTGAAAGATTCACAATCAATATCACCCTTAATGACTTTGCAAAAAAATAAATAATCAAGATCCTGACGTCTGGTGAACAAACTACCGCAATTGAAATAATTGCATTTAATCTCATAGTTATAATCGGAATTTGGTAAAAATCTATAAGAACACAAGGAAATAAATTTTCTTTGAATATTCTTCAATTTAGCCGAGCCAGTGGAAGTAATGGAGTTCCATACAACAGATGCATATTCAAGCTTGGATCTAACCAACGTATAGTATAAAATTAATAAACACATAGGAGTGGAAAAAGAATAAGTTATAGACCTAATTAGACCAAGCATTCTTAACGAATGGGTATAAATATATTGCACATGATCATGGAAATATAATTTTGAATCAAGTAGGACACCAAGATCTCTAATACAATCTGTCCTAGTAATTACGACATTACTGAGAGAATAGTTAAATTTTAGGGAGATAGTTTTCCGTGAAAAGGAAATAACAGAAGTTTTGGATTGATTAATTTTCATTCCATTTTCAACAGACCATTGTGAAATTGAATTAATGTCATTTTGAAGAATTTGACAATCAACCAAACTATTAATTTTGCGAAAGATTTTGAGATCATCCGCAAATAAAAGGCAGCTAGAACTTATTCTTTTACTTATATCATTTATAAATAATAAAAATAAGAGAGGTCCCAATGTAGACCCTTGAGGAACACCGCATAAACTATTAAATGGAACCGAGAGAGAATTACCTAGTCGAACACAAGACTGTCTATCTGTTAAATAATTTTCAAACCAATTAACGTAGTTAGTGGAGAGACCAAAATTACTTAATTTATTTAATAAAATTTTGTGAGGAACAACATCAAATGCTTTGCTAAAATCAAAATAAATTGAGTCAATTTGACCTTGATTTTCAACTATAGGCATTATGAGATTAAGATAGGAAACTAAATTAGTAGTTGTAGATTTCCCTCTTGTAAATCCATGTTGGGCCGAATTGATCTTATTTTTGACATAAAATGAAATGTGTTTGTGAATAATTTTTTCAAAAGTTTTAGAAAAATTGTTTAGGATAGAAATGGGTCTATAATTAGTAACACTGTTTTTATTACCATTTTTTAAAACTGGAATAATGGATGCTTCCTTCCAAAGTGACGGGTAAATTCCTGTTTTTAAGCTAAGATTGAATAAAAAAGTTAAAACAGGCAAGAGAATATTAGAGCAACCCTTGATTATAAAATTAGGAATGCTATCAGTACGTTTACATTTATTAGGCTTTAGCTTTTTAATAGCTTTATTTACATCATCGAATGTAATATTAGGCAGGGACAAACAGTCAGTGATATTAGAATCATAAGGAATGAAATTAGAGTTACAATTTTGTTGAACAGATTTAAATTGACAAGTAAATTCATTTGTAATTTCTTTTTCATCTGTGATGTGAACGCCATTTATTATTAGTTCTGTGGGATTACTATTAGTTTTTCGAAAAGTTTCTACATATTTCCAAAATAATAATAGTAATAATAATAATAATAATAATAATAATAATAATAATAATAATAATAATAATTTTTATAATATTAATAGTGATAATAATCATAATAATAATTTTAATAATAATAACAGTAATAATAATAATAATAATAATAATGCCTTTATTTAACTGGTAGAGTTAAGGCCGTAGGACCTTCTCTTACACTCAATTAGGATTAAAACTTGCTTACATAGTTCAGAGGGAATTTTTCTCCATTAATAAATCAGTGAAGTACAAAGTTTTACTTTTTGTCTTGCTCCGAAATGAAATAGATGAATTTTACTAATATCTATGTCCTAAATCTGAATTTAAAATCAAAATTGCCCCATCACGTACCATTTTCCGGGGAAAGTGAATTTAAATTTTTAATGAAAAAACTTTTTATTTCTCTTATTTTTCACTGCTACTGATACAATTACAACAGACTAGGGATTCAGAATGCCTCATAATACTTGAAAAATGCGGACTGGATACAAAAATGATGTTACAAAGTTTAAAACTCAAAACACACAACAACAATAAAAAATAAATCTCGGAATTTGAACTTATCATATAAAAAGATTTTCTGGATGACTTCCGTTTATAACTAGACCCAGGACTGTCTTTTACAAGGAACCAACAATGGTCTGCAAGCATGCTGGATGATGATCTTCCTTTATATCGCCTTTCCATTTCAGATATTTCTTGATGAAATTTTTCCCCATGCTGATCGCTTACCTCTCCAAAGTAGGAAAGAAATCCAAATGAGAATGTAAAAAGTGTATTTTTGAGAGATATATTACACCCTATTTTCTCATATTCACTTAACATGGTTTCCACAAATTCGATGTAGTTGTCTGTCCTAGAATTTCCAAGGAAATTTGAGCAAACATCTTTGAAAGAGCGCCATGCCATTTTTTTCTGTAACGGAAAGTTGTTCCTCAAACAAAGAGTTAGCCAAAATTTTGCGAATTTGTGGACCGATGAAAATGCCCTCTTTTAATTTGTCTTCATTCAAATTGGTAAAATTTTCTTTAAATACTGAAAACCACACCCTTGTTTGTTCATTGCGTAGACCTCACTTTGAACTGTTATGAAATTTACTGAATAGGAGGGACGAATATCTGTTTATTTATTAGAAGTACAAAAGAACATGTCAACAACCATAAGAAACCTGCAGTAGGTCATAACCTCATAAAATGCATTAGCTTTCGTTTTGGTTTACAACCCCCCAACCCGCGCCATATATTTCCTGGGGGAGCGCTTATCGAAAAGTGAAATCACAGTATATCTTAAAAACCTTACGTGATACGAAGAAAAGAGATGCATTTTCGAATTCAGCGCACACCAAACCATAAGGGACACATTGTTTTAAGTCGGAGAAAATTCTTGTTCAGTAATAACTGGTAATAATAATAATGCTCTTAATTTTGTTAACGGGAAGTCCGAGAATTTTTCCAAATTTCCACAAAATAATGTAGTACAGTGCCGTGTGCTCCCACCGTCAATCCGAACACTTGTATCTCGCTTACCGTATATTTTCCTTTGTAGTAGTCCAACTTAGACTCATAAATGCTTCTCTTCTCGTTGTACAGGAGTGGCAAAAAAAAAAAAAAAAAAAAAACCGGACCGACCCTTGTAGCTGATTTCAGAGTCGCAGATTCAAATTTTGCTAGTCACAAAACACATCCATCTTGTAATTGTAAAAATGAAATTTATTGTATATTTTGTTCGATTCTCACCGTCCTTTGTTTCCTTCAGTGCCTCAAACTCTCAGACGAAAAAACGTTGAGAGTTTTATTTTCATCTGGCATCAATATTACATTTCTACCTCTATTCGGCAAAGGAAACTGTGTATTTCTACATTAAATAGCAGTACATACCTCTGGCTTCACTATCCGTATTGAAATCACCACAGTTTGACACAATACACAGCACAGGATTCTTTTGTATCAGCTGCAAGGGTCGGTCCGGTTTTTTTTGCCACTACTGCACATGTACAGGGACATCATTTTTTTACTATCATTTTTAATATTAATCTGGCTATACTTTTGCACCAACATCCTTCTCCCTTCCACGACGGGAGTTCGATGATACTGGCGTAATATAAAAACAAATCACTTTGCTAGGTATAGGAGGGAAGAAAAGTAGTTCATCCATTTACGTAAACTAGGAAATATCGCGCATTTAAGTTTGATCTTTTTGATTAGGTCTTTGTTTAAATAATCAAAATACAGTACAGTATTAACAATGAGTGTTTTTACTCACGAACTGAGCTGTCCATGTGGGCGTATTCATTATGCAGTGTATATTATACTGTCTACAGCACATTAGCGTACAATATAGAGAATGAAGTTAAATTGAAAAATAATCATAATATGGATATTAAACACATTTTTTAAAATGGTGGCCGTTCATTTCGATACAGGCTTCAATTCTAATGTGCATATTATCGCACTATAGACTATTGTACCTAATCCCAATTACCAGTTTCGCCCTTGTAACTAGTATCTCATGTTGAAATAATTCTGTACCTACTCTATAAAAGAGTACCTTACGTACTGTAAATTCAATCTTCACTTCTGCCCGATCCGAAAAGATAAAATTACTCAGACATACTATTTACTGTCCGTCCAAGTGGTTATGCCGTAGGGTCGTAGAAAGGGACGAAATCACGTGACAGTTAATTACTTAACGAGGCCCTTTTATTTAAGTTGTTTTAAACAGTTGTATAATATTACGTGTCCGTGTGGTGACCGGACAAGAATAGTCCCACCATGAGTTTCATATGGTTCGTAAAAGGCGAACGAATGAACACCCGGTGCCTTGGGGTATAACTGGGCCACCCTGTCAGTGGGGGATATAAATACACTGAACCGGCCCTCCAGGTTGGGGGTTTGGCGTGGGGTCGACAACCCCACCCAGTAAAAATCTCACCGTCACGAAACCCAAAGTGAAAGAAGCCGGACGGATCTTATGGCAACGGAAAATGGCAAATGAACATGGCTCACGAACAAGGATGAAGAGTAAACATGACATAAAGATTAGCACATGGAATGTGCGCTCACTTTATAGAGCAGGCGCTTTAAAAGCTCTTGTTGAACAACTTAATTTATACCAACCAGGGGTAGTGGCCATACAGGAAATACGATGGACGGGTAGTGGAATACTGGAAAGGAAGGATTATACAATATGTTATAGCTGTGAACCTAAACAACATGTCCTGGGCACCGGATTTCTAATTCATAATAAATTTAAGTCTGCTATCATAGATTTTAAACCTGTCAATTCCAGAGTTTGTGTCTTAAGATTGAAAGGAATCTTTTTTAATTACAGCATTATTAATGTACATGCACCAACAGAAGTATCGGATGATATAGAAAAAGAACAGTTTTATGATTCCTTAGAAAGGATCTATGACAATTGCCCTAAACACGATATTAAAATAGTGATAGGGGACTTCAATGCTCAAGTAGGCCAGGAAGAAGTGTACTGTCCAACTATTGGTTGTCATAGCCTTCATAAACTAACAAATGACAACGGGTCTAGATTAATACATTTTGCGGCATCTCGGGACATGGTTGTAGGAACAACACTCTTTCCACACAAGAATATTCACAAAGCAACATGGAGATCACCAGACAATTCAACATTCAACCAGATTGATCATCTTTTACTAGATAAAAGACATAGATCTAATCTTTTGGATGTTAGGACATACCGTGGTGCGAATGTAGACTCCGACCACTTTCTGGTCACTGCACGCCTAAGAGCACGAATATCTAATGCAAAGCAAATAAATGGTAGTAGAGCTAAAAAATATAATATAATGAATATGAATGAGCCAGAAGTGGTACAAAAGTACAAATCTGAATTGGAACAGGGATTAAAACAGATCATATCAACACAAGATAATATTGAAGAGCAATGGGAAAAAGGAAAAGCAGTAATACATGCAGCTGCAGAACAGGAATTTGGGGAAATGGAATCCCAGCGCCCTAAGACATGGTTTGACGAGGAGTGTCAAAACGCCACTGAAAACAAAAATATAGCATATAGGAAATTACAACAGGGACATGGAACAAGAAGTTTACTTGAAGAGTATAGGAATGAAAGGAGAGTAGAAAAGACAATTCATAAGAGGAAAAAGAAAGAATGGATGAATGCTGAATTAGAGAAATTAGAACTTTTACGAGACCAGAAAGATACCAGAAATTTCTACAAAGGCATTAACATGGCTAGGAAACAGTTCAAACCAAGATTAACCTTATGCAGGCATGAGGATGGATCTCTTATTAGTAACAACAATGATATTCTTGAGCGCTGGGTAAGACATTTTGACTGTTTATTAAACAGGGGCAGTGTCGGCCAAGCAAGCACAACCACAGTAACAAACCAATCTGCTTTGAATGTAGTAAATGATGAAATAGAACCAATAACAATGGAAGAAATTGAGACAGCATTAAACAAACTAAACAATAATAAAGCATGTGGATCAGATAATCTAGCAGCTGAATTGTTAAAGAATGGTGGAAGAGGACTAAATCAATATCTGGAGCACATTTTCAACTTAGTATGGAATACTGAAATAATTCCAAAAGACTGGCTCATAGGAATTATATGCCCACTACATAAAAGTGGAGATCAATTAGTATGTGCAAATTTTAGAGGCATTACTTTGTTAAATACAGTGTACAAAACGTTGTCTAATATCTTATACTACAGGCTTCGTCCTTACGTAGAGAACTTATTGGGGGACTATCAAACAGGGTTTCGCACCGGAAAATCTACAATTAACCAGATTTTTATTTTACGACAAATTTTAGAAAAAATGAAGGAATTTTGTATCCCAATTCATCTGCTTTTTATCGATTTTAAGTGTGCCTATGATAGTATTAACAGGGAAAGGCTCTACGTGGCAATGGAAGAATTGAATATCCCAACTAAATTAATTAGAATGGTTAAATTGCTAATGAGTAACACATACAACCAAGTTAAAATACAGGACCTAACATCGAAACCATTCCAAATACACAATGGAGTTCGTCAAGGAGATGCATTAGCATGCCTCCTATTCAATATTGCATTGGAAAGTGTCGTTAGGAAGTCTGAAGTGCAAACACGGAGCAACATTTTTTATAAATCCACACAAATATTGGCATTTGCGGATGACATTGTCATTATTGGCAGATCCGTGAAATATGTAAAGCAAGTGTTCCTTTCCTTGGAACAGGCTGGAAAAGAAATAGGCCTCATTATCAACGAGAGGAAAACAAAATATATGTTGGCAGATAATGGAAAGATAGTTGACAAAATAGACAGCCTGCAGATATCAGATTATAATTTTGAGAAAGTTGACAACTTTACATATTTAGGATCACTGGTCACTAGCGATAATAACATGTCCAAAGAAATCTCTAATCGATTAATGAAAGCAAACAGAGCATATTTCGGCTTGAAATATCACTTTAGTTCGCATGCTCTATCCAGGAAAGTAAAAGTTATTCTTTACAAAACATTAGTGAGACCAGTTTTGACATATGCGGCAGAAACGTGGTCAATCTCCAAAAATGATGAAAAAAGACTGGAGATTTTCGAAAGAAAGATTCTGCGAAGGATCTATGGCCCAACATTTGAGGAAGGTCTCTGGAGGAGGAGATGCAACTATGAATTATATAGACTTCTAGGAGAGCCAAATATAATCAATACAGTTAAAACTAGCAGATTGAGGTGGGCAGGACATGTAATACGCATGGACCCAAGTGAACCTTGCAAAAAAATTGTAATAACAAATCCGGGAGGTCAGAGAAGACGAGGT
The DNA here is from genome assembly GCF_040183065.1 of Periplaneta americana. Taxonomy (NCBI): domain Eukaryota; kingdom Metazoa; phylum Arthropoda; class Insecta; order Blattodea; family Blattidae; genus Periplaneta; species Periplaneta americana. Next base: position 177,330,603 of record NC_091119.1, read on the forward strand.
CGACCGCACTTGCGATGGATTGATGGAGTGGAAGAGGATGCCAGAAAGTTGGGGTGCAAGAATTGGAAGGCTGCTACACAAGACAGAGACGGATGGCGACAATTACTAAGGGAGGCCCAGGCCCACCAAGGGCTGTAGCGCCAATGATGATGATGATGATAATATTACGTAACGTCCAATTCCTAACAGAAATTAATGTTCTCACAAAAGAGCTAAGACGACAGCCCAGCCACTAGCTGGCGAATAAAAGCTGGTGGGGAAAACCGGGATACGACGTAGGCAAATGGACGACAGTACCTGTGCGAAAATGATTCAATATTGAAAGCTCTTTCGTCACTGGAAAACGTGAACATATTTTTGGAACGTAGTGTTTACTATGACCGTAAGTCTACTATGGCTGTATATGCGGTCTTGGATCTGTGTGCAGGACGGTTGAACTTCATCAGTGGAAGGGGTGGGAGTGAAGTACATTAAAAAACTCAGGTACAAAAAAAATTAAGTAAAAATAAAATTATCTCTCCGTATAATTCCTTTCTCAGGCTGAATTTTTTGATGTTCAGATCTAATGGTAGGGTCGAGGATATAAATATAAATATAGTCGAAAGTAGTTGGAGGTTTCAGAAGTATGTATATTTGTACTTTAGCTGAAGTACAAGTTTTAATTTAACAAATTTTCCTCTGTTCATGTTATTCATTTAGTAAGTGATTATTTTAAACATGTAACTTAGATCAGGAGTTTATGAGTAAGAAATAAATAAGGGGTGATATTTCTTATAAATTTTCGTTGTCACAATAAACTTTTGTTGTAATCGATAATAAATTTGATACCAGAACATGACGAATATCTGCAGAATAACTGACCAGGTTATAGATACTACTAGAATCTACAAGGAAGAAAAAAAAAGTGTTATAAAAGAACAGCGGATGAGATACCGTCTGATGGAAATTGCCATGCTTAAACTACTCTACTGGAAACTTACATCGCACAGGTCCCATAACAATTTGACATGAAAATTCTTTTTCGATATAAATTCCCGAAAGTGTGCTTGAGTTTATGGGCAATGTCGGCTGCATTCTTTATTCCCGTATCATAACACAATGCCGAAGTGCGAGGGTAAAAGTTGAATAGGTGAAATAACCTCGCTTTACGAGCCATTCAAAGTATTTCAAAACCCGTAAAGATGAGAAGGAAGGAATGTAAAATTTTATAACGAAGTGATTGTTATTATGAACCTGGCACTGTGTGTTTATATTCCACGAGTGACATTTTTTGTGATTTTGAGACAGCATTCAGCAACGTTCCTTCAAAAAACACATCCGTGTTCTGTTAACACGAACGCATTTAGTTGTAACTGGGAAAAATTAAATTATTTTCGTTTTAGAAAAATTTTAATTGAATATTATGAATATAGACTTATTAACAGGGTAAAATGTCGGTCACGACAGCTGGAGGCAATTTTTTAAGAGTAGATGTCAATGGAATTGTGATGCATTGCTAATATTCATTTTCATATTCTTTATTTGCCTGAAGGTACAACACAAGAGGCCTCGTTAATGTAATAATATAAAATAATACAATATGTCAATATTAAAAATATTAAAACTGAAAACATAATAACATTCAACCAAAATATTACATTATTATCAAAAAAATTAATTCGTATTGTAAAAAGGATCATTTTGTAGCCATCTCTTAGTTTTAAATTTGAATTGTCTTTCATGTTGTGCCTTTTATTTGTAGGTATATACTTTTATTGCAGTAATTACAAATCTAGATTTTTTTGCAACCTGATAAATGGTACGCTTAGTTGTCCAGTATTTCTAATTTCATAGTGGTGCAAATCTCCTACAGTGCGTATACGAACTGGCTCCGCAATGAAGCAAGTGGCAGTATTCGACACGGTAGCAATGTAAAGTTGGCATTGTGTAGCACCTGGTTTGAACACGTAGAAATATTACAACTCCTCTCTCGCTCCCTCCCAGTCTCCAACATTCAATGCGGCCAAGGTCATTGACTCTACCTGCACGATACCAACACAACTCCTTGAGTCCCCGCGTTCTCCTTGCCACTTCTTCTGCGGAGCGAGTTAGTATACGCACTGTATAATCGTAAAATTAGTGATATTCTTTTTTTACATTCACTAAAAGTTCAAAAGTATATAAGTTGCACACTGTCATAATCTTTTCATTTTTAAAAAGAGATCTAAACGATAGTCTGGGTGATGACATTGTTAAAATACGAATTATATATTCCTGCAATAACAGAATGTTTGGAAGATCAGAACTATTTCCATGTACGAGTAAAAGTAATTGACATCTAATAACACTTTCAAACAGTGCATAGTAGAATGTTTTAAATAATGTTACGGAATATAAACAAAGAAGACAATCTGAAAAGGAGGTAAGAGCAAGTCAAAAGGAATCGAACAAGTACAAAACCAGACTCGAGCGAGCTAAACGGTTTCAACAGCGCAAGAAAGAAGCCGCAGTTCTCGTTGCCGAGACGTTGTGTCTAATCCTTCTGTTCTGTTGTAAGAAATTTATCGAAAATGAAAAGTGTCTTCAGCTGTCACAAACTTGTGTTTGTTGCGACAATCAAATAAATTGACTTTTGTTTAAAACATATTTTCTTATTTATATTTCAACACAAGACGTAGGGGAGAGTCGGGTAGTATCGGACATCGGGTAATATCGGACATTGAGTTTCTTTCATCTACCACACGATGATAGTACCTGATTGACATGGTTACGTTTCTGTGATGTCGCATAGAGAAACGTAACCATATCATTCAGGTACTACCATATGGTGGTAGATGAAAGAAACGCACTGTCCGATACTACCCGACTCTCCCCTAGTCCTACGAAAAATCCTGCAGCTCAATCAGATTTGAGCCTATATAATGTTTTATGTTAAACTCCTAAGACCTGTAGCAATTGCTGGAATAAGGGAAGGCTTTATGTGACTGCCAAAATTTTTAAAAAGAATAAAATAGTTTTTGCTATTGATAATCGAAACTGTTAATTCCTGAGATACACACGGGGACACGAGACCTGGCATGTGAGCTGTGCGAGAGAGAGAAAAGGATGGATGATCAGAAAAATAGTTTGTTTCAGGATGATAAATTATATTTTTTTTATTTTATTGGGTTATTTTACGACGCTGTATCAATATCTAGGTTATTTAGCGTCTGAATGATATGAAGGTGATAATGCCGGTGAAATGAGTCCTGGGTCCAGCACCGAAAGTTACCCAGCATTTGCTCGTATTGGGTTGAGGGAAAACGCCGGAAAAAACCTCAACCAGGTAACTTGCCCCTGGTTTCACAGCCAGACGCGCTGACCGTTACTCCACAGGTGTGGACAGGATGATTAATAATATATGAATCCACCGATATCGAAGGTCATCTCAAACAAAACATATCTTCCTTCTCCACACCGACTAGTGACATAGCCACGGCACATGATAAAGCCACAGAACAGGTTTTACCTCCTATACCAGGCCTGCACAAGGTTTGCGCTCTCCGAACCGGCTCACAGCTCATGAGCGGAATGCAGGTATTAGCTGCGCTCTGTATAAGGGTGGACTGGAAGGAGGGGTGATCTCGTACAAAATATACACAAAAGGAAGTACTATTACGATGTTCATGAAATGAATTCCCGTTCAGTGTTTGCAAAACTATCTTGGACTTATTAATATTTATTTTACAGAAATAATAGAAATGTTATACCTACTTAAATGTAAAATATCATTTTGTTATATTTTTATTTATCAGTACATGAAAACGAGGTTTTATGCTGTTGGCAGCCGAAAGGAACAGTAGCCTACTGATCGTAATGAAACATCAGTTACAGATGTTCGATGCCTGCCTTTATTAATGATGATTATAGAAAACAGTTGCTCACAAATATAAACGTTGAGCCAAACACACCAATCATTTTCACACTCAGCCTGTGTAGTCGTGGATATTATTGCTAATGTTTAGTCTTGTAAAACTCAATCAGGCCAGTAGTATTATTCAAACGATCTTTAGCCCTTAGGTCACATTGAAGATCAATAAGTCCGAGCTGTAAATCGTTAAATGTTATGTTTTATTTAACGACGCTCGCAACTGCCGAGGTTATAATATGAGCACACTTAAATGCAATCGTCCTGGCCCGGAATCGAACCCGCAACCCGCATAGATGGCCAGCGCTATATAAACTGCGCCAACCAGGCCCATCTGTAACTTATATGACATTGTTTCAACTGGTGTTGAAGGAAAATATTATGATAACGTTAAACTTCTTTCCAATTAAGACAAGACTTTTAGTAGGTTATTTTACGACGCTTTATCTACAGCTTATGTTATTTAGCGTCTGAATGAGAAGAAGGTGATATTTCCGGTAAAATGAGTCCGGGGTCCAACACCGAAAGTTACTTAGCGTTTGCTCATACTGGGTTGAGGGAAAACCCCGGAAAATCCTCAACCAGGTAACTTGTTCCAACCGGGAATCGAACCCTGGCCACCTGCTTTCGCGTCTAGACGCGCTAACCGTTACTGCACAGGTGTGGACTTTAAGACAAGATATTGGAACCTAGAATTAAATTCATTTTGAATTTCAATTAATATTTGAATATAATCGTTTAACATGGCTTCATCACGAGCAGTTTCTGTCGTTCGAAAGTAAGCCAAATTACCTTCACGAAACTGACTTACGAAAAGTGTAAGTTTACGACTGAAATCCCGTCATTTATTCAACATATCAACACTGAGCTGGCCTTTTCCATGAAGAGAGATATTTAAATTGTTGAAGATTAATATCTTTAGTATCTTTATGTCTGGACTCGTAATGACGCATTATGTTACGTTTCTTTCTACCTTTCAAAATGTTGTGGCAGATAAAGCACTGAGTATTTACTCCAGCAGCTATAAAAAAAAATAAGCATTTTACCATGCAACATTGAAAGAATTTGCCTGATCACCACTTTTCCGTCTTTTAGATTCCTTCATACTGTACTGTAGCAGTAGGTAAGCAACGCGAAACAGGTACTGAGAATATACTCTGCACTCCACTAGATAGCTGAGCGGTCGTTTCCCTCTCCTCTACCTATACCAAGTCAATGTCATTCTGACGTATCTTCCTCTCGTTGAGCGCTGTTTGTGCAGGTATGTCCTATACTATACCTATATCAATCTGCTGCTCTGAAGAAGTCCATTTCCACTCCACCAGAAGTGTAGTAGCCTACACGCAGTAAAATGCTTTTCCAGCAGAGGCGCTGTGAGTCTGATAACATCGAGACCATAACATCATTAATTTTGTGTTGTAGCTAAATATACCACACCGTCTTATCAATAAAAACTCTTTTACAGACGTTTAAGTGCCTTGTTCTCATACAGTGAATAGCTCGTTTATAAGTCGTGTGTAAATTTCTAACTAATAATCACTGTATACATCGTGTATAACAATGCAACTGTTATAGAACTACGTCATATTTAATTATAAAAGTAACAGAATATCTTAGACTCTTTATTGCATCCGATACTGTGCGCCAGTATGCCGCAACCAAAATCATAAAATGACAATCGATACGAACAGCTGTTAGAGAGGCGGCCATTTTTTCTCTATATACAACGCTTGAATAAGGGAGTTTCGTGTGTATACCGATAACTATTGCAAAGCAAATCAGATGTACAGTTACACACTGCTTATACAGCCATCGTTTATGCATGGTTTATTAGTAACGTTTTCTGTCCCATCTCTGCATAAGTCTCGTATAAAAATTATAAACGGTTTATTAGTAAGACCGTAGGATATCTTTCACACAAATAACTTAACGTAAGAACTGGAGGGAAATGTACGGTCAGGTGGAGAATGTTGACGCCGGAGTGCTGCATTGGAGTTAAATCGCTCGCTTGAACTCGGTCGAACGTCGCACCCTCGAGTGAGATACGATCGGTCGTGATACGCTCGTAATAAATAGAAGCACAGTACAAGGTCATCTCACCGACATGTCTTATTTTGTATGGAAGGCGACAGATAAGATACACATAATTATGTTTTGCTCACACGGTAAAAATAAGGCTTTATTTTCTGCGTTTATGACAAACGTTTAATGGAACAATCAATGGAACGTACCAAAACAGGAACATGAAGTTATAAATAGAGTAGTATGAAAAACTTCGATATACAGTTATTATTGCTAATTAATAATTATTCAATATTTGATTTACCACATAATATGATAGGTTCATACATAGTGTTCCGCCTATATACTGCGACAAAGTAGACACGTTTTACAAAATATTATTGATATAGCAGTAGATTAATAACAATATTAGTACAGAGATAACGTCACAGAAAATATAATAAAACGAATAATCATGCTGCACAACTGTTACAGACGCAAAGATTGATACACTAATTATTAGAGATTATTATTATTATTATTATTATTATTATTATTATTATTACTAGAAAACTTGATACAGTTCTTGCATTATTGTGACTGTGTTCTCCGTTTATAATAATTACATTTACATCCAATAACATCTATCAGATGTAGCAAAAACAAAATCACTCCTGTGTGGGGGGTGGGGGAACATTTACCTACAACATTTATATTACATTTTAAAGCAAGTTTTGTAGTTTTACTTTGGAGAGGTTAGTTAAACACTGCAAAGTTTTGAAATGATAAACATCTATGATGTTACACTACTCAGTTCATCACTGTAACAAGAACGAATGTCTAACGCTCGGCTTACACCATTCTAGGATTTATCGCTCGTGACAATTTCACCCATCAAGCATGTGCGCTACCCATCGGATTATGCTATGAACTACTTGGCGCTCGAGCGAAAACGTCCGATGCAGACCTCTGGTTGACGCATTGAAGAATGTTTAGTGTAGTGAAATGCGAGAACAGTTGAAAAATTCTGATTCTCCAACTTTAACTATCGTAGAATATAATAAGCTCTTAGAGTTTGAGAATAAAAACTTGGAACGATTCATTTTCTGTTCTAATTACGCTTTTGTGATTTTAAGAGCGGAGTTTTATGTCATTACAGTGTAATAATTTTATTCCAACTTTGACGATTCTCTTCTTACTCAAAATCATACAGTAATCTAAGTATGAAGTAAATAAGAGAAAAACTGTGTTCAATAGAGTTGTGATTTATTCATTTTTGAATATTAAAGAATCGTTCCAATCCCAACTCATTCCTAATATGGAAGCAAGGAATTAGTATCTCTTTTTTAGTCTTCCAAAGTTACAGTCTTCATATTAATACTGACGTCACTTAATATTCCATTTCCAATTAAGGGAGTTAGGGAACTTTTATTACTGCCATGCAGTTCCCTCCGTCGCCGCTGTAAAGCCGGTCCATGGTTAGTAATGAAAATGGAATTGCTTATAAAATGCTCCATCCATCTTCTTCTATTCCCCATTACAAAATCTGGACTAATTCCTATATATGTATATAGGTAATATAAATACACTTATTGAGCAGGAAAAGAACTTGTTTCTCCTATTTAATTGATTTGCATTTCTGTGAAATTCTCTTGTTATTTCTGTAAACAGACAAAAAGATTACTATATGATCTGCTTAAAAATTTTAGTAGAAGCAAACGTTCTTGAGAAAACAATGTGCTAAACATGTGTAAACTTTAAAGGTATTGGTTTACACATTTTTTTCTGCTTAATATATGGATATTACCAGCTTTTGCTTTTGTCTTTGAAGGTAATAAATGTAGTCAACAATGATCTGTAGTAATGTCACGAGAGGTCTGAGATCTGCCGATAAATCCACGAGCAAAGGGAGTGGATTTATCTGGGAAATCTCAGACCTCGAGTGACATTTATTAGGACTATTTCGTGAATAAAATAAAAATTTAAATAATATATCCCTTAAATTCGATCACAAAATGTTAATAATTATATATTAACGAATACTTAACCTATTCAGACATTGTGAAGTTGAAATACTCGTAGATGAATATCGATTATTGCAATAAAGAAATTCGATGTTATTATTCAGTAATGCCAATTGCGAAAATCGAAATACAGGTTTAACATTGTTAATTACATGTACTGCACTTTTCTCTTATTATTATAACAAATACATTTTCATTATCTGCTGAAATCATAATTTAATTTAACAGTAACATTGGGGACAGCTATAGTACCAATGCTTATGTTTTCACAGCGAGACATGTTGCTACACAGTGAAGCCATCTCTGTATAGATAGGCCTAATTAAAACACGAATTTTATTACGCCATACGAAAGGCAGTTTAATCAAAGACATCATTACTATGCAAAGTCTTTCAGTTTGATATGCGATGATGTTACATAAATTTGAACGTCTATTAATTGTTTAATTTCAATACAAATGTTATAGGCTACAATTTTATAGGTTACGTTAGGCCTCCTGTGGAAGCAGGACCAATGTCAGCTGTGCCTTGTTTCGACAGTTACAATGAGTGCTACACGAAAGCATTTTTTTATAGCTCGACAAACGCATTCTCGCTACAGTGTGTAACGGAACTAAAGCGGCATCTACACAGTTCAATATTTCAATCGCGTATGCGTGCAATCTGGGAAGAATATTGAAAGAATCAAGTTTAAAGGTACGTTCAATTAAGATGCATGAAGATTTTGTGTCTACATGTTGCGCCGTTTTGAACGTCGTCTTCACTGCGTCAATATATTAATTAATATTAAATATCAATCTTACATTCATTGCTTTAAAGTTGAAAGAAAAGTTTAACCGTGTAGTTGCATCTTAATATATTCATGATCATCAATTTACGGGGAAACAGTTCGCGACAACGACTAAAACAAAAGAACGACCATGCGATAAATTGATAGCGATAAATCTAGCTGCAAAAATTATCGCAAAGTATGACTTTGATTGGTTGGAATTCAAAATTTCATTACACTGCATTGGTCGAAAATGGAATGACGTCATATAAACGAAATAGTCTAAAGTAAATTATTTCATAGACGAAAAATTTGGACCAAGACTCAACTCAGATAAATCACAGGCAATTAAGGGGTGCTCTGCAATAACAGAGGTATGTATAAGAAATGGGTTTTTGGCAGTAAGTAAAAGTAACATTGTTTTCATTAGCAAGGAAAGGCCCTTGTAAATCTGCGTTTTTGAATTAGTATTATTGATAGTTTATATGTATAAGTTTCATGTATTATTCGTCAAAATCTCGTTATTGAATTTATTGTTTTAATACATCAACAGTAAAGTACTCAGACTTGCCTTGTTATTGCAGTCAAGCGATACAACTTGCCATTTCATGTGCATGAGAATATTGCAGATTTTTTCTTACTTACTTAAAAATGGCTTTTAAGGAACCCGCAGGTTCATTGCCGCCCTCACATAAGCACGCCATCGGTCCCTATCCTGTACAAGATTAATCCACTCTCTATCCCACCTCCCTCAACCATTTTAATATTATCCTCTCATCTACGTCTCCGTTTCCCCAAAGGTCTATTTCCCTCCGGTCTCCCAACTAACACTCTATATGTATTTCTGAATTCTCCTATACGTGCTATATGCCCTGCAGATTCTTTCTAACATTGGTAAATGTAATAAGCAGGGAAAGGGATTTGGAGTATTATAAAGAATGGTGAAACGTAGTATAGATATTTGTAGCTCAGTGACTGTCAAGCGAGCATGGACGAGTACAGTCCACTTCATACAAACTTACACGCAATGTGCTGTAAACGTATTTCAGAATAAACATATGTTATAGTTTAATGACATTTAGTATAATGCAATATCAATCTCTGCATCCTCGCGTAGAAATAATGATGGCTGATAGACAATTGTCTTCTGTATGGAACTCGCCTCTGAATATGTAGAACCAAACGATATGGCATTTTCAATTAATGCTATGTTTTGTTGATGAAAAAATTATTCCTGCTGTGCATTGTTATAATAAACTGTAAATATCATTTTCAAATTTTCTATTGCAAGGAAGGAAATTTTTTACATGGAAAAACTCCGCTTTACATCTGCAGACACAATTGGAGAATAAGTACTTGAAACAAGATACGTCAATTAAATTCACATGTTGAATGACGTCATTGGGACACGTCTTTGTTAGTACATCTGAAATCCGACTAAGAATACTGTACCCATCATTTTTAATCAAAACTCTGTTCATTTTTTCACCAACACATTTCCTACTTCACCTTCTACTACACTCAGTTTACAATAGTCCTCATAATATTTATTTGCTCAACTAGTTCTACTCCTGACTTTTCTATTTGGATAATGGCATCCGGTAAATATAAAAAATTTGACTTAATATCCGTCACTTCTTTCTCGATTGTTCTATCATTTAGCAGTTCCTGGCGTATTTGAATCGCAGCTGCGTCATCGGTATTCAAAGACTGGACCACTTTCTTCACAGATTGGAGGTGATGTGCGTAATAATTGCAAGCTTCTAATCATGACCCCCAGCTCTTAAGAACTGGACATGGGGGAAACGATAATTTAGGGAATTGTTTCCTGAATTTTGATACTCGATCTGGAGCTTTTACAAATATAGGCTAATCTTTCCATTTTGTATTGTTAGTTGGTTTCACTTTCGGCATTGAACCTGCACTTCACTACTCTGAACTGCAAACCTGCATGTTGACGTTCTTATGCGACAACTGTCCCGTTCACCTGTTGTTGACGTGTAGAGACCTGCGAGTATGTCATGGAGGAGAGGACTTGGTATGAAGGGTTGTAAACAAATGGCTGTGTAGATGCCAATACTAGCTTTTACTGCTCCAAATTCCGTTCCCTAGTAATAAGGTTTAAAATGTAATATACGAACATAAAATAATTTAAGTGTTGAACTTCATTTTTACAATACAAATTAAGTATACAATACATTATATAAGAAAATAGAACTTGTGTACTTTCTTGTATATCCCAGTATTTCTAGGTAGTGAGGGGGAAAAAAAATGTGACTTTTCAAAATCACAATAAATCCAAAATAATGGAATCATATTGTGAGTATTGTTACAGTATTGCTTCCTAAATGTTTTCTTTACATTGATTTGATCACTTTACGAAAGAATATTTTACATCATTAATCAGTATTCCAGCTCGGATACATCACATTCAGAATCTAGTGCTTCTGACCTATGTACAGCTTCGAAAAGCGTCTGATAGTACTGTCTGCTTCCTTCAGTGACGCCTGAGCGTTTGCACCGACACTAGAGCTCTCTTCTGTCTACGCAACGAAACTGCGACATAGTCATATTGTAAGCTGTGCATAAACAGTAAGACATTTCGTACTCGCCACCTATGTGATTGAACAACAAAATAAGTGCATTGGCTTTGTATTTCTATTGGTGCCGACTATTAAGAGGTATGTGTACAGTAGTGGCAAAAAAAAAACCGGAACGACCCTTGTAGCTATTTCAGAGCCTTGTTCACTCCAGAGTACGATAGACTGGTAACTAAGACTTTCGTGGTTCGAATCCTGCCTGGGAAGGAAACTTTTATTGTTCCTTATTCAAATTTATTTCCAATACTTTTCGATTGCAGCGATATTTTACTACTTAATTAACTTATTATTCCCAGAACATGAATTTTACCAGAATTAGAAAAGTATTGGGAATAAATTTGAATAAGGAACAAAAATAAAAGTTTCCTTCACAGGCAGGATTCGAACCACGAAAGTCTTAGTTACCAGTCTGTCGTGCTCTGGAGTGAACAAGGCTCTGAAATCAGCTACAATGGTCGGTCCGGTTTTTTTGCCAGTATTGTACATACCTTGTTATTATAGAGCACTCCTAAATTATACTAATTGGATATCAACAATTGTTAGGTGAATTAAACAATATAACGTATCTCCTATTAAAATAAATGGAGATATTATCCCAGACAGTAATACATTTGAAACAAAAAAAAAACTAGAAACTTACAGGTATATCCAAAATTTCTTTTCGTTGGCACTTATGAGGAATCCAGTACAGTTGCTCTTGATATCTCATTTTGATTACTGTGATACTCTCTTCACTGACCTCAACGTGAGACTGACAGAAAGACTATAGCGTGTTCATAATACATGTGTTCGATTTATTTGGAACATACGTCGATATAGCATATTCCAGCTTCACAAAAATACTGTTCTGGGTTGAAACTTTCACAGTCGTGTACCCACGATTCCTCTTTGGAATCTTATACGGCGTTCGCAGTTTCCACTCGGTGCAATGATGTTTCTGCATTACAAATTTTTGTTATATTCAACTCTGAAATGTCACCTCTGAGGGGCGATCGGATAGAGTGGGTAGACTTAACAAAGAACAAATGATTCTCTGTTGAACGGAACTACCCGAACTTTCTGCGAAGAGTACGGTACTTCTCAAGTTATGAAGCGCGGAGTTGTGCGAGCACTGTTTAGGTACCCTAACGTGTGCCCCTCATCACGTCCTCTAGGATCTCAGCACGCGATCAAATCTTGCACAGTCGTTTACCCACATCCTTCTTTTGAACCGTATACGGCGTTCTAAGTTTCCATTTTGTCAAAATCAGTGGCAACGATGTTTCTGCGATTACACATTTTCGTTACATCAAACTCAGAATGGGTCAACGAGAAGAGCAGAAATCATAGCCATCGATCGCCGGAATCAAAGAAGCCTCGTTCTTGACCCCACTGTCCATTTTGAGAAGGATGATGCACAAGCCAATAACGTTAACGATGAAAAGAAGTCTATTTACAATCCATGTATTCCTTACTTCAGTGAGAGATACAAAATGAATATTAGTACATGGGAAGTGAAAGGATTTCTTTTTTGGCGGTAGGGGAACTTCATTTAAGTTAACCAAAACCATTCTCCTTTCTCTTAAATTTTCTAATGAGAACATTAACAAAATGTGTCTAATGGTATTGAGAGATTCATTATCCACTTTACACAATCACTTGTATAATACTACGCAATATTTTTTTTTACTTCATTTCATTACTCTTCAATGTATTTTCATCTCATGTTTCTCCGAAATCGAATTGTACTTTATTTTTAAATTTATCATTGTTCCGTATTCTCTCCGTAATCATATTGTATTTTTAATTTCACCTCTGCTTTGTATTCTAGATCCTAGTGGTCAGCCGTAGATGTCGGCCAGATGTCCCAAATTGTGGAACTTGTGTGGGAAAAATTGGATATTTTAAATAGCATAAAATATGAAAATATAAACTCAATATCATAAATTCAATACCCTATCCTATCCTATCCTATCCTATCCTATCCTATCCTATCCTATCCTATCCTATCCTATCCTGTCCTGTCCTATCCTACCATGTCCTGTCCTGTCCTATCCTATCCTACCCTGTCCTCTCCTATCCTATCCTGTCCTGTTCTGTCCTGTCCCATCGTGTCCTGTCCTATCCTATGCTGTCCTGTCCTGTCCTACCCTGTCCTGTCCTGTCCTATCCTACCCTGTCCTGTCCTATCCTATCCTGTCCTGTCCTACCCTGTCCTCTCCTGTCCTGTCCTATGCTATCCTATCCTGTCCTGTCCTGCCCTGTCCTATCCTACTCTGTCCTGTCCTATCCTGTCCTGTCCTACCCTGTCCTGTCCTATCCTACCCTGTCCTGTCCTATCCTGTCCTGTCCTATCCTACCCTGTCCTGTCCTATCCTATCCTGTCCTATCCTATCCTATCCTGTCCTGTCCTATCCTGTCGTATCCTGTCTTGTCCTATCCTACCCTGTCTTGTCCTGTCCTATCCTATCCTGTCCTGTCCTATCCTACCCTGTCGTGTCCTGTCCCATCGTATCCTATCCTGTCCTGTCCTGTCCTATCCTACCCTGTCCTATCCTATCCTGTCCTGTCCTGTCCTATCCTACCCTGTCCTATCCTATCCTATCCTGCCCTCTCCTGTCCTATCCTACCCTGTCCTGTCCTATCCTATCCTGTCCTGTCCTATCCTACCCTGTCCTATCCTGTCCTGTCCTATCCTACCCTGTCCTGTCCTATCCTATCCTGTCCTGTCCTGTCCTATCCTACCCTGTCCTGTCCTATCCTACCCTGTCTTGTCCTGTCCTATCCTATCCTATCCTATCCTATCCTATCCTGTCCTGTCCTATCCTATCCTGTCCTGTCCTGTCCTATCCTACCCTGTCCTATCGTATCCTATCCTGTCCTGTCCTGTCCTATCCTACCCTGTCCTATCCTATCCTATCCTATCCTATCCTATCCTATCCTATCCTATCCTGCCCTCTCCTGTCCTATCCTACCCTGTCCTGTCCTATCCTATCCTGTCCTGTCCTATCCTGCCCTGTCCTATCCTACCCTATCCTGTCATATCCTATCCTGTCCTGTCCTGTCCTATCCTACCCTGTCCTGTCCTGTCCTGTCCTATCCTGTCCTGTCCTGTCCTATCCTACCCTATCCTGTCCTGTCCTATCCTATCCTATAGCTGTAGCCCCGGAAAACGTATTTGATTGTGAGCTTCGCTGCTGTTCCGGCGGACTTGTTCTCGGCTGTAGGTTCGATTCCCGTTTGGGTTGATTATATTGTTCAGTTCTTTCCGAGGTTTTCCCCAACCGCAGACCTAAGGTGAATTTCAGATAATCTCTAGTGAGTCCTTGCCCTCATCTCTCCTAATACAATCTCACTATTACCAATTTCATCGACCGTAAAATATGACCTTTTTTATACAGTAATCGATTACATAGAAACCTATAAAAGTTACCCAAAAACTTGTAATATTCGTTCTTGATCCCACAATCCGGTTTAAGAGGGAAGTCTTGCAACCACAGCACGTTGATGAGGAGAAGAAATCCATTTATGAGTCCTGCATCCCATACCTAAGTGAGAAATATAATATTCCTAGTAGTCAGAGGAGTTTTTCTGGTCTTTTGTTTGGTGCACCTGGCACACTTCCTAAATTCACAAATCGGTCTCCGATTTTGAAATTAAAACAGTTTATTGAATATTCTTAAGGATTCAATCGAAATATTACATTACCATTTATATTTTGATTATTAATGATTCTATTGGGTATGCATTTCTCTGAATGTTTTTACAATTCCTGTATTTAATCAGCTTTGTCTTTCTGAATTATTCTGTAGTGTTTTTAGTCTGGGTAGTTATGGTCACCCTCATTGAAGGCAGATTATTTTATTAAAAAATAAAAGCCCTAAAATATGTTGTGTTTTTACAACATTATACTCTTTCACATCTTAGCCACTCAATATTCAAATCTTCTATGACATGACATACCCATGAGAACTTTTTTCTATAAGTCCCTTACATTAGAACACAGATGGGCATCGTGCCTCACTTGAGAATTTGTGCCTCACTGACCTTCACTGAGCTTATCGCTCTGACTGACATCACCTTCACAGTCCCCGTTCCTCCAACACGCAGCTCCTAGGCGTGGGCAGGTTCTATATCAGTTTCATAAGCAATATCAGTGGTGGCATAATGGCATTATCAAAGCAGTGTGTACGCGTTAGAAAACGATTATTTCATGAGAAATGGGAAGAAGAGTGTTTTTTCTGTTTAGAAGGGGAGAACATACTTTGTATGTTATGCTCGAAAATCCTGTTAGGCATTAATACATTTAATATACAACGAAATTACTCCTTATGTCATAAAAAACATGCTGAATTAGAAGGTAAGACAAATTAAATGTTATTTTTCGTACTATTCCGAAGAAAATGTATGATCTTCACATTTGCATAGTATACTAAATACGACAATATACCTTAAACACGCTGTATTAAAAGGTACGAGGAATTAAATGTTGTTTGTACGTATGATTTCCAAAAGAAATTTATATAAAAAAAGGTATCAAATGTGCGTAGAAAACGAAATATGATTTTCTGAAATTATTTTAGGTCGAGAACGTGCAAATCTATTAAGTAATCTTGATAAACGCCAGAATATTCAAGAAAATAAACGTAGACAACGTGATGGAATATCATTGGCTAGTTAAGCAATTTCTCGCCTGTGATTTAAATCAATTCAATGATGCACAAATAGTAAAGAGGTTTATGATTAAAGCTGCCGAATTAATTTGCCAAATTGAATGAAAGTTTTCGAGTCTCTCACGTTAACCAAGCGCTTTTCTAATAATTCGCCACTGACCGCCTTAGCGATTACGATAAGGTGACGCAGGTCACAGCAGTTCATATTTCCCATCCTACTCTGCAGTCTCCTCTCCTAGTAAACAAACTATTTCAAATCGAGTGCCTCATGTACCCGAAACTTGTGCCCATGTATGCTTTAGAGACTAAAATAATTTATTTTGCATTGCCTAAATGTTTCAATAAGGATTTTATGGAATAATTTATATACGGTATTCCAAACACGTTCATAGAGCCCTTGACGGTTTTTTTTTCTTTGTATAAACACGCTAAAAGTTTTATATCTCACATAAACATTTTTACAATATAAATTTAAGTTCTCATTGCTCTGTAAAACGGTTGTATAAAATAAAACAGTTATTTTAATTTTACATATGAAGGATTTTAAAAATTCCTCTATCCTACATGGTAGATGTTACGCTTCTGATATCTCCTCCGAGGTGACTGTTTACGAGATTTGGAAGAAATAATCAGATAATAATTCTCGCTGGGTTTAGACGATATCGTACGCAATTTCTGAGCCATCAGAGTTTCATATTCTCGTAAAATTTTATTGATATGACTATATAGCACTTGCATATGTACTCAAAGACTAGAGCGTCCCTGCTGTGGCGATTTGGGGTAATAGAGCGGGGGTTATGACATACCGCTGTAGTTACCCATTTTGAAAGCAATGGGATTAAGGAGGTGGGCATTAAAACATAATGCTACTGTAACGTTGGCTGTGGAAGTGAGATATACCACAAGTTTCGGATCCTTCCTTCCAAGATACCTCGCTCACACTAATCCGCTAGTGTGCTGAGGATTTCTCCAATGATAGCTGATAGTACTGCCACTCACAAGCTGCAAATTATAAAATACTTTCATTATTAAATTTAATATAAATATTTCCTTTCGTTATATTTTAATTATTTAAGTTTATGCCAGACTACTGGTGTGGTCTAAGGGTAGCGAGTGAAAATCGTGGTCCAAATTTTCACTATTAATAATAATAATAATAATAATAATAATGATAATAATAATAATTCATTTAGTGTTCTACTCAAGGGTAGGTCTTTCACTGCAAACCCAGCTTTCTCCAATCTTTCCTTTTTTCAGCCTTCCCCTTCGTTTCCTCATAATGATCCATGTATCTTAATGTCGTCTATCATCTAATATATCTTCTTCTGTCCCGAAATCTTCTCCCGTTCACCATTCCTTCCAGTGCATCCTTCAGTAGGCAGTTTCTTCTCAGACAGTGACCTAGTCAATTCCTTTTCCTCTTCCTTATCAGTTTCAGCATCATTCTTTCTTCACCTACTCTTTCCAACACAGCTTTATTTCTTATTGTCTGTTTTCAACGTTCCATTCTTCTCCATATCTACATTTCAAATGCTTCTATTCGCTCCTCTTCACTTCGTCGTAATGTCCATGTTTCTGCCCCCATACAATGCCACACTCCATACAAAGCACTTCACTGATCTCTTCCTTAGTTCTTTCTCCAGACCGCAGAAGATGCTTCTTTTTTCTATTAAAAGCTTCCTTTGCCATTGTTATCCTCCTTTTGACTTCTTGGCAGCAACTCATGTTACTACTTATAGTACATCCCAAATATTTGAAGCTGTCCACTTGCTCTAGTGCCTCACTTAGAATTCGTAAGTTTATCTTCTGTATTTTTCTTCATATGGCCATGGTCTTCTTGTTTGCATTATCTTCATCCCATACTGCTCACAGTTGTCATTTAGCTAGCTTCAATAGCATATCCCCTAGTATCATCTTCTCTTCTGCTAACAACGCCATATCATCAGCAAATCTTATGCACTTTATTCTTCTTCCTCCTACTATCACTCTTTCTATGTTATGGAAACAGTTCTTTACTAAATTCTCCAAGTAGATGTTGAACAGGATTGGTGATAAAGGACATCCTTGACGTACTCCTCTCCCAATTTCACTTCCTTCTGACATTTCTTCCTGACAATCCTATCCTGACAATAGTTGTTACATTTTCCATGGCAGAGTTAAGGCCAACAGGCCTTCTCTTCCACTCAACCAAGATGAAAGCACATAAAGAAAAAAATATATACAAGTATTAAACGCAAGAGAAGTTTTGTCATACGCATTTAATGTAATATGTGTATTTTATGTTATATTTTATGTAAGTATTTGTACAGGGCTATAATATGTATGATTTAATTACAGCTCTAATATACCTTCGGGTAAAATACGGTTCTATAAACTAGGAATTCAATAATAATAACGGAAGAGAAAAAAATTGAGTACATATACATACAATTAAAAAAATCCATAGGAAGTGTACAAATTGTATAATCAGCATTGGTTATATTGAAACAAAATAAAATGCATGCAGTTCTGCATTATGGTACTTTATTCTCCTGCATTGTATTATTATTATTATTATTATTATTATTATTATTATTATTATTATCATTATTATTACTATTATACAGTACAATTGAGAAACCTACACAACGCTGAACTGCACGCATTATATTCTTCACCTGTCATAATTAGGAACATTAAATCCAGATGTTTGAGATGGGCAGGGCATGTAGCACGTATGGGCGAATCCAGAAATGCATATAGAGTGTTTGTTGGGAGGCCGGCGGGAAAAAATACCTTTGAGGAGGACGAGGCGTAGATGGGTGGATAATATTAAAATATATTTGAGGGAGATAGGATATGATGCTAGGAACTGGATTAATCTTGCTCAGGATGGGGACCGATGGTGGGCTTATTTGAGGGCGGCAATGAACATTCGAGTTACCTAAAAGCCATTTGTAGGTTATTATTATTATTATTATTATTATTATTGTTATTATTATTATTATCATTATTTAATCTTGTTTGTAGACAATTCAGATCGATATCCCGAAAACATTCTTCTGTTCTTCATTATATTCATTTTGTTACGCTGTTAACCTGTGTGAAAATATGAAGCCATGAAACACAGAAACCAAAAAATATTAAAAAACTGTACGTTTAACCTTTCACTCCCACACTGCACCTTCAAGGCATGTACAGTAGCCACATTCATGAGAATTACGAGTGCCGGTATATGAAAGGGAATAAAGGTCATAATGTGTATTTGTTTCTGAACGGAACATATTTTACATGAATACATCTCGCCACAATGCTGGACATTCATATTCATAATTTAAAATATCTGAAACTCACGAAGGATTCCATTATTTGTTCCTAAAATAATTTAATTACAGTAACGTTATGCTTTATATTTTTGATATTAATATCTACCTAACACTGATAAGGCGTAGGAAATTAATACTAACGGCGTCATTTTCTCAATGTATAAATATAAAACATCTCCATTGTCATGTACTCTATGCTTGTTTCTCATTTCCGCTATGACTTTCAAACCAATAAATTCGCTCCTGCTTGGTCTACATTGTCTTCTGAGTTTTTGTCAATTTTTCTTCTTTATCTACTTTTCTCTTCCTTTCACTAATACTCTTCAGTCTATTCATCCACATTTTCATCGTTTGTTCTTTTTCGTCGTCAATTTATCGCTTTACACAATCATTATTACTCATCCTATTTCGACCTTAATTTTGTTATATAAAGGAGACTCGGCTAATTCCGCAATCTTAAGAAGTAACTCTATCATATTTTTATTAAAATGTTTATTGAAAAATATTATGAAGGTATGTAGACATGGACGAAACATTTCATTACCAAATGAGATAAAGAGACCTATTAAAATGCAAATATATTTAGTTGTACAGTAAAACTCCAATTATCCGTCATCCTATTAACCGATTGGTGGATTATCCGACTGTATTTCTCTCTCGCAGAAAGAAAAATGAAGTACTGTACATTATACTAGTACGAATTTTTTCTACAGAGTGTTTTTTACAAACCTTTACCCTTACGCATTATGGTCTACTCTTCGAGTAGCCGTACTGTTTAACTTCTATGTAAAATGTATTCTACGAATGTCAAAAGAAAACATGTTGTACTACGGAAAAAAGTGCAAGAAATTGAGTGGTTTAGGAAAAGAGAAAATGTGGTTCATCTCACATCACAATATAAGATAGGAATTTAACTGTGCGCGATTTAGGCTAATGAAGAACAAAATTTAAACTGTATAAAATTTGTAAATCTACAACATGAGACCTCTACTATTCCTATCTTTCTACAGAAGTCGTCACAAGTAGTTTCCTTGGCCATTAAAAATCCGTCGTTGAAAACCACACTTAAATACAATAAATAATTATTTAATAACTGACTTACCGGAAAATCAAATATTAATTAAAAAAAACAGACTTAAATTAGTGAACTTCTGATCTACTACTTAGCGTATTAAAAGTAAAGACCATGAAGGAAATTACAAAAATATTATGTACTTAGTTTATGAAAACTTTTTATGGTACGGATTATCCGATTTTTTCGATTAACCGTTCACTCCACCCCTTTCATTACCACGGATAATAGAGGTTCTACTGTACATACATTACAGTTGAAAAAGAACAACTCGGGTAATTCAGCAACAGTGCGGATAAATCCGCAATAGGACTTGGCTAATTCCGCAGTAGTAAATAATTATGAAATACATTATGAAAGTAAATAAAAGGAACAATTTATATGTAACAATGCTCACTTTCTTCACAGCTGTGTAGCAAAACACGAAAAACAGCCAACTTTCGATGTTTCACTGTATTGCCGACAGAGATGTCGACCAATGTCCTTGATTTCTCTCTATAGCACTGCATTATATTTCGTCCTACTTCGTTGTTATTTCTTCTCTTACTCCGTCGTTATTGCTATTTCATCGTTAATTCTGATTCTGTTTCGTCGTTACTTCTATTTTATATTTCGTCATTTTTCTTTGTTTCGTCGTTATTTCTTCTTCTATCCCGTCGTTACTTCTCGTTCTATTTCGTCGTTACTTTTCGTTTTACTTCGTCTTTACTTCTCTTTTCTATTTCGTCGTTATTTCTTGTCCTATTTCGTCATTATTTCTATTTCTGTTTCGTCGTTATTTCTCGTTTTGTTTCGTCGTCACTTATCATGTTGTTTCATCGTTGCTTCTCGTCCTCTTTCGTCGTTATTTCTCGTCTTGTTTCGTCGTCACTTATCATCCTGTTTCGTTGTTGCTTCTCGTCCTCTTTCGTCGTTATTTCTCGTCTAGTTTCGTCTTTACTTGTCATCCTGTTTTGTCGTTACTTTTTTTCCTAATTTGTCATTATTTCTCTTCCTGTTTCGTCATTATTTCGCGACCTATCTTGTCGTTACTTCTCGTCCCGTTTCTTCGTTACTCGTATTTCTTGTCAAACCTCGTCGCCTATTTTTCCTAAAGCATTATCTAATTTCATCTTTTTGGATATCGGCATCATTTCCTCTTTTGTGAATTAGAAATAAAATTAGGAATTCTTTGCCAAATATTCTTGGACTTTGAATGCATCCACTCTTCATAGGTCGCAATCCATAACTCGTATAGCTGTATATTGCAATAATATATACATCAGCTCTCATTGTACTTTTCTTAGCATAGTGTCTACAATGTACTCATATTACCAATGTATTGCGATGAAATAGTTTCTGTGGTTGAAAATTATATTGAAATTGGGGTTACACTTAACTGTAAATTTCTAGCCGCTCATACGTAGCTCAATATTCGAGATCTCCACATTCAAATATAAATATATAAATTTTTTTACATTTAAACATTTTGCACCAAATATTTATATACAGTACACGACTGTTGTTAAAATGATTCCCTTAACGAAATCAGACTTGTAGGTATAGCTATATGTTATATGTACTAATATAGCCCACTTGCATTATTTCATCATAGTGATTCGATAACGAATTCGAAATGGCTTGTGGATTTACTATTTTGCATACGTCAATCATATGACATTAACAAATGCTTTTATTTGGCTACACAGTCATCGTTTCATGCCCTGTAATACTTTTCGAAACATTGCTCATTGCAGTTTTGTGACAGTGGTTAATATTACTCGGAAATTTATAACTTCAGCAAGGCAGTAAATCTATACATTAAAACTTTCAGATCTACGAAACTTAATTAAAACAATCCGACATGTATAATATGAATCCATATTGAGGGACAGTTTTATTTCATATTCTCTGACATGTCAATATTGCACCTTGTTCTCAATTTAACTAATACGTTGTACCATTCCACAAGTATGTAATATTTATTTTATGAAAGTGATAGATAGATAGATAGATAAGTGCATTTATTGATGCATAATAAATTATACAAACTCATGTACACAAGATCCTTCGCACGAGCTCATACGGCCATTCGTGCTGTAACTATGCACAGTTTGAATCTTCAAAACGAAAATAATGCCTACTAATAATAAAATAGTGAAACAACAGTTATTATTATTACTACCGTTATCATTGATTACCACTATTATAACTAATCTAACTTTATACCAAACTTCACAAAAAATAATACAAATAAAATAAAAGGGAGATATGAAAAACAGACACGCACAGTGTCACACACACACACATATATATATATATATACAGTATAAACAATTCAATTTCTTGTTGAAGCTGCACCAAATAATCCAAATAATAATTATAAAGGTAATACAGTATATAAATAAAAACATACACACGCAATAAAATACAAAATACACAAAAAAAGAAACATTATCTCCTAATTCTATCATTCGCTCAATGTTAATATTACTCATTGCAACACTAATAAATCTTTCTCTTATCCATCGGCTCCCTCCCCCTCGGCCAATTCCACCCTCAACTGTCGAACTTTTGCCAAAAATTTTCCCACACTGTCATAGGATTTAACGTTATTTAATACAGCGTATGTCGCCAAGTGCCCCCTGCTAGATGTAATGAAGGACTCTGGCAGGAATCGTTTCCTCAGAGCTTCTGTGGCTTCACACTCCGACAAAATGTGGTGTGATGTCTCGCCTCTACCGCAAAGAGGACATATTCTCGCCCCCTCTTCGTTGACGATTTTAAGTGCCCTCCAGGCTCCTAGACGGAACCAGATTAAACCCAGTCTACCATCTTTGCTACCTCCATAGAGATATAGTTCGGCCCCCCAATTTGTTTTGATCATCGATTGGATCTCCAGAGCAACCTTATCCCTACATTCCCCTTCTGTTATTTGCCTGTCTATATCCTTCAGGCGTTTCTTGACTTTCCGCCAGACATTTCGCTTGTTCCTGCAATCTTCCGCGATTATAAATCCCATGCCTATTTCTTCCAACCCTCTGCGTAATCTACCTGCCCAGGTTACTTGGTCTCTCCTCTCGAGTTGCTCCCTATAACAGATCGCTCTAATAAGAGACTGATCTCCATGCACAATCCTCAAGTAGTACTTTAAAACTTTTATCTTGCATTCTATTGAGTCTCTATGGCGTCCGAATTCTCTTAGGATTCCGCTGTTAGCCGTTCCCCTCCCCATTCCCGCTATCCGTTTTAAAAAGTCGCTTTGTACCTGGTTAAGCTTTTCCGTTCTTCCCCAACCCCAAATTTCTGCCCCATACGTAATTGTAGATCTAACTACCGCGTTATATACTTTATCTAATAAATTTAGAGAGACTTCCGGGATTTTGTTACGTATCTTCAGCGTTTCTATCGCTTTAATCAATGCCCTATGTTTTGTAGTGTCTATATGTTTATTCCATTTTCCGTTCATCGTCATTGTTACCCCTAAGTAAACAAAACTTTTCACGTTGTTCAGTGCTCGGCCTTCGTATGTCCAAGTCTCCGTTTTACTGTAAACACATCCGTTCTTAAAGGTCATAGTCTTCGTCTTTTCAGTATTTACTTTTAATCCCCAGTCCCTAGAGTATATTTGAAGCTTGTCAAGTCCTTTCTGCAATCCCTTAACACTTTTAGAACATAATGTCAAATCGTCAGCGTATAATAGTACTGGAATATTCACGTCCTCTATGACGGGAGCGTCGATGTCCTCTCGTAACATAATCTCTGCTATATCGTCAATAAACAGGTTAAAAAGCAAGGGGGACAGTATGCAACCTTGTTTCACACCTCTGCGACTGCAAAAGCTTTCAGACACTCTGTTCATGTCGTACTTAACACAAAATTCCACTTTATTATATATCCCCTGAAGCGCCCTAATCATCTTGCCCGACATCCCTTTCATCCATAATTTATACCAAAGCGCTTCTCTCTCCACAGTGTCGAAAGCCTTTCGAAAATCCACGAAAGCGCAGTGCAATTTCCCCCCTTTTCTAGACATTTCTTTCTGTTTCAGTGAATCCAAAATAAATATGTTGTCAACTGTGCTACGACCTTCCATAAAACCCATCTGAAATTTTGAAATTTTGCCATGCCGAGACACCCACCCCTTCATTCTTTCATACAAGATTTTACAATAGATTTTACCCATAGTAGGCAGTAAGGCCACGCCTCTATATGAGTCTGGAGATCCAATCGAACCCTTACTTTTATAGATAGGATGAATGATGGATGTAGCCCAAATTTCCGGGTACTTGCCATACTTAAATAAATCATTAAACACAATTTGCACCCTTTGTACAAATTTATCATTGACAAGAGCAGCCTTAAATATTTCTGATGGCAGACCATCCCAGCCTGGGGCTTTATTATTCTTCAAAGAGGAAACCGCTTTTCTAATTTCTGCCCGTGAAATATCTGCGTCCATCTCCGGAACCTCCGGAAACCCCAATAATTCTTCCGGTCCTATCACTAATCCCCCCCACATCTCTCCTTCCCCATAAACGCCCCTAAAATATTCCCGCCATACTTCTGGTGTAATTTCGTTCCTTACCCATCCCCCACCTCTTATTCTTTTAATAGTGTGCCACATTTCAGATATATCCCCGTTCTCTACCACTCTGCTCAGCTCACCTGCTTTCCTGAGTTCCCAGTTAATCTTTTTGAGCTGAATGATATCTTTGTAATTTCTCCTCAATTGAACATACCTTATCCTACTTTCATCATTCTCCACGCGTCTAAATACCCTTAGGGCTTCTTCAGCCATCTTCTTAGCCACCCTACATTCGTCGTCATACCAGTCATCCCGTTTGCTCCCCTTATTCTTTCTTCGTTCCACCATACTACCCGCTGCCGTTCTTAAAATATTTGTCAGCGTCTCCGCCGATTCCCCCCGCTCCCCCTGAAGCTGTTCATTTAAGTTAGTGAGAAATGTGTCCTGTAGCTCGCTGTTCCATTTATATCTGTTAACAGTTCTGCCCCGGTTTTCCGTCCAAAGTCTTATCTCTTCCTTCTTTGTATTATTTGACTGAACATGAATCTGCAAAACCACAGGTGAGTGCTGTGATTCAATCCTGTCCCCCACCCAGAAATCCGCAATCCTGTCGATTAAGTTCATGCTACACAGTATGTAATCTATCACACTACCTCCGTTCGCGCCTATGAAAGTCAGCTGTCCCTCTAGATCCCTCCCATATTTCCCGTTCATAATTTCTAGATTGAACACGTCACAAAATGCCAATAAATCCCTTCCCTCCCCATTCAGAATCTTATCTTTACTATTTCTATTTGGCCCCCTTTTGTCGTCCTCTTCCGTATTCCCGCCTACTAATGAAATGTTCTCGCGGCCCGTCCTTGAATTTAAGTCACCGAGAACAATGAGCTCCGCCCCTGGAAATTTGGTTGTTAAACTGGAAACGATCTCTGCCAGGTCCTCAAAGAAATGCGGATTAGCATACCGCGAACCGGAAGGCGGCCTATAAGCACCCAAAATCACTAAATCTAATTCACCCACTCTTAATGATACTCCGACAACCCCTTCCAGGCCCGTGTTCAAATTCTTAATATTATCTCCTATGTCCTTTTTTTATGAAAGTGACTATGACGAGGAAGTCAAGTCTGCAGTTTTACTCAGTAAAATAAGCTAAATTGTCTTGTCGAAAAGGCCAAAATGACTAAATTATTAATTAATTAATTAATTAATTAATTAATTCATTCATTCATTCATTCATTCATTCATTCATTCATTCATTCATTTATTTTATTCCATAGATCTTACATGAGCAATGAAGCTTTAAGATGTGGAACAAGTCAAAATTTTACAATATTACAATTACAATTTTTACTAATTTTTATAGTTTTACAAGTTAGTAATTTTCTACAATTTTTACAATTTTGTGCAATTTTTACAATATTTTGCCGAGATGTAGTGAGATGAGGTGAGGTCCGAGGATTCGCCAAAATATTACCCGGCATTTGCCTTTTGGTTTGAGGAAAACCTCGGAAAAACCCAACCAGGTAATCAAATCAAAGGGGGGTAATCTAATCAAAGGGGTTGATGCCAAGGACTCGCCATTACTCCATCCGGCTTCAGTCTCACGGCTGTGGAAAACCTCGGAAGAAACCAAAGACCACAGGGGGATCCAACCCAAGCCCGAACGCAGCTTTGGATCAGCAGCCCAGCGAGTCTGCCGACTGAGCTACATCGATGGCTGTACTAAAAGTATACAATACATAGCCAATCAGATTATTAAATTTACAAACGCAAACGATCATTCATCAGTTGAGCTATATGTATAATACAAAACAATAAGTTAATTAAATTTAAAGCATAAACAATTCAACCAGTTGTGATACACAGAAATTGATAATACATATCATGCAAACTACTTCAAATTACAAACACAAACAATTTATCAATAGAGCTATATATATTACTATTCAATTTAAAGCATATACAATTCATCGGCCAATACTATACAAATATATACAATAAAAAGTAGCATACATTCATTAAATCAATTTACAAGCTTAAACAATTCATCAGTTGACCTATACAGTATACTATTCAATTTACAGCACATACATACTTAAAAGAAATACCCTGTCTGTTATTTTGAGACTTCGATATAATTATTGTAGCTTTTCACACTAAGTCCGAGAAAAAATATTATAGCTTTTTGACAGGAGGATCATTTATTTTTGTAAGTTGAGTCTTGTATATTTTTACTCACAGTTCGTTAATTTTCAGGGAGGATCATGTCTATGGGTTTAGACACAGCCTTTTCTTGGTCTTTAAGGGCCGTATGTATAGACATTCTTAGCGCGGGCTTCCGGTGGATGATCAGCGAACTAACGTTTTTCGTATTCATAAACCAATGTTAGCGATATGATATGATACGAATCCTGTAGAAGTAATCAGTCGATAGCCGGGCTAGTTTAGCACGCTCGTAGCGCGGGCTAGCGAAATGTCTATGAATAGCTAGGTACAGCTTACAGTAGTAAAATTTTGGTAATATTCAACATTTTTTCCTCCATTACTGTATCTTGTAAAATAATGAAAATTAGTGTGTGTAAAACATTGTCCTGCTATATGAAAAACAATATTTTTACTATTAAAAAAAAATACATTTACATTTTATTTTATTTTTTTTCAAAATTCAGTTCACTGTGCAGCGATGAAGCGTTTCCCGCATAACTCAAAAACTATCCAACATTCTGCGATAAAATTGTGTGTGTATTTATGCATGTCATGTCTACAATATGATGCAAGATCACAGTTCTACTTTCATAGATTATCTGATAAAAAATAAATTCATTTTAAAAAATAGTCAAATATCAGTATTTTCTTGTAACACAAAATAAGAAAATATTATTTATTAAGGAATGTAGTTTAAAGAGCATGGCATTGTAAACATGAGTTTCAGCAATAAAATAAAAGAGAGAGAGCATGAAAAAGTTAGCAAGTTTATGAGTTATGAGGGAAACGCTTCATCACTGTACAGTGAACTACCACCGTTATGAATTTTGAAAAAAAAAATATATATATTAATAACTTTTCAAATCGTAAAAATCCTTTTTTCATATAGCAGAAGGACAGTGTTTTACACATACCAACTTTCATTATTGTCCAATATAGCTATAGTAATGGAGGAAAAAAATGTTGAATATTTCCAAAACTTTTACTGCTGTAAGCTGTACCTAACCCCTTAAGTTCTTACGTCTCCGCCTGCCAAAGCACTTTGCTAGCAGGTCGGGGCACGAGAGGTCCTGCGCCCGAGGTTGTGCCAAACCTGTAGCAGCTGTCACCAGTGACCGAGCTTGACATGGCTGCAGTAAGTTACCACATACGAGTCACGTATTGTCACCTCCAAAGGCCGAACCTCTGCTAGCCTTTGCACATGACGCCCGTAGGTCTACTGTGGAATGTTAATATCGGGGAATTGCAGGGAATTAAACAGTCATTGCATCATTATTTGAATTCGAGCTGTAACTTGCATGGAGTGGTCACTCATAACTCTGAAAAATACTATTGCTAAATGTGAAAGAAACGTTTAAATCAGTTAAACAACTTTCACTGATTTCATGTTACATCTGTGTTTTGAAATAAGAAGCAGGTAACTAGACTACGTGACAGAATACATCTACCTCGGCCAACTAATGTTCTTTCACAACAGACGACAAAACGGGATTCAAAGAAGAATCGGAAATGCATGGAAGAAATTTTGGAGCCTCAGTTTCATTCTGACAGAGAAAATTTACAATTTAAAATTTAGAAGCGGAGTCATGAACAGCTGCATCCTTCCAGTTCTCCTACACGGAGTACAGACGTGGTCTCTCATGCAAAGAGAGAGACACACATGCTGAGAAAATGTCGACGGAAAATGGAGAGGAAGATGCTGAACATCACACTCAGACGCAGACTACGTAACGAAGACACAAGAAGACAAACACACCTCAAAGACGCAGCAGAAACGGCCGACAAGCTAAAAATGAAATGGGCAGAACACGTGATACGAGTCAACGAGGACCGGTGGACATACATCCTTACGACATTGGAGCCAAGGATTGGCAAACGAAACCCTGGAAGGCAGAAGACAAGGTGGACAGACGAATTTAGATCAAGATTCGGCTATCTATGATGAAGAAGAGTGAAAGACCGACAATAGTGGAAACTAATCACAAAGTGACTTGCAACCCAAACGTGACTAGTGAACAGTGGACCCTTCAGCGTTAACCCAGACAGCATCTCAAACTATTACATTACGAAAGTGACCATAATTCCCGGAGTGGCTAACCGGGAACTCTTGACCAGCCACCCTGCATAGTCAGGAGGCTCTTGCCCTTCATGGGATTTCGTGGCTAATTCTTAACTCTTAATTGTGTTTTGAAGAAAATATGTATGTATATATGCATTTATTCACACTGCAAATGGGTATATACCCGGTGGCAATGGTAACTGATTACACTCAATAATGACAATTAATAATAAACACAACGAATAAAAATAATAATTAATAATAATGATAAATATAATAATAACAACAATAACAATAAAAAGGAGCATCCTAAATTAAATGAAGCATGATCACTTAAAATAACATTTGAAGTAAATCTAATTTGTATCTTAATCCTAAGTTCGAACTAAGACCCACGAGTGTGACAGGTTTATACCTGCACAAGTATCTTTCGGCACTACACTTATTTCGCTGTCAACTCACCCACTGCACTGATTCTATCCTGATTTCTCTAACACTTCAAGACCATTTCACTGTTCAAATACTTTGCACAGCCACTTCACTGACACAAACACACTTCACTTACACAATAGACTTCATTGACACTACACACTTCACTGACACAACACACTTCCTCACTGATAGAACACTTCAAATAACAAGATATCAATTACACCCTTTAAATAGTGTGTATAATATACTACCGTCTATTAGTAAAGTCCTTAAGCCTATTTTTAAATACATTTTTGGTTATTGGTATCGACAAAATTGAAAACCAGTGGCAAAATATCAGCTATAACAGATGGACGAATAAGAGATTCACCGCTAAATTCTTGTAAGAAGTTTATTCCGAAGGCCAAAATCCTTTTTCGGATTTGGTCTCTCTAGCATTTCCGTCTTCAACCTATTGCATTCTAACACGGAAGTCAAGCGGATTTTCAGCCAGGTAAATATAGTGGTACCGTGCTCTGTGTAGGTTTATTGTGGCATTGATTTGACATGACTGATTTATTGAATCATTAGGGACGAGGAAGATTAAAGTCATATACTTCATCGTAATTAAATGAAAATTGAACTAGATTAATTATTTTTTGTGCTTTTAATTATAAATTAGACATTGAAAACTGAAAATGTCCTGAAATATTAAAAAAAATGGCTAGGAATGTCAGTACTACCTTTTTTCTCAAACTAATGGCTAACTGCCACTTTAAAAAGGCTATATCTAGCTATAAAATGGCTAAATTGGCATCACTGGAAACAACACAACATATTGTATTGATACTGAGTAAGTACTCATGTTACGGGAGAGATTCAAGCTTGCAACCTTAGCTTACACGCATCGTCGAAATCGCATCATAAACTTTCATACCAGATGCATTATATTACAGAAATATTTGCCGTTTAATCATCGACTGAGGAAATCAATATTGAAGCTATAAATTATTTTGTCTTGAAAGAGGTCAGATTAGTTATGCATTACGTCACACTTCTTGTAGAGATTAATGGTATTCTATTTCAACTCCGCACGTCTGCGTTAATGCATTCATCAACTCGACTACTACAATACGACCAGAAAACGATTCTACTAAAAATTCTTACTTCAAGTTAATGACTTCGTATTACCTTTTTATGGCTGGATGTCTACAGATCTTATTTTATTATGTCTTCTCTAGAATCAAATACTGAATTTAGAAGCGTTTGTTTCCAGGAAACGTTGTAAGATTTAATAAAAGTGTAGTTTAAATATTCAATCACCTTTCCTTATTTTAATATCATCCATGACACCTAAATAAAATGATTTTGGTATTTAATTTAATTTATTTAAATAGCTAGCTAGTGAGTACAAATTAAAATTATAAAACAAAAATATTTCTAGCCACTACCGAAAGAGCCAGGCTCGTGTACGGTGTGGCCTTAGCCATAATATAACATAAATTTTACAAGGACAGTTTACTAAATACAATACGTTACTTAATGCAAACCAATAACTAACGCACAAGAGCAAAAAAAAAAGGAGAAAAAGAGAGAAAAAACACATTTAATATAAATTGACAATCAGACAGAAGGCAGTGATATTCAATAAAACATGAATATAGTCGACAGAAATAAAGATAAAAAATACACATGTTTGTTAATATTACATATCATGAATAATTTTATAAATTTCTTTTTTAAAAGCTTCAATTTTAAAATATTTCAAATTTGGAAAATGGTTTGTAGCTTTATTGTAAAGTATTGGGCCGAAACTAGTACCATGTTTAATAGCTGCACTTGTATATTTAGGCTCAATTAATGGGAAAGTAGACTTTTGTCTTCGAGTACGAAATTCATGTCGATTACATTTATGTTTTATTTGATTTCTGTGGTAGTAAGTTAGTAAGTTATATTTATAAATGTCTTCAATATTTAATACTTTAAAATCTGTTTTAATTATATTTGTTGGGTAATCCAAATTTTTGGTTAGAATTTTTTTATTAATCTTCTGTGTAATAAAATTAATGGATTAAGTACAGATGATGTTACTCCACCCCAATTTATTATACCATATTGTACAGGGACATCATTTTAATATTACTTCAATTTTTATTGTACCTGAGTTTTTGAATGTACTTCACTCCCACCCCTTCTACTAGTAAACTTCCAACCGTTCACAATACAGAGCCGAGGGCGCGTAAGCAGTACTGAGTGAGTACAGTACGTTCCAGAAATATGTTCGCGTTTTCCAGGACGAAAGAGCTTTCAATATTGAATCATATTTTCGCACAGGTACTGTCGTCCGTTTGCCTACGTTGCATCCCGGTTTCCACCACCTGCTTCTGTTCGCTCCTCTGTAAACTCTAGTAGCTGGGCTGTCTTAGCTCTTTTCTGAAAACATTAATTTCTGTTAGGAATTGGACGTCTACGTAATATTACACAAGTATTTAAAATAACTTAAATAAAAGGGTCTCGTTAAGTAATTAACTGTCACGTGATTTCCTTCCTTTCTACGACCCTGCGACAAAACCACTTGAACGGACAGTAGATAGCATTTCTGAGTAATTTTATCTTTTCGGATCGGGCAGAAGTGAAGATTGAATTTACAGTACGTAAGGTACTCTTTTATAGAGTAGGTATAGAATTATTTCAACATGAGTTACTCGTACGAAGGACGAAACTGGTAATTGGAATTAGGTACAATAGTCTATAGTGTGATAATATGCACAAAAGAACTGAAGCCTGTATCGAAATGAACGGTCACCATTTTCAAAAATGTGTTTAAATATCCATATTATGATTATTTTTCAATTTAACTTCATTCTCTATATTGTACGCTAATGTGCTGTAGACAGTATAATATACGCTGCATAATGAATACGTTCGCATGGATACCTCAATTCGTGAGTAAAAACACTAAGTGTTAATACTGTACTGTATTTTGATTAAACAAAAATCGTAATGAAAATTATCAAACTCAAAATTGCGATATTTCCTAGTTTACGTAAATGGATGAACTACTTTTCTTCCCTCCTATAACTACTCCAGTCATGGAAGGGGTAGCAAACGGTGTTTCCTGTTTCAATCGTTAATAGAAAGGTATAGCCAGATTAATATTAAAAATGTTAGTAAAAATAAAATGATGTCCCTGTATTAATGATTGTACTAAAGCTAAAAATATTATTCTCAATGCCTCCTTAGTGGTAAAATTTCGAATTATTATGAATTTATAAATTGTTTTTATGTTTTAAAATAAACCATGTAGGGCCAATCATTGATATAATATGAACTTTCATTTTCAATTTTCTTCTTTCCGATCTTCATATAATTGATTATTTATTATTGACTGTTTCATAGTCCATGTTTCACTTCGATAGATTTGCACATGCTACCGAAAATGCTTTATGATGCTTCAACTTTACGTTCATTCTTAATTTATTTTTAAAATATCTTTCTGATATTTGAAGCCGCGAAACCAATAACACCACAAATCCACTTATTGGCACTATATGAGTTGTATATAAGTCGATGGTATTTAGGTAAAAAGGCTGACCCCACAAAATAAAGAGTTTTTAGGCATAACGAAAAGGAAATTTTAATACATTATTATTATTATTATTATTATTATTATTATTATCATTATTAAATATGGGAAATGCGTGTTATTATTCTGTTGAGAAGCTTCTATCATCCAGTCTGCTGTCAAAAAATCTGAAAGTTAGAATTTATAAAACAGTTATATTACCGGTTGTTCTTTATGGTTGTGAAACTTGGACTCTCACTTTGAGAGAAACATAGGTTGAGTGTTTGAGAATAAGGTGCTTAGGAAAATATTTGGGGCTAAGAGGGATGAAGTTACAGGAGAATGGAGAAAGTTACACAACACAGAACTGCACGCATTGTATACTTCACCTGACATAATTAGGAACATAAAATCCAGACGTTTGAGATGGGCAGGGCATGTAGCACGTATAGGCGAATCCAGAAATGCATATAGAGTGTTAGTTGGGAGGCCGGAGGGAAAAAGACCTTTGGGGAGGCCGAGACGTAGGTGGGAAGATAGTATTAAAATGGATTTGAGGGAGGTGGGATATGATGATAGAGACTGGATTGATCTTGCTCAGGATAGGGACCAATGGCGGGCTTATGTGAGTGCGGAAATGAACCTCCGGGTTCCTTAAAAGCCAGTAAGTTATTATTATTATTATTATTATTATTATTATTATTATTAGAAAAATTTGTGTATTCCTACTAAAGAATTTAAACTTCTCAAAATACTCTATACCAAGAATTCTAAATCTCCTTCTTCTATCTCTAGACACCTAAAGAATGCTAATATGCAGAGTTGTGATTTCGATCTATTTAATATATAGTAGTGACCACATTTATTGTTAAGCGATTTAAACTATATTATATGTTCAGTTTATTTTATGCATTTTATTTTTCTATATTAGTTCCACTATATTACCAGTAGGCACCCTTCATCATTATAATCTTTAGTAATAATATACTGGGTGTTCAGTTCAAAGTGTGTCATGGCTCGCTGTATGTCGTCATGTGGCTAGTCGATGAGCCTAGAGAATTCGATCTTCCTACACTTCCGCAAAGGCGAATTACCTATGTGGTAGACAAGTTGCCTAGGAAGTACGGCGTTCATTCTGAAGAGTACGTACTGATACGTACGGTAACGCTGGTAGTGGCAGGAATGTGAACTTTTTAGAAATACGTAGTCTACAGAGGTGAGTTTTTTTTCTTACTGTTGGGATATGGGAGAGAGTCAAAACGATTACTTACGTATTTGTTGACATTAGCTTCGACTGTCAACATGGACACGGAGCATTTGATTTGTATTGTGGAATGTTACCGTACGCAACCGATGATAACAAACACCCTGCGTACGACTTGCCCGAGCAAAACACAGTTCGAAAGAGGTTATGGTAGCACACAGACTTTACAGACCGCCATCTGTTGCTACGACTTTCAAGTTATACCATATACACATTCTCAAGTTCAGATTGAACGCCTTGATTAATAGGCAACTTCTCTGACATAAAAGCTGAAACTTGCTTCAAATCGCTGACTCACAACAGTGACGTCATGACAAATTTTGAAATGAACACCCAGTATTTCTATTTTTTAAGCTGTAATACTGTTATAACTTTGTATTATTTGTTTTTTATTGTACTAATGTGCTGGACTGTTATTGGCCAACGGCTGTGCACTAGCACACAAATATCAATAAATAAATAGGCTAAATATAATAATAATAATAATAATAATAATAATAGTAAATTGATCTCTTTGCTATGGCGATCTGCTCACTTAAGTTGGGTCTTGCAACTAGTGCTAAATAGACGACTCTGATCACCTAATAGCAAATAGATACCGTACTAGGAAATTTTATGTTCCTTCTGGAATTAATGTTTTTTTGTTTAGTCGTTTTCAATTACTTATAATTGTGTTATTTCTTTTTCGTTTCCTTCTCCATTCAACAATTTTGTTGTAAGCTTTGTCTTCTAGGCAGCCTTCAGTTGGAGGAAGCTGAATAAAATTTATTGAAATAAATTATTATTATTATTATTATTATTATTATTATTATTATTATTATTATTATTACCTTATTAGGTGTTTTTCTTAAAACTTACAAGCACTCTTTAAAATCGACTAAAATTATATTAACCGCTCGACTAATCGATTAAAACATCCGGTTAATCAATCAAAATTTTTTGTCGATCGACAGGTCTGAATTCTAGGGTTTCGAAGAATTCACTGTCACTTTTTATTTTATAAATCATAAATTTGTAATAAATTGTTCTCGAAGATTTAAATTACCTAAAGAAGTTTATCAACAAGAATTGTATTAGGCCTATTTTCGTTACTGTACTTAGAATGTCTTGGATATTTACAGCGGAAACAAAGTATTCACATAACAACTGCAAGACAAATAGTTCAGCGTTTGTGTTTTTAGTTTAACTTTCATTGTTTTCCATCCTTTTCTCCCTGTAGTCGCTTGCTAAGTAAGTCCACAGAGAACTACTTGAATAAAACAAACTGCGCATTTAATGTTTCGATCAGCGGTGGCATCTCATGAATACTACATAGCAACGGCTCTGTGTTGATTCCACTAGAATTGCAAATGGTCATTTGGCGATGAAACATTGGTGGATCTATTCGGGACTCGATTTCGTACCCGCACCAGAATGGTAATGATATCCGCCATTGCCTGACAAACATTCGTGGTGGTTGATTAAACCCGGTTTGCCGGTGGTGCACAGACCTGTAAGATAACCACGTCATAGCTCCTGTACAATAACCATGTTAACTCGATGTTCAGACCACCTGCCTGTCCAGGGCAGCGGGTGAGTGGAGTTGGATCCATCAATGTTCGTGCCTCGCAGATATAACTTCCCCTCACTGCCAGATGGAGTAATAGCCAACACGTAATAGTCCTGTTCTGTATGCTCCCTTGAATGGTGTGAAATTTCTTCTTTCGTGTCTGAAATGCATAATTTATATTCTTCGTAATTGTTTTGAATTTCGTAAATTTTCAATGAGGTATTATGGATAACACTCAGGCTCTTATTTCGAATGAATAATGATTGCATAAACATAATACATGTCTCCGAATAAAAATACAATTAACCTATAGTAGTACACTGCTCCGTCGATATAGGAAAGAGTCAAAGCCTGACTACTTAGATACAACACGCGGAACAAGTCTCCTGCAATCGGCAATCATCATGTTTAGGTAGAGCTTGAAAGTCGTGAAATATTATTGACAGTAAAAAAGTCGATCATACAGGAATGGGTATTTAAGAGTTCTTAATTTATTTTAAAAAATTTAATCTGATTCAACGTTAATACTTAACTTAGGCCTATTTACTTATAGCTTTTAAGAAACTCGAAGGTTCATTACCGCCCTCACAAAAGCCCGCCATCGGTCGGTATCCTGTGATTATGTATTCAGTCTCTTTTTTATTATATATATTTATTATTATTATTATTATTATTATTATTATTATTACTATTTTAAAGTTAATACTGATTGTGTATATGTATTCAGTCTCTTTTTTTTACTTTATTATGTTTATTATTATTTTTAAGTTAGTTTTTGTATACCGATATGTATTTTTCTGTATGTGATTTGATCCTGGTTGAGTGGAAGAGAAGGCCTGATGGTCTTAACTCTGGCAGTGAAAATTAAACTATTATTATTATTATTACTATTATTATTATTATTATTATTATTATTATTATTATTATTAGTATTATTAGTCTGAGCAAGATTAATCCAGCCTCTACAATCATATCCCACCTCCCTCAAATCCATTTTAATATTATCCTCCTATCTACGTCTCGGCCTCCCCGAAGGTATTTTTCCCTCCAGCCTTCCAACTAACAATCTATATGCATATCTGGATTCTCCCATACGTGGTACATGTCCTGTCTGGATTTGATGTTCCTTAATATGTCAGTTGAAGAATAAGTACAATGCGTGCAGTTCTGCATTGCGTAATTTTCTCCATTATCCTGTAACTTCATCCCTCTTAGCCCCAAATATTTTCCGAAGTACCTTTTTCTCAAACACCCTTAACCTCTATTCCAATAAAATGTTAATACAAATTAATTTTGTTTACTAGAATATATCCATATATAAAATAATAAATAATTAAATATGTTAATAAACAAATAAAAATAAATGATAAATAAATACGTAAGTAAATACAGAAATGAGATAAATAAGGAAATAAGTAAATGAATGAGGAAAGAAGGAAAGACACAAAGAAAGACAGAAAGAAAGAAAGAAAGAAAGAGGGAAAGAAAGAGAGAAAGAAAGAAAGAGGGAAAGAAACAAACAAACAAAGAGAGAAAGGAAGAAGGAAAGAAAGAGAGAAAGAAACAAACAAACAAAGAGAGAAAGGAAGAAAAAACAAACAAACAAACAAACAAAGAGAGAAAGAAAAAAACAAACAAACAAAGATAGAAAGGAAAAAAGAAACAAAGAAAGAGAGAAAGAAAGAAAGAAACAAAGATAGAAAGGAAAAAAGAAACAAAGAAAAAGAGAAAGAAAGAAACAAACAAAGAAGAGAAAGAAAGAAGAAGAGAGAGAAAGGTAGGAAGAAAGAGAGAAAGAAAGAAACAAAGAAAGAGAAAAAGAAAGAGAGAGAGAAAGAAAAAAACAAACAAACAAAGATAGAAAGGAAAAAAGAAACAAAGAAAGAGAGAAATAAAGAAATAAACAAACAAAGAAAGAAAGGAAGAAAAAACAAACAAACAGAGAGAGAAAGAAAAAACAAACAAACAGAGAGAGAAAGAAAAAACAAACAAACAAAGAGAGAAAGGAAGAAAAAACAAACAAACAAAGATAGAAAGGAAAAAAGACACAAAGAAAGAGAGAAAGAAAGAAACAAACAAACAAAGATAGAAAGGAAAAAAGAAACAAAGAAAGAGAGAAAGAAAGAAAGAAAGAAAGATAGAAACAAACAAACAAAGAGAGAAAGGAAGAAAAACAAACAAACAAACGGAGAGAGAAAGAAAAAACAAACAAAGATAGAAAGGAAAAAAGAAACAAAGAAAGAGAGAAAAAAAGAAACAAACAAACAAACAAAGATAGAAAGGAAAAAAGAAACAAAGAAAGAGAGGAAGAAAGAAACAAACAAACAAAGATAGAAAGGAAAAAAGAAACAAAGAAAGAGAGAAAGAAACAAACAAACAAACAAAGAAGAGAAAGAAAGAAGAAGAGAGAGAAAGGTAGAAAGAAAGAAACAAAGAAAGAGAAAAAGAAAGAGAGAGAAAGAAAGAAACAGAGAAACAAACAAACAAGCAAACAAAGAGAGAAAGAAAGAAAGAAGAAGAGAGAGAAAGGAAGGAAGAAATATTACCTTAAACTCTTCAATTCTTATTTAAGTTTGTATTTTCATGTGTAAGTAAAAATGAATTTCTTTCTTCTTATTTACTGTATCCTTTGATGTCAACGTCGAGAATGAGCAAAGCGATCGCCTTATCAGTAACGTATTGAGTGGTGTTCCTGTAGTGGGAGGAGTCAGCTAGCTTTACAAATTAGAAGTTTCCATAACAGATAATTCTAGCGGAGGGACTCCACTGTACTTATTTGTTATGTGCTGTGGTATCTTATCAGAAATATAGCAAACTAAAGGGTAATACAGAAAGGTTTTTTTCTAAATAGAAATCACAATAAGTAACTCATATGGTGTTAATGAACAGATAATAACATCTCTGAAGATATTCATTTTAGGACTCACATTTATTAGACTTTGTTTTCTCTTGTTTTCATGAAGTCTACCATCTCTCAAAATGTTGAATGATTTTTAACACTCTATATAACTCAACAAGAAATGTAACAAATTTTACTTGTTTTTTTAACTTTTGACTAAAGTTCATATTTTACAGAGTCTGTTAATTATAAACAGTACTTTTTGTTTTGCAATAAAAATCTTTTAAATTGCAACACAACTTGATCACCGAGAACATTTGAAGGAATTTCGACATTTTAGCCACGGTTCAGTCATTATACGGAAATTTGTCACCAATGGAGACAGATGTTTGATTTCAGAAGTGGTCTACTGTATATCGTTTGTGTTAATCAAAGAACCTTCGGGAAAGATATATTCAAATATTTATTATTTTTTTTGCATTGATTTCCATTAAATATATTGATTTTGAATAGTGATGTTGTTGCATTTTGAATGTAAATATACTTAAGTAGTTTAATATAATGAAATATTGATTATATCGGTTGTTTCTACCATCATTGTAAAATGGTGTATTAATTACCACTTCTTATTTGAAATTGCTATAATGAGTACCATTTTTTTCTTCTTTTATCTAATAAAATTATTGTTTTCTGAGTTCCGAAAAAGTCTAGTCGCAATTCATTGTAAAAAAAAAAGAAAAAGAAATGGTCTCTAGAATTTTGATAGCCTGAAAAAGTACCTATAATGTAATGAATGTGCAGAATTTCCAAGAAGGCTTTTGAAGATATATGGGACCCATCTATGCGAGCTGACAGTGGTCACAAACTTCATTGGAAGCTATAGAGTGACGGCCTTCTACAGCGGTTGGCTAAAATCGATACCGGACGACCAAAAATATGTTCCACTACTCTACGGATATTAAATTGAAGTGCTTCGTAGAGTGAACGCGGTTCATTAAGCGTACAGAAGAGATAACAGCCGCATGTATTAGAAATTTTTTTCCGATGACTTCAAAATAAAATGTACCTAGAACCAGTTTTTCGTGCTCAATACAAAATTGACATAGGTTTATTTTAATTTCGTTAAAATAACGTCCACAAATAATATAGACTTCTGAATACGAAAGAAAAGATTTCATAATATACCTCATGTATTAGGTCTTTCGACCTGTTCCGGCCTCTTATAGAAACTAGTCTCTCCATGTCTTCTCTGGTCTTCCTCTATCTCTTCTGCCTTACGATCTATTACTTAAAATCGTCTTTGGGATGCGGTGTTTAGCCATTCCATAATACTTTTTCTGTTTTTCTATAATTAGATTAAGGAAAATGATTCACTATTTTGTTCTATGAAATTACTCGAATATCCATAAAGAAAGTGTTACAAATATGGAATACCATTTTGTTTTGTTTTGTTTTTTTTTTTTTCCTTTTGGAACCTACATGTTCTGAATATTGAACGTAAAGCATCTTCCTGTTTATTGCTGAATGTCCCTGTGAATGGTATACCGGACTTAGAAGTTCATAAAATGTTATACAATATTTAAAAAATAAAATTTCCTCAAAATCACCTAACATATTTTTTTCATAAAAATGGAGGTACAAATATGGAATAGTTTTAACAAGTTACATGATTAGCAAAATTGCAAAATTAAAATAGCCTCTTACTTACTTACTTACTTACTTACTTACTTACTTTCTTACTTACTGGCTTT
The DNA here is from genome assembly GCF_040183065.1 of Periplaneta americana. Taxonomy (NCBI): domain Eukaryota; kingdom Metazoa; phylum Arthropoda; class Insecta; order Blattodea; family Blattidae; genus Periplaneta; species Periplaneta americana. The sequence goes on from NC_091119.1 coordinate 177,371,061, forward strand.
TAAGGAACCCGGAAGTTCATTGCCGCCCTCACATAAGCCCGCCATCGGTCCCTATCCTGAGCAAGATTAATCCAGTCTCTATCATCATATCCCACCTCCCTCAAATCCATTTTAATATTATCTTCCCACTTACGTCTCGGCCTCCCTAAAGGTCTTTTTCCCTCCGGCCTCCCAACTAACACTCTATATGCATTTCTATATTCGCCCATACGTGCTACATGCCCTGCCCATCTCAAACGTCTGGATTTAATGTTCCTAATTATGTCAGGTGAAGAATACAATGCGTGCAATTCTGTGTTGTGTAACTTTCTCCATTCTCCTGTAACTTCATCCCTCTTAGCTCCAAATATTTTCCTAAGCACCTTATTCTCAAACACGCTTGAGCTATGTTCCTTTCTCAAAGGAAAGTCCATGTTTCAGAACCACAAAGAACAACCGGTAATATAACTGTTTTATAAATTTTAACTTTCAGATTTTTTGACAGCAGACTGGATGATAAAAGCTTCTCAACCGAATAATAATAGGCATTTCTCATATTTATTCTGTGTTTAATTTCCTTCCGAGTATCATTTATATTTGTTACTGTTGCTCCAAGATATTTGAATTTTTCCACCTCTTCAAAGGATAAATTTCCAATTTTTATATTTCCATTTCGTACAATATTCTCGTTACGAGACATAATCATATACTTTGTCTTTTCGGGATTTACTTCCAAACCTATCTCATTACTTCCTTCCAGTAAAATTCCCGTGTTTTCCCTAATCGTTTGTGGATTTTCTCCGAACATATTCACTAATAGCCTCTACTAAGAAAATATAGGCATACTACAAAGCAATTTGAATTTTGTACTATTCCTATTTGCAACAGTCACAATTGTAACAATCCTTTTCGTATTCTGCGCGATCAACGTGTGTCCAACTATTGCACATTTTGCATATACCCCATTGTTCTCCACTTGCATCATCAGAAATCTTCATTCACACAACTAGCATTCAGCATCTTCATTAGAAGAAGATTTCCCAACCGTAACACTGAATCCAGATGAATCGTTTCTCACGTCTTTTCGCGAACTTGTTTTATGGCTCTACGTAAGGATTAATTTTTGGTTCTACAGAATTTACCTGTTATGGTAACAATAATTGTTATTATAGGAGAAAAATTTGCTCCGGCGCTGGGGACCGAACCCGGGTCCTTGGTACTACGTACCAAGCGCTCTAACAACTGAGCTACGCCGAAGTTCAATCCACAGCACCAGATCGAATTAGGGACAAAATATAAAGTTTCAGTTTTTACAATACCTGTGTTTTTCTTTTTCTCTTTTTGCTTTTGTACTGACTATTACACTTTTACTACGTCACACTACTTCTGACCAATAAAACGGTACGAAAGGACGTCCTTCAACCAATCATGGCTGCTTATCGCACAATTTTATCGCGTCTCTAGCATTTGTTTAATTTTATCGCGTCCCTAGCATTTGTTTAGTTTTATCACTACCGTAGCATTTGTTTCTTTGTTTGCCAACATTTCAAACTGCACTGGTCTAGACGTCAAAAAACAGAAAATTACAAACCACTCCAATCTATGCACAGCACTTTCAAATATGACTCGCATTGGCATTCAAGAACAAGAATTAATAAAGATCACTGGTCATGTATGATGAGCACCATTCGGAAATCCTGAATAAGTTGAGGGATACACCATGTACATCACCGAGTTCACTTCTTTTACGCACACGTCCAATATAACATCAACTGAACCACCAACCACTAAAACATTCAAATTTGAAAATTGTACTTTCAATAATTGTTTCTTTTAAAATTATTCATGTTTATTTTTTATTTCATCATCGTCAATTAAAATGTTTCTTGTTTATTTCATCACCCCTAACTAAAACTTTTCTAACACTCGTTTATATTATTTAGGTTACGTTATAGCTTCTGCTATAATATGATATTATGAATAGTCACGTATCAGAGATTGTTTAATACTAAGATTTATTGAAAATCATCTGTCAAGTGACGTTGATTACTGGGATCTGGATAATTGAAGTGGAATGCAACTGTTTTAATAACAATGAAACTGAATCAACAAAGCCTTCTCGACCAGTAACTGTCCACAGAGTTCAATGAAGATTCCATAGTTGGCACAACTGATAAGAAAACAACTATTCATAATACACTACTTCCATCTATTAGCGTAATATTTATAATGTTGAGATGGTACAAATTTGAAGACAGTTTTGTATTTTCGTAAGTCAATTAATATTTTATTGTATTTGAATTCTTCGTTAGGCTACTTCTAATCTTTACATACTTTCTTCTAATCGTGTAATAGTCAATTAAATCCCACTCGAGTTTTGATTTTCTCTAGATAAATCAAAACCTCTAGTGAGATTACTGTTGATAATTAATAAAATGGCTATCTCAAATTTTTGTGTAATACCCTCTGGGGCTGCTAGAGTAATTTTTATATAAAGAAACAATATGCATTTGTTTTAGCAATATACTGTATTTCCTTTATTATTATTTCAGTTCATTATATTTAATTGTTATCTAATATCTGTGCTTCTCTGTTTAATGCAAAAGTGTTACATATTTTGCGTCGAATATTTTCGTGTTAGGCAGTGATGTAGGTTATATAGAGCTGTGCGTATTAAATACGTTACAGTTGTATGCAAGTTGTTATGTTATGAATTCTGCTGTGAGTTTACCTTCTATGTAGGTGGAATGCAAGGAAAAGTATATCGTATAAAGGTAAGCAGGAATTCTATTTAAGTTATATATACTTGTAACTTTGGAATCTGACATTACTTTGAGCGAATTCCTCGGATTTCTTGTTACCAAAACTTGTAATTCCTACCGTTCAACAAAGGTCTAGGGAGTTTCGAGCATTAAAGAAGACATGCTATTCCGCTGCTGGACGTGGTATGCCATGCATTCATGTCAACTCCTCTGCATCTCCCAGCGTATGTTGCAGAAGATATTTAATCTCGTTTGCGAAAGGATGGGGAGATGTTATCGAATTACACGTCTACCTAGATTATCTTGACAATTTTTCAACGTAGGATATCCGTAAAGCTTCAACATGATGTTTACAACTCTAAAATGCCTCTCTCTGAGAAATGTCTGCTATTTGAATGGAAATAATTTCCTATCTCGAAAAATAATGCCCTAGTTACATTAAAACACAAAATTACGAACCAAACTCCATTCTTTCAAGGTATATTGTCTGTGAAGAAGGATTTAGGCCCGGTTCCTTCAACATTTGTTATTCCATTTTAACTGCATTTCTTCAACTACTGTTAGTACTAACAGGCTGTTAAAACCTATGTTAATTTAATTTAACTGCCCAATGTCATGCAGTTAAATCATTTAACTCTCTGTTAGCATTGAAGTATCCAATATGGCAGGTATGTTAGATGCTCAACTTTTACATCTTAACTAGCCGTACCCGTGCGCTCCGCTGTACTCGTTAGAAATAAATATGAAGTAATTACATAATTAAAATAGGACATTCGATTCAGGGAACATTCGTGTTTGATACAAGGATAAATCATTTAATACTTACTTACTTACTTACTTACTGGCTTTTAAGGAACCCGTAGGTTCATTGCCGCCCTCACATAAGCCCGCCATTGGTCCCTATCCTGAGCAAGATTAATCCAGAGTCTACCATCATATCCTACCTCCCTCAAATCCATTTTAATATTATCTTCCCATCTACGTCTCGGCCTCCCCAAAGGTCTTTTTCCCTCCGGCCTCCCAACTAACACTCTATATGCATTTCTGGATTCGCCCATACGTGCTACATGTCCTGCCCATCTCAAACGTCTGGATTTCATGTTCCTAATTATGTCAGGTGAAGTATACGATGAATCATTTAATATATCACTTAATTTAAATTGTATTTAAAAACTAAAATGCGATCATTTTGATCCTAAGACCACTCATTTGGTGCAATGACAATTCCTTTAACATGTTTCTTAATTGTTATTACATGCAATCATAGTTTAATGAAGATTGGCATATCATTTATTTTTAATGTGTATATTTTATATTACATGTTATATGTTTCCATTGAATTACGGTAATAACTTAATTTTAACCCTTGTTTTCTACGTCTTCAGTAAATGGCTCTTGGTCCACTATGGTTCTGAACCCTTCAAATAACTTAAATAAAGATACAACATATATAGTGATATGTAATTATATTTCTTTCTTTCGAAAATGTAAGAATTCACGATTGCCTATGTACCATTGCCATGGAATGAATAAATGTGTTTTTTCTTCCTACACAAAAATTTTATATTTTGCACATAGGAGTTACTGCAGGAACAACAACGTTATAATCTGAGTCGGCGGTGAAAATGTATTGTATTGTTATTTTAAAAGTCTTGTATATCCTTAAATATCAGTCCTATCAAAATTTTGCATAGAATAAAACTTATCGGAAATAATTTTTAAAGAAACTTTTGTTATGTAACATTTTTCACAAAAAAAAAAAGCAATAATAAGAGAGATATTTCAATTTATTTAATTCAGGTCATTTTAAATAAAGTACATTTTGAATGCCACAAGGCCTAAAATCTAAGTTACAACGAACTTAATTTATATTTCAATTTTCATCGAAATCCGTTCAGCCATTGTCGTGTGAAAAGGTAACAGACATACAAACAAAAATAAAAAAAAAAGCGATTTTCATTTTCAGGATGGTTAATTATACATGTTAACACCAATTATTTTTGGAAAATCGAAAATTACCAGAAAAAGTTTGGCTACAGATTTATTATTAATATAGATTATTTAGAAAATGATATCCATGAATACATAAACAGAGCGGTATAGGCTATTTTCTGCCAAGCCTCACTTTTCGCTTTCAATTTAAATCCGTTTGTTTGTTTGTTTGTTTTTTCTCAATAATTGCTTTGTACTGCGAAATAATTTCCAGCAGAAGACTTCTCTCGAATAAAGAGAAACTAGCCTCACGATTTCTTTTTGTTGCAGTGTTTTCCATTTCACAACAGTAATACCAATACGCCGCTCCACGTTACTGTGATACAGACGACGGAAAGAAGCAGAAATCAAAACCTGAGAGAACAGAAAGACTTTTATCCTCGCTGAATAAAACAACGGAAACAAGCGAGAATCGCAATTGTCAGACTTCAGAAAACAGAATTGAGCCTATACTTGGTTATATGTTATGGTTAAACTCTAGAATCTCTGGTCCTAACAGAGAGTTAACAAACAGAATGCTAAAATGTGAAATGTAAATTTGAAGAAACGCAATATTTTTAACGGCAATTTATACTTTTAACTTACAGTTAGTTAACAATATGGTAGGTGCATTTTAACAAAGGTTGAAGAAACCGGGCCTTAGTGTTTAATCACGTGATTACAATCGGAGAAAAATTAACCAGAGGCAGGAAGAGCAGGCAAAAATCTCAATGGGATTGGCTCGCCAATTGAAAGTAACCTACAAATACCTGAGATCTGTGTCACCAAGGTAATCTCTTAACGAACTTAATACATTTTAACAATACTCACAGTTTTCTACCGGTGTTTACCTGTTGTGTAGAGATTTAGTATAACAATCTGATACATTTTTTGTGAATAATTTAAGCTAATCGGTACCACAAAACATTCAGGCTATTACTATTTCATGTTTAGAAATGAAGTCACTCTATATAAATTAAGAAATTAAATATCAATAAATAATATATTGCAGTCTTGGTTACTTACTTACTTACGAATGATTTTTAAGGAACCCGCAGGTTCAGTGCCACCCTCACATAAGCTCGCCATCGGTCCCTATCCCGTGCAAGATTAATCCAGTCTCAATCATCATATCCCACCTCCCTCAAATCTATTTTAATATTATCCTCCCATCTAATCTCGGCCTCCCCAAAGGTCTTTATCCCTCCGGTCTCCCAACTAACACTCTGTATGCATTTCTGGATTCACCCATACGTGCTACATGTCCTGCCCATCTCAAACGTCAGGATTTAATGTTCCTAATTATGTCAGGTGAAGAATATAATGACTGCAGTTCTGCGTTGTGTAACTTTCTCCATTCTCCTGCAACTTCATCCCTCTTAGATCCAATTTTTTCCTAGGCACCTTATTCTCTAACATCCTTAATCTCTGTTCCTCTTTCAAAGTAAGAGTCCAAACTTCACAATCATACAGAACAACTATGTAGTAATATAGGCTAACTGTTTTATAAATTCCGGATTTCATATCTTTTGACAGCAGACTAGATGATAAAATCTTCTCAACCGAATAATAACACGCATTTCCCATATTTATTCTGCGTTTAATTTCCTCCCGAGTATCCTTTATATTTGTTGCTGTTGCTCCAAGATATTTGAATTTTTCCACCTCTTCGAAAGATAAGTCTCCAATTTTTATACTTCCATTTCGTACAATATTCTCGTCACGAGACATAATCATATATTTTGTCTTTTCGGGATTTACTTTCAAACCTATCGCTTTACTTGCTTAAAGTAAAATTTCCGTGTTTTCCCTAATCGTTTGTGGATTTTTTCCTAACATATTAACGTAACCCGTTTAATTCCAAACCCTGTCTGTTGTCCTGAATTTTTCAAATGTCGTATTCTAGAGCGAAGTTAAAAAATAAAGGAGATAGTGTATCTTCTTGCTTTAGCCCGCAGTGAATTGGAAAAGCATCAGACAGAAACTGGCCTATACGGACTTGCTGTCTTGTTTAGCTTACCGAATTGCTAAGTGATTTATTTATTCTCAAATTAGAATAACAAATACAATTCTTTAACAATTTAACGTTTTTGGCATTGAATATTCCATCTTCAGATCGCAAGAAATGGTATTAACAAAATATGAACACTTTAAAAGCTAATATACATTGGATGTCACGATTTTAAACAAATGTCAAATGTTAAAATATGAATTGAACATAATAATTTATAAATTAATATTATACCTGTTGATATAATTCTTCATTAGTGTTAATAGCTATATGAACAATCGCATATAGAATATATCAGACAAATTCCTTAGAAAGAATCCAGTATAGGGCAGCTAAATTTGTTAAAGGTAAAAGAGAAGATGGAAACGATACGATAAAAGAACTTAAATGGGAAACTTTGGAAAACAGACGTAGGAAAACTAGAATGACATCATTGTATAGAGCACATCTAGGTCAGAAAGCATGGGTAGACATAACGGCTCGGTTAGAAAAGCCAACGTACTATGGTAGGAACGATCATGATTTTAAAATCAAATGTAGGAAACAGAAAACGGATGTAGGTAAATTCTCATTTTTAAATAGAACTATAAATGAATGGAATGACCTACCTGCAGGGGTCTTTGAGGGCTGTCGTTCCTTAAGGAGATTCAAGAATAATTTAAAAAGTTGTGTATAAAGTGCAAATTAAAGTTAAGGTGACATTCAACATTTAATTTTTTAAGGTGACATGTATTTATCTAGCCTGACGAGTTTACTTCCTTGGTTTGAATTGTAAATTATTTAAAAATAGAGTGTAAGAGGGCCTTAGACTAGAAATGTTTAGTTTAAATGTAGTTCTGTTTATAAGTATGCATAAGGATGTAATTATTTGACTTATTTGAACTGTTGTATCAGTGAAGCGAGGTGAGTCAGTGAAGTTATGGTTTTACACTGCAGTGAATAGTTCCGATCAGTGATAATTTATAGCGTCAATGAAATGTGTGCTAAAGTGTCAGTGAAATGCGTCATAGTGCCACTACAGGGAATGAGATGAGAGTAAAGTGAAAGACTATTGAAACTTATGTAGGGCCTATACATAATTATGTAGGTTGTATTGTAAAATTAGGTATTTTATTTTATGTTTTATTATTATTGTGTTAAATTGTATTGTGTATTATTATTGTATTGTGTATAAAATTGTGTATGTGTTGTAAAATTGTATTGTGTATTGTAAATTTTATTGTGTATTGCTTATCATTTTATTGTGTATTGTTAATATTGTATATACCACTGCCACCGGGTGCTTGCCCACTTGCAGTGTAAATAAATACATACATACGGGAACTCACCTCTTTATCTGTATATTCCAAGGGGCCCTACCGACTATAATGTAAATCCATATCCGTGTTAATACGCGTCAAGTATAGAGTTCATCACTCAACGTGGAGAAACAGTTTGTTCAACACACGTACTGTACAATCTGTTATGTAGCCTAGTTTTGTTTGACAGCCGGTTTATTTGCTTAGCAAATGAGTTGATTAATTATGAAGCTGATTTTATAATTAGCTAATAAATTATGTAGATTACTATTAGTGAATTAGACATTAATACTGGCAGTGCTTTAATTAGTTATGTAGAGTTTTGTGTATGAATTATTAAATGCGATATGTTAACTATTACATTAAATATTTAGTTACTTGAGAGGACTACATACTTTATAAAGCATAGAGTGAGAGCTTGTGTTTCTATAAAATAGAAAATAAAACTTATGTTTCTGAATAAAATATGGTTATTAGAGTCATACTAATGGCTGTCGTTAAAGTAGTAAAAGTAAGAAGTTTACATGCAGATTATGCAACTCAGAACTGGTTACATGTTCATACTGACAGATTGTCGTCTGATTTAAAATCAGGCGCTACAGAGAACTCGGAATTTAGAAAATACCATTGGGAATACAGACGTCTTCTTCGCATATATTCACCGACTTTGTAATGTAACTTAAATGGGTTATTTACGTATTTCTAACGTATGAAATATATATGATATGCGTAAATCAGTTCGTGATTTAAGACGGCGTTTATTCCGTCGAATCCTTCCGGTCCCTCCAGTTCATACTCCTGGACAAGACAATCAACAGAAGACTCAAATTCGAAGTACTACAAACCTGCGTCTACCCAACACTACTTTATGGATGCCAATCATGGCCGACAACAAACAGACAGATGAATGCGCTAGAAATATGCCAAAGGAGAATGGAACGAAAGATATTGGGAATAACTATGAGAGACAAAGAATTTCCAATGATTCTCTGTCCCAAATGGCATCAACAACAAACGTCACACAAAGAGCAAACAAATTGAAGTGGAAGTGGGGAGGCCACATCGCGCGGATGAAAGACGAAAGATGGACATACAGAGCCACCATGTGGGACCCGCGCATAGGAGACCGGCACAGAGGCAGACCAAGGAAGAGGTGGGCAGACTTCTACACAACACAAGCAGGTCAGCAATGGTCCAGAATAGCAAGAAGCAGGGGAACATGGAGAACAATTGGAAGTCGGATACAAATGAAGACAGTGCCAGCCACATTAACATCCCAAGTTGACTCAGTGATAGTGCATTCAATATAATCGAAGTGTTAGTGAAATCAAATTAATCAAAGTGACAGCGAAATCAACTCCAACCAGACAAAGAAACACTAGACACAACCTAACGCGGAGTAGCTCAACGCGTTAGTGAAACAGAGCTACCCTCTAGCAGGAGGCCTTTGCCCTTTAAGGGACACATTACGCTATTATTATTATTATTATTATTATTATTATTATTATTATTATTATTATTATTATTATTCCGGCTGATCCCGGCCACCTAGTCACTCATAACGAGTACACCTCAGCACATGTGTGGACTTCAGTCCTACGTTTATAGACATCTATGACGTAGTGCAGAGGGCGGCCACTAGAGGGAACTCAAGAGTTGGAACTTAAACTGAGACTATTCTGTCCGGCACCGGGATGGGTATCCAGTGTGGCTTAGTGGATAAAGCATCAGCACGTAGAGCTGAAAACCCGGGTTCAAATCCCGGTGCCGGAGAGAATTTTTCTCCGTTCCATTACTCTTTTCATCGTATGATTACGCAGAATATCTGCATGGAAATATCATATGTACTTCGGTACATTAAAATATATATAATATGCGTAAATCACTTCGTCATTTAAGACGGCGCTTATTCCGTCGGATCCCGGCCAACTAGTCACTCATAACGAGTGCACCTCAACACATGTGTGGACTTCAGTCCTACGTTCATAGACATCTATGGCGTAGTGCAGAGGGCGGCCACTAGAGGGAACCCAAGAGTTGGAACTTAAACTGAGACGATTCTGTCCGGCACCGGGATGGATATCCGGTGTGGCTTAGTGGATAAAGCATCAGCACGTAGAGCTGAAAACACGGGTTCAAATCCCTGTGCTGGAGAGAATTTTTCTCCGTTCCATTGCTCTTTCATCGTATGATGACGCAGAATATCTGCATGGAAATATCATATGTACTTTGGTACATTAAAATAATATATATGATATGCGTAAATCACTTTGTGATTTAAGACGGCGCTTATTCCGTCGGATCCCGGCCAACTAGTCACTCATAACGCATGCACTTCAGCACATGTGTGGACTTCGGTCCTACGTTCATAGACATCTATGACGTAGTGCAGAGGGCGGCCACTAGAGGCAACCTAAGAGTTGGAACTTAAACTGAGACGATTCTGTCCGGCGCCGGGATGGGTATTCGGTGTGGCTTAGTGGATAAAGCATCAGCATGTAGAGCTGAAAACCCGGGTTCAAATCCCGGTGCCGGAGAGAATTTTTCTCCGTTCCATTACTCTTTCATCGTCTAACGAAAAAGATGGACCCAAATTCATTAATTTGTATTTCACGACATAGGCTACAACTTGGGCATGAACAGTCTACATACTGAACGAAAGAGGAAGTTCCGAAGTTTTGTTTTCCACCGCTTGGGCAGTGATAGTTGCGTAAACGGCCGCTAGGGTACTCGCGCCAATAGGCAGGCATTTCGTGTCAATTACAAGTTCCTACCGCGCTTAATATTTAGCGATGAAGCTACGTTCCACCTTAGTGGAAAATTGAATAGACACCACGTTCGCATAATGAGGCCTGCAAAATCCTCGTACAACATTGCAACATGAGAGAGACTCGGCGAAGCTAAACGTGTTCTATGCCTTATCACGGAGAAAAGTCTGTTTTGCTGAAAACACTGTAAGTGGAATAACATACCTGGACATGTTGGAACAATGGCATTTTCCTCAACTTTCCGAAGATTCACAAGACTTCATTCTCCAACAGGATGGAGCTCCGCCCCATTGGCATCGTGATGTCCGAGGATTTTTAAAGCAATCTCTTCCTCAACGATGGATAGGTCGCATGGGAAATCAAGACCTGGCTCTACACTTCTGGCCATCGAGATCTCCTGATCTCACGCCATGTGATTTTTCTTGTGGGGCTATGTTAAGGAGGCTGTTTACGTCCCACCTCTACTAGCAACTCTAGCCGAAGTGCCGAACCGTGTCACTGTTGCGGTGAACTCAGTAACACAAGACATGCTTCTTCGCGTGTGAAACAGGTTTGGCTACCGCTTAGATGTTTGCCGTGTAGCAGAGGGGAGACACATTGAACATTTATAACCTGTGTTAAAAAACTTAGAAACTTCCTCATTTTATTAGTATGTAGATTGTTCATGTCCAATTTATACTTCATTAAATACAAATTAATGAAATTGGGTCCATCTTTTAGAATAACCCTGTATATAAAAAGTAAATCTATTCCATTTATTCGGATATTGAAGGTACAAATTTAATAAATGAATGTATGTCCATTTATAAGCAATATAAATCGTTTATAAAAATTTGGTCAGAATTGCGATTTTTTTATTTATACGAGGGAAAGTCAAAAAGTAACCTTAATAATTGTTTTATTAATTGAATATGTACAATAATAGTACATTATGCAACGAGCCTATAATGATAGTAATTAAGACGCAGGTATGGATTTTTATGAAACGAGCGTAAGCGAGTTTCATAATATTCATATGAGCGTCTTAATTACCATCAAAGGCAAGTTTCATGCGACTCTTTATGTTCGACCATACTTCTAACTTGAAATTATTCAGATGTATACATTTTATTTGTATCCGACAAGATCAGAAGTGACCTTGTTCTAGGTCGTGAATTGTGAGATGTGAGCAGACGCGAAAGTATTAATTTTTTCCGAGGAACAATAATGTCATTGACCTTGATGTAATCCCGTTAAACTTGATATAACCTTGATTATTGAATTCGACATTGAAAAACGAGATGACAAATTGAATTTATTTGAATATTATTTACAATTAACGCTAATTATTATAGTAACAGAGCATAACCTTCTGCGACAGTATTGGATTTCCAGCCTCCGTGACTTTTCGCTAATTCTCTTTCGATTGCATATCCGAGAATAATCGATACTTGCGGTTTTATAACGGTACAAAGCTGACTTGTCATTGGCTGAACACCTGTAAGCTGAGTTGTCATTGGCTGAACACCTGTACTTTAATGAGTAGTTGTACTTTAATGACATGCATTAAAGGACTGCTACCAGGTGTATAATTACTACATTTCGACATGGTCGAGCATAAAACTACAAACACTTCATCACTTTTAACATAATATGACAGGAACACTTGCATTGAACGTAGTTGGGACAATGTTGAAAAGTGATGGAGTGTTTGTAGTCTTATTGCACATATTCAATTAATAAAACAATGTATTTAGGCTACCTTTTGACCCTCCCTCGTGTTATCACAAAATTTTAATCGATGTAATCCAATAACATTTAAAGACAATGAAATAAGGATAGTTGGGAAGTAATCTTCCTATAATTTATCCGCGCCTAATGCTACCTTTAGTATGTTGTGAGGAAATTTTAGATTTATGCAAAAAGAAAAGTAATTTTTCTTGAATTTGGTGTAAAAATAAACAAATTATGCAAAATTACAACTTTGTATTGTAATGCTTCTAAAAGATATAAGATGCAAATTCATATTCATCTTATTTTTATCACAGTGCAGCCACCTTATGAAATAAAGTTTCAGCTACATAGACGAAAAAAATCTGATTTATAAAGCAAATAGTTTTGAAAATAACTTCATTAGAGTGAAAGCTTGTGAAACAAAAACCGTCTTGCAATTGAGTGTCTACCAGTAACGAAAGTAACCGAAAGGTAACTAATTTAAGCAACTGGTAACGAAATAACGAAAAATAACGGATTTAAAAGACTCGATTGATCATGAGTAACGAAATTTCGCGTGTTTATATTTCACTTATGTAATTTTGCCTAAGGTGGAACGCAAACAGCGCAGTTGCAAAAAGAAATGTTAGACGAAAGAGCTGAGGAAGTGTTGAAGTCCATTCAATTGAAGATTTTTTTTTATTTTAGTAGGTTATTTTACGACGTTTTATCAACATCTTAGGTTATTTAGCGTCTGAATGAGATGAAGGTGATAATGCCGGTGAAATGAGTCCGGGATCCAGCACCGAAAGTTACCCAGCATTTGCTCATATTTGGTTGAGGAAAAACCCGGAAAAAACCTCAACCAGGTAACTTGCCCCGACCGGGAATCGAACCCGGGCCACCTGGTTTCGCTGCCAGACGCGCTGACCGTTACTCCACAGGTGTGGACTCAATTGAAGATCAGAGAACTTAACAAACAAGTCTTATGACAGATCATAAGATGACTGAAGTGTGATTAGTTTTTTTTTTCAAAGTGCTTCTGGGTAATAAAATTATTAAGTTGTGTTAATTGAAAAGTATCAAATTTTTGTTCACATTTTCGGTAGCCACTCTGAACAAAATGCGTTAACCTATTTTTTATGCTTCTTAAATTTACAGAGGAATTATGTCTTTTGTCATGGAACTGTTAAAATACTGTGAATCCTTGTTACATTTCAGAATATTTCACTTATTGCAGCAATGTTGGCAGAGTTGCAAAATCCCCCAGGAATGGAAAAAGCGGAAGTGGTATCGATATTCAAAAAAGGCAATTGTAAAGAATGCAAAAATTATAGAGGAATTATTCTTATTAATACTATATACAAGTTACATAGTACTAGAATTCTAAATAGAGGACTGAAAGTATTAGTAGAAACTCTTATAGGAGAAGAACAAAATCGTTTTGGAACTGGAAGTTATACAATAAACAATATATTCGTATTACAGCAGATATTTGAGAAAAAGAAAAAAAATCAACTTAGAGACACATGTTACTTTGATTGATTTCGAGAAGGCCTTCGTTAGAGTAAACAGATTTAAATTATGGACCATAATAAGAATATTACAAAATATGTATCATAACACTAGAATTGTAATAAATAACGGAAAGAAAAGAATAGAAGAAGTCCTAATAAATAAAGGCATGAGACAAGACTGTAATATTTTCACCTACTCTTTTTAATATCTACATAAATGATATCATCCAAAATTAGAGAAAAATTTTAATAAAGTGATCAATTTAAACAACATTGAAAATTTGAATATTTTACTATAAGCAGATGATGTAGCCTATTACATACAAAAGAATAAGACTTACAATATTCTCCACATCACCTAAACAAACTATGCAAACAGTGAGTTATGGTTTCAAAATCTCAAAAGACAAAGTTATCTGTAAGGTCAAAAATAATTCTAGAACATAGAACTATATAACAAGTCTCAAACTTCATATATATCTAGATTGCGAATTTACTACAGAATTTGAAAGAAAAAAAAAATACATTTCTACAAAGTTGTCAAAATTTCAATAAGTATGCGGCACAATTCACAAGACGTTAAAACGATAAACAAGAAAAGAAACAAGAATAAAATTCTATAAAATAGTGGCTGTTGCTTTACTTCTGCTTGGTAGCGAAACTTGGGAGATTAATAAGAAAATTAATGGTAGAATTCAAAGTGCAGAAATAACTTTTTTTAGAAGGACCAATGACTCTTCAAGACTGGATCACAGATATATTCCATACATGATAAAGTCCAACAGTATTGAAATAATTGGAAACAATACCTATATTGTATAGATCAAACAAAACTTCCAAAATTAACATACCAATACACACCATCAGGATATCGAGATATAGGAAGACACAAGAAGTGATGGGAAGAAATGCTGTGAAGACGAAACAGGCGTTTTGCCTAAACCGTGTAGTGAAGAAGAAGAAGAAGAAGATTATGTCTTTTGTTACTAATTAATTTTCGAGGACTTTATCTAAGAAAAAAATTGACTGTGATACGTTACGCTGAATCCCTTTAAATTGCTTAACGAGGTTAGAAGGTTTCTTTAAAAACATAAAGGCTTTTGAACCTAATTCCAGTAGAGAATCCTTTCTCCTAGATATAAACCAGTCCGTGGTACATGCATTATGTATTGGTGCATTACACAAAAACATAAGAACTCCATTAACCCCGGGTTTATTTTCGAAAACAGAAATAAAAATACGAAGCGTTGTACAACCATCCGCTGTATCATAGCGCTGAAAACGGAGGATCATTGAATCGTGAAGCAGATCCAGGATAATTCCGCTGTAGGATATTCCAATGACCAGCGTCCGTATCCTATTATGTCCCGAACAGTACGTGACCATATTTTAAAGTCAGACTTTGGGGCAGCAGCGGGCTGCACAATGCGAAAACACGGCGGAAGTTTATGTGGGTGTCATTTACAGACTTGGCGGACAGCGAGCGTGCTGGCAATGGCAGCGCCTGGCCGGCTGCAACCAGCAGCTCCCTGCAACTTATACCCACCCGCAGCTACGACTACTACAACCAAACTATAAATAGCAGAGTATTATATAATGTTGAGTGCGTACGACGAGGTGTGCTTTCCAGCACATGAGAAAGCAACAGGAATCGAGATTTCATTGCCACCATTAAAATATATCTCTGCTAACAACGTTTATTTGTTTTGCCAGAATTTTTACTGTCGTTCGCGTGATTAAAAATGGGGCATTCATTTGATTTATTTCTATTTTTCCACAAATCTAATTAAATTTATTTATTACCTACAATTTCTTTCTTAGCGGTTGTTGACGATTTAAATAATTAAAACTTGATACAGGGTTCATTTGTATCTTCGCTTATGACAGTGATGTCAATTGATGCCCATAGGAGCAAGCAAGCGCTTTAGAGCTCAGGAGAGACTGAGCGCTTTATAGCGGAAAGGAAAGAGACAGACGAAAGTGGTGATATATGCAGCTTGATCGAGCTTTACTCAGGGATAGCCAGCGCTGATTCAATAGATAAAGGGAAGAGAAGGTATTAAAACTGTATCCATGTTAATTTATAGATTTGTCTGAGAAGTATAAGTGTATTATATGAATGTAAGTTTTAATTTTAATGTTAATTTTTCACAAGTTTCATTTTTATTCGAAATAAATTTCTCAACTTCTTTCATAGAAAAGTGAAATTTTCAGATATAGGCCTATTTATTTAATAGCCTTACAGAATGTTTTCGTAAATCTAATATACCGTAAATACGTATTACTGAAGATAGTGTATTGAAAATTTTGAAAATATTCGCATGGAAGTTGTTTGTAAGGAAATGAATTAACAAAGAAACTACTTTTACATCATAAGCAAAAGATATGTGCCCATGTGTTGTAAAAATGTCAGCTCTACAGCTTCAGGACATTACGAGAAAATAATTTAATATTCTGATGTTAGGAAGTTGCTAATCAATATCAGCTTAAAAGCATAATACGATAAGAGTTTTGTTATGGAATATTAGATACACTTAAAACATATAAAGCACCTAGGTAACTTTGCCTTGTATTGTAATATTGTTTTGATTAGTTTATTGATTACTTTTATAAGGCTGAAGATACCATCAATATAAATTCCAACTTATCATGTCATACTCAATCTCTTTTTTTTTGGGGGGGGGGAGGGATATCACTTTCTTTATGATTGATGTATTTCACCAATTTAGTACAGTATAGTTGTACTACTATAGAATTTATGTGAATATTTCTTCTTAACTCATTATTATGTTATTAACGTTTAAAACACAACTGCAATATTAAGAAATTGGTATTAGTACTTTTGTTTTACAGACAATATAGATAATATTAAACAGGAAGACGCCATATAAAAATAATGACATAAAATTTCACGTTCCGTTTGAAGTTTGTGCACCACTGTTTTCTTAATCCAACAGGCTGCTTATTCATATACACAACCCTTCTTATTTCCAAATTTAGCGCTTGATGCCCGCGCACGACGTCAAGGTCAGAAAAATGCGCTTGCTTTGACATCACTGGGTTATGAGGTTGTCCATTGTCAGTGTTGGAAAATATTTAGTTATGTTTGGCAAAATAATTGTTCAAATGTAAAAGATTAAGATGTACGAGCTACACTCCCATTTCAATTGAATATTTAACAGAACGTAAACAATAATGATGCTTATTTCACGTTATGAAAAACAAAATGTTAAAGCATCTAAAACTCCACAGTCAAAAATAGAAAATAGTATAATATGTTTTTCTTTACGTTAAACGAATAAAAATAAAAATATTATTTTTTAATTCTTCGATTTAATTTCTATTAACTATTACGTGAACACAGGCAATAACAAAGCTTATTTTAGGTTGGCAAATCCTTTGTCGTTCTGCAAACATTTCCTTCAGCAAATTACATATATTTCCCTTCTGCTGCAATTATTTACATAGTAACCGGTGAACGTACGTACGAAAATTACATTTTCCGAACTGTATGTAAATGCAATTGTTTGTATTAAGTTTACATTTCTCGTCGTCTCCTCCATCCCTATTACAATCACACGCGATGTTCAGAGATGTTCAGGGTATTTAGGGCTACGTATATCTGGCTGTCTCCAGGCAATAACCTTTACAGCGTTGTCAGAGTGCATTACTCTTTAAAATTCCTTTGCAAATTGAAACGTTACATTTGTTCGGATCCAATTTCTGCACAATTAAAGAACAAAACTAAAATTCTTTCAATTATTTATTATCATAATGCACTGTCCTCTTGAATTGACTGAGTATATTGGGAATTAATTCAGTAGCTTCCACAAAATACGCTATGAAATGTTTCATGTAATATATATATTTTTTTTTCTAAAAAGGAAGGAAAAAAAAGAAAAATTTAAATATCTCAAAGAATGATCCTTTGAAATTAATGACATTACTTACGGTTCATTCTTTATATCTACCAGATAGACGATTGTTCCCAAAACTATATGAAAACGTATTATCAAGAATGATTCATAGTAAGTGAAAGCATCAACGGATGTAAAGATAAAAATGACATGACATAAGGGAGAATTGCATAATCATTCGCCAAAAATGAAGTATTCTTATCATTTTCGTAAATTTTACAGCTTGTAGAGTTTGCCTGTGAATTTCATTACCAGAACGAGTGCACTAAGCGTTAAGTATTTAACGTTTGATGCACACATTACGAGTATACGAAGGGATATTTTTTTAAGAATGAACCGAGTTACTGTATGTAAGTCGTCTAGAATCAAACTACACTTCCTCCAAATTATGAAATATGGGATTAAGATGTGTTTCAGAGCACAGTTTTGGAGGATATGTTCGTTTGGAGTAAAACGGGAATTTATCTCTCTTGACTTTAGTAACAAAGTCACCGTTTGGAATCTAACTGCACTGGTTTCTCATTTTTTGTGACAAATCAGATTTTTGGATAGCCCTAAAGTGCATTTTGATACTAGATAACTCATATGCCGATTAATATGAGAGAATAGAAAGCGAATGGGAATAATGCAAGTGTGGCAATATTTACTACTACTACTACTACTACTACTACTACTACTACTACTACTACTACTACTACCACTATCACTACCAACACCACCACAACTACCACCATCACCACCACTACCACTACCACTACTAATCATTCCTACTGCCATTTAATGCCGATTTTCTGTAAAAGTGGGAGCCTTAACTTCTCGCCACTCTCTGGGCCTATTTGGCCTGTCATTGGGTAGACTTTACCTCTACCATCACTACTACTACTATCACTGCCACTACAGCAACTACTACTACTATCACTGTTACTACCACCACTTCTGCTATTATCACTGCCACTACCATCACTACTACTACTATCACTGCCACTACAGCAACTACTACTACTATCACTGCTACTACCACCACTTCTGCTATTATCACTGCCGCTACCACCACTACTACTACCAATACTACTACTATCAGTGCCATTATCACCACTATTACTATCAATACTACTACTACTACTATCACCACCACTTCTACTACTTATACTACCAATAATACTACTACTACCACACTACTACCACTACTACTACCACTTCTACTACTCATACTACCACTACTACTACTACTATTGCTACTGCTACTGCTATCACTATTACTGCTGCTAACACCACTGCAGTCCACACATGTGGAGTAACCAGCCGCGAAAACAGGTGGCCCGGGTTCGATTCCCGGTTGGGGCAAGTTATGTGGTTGAGGTTTTTTCCGGGATTTTCCCTCAACCCAATATGGACAAATGCTGGGTAACTTTCGGTGCTGGACCCCGGATTCATTTCACCGGCATTATCACCTTCATCTTATTCAGACGCTAAATAACCTGAGATGTTGATAAAGCGTCGTAAAATAACCTAATAAAATAAATAAAAAAAAACACTGCTACTACTAAAAGTGCCACCACCATCACTACTACTACTATCACTGCCACTACAACTACTACTACTATCACTGCTACTACCACCACTTTTACTATTATCTCTGCCATTACCACCACTACTACTACCACTACTACTACTACTTCTACTATCACTGCCACTACCACCAATACTACAACCACTACTACTACTACTATCAGTGCCACTACCACCACTATTACTGCCAATACTACTACTACTATCACTGTCACTACGACCAATACTACTATCACCACTACTACTACAACTACTATCACTGCCATTACCACCAATACTACTATTATTATCACTGCCACTACCACCACTATTACTACCAATACTACTACTACTACTACTACTACTACTACTACTACTACTACTACTACTACTACTACTACACATTCAGTACTTTCTTTCATTCATTTTTCACAGAAATCAACAAATATCTTAGTTTTTATTGAACAATTACATAAAGAGGTTGTAATTCCTTTCTTAATATAAAGCTACAGAGGAGGGTTTGAGGAACTTTATCTATATAACTGCTTTCTGGAGGCGAGCCTCTCAAATAGCTATTTTCGAAAAGCAATGCAACAGCTGTATGGAAGATCTTTGTTATGCTTAACGTTCGCATCTCTTTTAAGAAGAGCCCGATTTAAGCGTACAGTATTTTAAAGTGAAAAGTTTCTTTGCTCTTCCTTTTGACAACTGAAGTAATTTCCATTTTGAAAATGTTTGAACTCATCTTAAATGTGCCACAAAGTAATCTTCTACGCTAAACTCATTAAGAAACGACTTGTGAAGTAATGAAAGAACTCCATAGAGCTATTCGGGGCGAGCGATTGTTCCACATAATCTGTTTGAAACAGCTAGAGTTAGCCAAAATCTTTGATTTACAGATAGTGCTATACCCTTCTTATCTTTATTCGTTCAGTGGTGGAATGTTAAATGTTATGTTTTATTTAACGACGCTCGCAACTGCAGAGGTTATATCAGCGTCGCCGGATGTGCCGGAATTTTTTCCCGCAGGAGTTCTTTTACATGCCAGCAAATCTACTGACATGAGCCTGTCACATTTAAGCACACTTAAATGCCATCGACTTGGCCCGGGATCGAACCCGCAACCTTGGGCATAGAAGGCCAGCGCTATACCAACTCGCCAACCAGGTCGACTCAGTGGTGGATTATGTATACAAGTTTATTCAGAAACATCTGTATGGCGATTTATTACGATCATATTCATTAAGAAATAAGTGTATTGGGGTTCCAAATACCACTATCTTGCAGAGCTTGACAGACTACGTAATAATTTAATATTAATTGTTTAATCCCATAAGGTAATTCCGTCTCGATTCGTCTAATGAAACAGAGCTATCAATAAAGAATTAAGATGAGCTGTATTATTCATTAATTCTTAATTCTGGGTTAATAGTTAGGTCATAATTTTCAAAAATATTCACCACTTCCTTGAATGGAATTACTACAACGTATCTTGCGGCCAACCGACGCTGTAAAGCACCTCGACATTTCCCCCGTTAAAGTAAGTACAGTGCATATCCCTTTCAGTTCTTCTGTAAAATATCTTGGCATTCACATGGATAATAATCTCAACTGGGACCTGCAAATCACAGAAACCTGCAGAAAAGTATATTCTATTATCCTTGTACTAAAAAGGATAAATGTTCATCTTCCCTCTTGCTTAAAAAAGTTCCTTGTGCAGACGCTTGTATTGCCCTATTTTGACTATGATGACATTTTACTGACTGACCTTTCCAGCGACAACAAAACGAAACTTCAACGTGCTCATAATTTATGTGTACGTTTTGTAAGCAATATTCGTAAATATGATCTTATTACTCCATCCCTGGAAGCAATAGGTTGGCTTAAACTAGATAAGAAAAGAAATTTACATTCACTTCTCCTTCTCTTCGAAATCTTGAACTCTTCTATTCCTTCGTACCTGTCTTCTCGCTTCACTTACCTTTCTTCCCACCACAATCTGAACACACGCTCTCGCCACGAAACAATACTAACAATACCATCCCATCGCACCTCCTCATACTCATCCTCTTTCACAATAGCCCTGCCAAGACTCTGGAATTCGTTACCTGCTAGCATCAGGGACTGTCGAAATAAAACTCAATTCAAACGCAAACTTACTAGGCACTTGGTCAGTAATTGAACCTCGTTGAGACATGGTTTCTTGTAAATAGTTCTCTTAATATATCACAAAATATTCCAATAACCAGTAATTTCATCACTATAGAATTTTATTATTGTAGGTTTAATTTGTAATTCAGTAAATACAAAAATATTCTTTGTTCTTAACTTCTATGATAAAATGTCTAGCTTTTATTAATCAGGTAATCTTGTCGTACTTTAATTTTTTACTGTAATTGTAATTGTAAATTTAATATTAATTGTAATTTTATTCTGGCCTTTTACAAAACGAAATTTTAAATCAAGTTACTAAAGCAAATAGAGTATCGGGATATTTGAACGACACCATATGGAGAAATAAATATCTCCACATTGAACCTAAGGTTCGAATTTACAAGACCGTGGTGCGCCCTATTCTCACTTATGCAGTTGAAATAAGACCTGAAACAGCAAAAACGAAACAGATGTTGGATACAACAGAAATGAAAACCTTAAGGAAAAATGTAGGAATCACAAGAAGGGACCATATACGGAATGATCAGATCAGAGAACAATGCAAAATACAACCAATTAGAGAATGGACGCAAATAAGAAGACAACAATGGAATGAGCATGTATCTCGAATGGAAGAGGATAGAATTGCGAGAATCGCCAGGGATAACTACCCATCCGGAAGAAGTTCTCCAGGAAGACCATTAAGTAGATGGAGAGACTCTGGATTAACAGGCTGGAAGCCTAGAGAGAAGACAAGAAGAAGGAGAAGAAGAAGAAGAAGAAGAATTTTATTCTTCATATTATAGTTGTAATCCCCTGGTAGAGGGGCAGAGAAGTCCTGACGGCCTTGTCTCTACCAGGTTAAATAAATAAATACTACTATCTTGCAGTCAACAAACACACGAATTAAACAATTCCTTATTATGTCTCAATCTCACTTATACGCAAAATAACTATAGCAGTTGATAAAGTGTCGTAAAATTAATCGATCATAAAAAAAGTTCGTTTGAGTAAATTGTCATTTGGAAACTAGTATGGGAATCATGAAGTCACTACAGTTCTACAGATTTTACATCAAGTAATTTTGTAACAGGATGAAGCAGTTATAATATAGAGATTTATTGATTTGCTATCTCAGCTAGTTCGGCCTTCTCGAAGTGTGAAGTCCCAGTACAGATTTAAATATCTCTGTATTTGCATGCCTGGAATGAGGAGCAGGCTCTGAGGGTCATTGAATTAATGTGTCGTTAGCATACATCCGTGGAGCTAATTTGCTTATTTGAAAAGAGGAAGTCAGCTATCAAGATGCCATGTCAGATTCTGCACAGCCCACACATAACCCTGCCACGTGCTATATCCTGCTTCTGTAGAGGAATTTGCCTGTAGTCGACACTGAGTACAAGCATCTGTCTACATTTCTGTTATATCGCTTTACTCAATAGGAAATGATCATAAAAATACTACCCATTCACACATATTTCATGTAAGTAAGGTGAAATTTTATCAGTTTTGTTAAAAAGTCTGTTTTTCGTTTTAAAATTAAATGATTCTGTTTGGTTCACAGATGCCTTCTACAAATTTTCATACGGAAAGGCACCTTCCATCAGCTGTTTGGGCCTATATGTAATTGCACGCTCTGGGTGGCCATTTAATTTGTTTAACTCAATTTTCTCCATTTACATTTTTAATACAAATTACTGCTTTATTAGTAATGCTGAAGTCCGGGGAAACAGAGAGGCTCTGGAATTGAACAGGTTACATCAAATGCTTGTTTATACGGATGACGTGAATATGTTAGGAGAAAATCTACAAACGATTAAGGAAAACACGGGAATTTTACTTGAAGGGTTTGGAAGTAAATCCCGGAAAGACAAAGTGTATGATTAGGGGAGAGTCGGTAATATCAGACAGTGCGTTTCTTTCATCTACCAGCATATGTTAGTACCTGAATGACATAGTTACGTTTCTCTATGCGACATCACAGAAACGTAACCATGTCAATCAGGTACTATCATCGTGTGGTAGATGAAAGAAACTCACTGTCCGATATTACCCGATGTCCGATACTACCCGACTCTCCCCTATGTCTCGTGACCAGAATGTAGTACGAAATAGAAGTATAAAAATTGGAAATTTATCCTTTAAATGGGTGGAAGAATGGAAGTACCTTGGAGCAAGAGTAACAAATATAAATGACACCCGAGAGGAAATTAAACTCAGGATAAATGTGAGAAATGCCTGATATTATTCGGTTGAGAAGGTTTTGTTATCCTACTTTAAAAAAAAAAAAAGAACGGAAAGTTAGAATTTATAAAACAGTTATATTACCGGTTATTCCGTATGGTCTACATCTGTGAAGTAATGGTCAGCGCGTCTGGCTGCGAAACCAGGTGGGCCGGGTTCGAATCCCGGTCGGGGCAAGTTGCCTGGTTGAGGTTTTTTCCGGGGTTTTCCCTCAACCCAATACGAGCAAATACTGGGTAACTTTCGGTGCTGGGCCCCGGACTCATTTCACCGGCATTATCACCTTCATTTCATTCAGACGCTAAATAACCTAGATGTTGATACAGCGTCGTAAAATAACCCAATAAAATAAAATAAATAAATGTTCCGTATGATTGTAAACCTTGGACTCTCACTTTGAGAAAGGAACAGATAATAATAATAATAATAATAATAATAATAATAATAATAATAATGTTTATTGCCAGAAAAATACAATACAAAGAAATTTTTTATATACTTACTTCTAGGACACTCCTGAAAGATAGCGTTCTCGTGCTATAAGAAGGATTCGATGCTTAATACATTTACATGCATAAATTACAATAAAATAACATCTGAAAATTAATCCATTTTGAATCTTGCGTACACCACTTTTAACACTTGAATATAATCAATTGATGAACTAGTGGACTTACTCGTGTTAAATATGTAATATTTGTCCGGCTTACAGCTGTTTCAGTGCTTCACGCACCATCATCAGAGCCTACTAGATCGCGGCGTCATCTCGAACTTCTCTGCCTGTTAAGAGGGTGTGTTTTATTGTTGGAAGGTGTTGAAGTGTGGAGTCGAATAGTGTGTGTGTACTGAAATTGATCTGTGTGTTGAGGATTTGATCGGGGTGTGTTTTAGTGTGTTTGTATATTTCGTATTGTTCTAATGTGTTGAGTTTTTGGTTCTTGGGTTGTGTGTGTAGGATTTCCATGTCCGTATTTATGTTATTGTATGTATGGTTAGTATTGGTTATGTGATCGGCGTATGTAGATGTATTGTGTCCTCTGGTTATAGCTATAATGTGTTCAAACCAGCAGCACCTAAACTCAATGCACTACCCAAAATACACAAAGAAAACATACCTATCAGACCCCTAATCAACTTCAGACAGGCACCAGCACACAAACTAGCCACACACATGGACAGAATCATCAGAAACAACATAAAATTCAGAAAACAGACAACAATAAAGAACACTATAGACCTCGTCAACAAAACAAAACAACAACACATACCACACTGTGCAACACTAACATCATTCGATATCACCAACTTATACACTAATATACCAATACAGGACACATTACAGATACTAAAACAAATGCTCACATAACAACACACCGCAAGAATACATCGAAGAAATCATCAAAATCACAGACATCATAACAAAGCAAAACTATTTCACACACAACAACAAATACTACACCCAAACAGAAGGATTGCCAATGGGATCACCCATATCCAGCATACTAGCAGAGATATTTTGACACAACATAGAACAAATATACATACTCAACAATGAACACAACAAGTATGCAGACAACATAATATACTGGCACAGATATGTAGACGACATACTCATACTATACAAAGGAATCAAAAGACAAATACACAAACTACACCAATACATAAACAAATTAACCCAAAACTTCAATACACACTAGAACTTGAAAACAACAACTCCATAAATTTCCTAGACATCACCATAACAAAAATCGACAACAAACACACCTTCAAATTATACAGAAAACCAACCACCACCACCACCACACACATACACAACACATTTAACAACCCCATAGAACACAAACATGCTACATTCAGGACAATGGTACACAGATTACTCAACATACCCATGAGCCAACAACACTACAATGATGAAGTGAACACAATCAAATTCATAGCACAAGAAAACGGACACAATCCAAACATAATAGACAACATCATAAGGAAGACAAAACAAAAACTTTAACAAACACAAAAATACACAAAACACAACACAAATACAAGAACACAAGAAATACATCACACTAACATATGAAAACAAAAGCACACATAAGATTGCATCTTCATTCATAAAACAGAAATACAACATAGCGTACAGAACAGAAAACACACTACAAAGACATCTCAACACACAAAAAACACAAACAAATAAATACGACCACACAGGTGTATACAAACTCAAATGTAATAGTTGCGACAAGTTCTACTTAGGACAGACAGGCAGATCATTCCAAACACGCTACAAAGAACACATTAAAGCTATAACCAGAGGACACAATACATCTACATACGCCGATCATATAACCAATACTAACCATACATACAATAACATAAATACGGACATGGAAATCCTACACACACAACCCAAGAACCAAAAACTCAACACACTACAACAATACGAAATATACAAACACATTAAAAAACACACCCATCAAATCCTCAACACACAGATCAATTTCAGTACACACACACTATTCGACTCCACACTTCAACAATTTCTAACAATAAAACACACCCGCTTAACAGGCAGAGAAGTTCGAGATGACGCCGCGATGTAGTAGGCTCTGATGATGGTGCGTGAAGCACTGAAACAGCTGTAAGCCGGACATATATTACATATTTAACACGAGTAAGTCCACTAGTTAATCAATGAATGAAAATTAATAGTTACTAATAACAAATTGCTTACAAACACTTTTATATTTGTTACTGTTGGAGATAAACAGATGTGTATATTACTTTATTAATCTTTTGAGGCCGATATTAGTAATTATTATGATTGAAAGCAGTGCTCGTTAAACACTTGAGTTCAAAGAAACTTACTGTTTACCTTTGGTTTTATGTTTATTAGTATATGATCGGAAATATGTGTCATTTTTATGTATAACATTTAGGTATTAATTTGATGTGTTTTCAACACTTTAAATTCTGAAAACAATTTTTCGGTAGGATAATCCATACTGGGTTATATACTGAAATAAGGCAAGCTAAACTATAGGTACGTAGTACATGCATTGGTAAGTTAATTCGTAACTTACCAGAGCAACATATAATTCTACGTAATTTGTTGCAAATGTAGTTGATTTGTTTATTCCATTTGAGATGTTAAGGGTGTTCGAGAATAAGGTGTTTAAGAGCATATTCGGGGCTAAAAGGGAAGAAGTTACAGGAGAATGGAGAAAGTTACACAACGCAGAATTGTAAGCATTGTATTCTTCACCTAACATAATTAGGAACATAAAATAAAGATGTTTGAGATGGGCAGAGCGTGTAGCACGTATGGTGTGAATTCAGAAATGCATATAGACTGTTAGTTGGGAGATCTGAGGGATAAAGGCCTTTGGTGAGGCAGAGATGTAGTTGGGAAGTTAATATTAAAATGTATTTGAGGGAGGTGGGATATGATGGTAGGGGCTGGATTAATCTTGCTCAGGATAGGGACCGATGCCGATGGCGGGCTTATGTGAGAGCGGCAATGAACTCATGGTTCTTTAAAAGTAATTTGTAAGTAAGTAGGTAAGTAAGGACTCTTTTTTTTCGAAACAAGTTTAGCAGAAGGTTGTAAATTACCACGGATGCTTCTATCAATATGTACAGCCTCTAAAAAGAAGAAAGTTGTGTACGTTTTGAGGAAAATAGTGTTAAGTTCATACTATCTGCTAACACCATATACAACGAGTAAATTACGCATTTGCCTCTAAATCTGCCTCCCGAGCCATGACTCGTGAGTCTTTACGCCACTGAGATAGTGAGTGGTATGCCGGTATGACGATTCCATCCACAAGAAAGCTCGTAAAAAGTTTATATAGGTTTTCTAAGTAGGCTAGGATAATGGCATAATCTGCTCCAGCTCTTTAGAGACGGTACCTTATCTTTGTGCACCTTGTGTTCGAGCAAGGCGTTGTGCGCCTTTGTCTACTTAAGAAGCAAATTGGGAAGTACAACCATTCCAGCGGGACGCTGCGACATAGCTTCATTTAATAACAGTCTGGCCCTACAATGAAAGCGCTCTTCTCATTTATGCTAGTTTTTATGTCGTATGCAATTGAAACGCGGAAGCTGTATGCAAACAAAGGAATAGCTCCGTCTCTTTGTAGAGCATTTTAATATGCATGTATATCTGTTGCTGAGTTATGCATTTTTATAGGCACAACAATGTATTCTTAATATTGTAGATGTAATCCCCTGGTAGAGGGGAAGAGAAGGCCTGATGGCCTTATCTCTACCAGGTTAAATAAATAAATAAATAAATAAATGAATAAATAAATAAATAAATAAATAAATAAATAAATAAATAAATAAATAAATAAATAAATAAATAAATGAGTGAGTGAATGAGTGAGTGAGTAAGTAATAAATAAATAAATAAGTAAATAAGTAAGTAAATAAGTAAATAAATAAATAAATAAGTAAATAAATAAGTAAATAAATAAATAAATAAATAAGTAAATGAATAACTAAATAAATAAATAACAAAAATAAATAAGTAAATAAATAAGTACATAAATAAATAAATAAATAAATAAGTAAATAAATAAGTTAATAAGTAAGTAAATAAGTAAATAAATAAATACATAAGGGGTATTTTTTAAAACTTTTTTTCTGTTTGGTGTAAAATATTTATTTTTTTGTATGTAGAGAGCTCATAGCTGTGGCAACTCAATCAAATAAAAATATTTTGAAAAAAAAAATTATTTGGGGGCTCAAATTTGAAAAAAAAATATACCCAATGCAGGACTGTACTAAAACCGATGTATCTAAACCGTTTTTAAAGATAGATTCAAAACAGTTTTTTGCAATGTGTTTGCAAAAGCATGTTCCACAAACTGTCTATAACAGAATTTTTATATTAGTCCCTACGTTTCTAAAATAAACAATTAAATTTTAATAACAATTTTCTGATATCCTTCCTTGCACACAAACGGACGTATTTTTAAAATGAAATCAATTAACAAAATTCTGTTACAGAAAAATAGTTTCCTAATAGTCTAAAGAATGTGTGTTCTAAATTTCATGCATGTATCTTTAATAATTCATAAATTATATCCATTTTTGTCTGGTAATGTAGCAAAAAAAGATGAAGTTACTGGAAACCGATAAAAGCGGGCGTGTGATTTAAAAATCCTTAGCGCAGAAAGTTTAAAAATGACGTCTCAACTTACGATAAGGGCACAAATACCCACAAAATGTTATGCTATGCATTCCACACATATCAAAGGGTATTTTAAAGAAAAAAAATTTGAAAATTTAATTTACCGAAAACAACAATAAAAGTTGGCGAGTGATTTAAAAATCCATAATGCAGGATGTTTAAAAATGACGTCTCAACATCCGATAAGGGCACAAATACCCACAAAATGTTATTCCACACATATCACTGGGTATTTTAAAGATTTTTTTGTTTTGAAAATTTACTCATTTTTCACCAAAAAATACCATCTTCTCCCCTTAAGAAGCAAATTGGGAAGTACAACCATTCCAGCAGGGATGCTGCGTCATCAGCTTCATTTAATAGGCCTAACAGTCTGGCCCTACAATGAAAGCGCTCTCCTCATTTATGCTAGTTTTTATGTCGCATGCAATTGAAACGCGGAAACTGTATGCAAACAAAGGAATAGCTCCGTCTCTTTGTAGAGTATTTTAATATGCATGTATGTCTGTTGCTATGTTATGCATTTTTATAGGCACAACATTCTGGCCGTTAATATAATACTGAATTTAATTGACACCGTATAGCTCATCACGCTAGCTTTGTTATCCGATCATTCCGAAATGCCAGCTTTTATTTCGAAGCACGCGAATGGAGCTTTGACATTGCTGAAGCGAACAATGGGATAAATAAAACTTCCATTGCGCTCGAAGTGATGAAAAAAGAAATTCGAATTTTTTACCGCGTCATAGAAATACATACTTGCATTGAGATCTGCGTAAACAATAAATTACACAAATATTGAACATTTTCGTGAAAATTCATACTTTGATTAGGTTTTTGTACATAAATTGTGAAATAATTATATTGTTTATAATTCCTGTCAAAATATACAAAATGTCTTTTTACAATTTTTGTGTTTTCTAAACCCTATTGTCTTCAGAACATGAGAGGAATGTTTGTGGGAGGAAGAAGAATAAAGTGTATAAGATTTATTAATAGTAGGCCTATAGGATTTTTAGCAGAAGAGGAGAAATTTAGAAATCTTTTCTCCATTCGTGAGGTGCTACAAGTGACAAAGAGTACTTAACCATATAAATATTCACAAGTTCATTGTAGGCTAACCTTGATTTTGTTTTGACAAATGTCCTACGAGTACAGACCTGCAAATACGTTTTTAGATTAGTGGAAATATACCTAGTTTTAGAGAGAGAGGTAAGTATTACGAAAAAGTAGAGTGCTAATGAACTTAGTTTCATTTCGAATATAGGTGACGCTACAGTAAAGCAATTGATCCTTTCAGTGCAGCTAAGGGTTAGAATCGGAATAATAGATGTAGTTATTCCAAGCCTCTTAACACATCTTTCATGAAGAGAGAAGCAAATTTATTCTAATAATATTAGTAAACTAATGGGTATTATCCAACTGAAAACAGTATTTTTAACATGTAATTTTCAAATTTATTCTAATAATATTAGTAAACTGATGGGTATTACCCAACAGAAAACATTAGTATTAGTAACTTGTAACTTTATTATAAAAATATTAATAAATTGATCGGTATTATCCAACAGAAAACATTAATAAACTTACTTGTAACTTGTAATTTGTAAATTTATTCTAATATCAGTATGCTGACAGGTATTATCCAAAAGAAAACATTAGTTGTTTTAACTTGTAATTTTCAAATTTATTCTAATAATATTAGTAAACTGATGGGTATTATCCAACAGAAAACAGTATTTTTAACATGTAATTTTCAAATTTATTCTAATAATATTAGTAAACTGATGGGTATTATCCAACAGAAAACCTTAGTTTCAGTAACTTGTAACTTTATTATAAAAATATTAAATTAATGGGTATTATCCAACAGAAAACATTAGTAAGCTTACTTGTAATTTGTAATTTGTAAATTTATTCTAATATTAGTATACTGATGGGTATTATCCAAAAGAAAACATTAGTATTTTAACTTGTAATTTGTAAATTTTTTCTAAAATATTAGTAAACAGATGGGTATTGTTATTTAGTCAACTGTCCGAAGATAGGTCTGTAGGAAAATCCACTGTCTTTCCCTTCTCTTTCACATATTGCATTTCTCCACTCCTGTCTATCTTGCGTCTCGTTTTCAAAATCTATCCACCCATCATAGCCTAGACACACGATCACAACACTCCTCAATATTATCCATTCCCTCCCACCGAACATCCTCATATTCATCTTCTTTCACTGTGGCTGTTCCTCGGCTTTGGAATTCCCTACCGAGTAATGTCAGGGACTGTCAGACATCAAACCAATTTAAAAATAGGCTAACGAAATATTTTTATAACAATTCTTGCTAACAATAATAGCTGTTTCAGATTTCTCAATGTTTAATGGTTATATATATCACAGATAAATATCTAAATTATCTCATTATTATTATTATTATTATTATTATTATTATTATTATTATTTTTATTACTACTACTACTACTACTACTACTACTACTACTACTACTACTACTACTACTACTATTATTATTATTATTATTATTATTTTTACCAATGTTTGTTATTGTCACACTAACATTACTTATCCAACTTTCATTATTCACTTTCATGTTGTCTTATGGTCTAGATATTAATGTAATAATTATGTAAGCAATTGTATTCAATTATAATTAGAGTCTGGCTGGGCAGAAGAGAAGGCCTACTAGCCTTAGCTCTGCCAGATTAAATAAATAAATTAATTAATTAATAATAATAATAATAATAATAATAATTATTATTATTATTATTATTATTATTATTATTAACTCACAAGTGTTACCAACAAGATACCACTTATTAGGCAACTAGGCCGGGAGATAATGGAGTAGGGTGACCAGTTCCTTTCCCCCTCCATTGTGTACATTACCGACTAGCTACGTATTACACT
Source organism: Periplaneta americana (assembly GCF_040183065.1). NCBI lineage: Eukaryota > Metazoa > Arthropoda > Insecta > Blattodea > Blattidae > Periplaneta > Periplaneta americana. The sequence goes on from NC_091119.1 coordinate 177,403,033, forward strand.
AGTGAGACTTATCCAATAAAAAACGTAGGAATTTTTAACTTATAATTTGTAAATTTATTCTAATAATATTAGTAAAGTCAGATCTTGAGACTATCTTTCCTTAATGGATAAAATGAATAGGCTTCCACTTCTTTCATTTGTACAGTAATAGAACCGGCTCTTAGCGGCGAAACGTTGGAAGTTTCCACATTTCAAGGACTCTGAACTGCGTGCAACATAAAGCATACAATCGTGACAATAAGCATCCCAAAATCGCACGTCTTCACCATTCACCAAGTTGATGGGACTGAAGAAACCTCAAAGCCTGTCGTATTTCGTCGGAGTCGCACGGAATGTACGTGTGTCAGCCGAAATCTGTGCTTGTGCCAAGGGCTCAGCGTGCCCGCAGATGTATGTGGGAGGTCGTTGTCATTCTATCACGTTATCGCTGCCCTGTCACCCAGCCGTCGAGTTTTGGTAGGCATCTTCATCTCTGGGAGGGCAGGATGAGCTTTGCTTCACTCTGTTATTGATTCTGGAGCCGTCCCAATAGCAGGCCACACACACATACACACACTCAAAACTTTGTGCAGACAGCTCTGTAGCCCGGTCCTTCCTGTGGCTACGAGCCTCCAGCACTTCTTTCAACATCCGAGGAAGTAACGATACAGCATTATTTAAGAAAACGTATTTCTTTTTATTCTGGAGTAATAAATCAAGGAGTGTTCCCTGAATCTCTGTATCACATGTTTTGCATTAAGCTGTAGATTCCGGCTACGAGCGGTGAAGTCATGGATTACATTCTTGTGAGGAACGAACGGTGATCTTCGTAAGAAATGTGGACTGCTTGTGATCAGCCAAAACATAAGTACATGAAGATAAGAAGACCATCTATGATCCTACAATTCAATACTTTAGAGATTATTATCATATACAAGGACAGATTGAAGTATTTTGCCTATTGTTCGGAGCAAGGGGAACAATTCCAAAATTCTCAGTTGAATGTTTTAAGTCTTTTGGAATTCCTTTCAATATTTTGAAAATTATTGCTATAGACATAATGAAATATTCTGTTCACATTTTACGTAATCACCTGTACACATAAATTTGCTTATATTCTATTTGATTACTAATAATTATTGAATAAAAGTACTTTCCCAAGGGTAGCTTCCATTTGAAAATAAAAATCGTAAATAGTGATAACGCAAATGTTTATTTTTATTTTATTTGTTTAGTATGCTGTGACTTTTGGTAACCCTTAGACTACTGAAGGGCAGCTACCCTTGTGAGCTTTATATACTTCTCACATCGTCGCCCTATTCTTGCCCTGTTTCATTCCATTGAACCTCTGACACCTTATAATTTGTCTCCCAATAAACATGTTTCGAAGAATTTTCTACAGAAAACTGGCATGAATACAGGGTATTAAAAATATCCAATATTTTAGGAGGTGATAGTATGTATCAGAGGTCTGCATCGGACGTTTTCGCTCGAGCGCCAAGTAGTTCATTGCATAATCCGATAGGTAGCGCAAATGCATGATGGGTAAAATTGTCACGAGCGATAAATCCTCGAACGGTATAAGCCGAGCGTTAGACATTCGTTCTTGTTACAGTGATGAACTGTGTAGTAACAACATAGATGTTTATAATTTCAAAACTTTGCAGTGTGTAACTAACCTCTCCATAGTACAACTACAAAACTTGGTTTAAAATGTAATATAAATGTTGTAGGTAAATGGTTTTTTTTTTTTTTTTTTTTTTTTTTTTTTTTTTTTTTTTTTTTTTTTTTTTTTCCCACACAGGAGTGATTTTGTTTTTGCCACATCTGATAGATGTTATTGGATGTAAATGTAATTATTATAAACGGAGAACTCAATCACGATAATGCAAGAAATGTATCAAGTTTTCTAGTAATAATAATAATAATCTCTAATAATTAGTGTATCAATCTTTGCGTCTGTAACAGTTATGCAGCATGATTATTATATTTTCTGTGACGTTATCTCTGTACTAATATTGTTATTAATCTACTGCTGTATCAATAATATTTTGTAAAATGTTTCTACATTGTCGCAGTGTATAGGCGGAACACTATGTATGGACCTATCATAGTATATATGTGGTAAATGAAATATTGAATAATTATTAATTAGCAATAATAACTGTATATCGAAGTTTTTCATACTATTTTATTTATAACTTCATGTTCCTGTTTTGGTACGTTCCATTGACTGTTCCATTAAACGTTTGTCATAAACGCAGAAAATAAAGCCTTATTTTTACCGTGTAAGCAAAACATATGTGTATCTTATCTGTCGCCTTCCATACAAGATAAGACATGTCGGTGAGATGATCTTGTACTGTGCTTCTATTTATTACGATCGTATTTCACTCGAGGGTGCGACACTCGACCGAGTTCAAGCGAGCGATTTAACTCCAATGCAGCACTCTCAGCACTCTGCTATGCATCAAAACAAGAAAAAAATGTCTAATAAACTTTCTGAGATCTGAACTCTTGTTCATAGGAGGTGTTCAATGTGACGTCCATTTATGGCAATCAATTTTTTACCCTACAATACAGCAGGGTATCAGATAATCATACCGTAGTTGACACCCCTGGCATGGAATAATGATACGTCGCAAGACATGCTGAAAACAAAAGTTTGGTTCCGGATATGAGCGGGGTTCAACAGAGATGATGTTGTAAATTTTCATAATCAGCATGTGTGAGCTGATGAAAATCCCCATGCAGTTGAAGAAATAAGATATCAGCACCGATTCTCAATCAACGTATGGGTAGGCGTTCTTGGCAATAGATTAAGGGCTATACGAGCTACCACAGAGTTTATCTGGGGCTCGTTATCAGGACTTTCTTATTAACGTATTGCTCACCTTGTTGGAGTATGTGCCATTTCAGCAAAGACTACAGATGGGTTCATGCATGACGGCACACCAGTTCATTTTCTCCGCAATAAGCGTGAACACCTGACGCTGACATTTCAGGACCGCTGGATTGATTGGGAGGCTCCACACCTTTGCCTGCTCGTTCTCCAAATCTAAATCCCCTAGACTTTTGGTTATCAAGAACAACCAGGTCAATTTCAAAGACTGCGTGATTCCTTACGCCGAAGGCCAGAGGAATGCACTGCCATGGTTGAACGTCACATTGAGCACCTCCTATGAACAAGTGTTCAGACCTCAGAAAGTATGTGTTGTAGGACCCATGTTATTAGACTTTTTTCTTGTTTTGATACATTCTAGCACCTCCTAAAATATTGGATACTTTTTTTTTAACTGTATAAGGATAATTTCTTAAGACACAGATGAAGGTAAAGCTGTTGGTTTAGATGAAGGAACAGTGGAAATTGATATCCAGCTAGTACAGTGTATGTAGCGTTTCTGAGTGTTATTCTACCCTGCTATGGGACATATTTTATCGTATAGTAAAAACACGAAATTTCTTTAACCCATTTCCTTTGTTTTGTTGTATTATTACTACGGTATTATTATTGTTATTATTATTATTATTATTATTATTATTATTATTATTATTATTATTATTATTATTATTTATTGTACATTTATGAAATAGATGTAACTCAAAATTGAAACTCTGTTAGTAATGAATATACATTTTGCAAAAATTTCATTTTAAATGTTAATGAGAGTACAGAGTTTCTATAATCAGTATGCTATGAAATTTTATAGGAACTAAAAGAATTAAGGAATGTGGAGATTTCGAACATAAACAATCATTTCCAAAAGTAGTATTTCTTTCAGGAAGTAGAAAAAAATTCTATGGAGTCTTCGCTTTACCACAAGGTGAACGACAATTTTTTGCGTCGTGCATGTTACGTCCGTTGTTCTAATGGTGTCAATACTTCTCTATTGGGTTGTTCACTGCTAGGAAGGAGTTTTTATCCGCCTTGGAATGTAAACGGTACAGGATGTTAAGGGAAACAGTAAACAGGAAAAATGATGCAAAAAAAAAGCTTAAAAATAGGCACTACCGTCAAAATAGGCATTTTAGGCACTATAAAACCCCTTTATTTATATTTATATTTCCATGAAAAATGTAAATGTAAAATCTCAAGCCTGTGTGTATCAAGGAAAAAAATAGGTTTTTCCCTAAATTACGCTCTCTAGTTATATTTAAAAGTCATGTTGATTCAGATAAGTTTTTGTGAAAATTAGGTCAATAATAATTTTGTATTCTCAGTCAAACACTTATCAAATATATGATGGCAGAAAAATAAATTCTGTTACATCATGTTACAATTTTAAATATCACAAATATTTTCGACTTTTTATAAGTCATCCTCAGGTGAATTTTCTGACAGACAATTAATAGAACTAGGTGAAAAACATATCAAACACATTTATACACTGGTGATTAAAATGCTCATGCATGCATCTACATAAGTATGGTTTCTATAGCCTTAAAATTGATTAATGTATATAAAGTCAGAGATTTAAAATTTAAACACATGTTTACATTAATGATTAATCTGCCATTGCGTGCGTTTACAATAAGGTTCAATGGCGTCTATGGCCTTAGATTGGACATGTAGAATCGAGGTTCTTGATCTTTGACTGAACATAGTTATCTGAGCATTTACTGTACGCTTGAATTGTGAAATTAAAAGATTAAAATCATGTAAAAGATAAAATCGAAAAATTGTACATTATTATTCGATGTGTTGTAGAAAGTGAAGAGGATTCTCAGTCTGTTTCACTGTGGTGATAGGCGTTTTGTAAAAGATGTTCAATTGAAGGTATCCAGACATTAATCAATTTTAAGGCTATGGAAACCATACTTATGTAAATGCATGCGTGAGCATTTTAATCACCAGTGTATAAATGTGTTTGATATGTTTTTCACCTAGTTCTACTAATTGTCTGTGAGAAAATTCACCTGAGGATGACTTATAAAAAGTCGAAAATATTTGTGATATTTAAAATTGTAACATGATGTAACCGAATTTATTTTTCTGCCATCATATATTTGATAAGTGTTTGACTGAGAATACAAAACTATTATTGACCTAACTCTCTAGTTATGTTACCTCACGGTGTCACCAGTAACATATCATCTAAAGTTAATTAATTTTGGTATACCGTTTCAACAAAATGGAACAGGGCTTTTGAACCACCCTGAACTTAATAATAATAGGACGATTATTTTATATTTTTCCATTTTTTGTGAGTCTACTGTAGGCAATAATACAGGGACATTATTTTAGTTTTACTAACATTTTTAATATTAACTTGCCTATACCTCTGGATCAACGCCGTTTGCTACCCCTTTCCATGACTGGAGTTCCATGATACTGGCGTAATATACAAACAAATCAATATACTAGGTATAGGAGGGAAGAAAATTAGTTCATCCATTTACGTAAACTAGGAAATATTGCGCTTTTGAGTTTGATCATTTTCTGTAGGTTTTTGTTTAATCAAAATACAGTACTGTATTAACAATGAGTGTTTTTATTCACGAACTGAGCTGTCCATGTAGACGTATTCATTATGCAGTGTATATTATACTGTCTACAGCACATCAGCGTACAATATAGACAATGAAGTTAAATTGAAAAATAATCATAATATGGATGTTTAAACACATTTTTTTAATGGTAGCCGTTCATTTCGATACAGGCTTCTGTTCTAATGTGCATATTATCGCATTATAGACTATTGTACCTAATTCCAATTACCAGTTTCGTCCTTCATACTAGTAACCCATGTTGAAATAATTCTGTACCTATTCTATAAAAGAGTACATTACGTACTGTAAATTCAATCTTCACTTCTTCCCGATCCGAAAAGATAAAATTACTCAGACATACTATCTACTGTCCGTCCAAGTGGTTACGTCGCAGCGTCGTAGAAAGGGAGGAAATCACGTGACAGTTAATTACTTAAGGAGGCCCTTTTACTTAAGTTATCTTAAACATTTGTATAATATTACGTAGACGTCCAATTCCTAACAGAAATTAATGTTCTCAGAAAAGAGCTAAGACAGCCCAGCCACTAGCTGGCGAATAAAAGCTGGTGGGGGAAACCGGGATACGACGTAGGCAAACGGACGACAGTACCTGTGCGAAAATGATGCAATATAGAAAGCTCTTTCGTCACTGGAAAAAGCGAGCATATTTTTGGAACGTACTGTTTACTATGACCGTAAGGCTAGTATGACTGTGTATGCGGTCTTGGATCTGTGAACTTCATTAGTAGAAGGGGTGGGAGTGAAGTACATTCCAAAACTCAGGTACAATAAAAATTGAAGTAAAAATAAAATGATGTCCTTGTATATAAACTGTTTATATTCCAAATGCTTAACAAAGTTCTGTGTATGATTTTTATGGGGGTAATTGTATTACCCCCTTGGTAGTAGCACAGTCTACTATATATATAGTCGCGAAGCTTGAGGTGATTTTTTGTAAATCTCGCGATAAAGCGCTCCAAGCGGTTAGCAACTAGAAACAATAGACTGTTCACGGTCGACTTTGGATTTAGAGTGGACTGAGTCGTATTTCCATCGAGTGCTAGGTCGTTGCGTATTTCGCATTGATGCTCGTGAAGAATAATCCTAACATCTATTTCTTATTTTACTTTTAGATGCAAAAAGTGGTTAATAGACAGCAGGAGGGAAGATCTAATGACAAAGCATAAAGCATATATTTATAATAAAATAAAGTTTTGCTCTCTTCATTTCGAAAACACACAATTTATGACTGAAAACAAAAATAAATTAATCTGGAACGCAGTTCCAACTTTATTTGATGTTTAAAATAAACCTGTTCTGTTATTACCTGCAGCTGAGAAACAAAAGCTTTGCACTAATCTACGTCTGTATCAGCTGATTCTTTGAATAATTGTAAATTTTCAGACAACTTAGGCCTACTTTTTTTTTCAAAGGATATGTTTTTAATTATAGCTGTTAATTTTATTGTTATTTTTATTTGTTACTTTACTAGAGGCGTAGAAAAAGTAAGTATGTTAAAATAAAATTTATTGATCACGTTTTATTTCCAATTCTGGTGTGATTATTATTGCTTAACCTCATCCCACTTTGTTAACTACGTAAGCCTGCACTACAAGTACCGGTACTCGTAAGTTACTCCCATTAATTCATATTTCCATTATTATTGTTATTATATTATTGCTGTAAAGGGAAATGCAAATTAATATTTATTGGTTTCATAGTTAATTATCGCTATAATCTTGAATGAGTGAAACGATTATAGTAAATTTCAGTTCGTTTTGCACAAACAAAAATAATATTAACCTATTTCTTGCAGGTATCTTCGAGTTTATGGTGGATTTTAATATACTTCATTAAAATAATGAATGAACTTTATCCATTTAATATTTCAATAATGGAAGGAAGGTGTTAATTTTTCCAAAAGAACACGACAACGAAAGTGTAACATATTTTGTCATCTGCTAGGAGAGATCTGTGATGATGAGGCGATAGTAGCGATCCTAGTGGTGGGCAACTACCCATGTTTGCATTTTTACTACATATTGAGCTTCGCGACTGTATATAAGGGAACTGTGCCTAATATCGCACCCATTTTGAAAAAGTAGTATTTCAAGTATTAATATATTACATAAATTTGAAATAAATACGGATTCTTAATACGGGTTTATTATACTTACATCAGTGAGGTCAAATTTAAAAATTACTTTTATTTTACTTTTTTTTTTCAAGTACAAAAGAAAAATTGCAAAAACGGTATAAGGAGAAATAGTGCTCCTAATATCGCACCCCTCATTTTGTGAAAAATACATAGGACAAATGTTAAGTTTATTGTATAGAAACAAATTTTATTACATATTTATTATACATCTGTTGTATTTAAGCACAAAACATGTTTTTAATAGCATACGAATACAAAACGGAAATTATAAGATTTTCTGATACATTGCGTTTGAGAGTAAATAACTACATATTCAGCTATCAAGGTATAGAATGAATAATTTCGAGGGAAAAGTTGTTCCGGGGCCGGGTATCGAACCCGGGATCTTTAGTTTAACGTACCAAAGGTCCCGGGTTCGATACCCAGCCCCGAAACAATTTTTCCCTCGAGATTATTCAAATAAATTTACAGGGAGTTATACCTGAAAGCTTGATTTTCAAGCTATACAATGTTTGTTAATTAAACATAATCCAGATATTTAGAGAACTAAATCTAACTTTCCAAACAATAACACAATGAAAATTTTGTAGTAATTATCCCCAGAACACTCTTCATGGCACCAAATTCCACATTTAGTGCATACGATCCATTTTTCTCCCCTCTTGTCAAAAGAAAACTTCCCGTTGCAATTAGGACATTCTGCATCATTTTCGCTATCTCAATTATCAGTGGAGATGTATACTGGCTCATCCAACTCTTCGTCTTCTGAATCTGAAGATACCTGACTTTGTTTTTTCTGTCTCTTCCTCTGAGTAGGTACTTTATCAGTCTGCTTCTTTTGAACGCCTTTTCGTTCATATGTCTCCTTATTTGTGAGTAATTTCCTCTTAAAATCATCAGCCAATTCGTTTTTATATTGTTAACTTTTTAGTAGAGCAGCAGAACCACTTTTACGTCCTCTATCAGTTGGACTTTTTTGTTGTAAGTTATTTTAGGAATTGGTGAAATGTCAGCAGGTGTAACAAAAACTCCAAAGAATCTTCCAGTTCAAATGGAAGTACAGGTTTTATACCAAGTTTCGTGCTCACTAGTTTATCTACACACTCCTCTTTGTTATTGACTTTATCTTTTAACGTATAGTTGGGAAGTATTGGAAGCACGTTGCAATCCCATGACTTTGTTCCTAACTGATATGATTACAGCCTTCATAATCTCCTCTTTCCACAGCTTACGACATTTTGGACTCATCTACAATGACAATTTTTTAAGAATTTTCGAATTGCCAGATTAATTATACTATTATATTAGTTTGCAGTAACATCGTCCTAATATCGCACTGTGCGATAATAGGAAAACAATAAGTGTGCGATATTGGGCAAATAACATACACGATACAAAATAGTTTGTCTCAGTAAAAATAAAACGTTTACAATATATCTTTAACTGAATAAAAATACTACACGACTAACCAAATCAAACTAACAGTGTATAAAAGTTTTGCGCCTTGCCGCTGGTTGTATAACCATCTCCAATGCGACATACTACAAATATTTTCCCATTGCCAATTCCTGACTCAAGGCGTGTAGTATGTATTGAAGCTCGCAGCAATCCATCTGCGGGCGCTAACACTCCTTTTAATTGAATTGAATAAGTTGCTATTCCATTCAGGGTCTTATGCCTGTTCTGAGCTCATAAACCATGGGGTGCGATATTAGGCGCATGTGCGATAATAGGCACAGTTCCCTTAGTAGACTGTGATTTTATTGTGTATTGTTTATATTGTATATACCACTGCCACCAGGTGCTTGCCCATTTGCAGTGTAAATAAATACATACATACATTACCTAGCGACACTATTCTATAAGTGTGTTCTAGAAACATGCTAGAGTAAATTATATGTATATATATATATATATATATATATATCTACGTAGGTTCAGAGTACAGGATTAATGCTTCCATCAAAGGGGTGTAAGCACAGAGAGTGTAACAGAGCTGTCACATTCGTCGTATTTTGTCATGCAGGAACGATTTTCGCGGTGCATAATAGTGCGCTTAGCTGAAAAGATCGCCTCTCTTTCAGCCGCTATCGACGGTTTTGTTCCCGTGAATATGTTTTAGTAATTGTTTTACTGCATTTAGCTTTTTTGCGGCAGTATTCCGCGCGTACTATTAGGTGTGAAATGTGCACTTTGAAGTGTGTAATTTCTGACTATGACGTAAAAGCATGTGTAATGGTGTAACTAGACAAACCTGCATGTTACACACGCCATTACCTGACGTCAATGTGACGATCATCGTCATTTGTTTTCAGAGTAATGCTGCTGAATCAGCTATAATTTTCACACAGAAATAATATTTGCCGTAAATTACGTAAAGCCGAGATGGTTAAAGTAGAGAATTAATTAAATTATCAATATTAATGATAGACATATTAATGATTAAGAAATGATACCTCGTATCTTTGAATTTGTAGTTTCATGAAACTACTGTTTTAAAAATTAATTTTTCTCAAAATAGACAAAATTGTTATATTATTTTCTGCTCTGTGTATGATTGAAAATCCAATTGAAAATCCACAAACGATTAGGGAAAACACGGGAATTTTACTTGAAGCAAGTAAAGAGATAGGTTAAGAAGTAAATCCCAAAAAGACAAAGTATATGATTATGTTTCGTGACCAGAATATTGTACGAAATGGAGATATAAAAATTGGAAATTCATCTTTTGAGGAGGTGGAAAAATTCAAATATCTGGGAGCAACAGTAACAAATATAAATGATACTCTGGAGGAAATTAAACACAGAATAAATATGGGAAATGCCTGTTATTATTCGGTTGAGAAGCTTTAATCATCCAATCTGCTGTCAAAAAAATCTGAAAGTTAGAATTTATAAAACAGTTATATTATCGGTTGTTCTTTATGGTTGTGAAACTTGTACTCTCACTTTAAGAGAGGAACATAGGTTAAGAGTATTTGAGAATAAAGTGCTTAGGAAAATATTTGGGGCTAAGAGGGATGAAGTTACAGGAGAATGGAGAAAGTTACACAACACAGAACTGCACGCATTGTGTTCTTCACCTGACATAATTGGGAACATTAAATTCAGACGTTTGAAAAGGGCAAGACATGTAGCACGTATGGGAGAATCCAGAAATGCATATAGAGTGTTAGTTGGGAGGCCGGAGGGAAAAATACCTTTAGTGAGGCCGAGACGTAGATGGCAAGATAATATTAAAATGGATTTGAGGGAGGTGGGATATGATGATAGAGAATGGATTAATGTTGCTCAGGATAGGGACCAATGACGGACTTATGTGAGGGCGGAAATGAACCACAGGGTTCCTTAAAAGCCAGTAAGTAAGTAAATAAGTAAGTAAGTAATTTAAGTAAGTATTTTTTCTGCCCTTCAAGATCTTCTACTCCAAGGTAAAATATTAGTGAACAGTCCAATTTTTTGTACATAATAATAGTGTGGTTATTCTAAATAATAACTTACTGTAGTTAAGCTAAATGGCCATTTTCTAGATACGATATATCACTTCTTAACCATCGGTATAGTTTCGTTTGGATATGAAAAACAATTTTAGTGTCTTTTCCTCATAAAGGCCGATTTGATGATTTTTTCCTTTCATGAAATTACTAGACTTACACAGTAAGCCAATTGCCTCTTCTACACAACTATTTGTTCACAGCTGTGGAGTAACGGCTAGCGCGTCTGGCCGCGAAAGCAGGTGGCCCGGGTTCTATTCCCGGTTGGAGCAAGTTACCTGGTTGAGGTTTTTTTCCTGACTTTCCCCTCAATCCAATATGATTAAATGCTGGGTAACTTTCGGTGTTGGACCCCGGACTCATTTCACCAGCATTGTCACCATCTCATTCAGACGCTAAATAGCCTAGATGTTGGTAAAGCGTCGTAAAATATCCCACTTAAGACACAACTACTTAGCCTATCTTGCCCTTGGTTTTCCGTGGTTTCCTTCTAGCGCTAAGGCAACTTATGTTTGGATGAGACCTAAAAGAAATGGACCACGGAACTAACCCCTCCCTTCAAAATTTTCCCTTTAAATTCCTTAGCAAATTTTTCTAAATCAATGATGTTCACATTCTTCATAAAGCTCGCACATCTTCGGTCATTGGCTTCTTGAGCGATTTGACTGTGAATTCTGATCATTTTAGAGATGTATTTTGATTTCGGTTCAATTGTTCAGTATAGCTAATTTCTTTTACATGAAAATGATTATTTTTTTACTGATCTAAGAATTTTTTCACGATGAGTTGGCAGCATTGTCATTGCTTCAACAGGAAGTCCGCGTTGTAACATTAATGTTAGGACATAACACTCCCAATATTTTGGACACCACGTTGTTGTAGGCCGTGATGACGGATACCCATAATAGTGGCATGAATTGGTAGCAAACGGTCTCCATTTTGAAGCAGAGATCCCGACATTTGTGTACAGCATCTGCAGTACTAACAACAATACAAATACAACGCTCATAATTTGCGATATTCCGCTTCTGGCAGAGTGGCATCGTAAACAAAGTTCTCCGTAACAGTGATAACGCTGCAAGCTGAATGTACGTCTGCTCGTTTGGAAACCACAAAACCACAACTTCTAGTCTCTCTGTAAATGTGGAATGGGCGGAGGATAAAATAATGAACTCTTTTATGCAATAGAGTTTCATATACTTTTACGTCTACCCCCCCAAGGAAGATAGAATCCGTGTAACTGCAAGATTATTATGTTTCCTCATGATATTATCCGATACCGGTACAGTATAGAACAGTGATGTCAAAGCAAGAGCATTTTTCTGACCTTGACGTCGTGCGCGGGCATTAAGCGCTAGGTATGCTAGGAGGAATAAGCACCCTGTTGGATTAAGAAAACAGTGGTGCACAAACTTCAAACGGAACCTGAAATTTTATGTCGTTATTTTTATATGGCTTCTTTCTGTTTGTTATTTTCTATATTGTCTGTAAAACAAAAGTACTAACACGTATTTCTTAGCCTAATATTGCAGTTGTGTTTTAAACGTTAATAACATAATAAAGAGTAAAGAAGGAATACTCACACAAATTCCATAATAACTACAACTATACTTTACTAAGTGAATTAAACACATCATTCATAAAGAAAGTGTTATCCCAAAGAAAGACACTGAATATGACATGATAAGTTGAAATTGATATTGATGGTATCTTTAGCCTTATAAAAGCAATCAAAACAATATTATAGTACAAATCAAAGTTGTCTAGGTATATGTTTTAACTGTAACTAAAATTACATAATAAAACTCTTATCGCATTGTGCTTTTAGGTGATATTGGTGACCAAATTTCTGTTATCAGAATATGAAATTATCTCGAAATCTGCTGAAGCTATAGAGCTGACGTTTTACCAACACATAAGCACATATCTTTTGTTTGTGATGTAACAGTATTTGCTTTGTTAATTCATTTCCTTACAAACATTTCCCATGCAAATATTTTCAATCATTTTAATAAACACTATCTTCAGTAATACGTATTTACGATATATTAGATTTACGAAAACATTGTTTTAGTACCTATAAGGCTAATAAACAAACATAGGCTATCTGAAAATTTCACTTTTCTGTAAAAAAGTTGAGAAAATATTCCTTTTGGATAAAAAAGCAAACTTGTGAAAAATGAACATTAAAATTAAAACTTACATTCTTGCAATGCACTTATACTTTTCAGACAAATATTAAAATTAACATGCTACAGTTTTAACAAGTTCTCTTCCCTTTATCCATTGAATCAGTGCTGGCCATCCCTGAATATAGCTCGACCAAGCGGCATATACTACCTCTTTCGTCTGTCTCTTTCCTTTCCGCTGTAAAGCACTCAGGCTCTCCTGGGCTCTAAAGCGCGCGCTTGCTCCTATGGGCATCAGTTGACATCACTGGTATAGACTAAAGCAGAGCATAACCTTGAAATACATGCCAATAAGCGTTTTAAAAAGAGTAAAAAAAAAAAACTCAGAGTTTATAGTAAGATTAATTAATTGTGATTAAGATTAGTGTATAATTGTGACAGTATTTCTTACATGTTGATTATTAGGCGCATTACTTCATTTAACGGTTGTTTGAATTGTCGAAGTTATGTCATTTACATAGTACTAAACTATTAGTTACCATGGAGCGGTGGAAAGGTGCACAGCGCGCATTTGCAAACAAGGCGTTAAATTGAATACAGGAAGCAGTCAGAAGAGAATTTCGGAGGTATTTCAATCTTGGGCATCAAACATCTCTTTACTCTGCTTTCTACTCAATAGCCTGTTTCTGGAATTCCTTGTCAATGGAAATTAGAAGTAGATGGAGTCTAAATGCCTTTAAGTCAACTCTACTTAGAAATATCTTTATTGAACAGAACTAAACTCGTGCAGAAATTTGTAAATAATTTTTTCACATGACCAAGTTCTCTATTATTATTATTATTATTATTATTATTATTATTATTACTATATATAAATCCGACAAAGGTAGCTGCCCTTCAGTGAGTGTTACCAAAAGACACAGCATACTAAACGAATAAAATAAAAATAAACATTTGCGTTATCACTATTTACGATTTTTATTTTCAAATGGAAGCTACCCTTGGGAAAGTACTTTTATTCAATAATTATTAGTAATCAAATAGAATATAAGGAAATTTAGGTGTACAGGTGATTACGTAAAATCTGAACAGAATATTTCATTACGTCTATAGCAATAATTTTCAAAATATTTAAAGGAATTCCAAAAGACTTAAAACATTCAACTGAGAATTTTGGAATTGTTCCCCTTGCTCCGAACAATAGGCCAAATACTTCAATCTGTCCTTGTATGTGATGATAATCTCTAAAGTATTGAATTGTAGGGTCATAGATGGTCTTCTTTTCTTCATGTACTGCTACAGGTTGTTCAACTGCAGTTTCAAAGCGCACGGTGGGATCGATGATAATTGCTCTGTCATTTCTTCTATCAATGGCAATGATGTCAACTCGCCGAGAACTTCCATCTTTTGCAAGGCAGTGGACTTCTTGGTGAACCTCGTAGAAGGAAGGAAGGCTTTTAGCAATAAGTTCTCGTATTGCATGGTGTCTAGTATTCCGGATGAGAGTTCCATGTTGGCTGAATCCCAGGATGTGAGGTAGGGTTTCTATCTCAGTGCAATGTCTGCAATTATTTTAATATTTTACTTAATCATTTATATGGTACATTTTCGTTATGCAGTCTCTTATGCATTGTGACCCGCCATACTCTTGTATTCACTATAGGCCTACTGTATATTTTATTTCAATTGATTTCGTTTCATCGAAATTATTTATATTCTCATTATATTTCCTATGCATCTACTATTCGTATGTAAACGTTGAATTTATCTCTAGCAATTTCCACGTTTCATAAGTTATATATGCTGCTGCTGCTACTGCTGCTACTACTCTTCTCAATTGGCACTCCCATAGCACACTTTGCTGTCACGGTAGTTCAAATATCAGGGGATCGAAACCCGGACCTGCTGATTTCGATGCACTCCGTCTGCAAGGCTATCGCGCTTGGTCAGTTATATACTTGTATACAGGGTGTTTCAAAAATACGGGGCATAATTTCAGGTATGTATTTCCCACATGTAGACACTCAAAATAGTTCATTACAACATGTGTCCGGAAATGCTTTATTTCCGAGTTATGGCCTTCACAACATTGAAATTCACCGCAACGTTCTTCTTTCCGCAGGTCGTTGCCGTCAAAGGAGACATTAAGAGGGCACTCTGACAGTTCATTCCGAGGTGAAGGTTAAATTCAGTGTTGTGTAGGCGTTAGACTGTGCGACATGTATTCAAATCAAGAGCTGGCAGAGATACACTTCATGTACGGTAAGGCGGACGGCAATGCTGCGCTGGCTCGTCGTTTGTACCAAGAGAGGTACCCACAGCGACAATGTCCAAATCGGAAGACATTTGTACGTCTCCATTACCGTCTGTGCGAGTATGGAAAATTTAACTCTCCTGGTTTGGGAAGGGGACGACCAAGATCTACAACTCCAGAAGTACAGGAGGAGATTCTTGAGGCTGTGAACATGACTCCTTCTATCAGCACACGAAGGGTAGCGTTGCAAGTCAATGTTCCTCATACGACTGTCTGGAGAGTGTTGAAAGAGTATCAATTGTATCCTTATCATTTGCAACGTGTACAGGCCCTGTCACCAGCAGATTACCCTGCACGAGTTAGGTTTTGTCAGTGGTCTGTGAGGTCTGTATTCAAGCAGGAGGTGGACATTTTGAACATCTTCTGTAATGACAACGACCTGCGGAAAGAAAAACGTTCCGGTGAATTTCAATGTTGTGAAGGTCATAACTCGGAAATGAAGCATTTTCGGACGCATGTTGTAATGAACTATTTTGATTGTCTACATGTGGGAAATATATACCTGAAATTATGCCCCGTATTTTTAAACACCCTGTATATACAGTGTGAACTGTAAGTAATGCCATTAATTTCAGGAGATTATTTTTTTAGATATTTGTAACAAAAAAGTGTAATACAATTGAAGGGTTCACAGCCATAGTGAGCCAAGCTCTATTTATTAAAAACGGAGAAAGCAAGGGTTAAAGTTAAGAGAATAGCATAGTTTAATGGAGATTGACATATCATTTAGTTTTAATGTGTATACTTTATATTACTTGCTATATGTTTCCATTGAATTATGGTAAAAACTTCATTTTAACCCATGTTTTCTATGGTTTTAGTAAAAGTGCTTGGCCCACTATGGCTCTGAACTCTTCAA
The DNA here is from genome assembly GCF_040183065.1 of Periplaneta americana. NCBI lineage: Eukaryota > Metazoa > Arthropoda > Insecta > Blattodea > Blattidae > Periplaneta > Periplaneta americana. The sequence goes on from NC_091119.1 coordinate 177,419,456, forward strand.
TTTTGCTTTCTTTCGGAGATAAAAATTGTTTTATAAAAAATATTTCATTGCGTGTTTTGAGAAGGCATGTACTTAATTCTGAATATGCTCAGTCAGTCTAAGAGAGGAATGTATTATGATAATAAATGATTTAATTAATTTTAGTTTTGTTCCTTTAAGTGTTCAGAAATTTAATTCCAACAAATGTAAATTTTTGTTCTTCAAAGAAATTTTAAGATGTTTTATTTCTTCGGATCATATTTCTGCACATTTAAAGGACAAAACTATTTTTTTTCAATCATTTACTATCACAATACACTGCTGTCTTATATTGACTGAGCATACTAGGAATTGAATCAATAGTTTTCCTAAACACGCTGTAAAATGTTTCACATAAAACAATGTTTATCTCGTTAAGGAAGCAAAAACGAGCAAAATGGTATGAAACATTTTCGTTTGAAATATCTAAAAAAAAAAAATAAATAAATAAATAAAATAAATAAATAACCCCTTGAAATTAATGGCATTACTTTCGGTTCACCCTGTATACATGAACTGGATTGACAAGTTATCCTTACGCGCACACGTATATTTTAGCACACATTTCCATTCGCTTCACTATTTTAATCTCACCCGACTTGCTGGAATAGTAGTGTCTCTATTCTCTGGAACATTTCCGTTCTCGCTTCTCGATAGCCGGACTATTCCAGGTCACGAGATAGCGTCTGTTCTGATTTCAACACCTAATTTGCTAATTATCACCTGAGAGAAACCATTAATTCCAATATAGGACCACCTGACGACTTTTCCCAACGACTTATCATGTAGAGGCATTTTGGAGGAGTAGGTTGTTGACAAAAATGATTTATTTTCTCTTCCAAGATTCCAACCGTTTCAAATTTTAAAGAGCAAATGTTTTCCGCCCCTTAAAAGGTGTCGCCTGCACGTATTGTACCCCCGGTCACGTCCAGTCTACTTGACGGAACAGCGATAATAGTGTAATGTATAGCTCTGAGTACACTCACCGCGGCGACAAAGTGGATCACAGACTGCTTCGATAAGATTGCTACATTGCCACACATCTCAGCAGAATTACTAATCGAACATACCGCATACCACGATGTACTGTAAAAATGGTTAAGAATAAGGATGTCTGTGTCTTCTGTTTTAAACTGGAAGCCTTTGTTTTTAATCCACTTGACGGATATTCTGCCGAGTATACATTTTCTAGACCAAGTACTTACTAAAAGTATCGATAATTAACTGGGATAAAAAATACGGAAACAAATTAAAAACTACAGTTATCCCTATAGAATATGTCAAATACATTCCGTAGAAAGAATCCAGTATAGGACAGCTAAATTTCTTAAAGGTAAAAGAGGAGACGGGAATGATTTTTTTTATTTATTTTATTGCGTTATTTTACGACGCTGTATCACTATCTAGGTTATTTAGCGTCTGAATGAAATGTAGGTGATAATGCCGGTGAAATGAGTCCGGGGTCCAGCACCGAAAGTTACCCAGCATTTGCTCGTATTGGGTTCAGGAAAACCCCGGAAAAAAACGTCAACCAGGTAACTTGCCCTGACCGGGATTCCAACCCGGGCCACCTGGTTTCGCGGCCAGACGCGCTAACCGTTACTTCACATGTATGGACGAGACGGGAATGATACGATAAAAGAAATTAAATGGGAAATATTTGAAAACAGACGTAGAATAACATCATTGTACAGAGCATCCTCTAGGACAAAAAGCATGGTAGACATAACGGCTCGGTTAGAGAAACCAACGTACTGTAGTAGGAACGATCATGAGTTTAAAATCAAAATATGAAGAGTCCACTGCAAGAATGATGGATGTCATGTGGAATACATTTTGCAGGGGAAGCAATTGAAAGTTTGAAATGCTTAGCGCTCAAAGCTTAACTGAGATTTTCCGATCGTTACTGGACAATTACTATCTGTGTTAATGCCATATAGGCCCTAACTCTCTATGTACATTCTATATGTCTTGAGCTATACATTGACAGTCTTGGTTCATTTTCTACAAGAAAGTGACATCCATCATTCTTGCAGTGGACTCTTCATATGTAGGAAACAGTAACGGATGTAGGTAAATTCTCATTTTTAAGGGGTTAGGTGCAGCTTACAGCAGTAAAGTTTTTGACAATATTCAACATTTTTTCCTCCATTATTATATCTTGTACAATAATGAAAATTTTTATGTGTAATATATTGTCCTTCTGCTATAAGCAAAAATATTTCTACGATTAAAAAAAAATATATATTTAACTTGTTCATGTCCTCTCTGTATGGGCGAATCCAGAAATGCATACAGAGTGTTAGTTGGGAGGCCGGAGGGAAAAAGACCTTTGGGGAGGCCGCGACGTAGATGGGAAGATAATATTAAAATGGATTTGAGGGAGGTGGGATATGATGATAGAGACTGGATTAATCTTGCTCAGCATAGGGACCAGTGGCGGGCTTATGTGAGGGCGGCAATGAACCTCCGGGTTCCTTAAAAGCCAGTAAGTAAGTAAGTAAGTAAGTAAGCAAGTAGCAGTAATAATAATAATAATAATAATATATTTATTTATTTACTTATTTACTTATTTATTTATTTATTTACTTACTTATTTATTTACTTACTTATTTATTTACTTACTTACTTATTTACTTACTTACTTATTTACTTACTTACTTATTTACTTATTTATTTATTTATTTATTTATTTATTTATTTATTTATTTATTCGAATGACAGGTACATAGATAACTTATCTTTGACCTAAACACAACCTCAAGATTAAAACAATTAACTTGATACAACTTAAAATTAAATCTAATAAAGGAACTAAACAAAATCTTTAAAGAACTAAAAACTAAGACCTAAACAGAGGCATGAGGCTTCTCGCTTCCCAGTATCTGGCACATTCTGTCAGTGATTTTAGAGCTGGGCAGCGTTGGAGATGATCCCTATTCATCGCTTCTTGAAGGTCACAAAGGGTACAGGTTGGATGTTGATAAATACCGAAACGGTTGAGATGCTGCGCCAAGCAGTCATGTCCAGTTGCAAGGCGGAAATTCGCGACTGCCAATCTTCTTGGTCCGTTAGGTATTGATAGAAGGTCCCTTCTCCAGTGTTTGCCATATGTTTTTCATTTCATTCATTCATTTATTTTATTCCATAAATCTTACATGAGCAATGAAGCTTTAAGATGTGAAACAAGTCAAAATTTTACAATACTACAATTACAATTTTTACAAATTTTTATAGTTTTACAATTTAGTAATTTTCTACAATTTTTACAATTTTGTGCAATTTTTTACAATATTTTCGCGAGATGTAGTGAGATGAGGTGAGGTCCGAGGATTCGCCAAAATATTACCCGGCATTTGCCTTTTGGTTGGGGAAAACTTCGAAAAAAACCCAACCAGGTAATCAAATCAAAGGGGGGGTAATTTAATCAAAGGGGTTAATGCAAGGACTCGCCATAGACCATCCGGCTTCAGTCCCACGGCTGTGGAAAACCTCGGAAGAAACCAAAGACCAAAGGGGGAACGCAGCTCCGGATCAGCAGCCCAGCGAGTCTGCCGACTGAGCTACATCGATGGCTGTACTAAAAGTATACAATACATAGCCAATCAGATTATTAAATTTACAAACGCAAATGATCATTCATCAGTTGAGCTATGTGTATAATATAAAACAAGTAAGTTAATTAAATTTAAGGCATAAACAATTCAACCAGTTGTGATATATAGAAATTGATAATACATATCATGCAAACTACTTCAAATTACAAACACAAACAATTTATCAATAGGAGCTACATAGATTACTATGCTTGGAAGAGTGTTGGTTTAGGAGATGTTTGTAAAATTTTAGCATCTTTTTTGCCAAGGCATCGGCCTGCTCATTGCCAAATAAGTTACAGTGTCCAGGGACCCACTGTAGTACCACGATTTTGTGTTTTACTTGTAATAGTTGTATGGCATTTTGACAGTCTTGGATTGATGAAGACTCAGGGCTTGAGGAACCTACAGATTAATAATAATAATAATAATAATAATAATAATAATAGTAACAATAATACTTACTTACTGGCTTTTAAGGAACCCGGAGGTTCATTGCCGCCCTCACATAAGCCCGCCATTGGTCCCTATCCTGAGCAAGATTAATCCAGTCTCTATCATCATATCCCACCTCCCTCAAATCCATTTTGATATTATCCTCCCATCTACGTCTCGGCCTCCCTAAAGGTCTTTTTCCCTCCGGCCTCCCAACTAACACTCTATATGCATTTCTGAATTCGCCCATACGTGCTACATGTCCTGCCCATCTCAAACGTCTGGATTTAATGTTCCTAATTATGTCAGGTGAGGAATACAATGCGTGCAGTTCTGTGTTGTGTAACTTTCTCCATTCTCCTGTAACTTCATCCCTCTTAGCCCCAAATATTTTCCTAAGCACCTTATTATCAAACATCCTTAACCTTTGTTCCTCTCTCAAAGTGAGAGTCCAAGTTTCACAACCATAAAGAACAACCGGTAATATAACTGTTTTATAAATTTTTAACTTTCAGATTTTTTGACAGCAGACTGGATGATAAAAGTTTCTCAACCGAATAATAACAGGCATTTCCCATAATAATAATAATAATAATAATAATAATAATAATAATAATAATAATAATAATAATAATGTTTTATTTAATCTAGCAGAGTTAACACCATAGAATCTTCTCTAACACTAGGAACGCACGTGAAATAAGTAACTTATTGTCCGTTATATAAGTGAATTATTGTAAAAAAACTGAAATCTTGAAAGTAGACCATCTTCCATCACAGTTCATCCCAAATGTTTTAATAGACAGCATTACTATGTGATAATAACGTACAATATAGATGGATATATTTCGAACACACTATTTTAATTACGTCAGTGCAGCGATCTTGGATTTAAAATTAAAGCAGCAGTTTGTATTCAGCTGTGGTAAATAAAATAACGTTCGCTAAAGTCCTGACACGATGCGAGCCATTCTCTTTAAGTAGATTCCGTAATATATACTTAAGTGTAAATGAGAACAATTGAGCTACAGAACCGTAGGGATTGCTGAAGAGGATACTTTTAAAATTCGTGTACCTCTCTCTTTTCTTGAAGGACTTTAAAGTACATTCTGCAAGTTTTTGTACTAATATAGTAAAATTTCCCCGAAAAGCAATGTACAAGCGTGTAGATTCATATTTTATTAGATCTCCGTCCTTCTTAAGTCGTTGGTTTTAATACATTAATTATACCGTTCTAGTTTTAAAAGAACATCACTTGGTTTATTTTAAAGGGTCGGAATGTGCCTGAAGTTATTCTGCCTTTCCATGGAGAAGGAAGTTTTCAAATAGCCTGCTTTTACAGTATAATTTTTATTAAGGAATTTCAGTAATTTTTTCCTACCAAAGACAAATTTTATTCTTCCAAATGTTCCATTTGCTACCCTCTGCTATTAACCCATGTTAATCGACACTCTGTGGGATATCATTTATACAGTTTTTATTCTCCTGTTATTTATACTTCCTCTATCCAAACTCTGATATTTCCTTGGTAAGTTTTCGTTTGACAGCCTTTCATAATATTAAATCTATTCGATTATTTTCATTTATTTATTTAAACAAACTTCCATTAAAATAGGGGTTGCCCTGAAGGACAAAATATACCAATATAGAGAGATGGATTTGATTAAATCATCAGCCCTCCAGTGAGGTGACCACAAGGATCCAGAATACAGAACAGTCATGTTTTTAAAGTCGAATAATAAAAAAAAATACTAAATTTTGTATTTGGGATGCATTTGATGCCAAAATGTCATTACCGTTCTTGAAAATATAAATGATATTGAATGATATGTAAAGAGTCCCTAAGAATTTGTAATAACATGTTTTGTATTTGAAAGACTTAGAATTTTTATTTCACTAATAGTATTCAGAAGTATCAGTTCTTTAATTTTGTTACTCTATCAGAACTGGTTTCCCAGCAGTATTGCTTTGAATGTGATGGAACATTTCATAAACTGGTAAACAAGAAAGAGTTTTCTTTTACCACACAGTATCAGTATGATCAACACACATTTTTAACGCTCCATGATAGGCAGTTTTAAAATAGACATCATAATTATATTAAATTGGCATGTGTTTGAAGATTAGCTAATGTTTTATTCAGTAAATTGTAACATACCAGAATTACCTCACTAAATCCAAATTACCCAGACCTTCCTATTTAGGGTAATTTTGAAGTTATTCAAAGTTGCAACATCTCACATTTGAGAGGTTCACAGAATCATCCTAGGCACAATATCTTAATAGTACATTATGTAACGAGCCTATAATGGTAGTAATTAAGACGCGAGTATGTTTATGAAACGAGCGCAAGCGAGTTTCATAATTTTCATACGAGCGTCTTAATTACCATTATAGGCAAGTTTCATAAGACTTTATGTTCGACCATATTTCTGACTTGAAATTATTCATAAGTATTCCTGTTATTATCTGACTGGGGAGCGGAACCAACCTTGTGCTATATCTCGTAAATTGTGAGATTGCGCAGACGCGAAAGTATTGATTTTTTTCCGAGGAACAAATGTCATTGACCTTGATATAATCTGGAGAGTAAAATGAACATTAATCTTGATATAACCTTGAAATTGAAGACATTATTACATAAACAGCCCTAGTCATTTTTAGTAAAATTGAGTTAAGGACACATTTGCTACTATTTCAAATGTTTATAGACTCCAAAAATGACACATGTCAGGTGCAATAACCACAGTGATAAACACCAGTTGTACGGAAACAACTGACGTGTTGTTCTATATATTTTTATTGTTCTCCTGAAAAATAGCAGTTTTCACAAGAGTTGTTTTTGTAATAATGTCTTCAATTGATTTAGACATTGAAAAACGAGATTACAAATTGAATTTATTTGAATATTATTTACAATTAACGCTAATTATTATAGTAACAGAACATAACCTTCTGCGACAGTATTGGATTTCCAGCCTCCGTGACGTTTCGCTAGTTGTCTTTCGATTGCATATCCGAGAATAATCGATACTTGCGCTTTCATATTGCTACAATGGTGTTTTCTGATTGGTGGAACACCTGAACTTTAATGAATAGGTGTGCTTTAATGAGGTCCATTAAAGGGCTGCTACCAGGTGTATAATTACTACATTTCGGCATGGTCGAGCATAAATATAAATATCATTTATACGGAATTCAGATTGCTGAAAGTTGTGTTCAAACTGTAAAGGTTTTAGGTACACACTGTATAGTCTATACTAATAATAAATCTGTAGCCAAAATTTTTCTGGTAATTTTCGATTTTACAAAAATAATTGGCCCTAACATATATAATTAACCGCCCTGAAACCGAAAATCGCTTTTTTGAAATTTTTGTTTGTATGTCTGTCTGTCTGGATGTTTGTTACCTTTTCACGTGATAATGGATGAAGCGATTTATATGAAAATTGGAATATAAATTAAGTTCGTTGTAACTTACAATTTAGGCTATATGGCATTCAAAATATTTTATTAAAAAGAGGGGTTATAAGGGGGCTCGAATTAAATAAATCGAAATATCTCCCTTATTATTAATTTTCATGAAAAATATTACATAACAAAAGTTTCTTTAAAAATAATTTCTGGTAAGTTTTATTCCATGCAAAATTTTGATGCAACTGATATTTAATGAGATAAATGAGTTTCAAAATTACAATAACAATGCCATCTAAGAAGGTGTAATGAATTAAAAAACAAATGATTTCATCTATAAGGGGCCTTGGACAACAACAATCGAAAGCTATGAAACATACGGTAATCTACAGAGAATGTTTCTGTGTTTGTATGAAGTAATATCGGAAGCTAAATTAACCGATTTGTATAATTAATTATTACTTCACCATTGGTAAGTGTAGTTTCTCTAGGTGGACATAATGCTATAATGTTATTACAGTAACGTCTGAGTGAATCGAGGACAGGTAAGATTAAAATTGCTTCTTATGCACAGAAAACTTGATAGGCATTCGTTTCCTGTATTTCCTAAAATAATTTTTATGACTGGATCAAAATGATCGAATTTTAATTTTTTTAATACAATTTAAATTAAGTAACATATTAAACGATTTATCCTTCTATCAAACACGAATGTTCCCTGGATCAAATGTCTTATTTTAATTATGTAATTACTTTATATTTATTGGCGGCCGGGTAGCTCAGTTGGTAGAGCAGCTGGCTACGGACTGGAAGGTCCGGGGTTCGATCCCAGGTGGTGGCAGGATTTTTTCTCGTTGCCAAACTTTCAGAACGGCCCCGAGGTTCACTCAGCCTCCTATAAAATTGAGTACCGGGTCTTTCCGGGAGTAAAAGGTGGTCAGAGCGTTGTAACGACCACACCACCTCATTCTAGTGCCGAGGTCATGGAAAGCATGGGGCTCTGCCTCCATTGTCCCCAAGTGCCTTCATGGCATGTTACGGGGATACCTTTACCTTTACCTTTATATTTATATTTATTTCTAACGGGTGCAGCGGAGCGCACGGGTACTGCTAGTAATGAGAAAAGCGTTAAAATACTGCTGGCAATAAGTCATTTTACATGAAATGTAGTAAGCATGAATACCACAGGAGATTTCATTACTAACGTATACGGAGATTATATCTGTAGCGAACCATACAAGCTTCTCGTGAAGCTGAATGTAACCGCAGTGGTGAGGGGCAGATTAACACAAGTGCCGTCGCCCTTCCACACAAATGTCTCTCAGAGGTATCCTTCCATTCACAATGGTGATGTCTTTCAATTTCAACCTTAGTAAAGGAAGATTACGTTTAAAGAATACTGCTCTATCTGTATCACCCCGGGTTTCCTCCTAGCAACCTTTCTGCTGCCGAACTAGCCGATTGAAGCGGTCACGACTGTATAGACAATTTCACGGTGAATCCATTGCTCCAGCTGGACTCTGTGTGGCGAAATTTCAATAGTGAACTTCTATTTCATTTGCCTCATTCCGTACCAGCTGTACAAACTGGGACAAGGGTTCAGTTCAAAATCAATATTTTAATTTAAAATGTTCGGATAAAAGATTATTCAGATATTCTTTGTTGTAAATAATAAAGTAATAATAGTAACTAACTAAGATTTATTTAAAATTATCCGTCCTCAAGTGAGGTTGACCACTGGGATCCGGAATTAACAAACATAAAAAGTTAAAGGGAAATGAAACGAGCAAAATAATTATTCGATTTGTACATTAAAACGAAAACTCACCCCAACGATATTCTCAACACACAACTCAATTTCAAAACACATACACTCTTTGGCTCTACACTACGAACGCACCCACACAGGAAACAAGAGGCGCCAAGACCAAAAACGACCAGTTCCGAAGATGACCGAAAATAGGTCGAAACATGTTAACAAGATACGTTAAAATTTAACACAATAAAGTTCTTATCATACATATTCCGAAGTGATACAGTGTTAAAAGTTGTGTAATCAAGATGTATAAAAATTTATGTGTTAACATATAAATGATAGTGTAGAATTTGAAGAGAGGCCTTCAGAATTTCCCTTTCAATCTTCTGAACCTCATAAATGGGAATTTTAAAGGATTTAAGGATATTACATGTAAATTTTGGTAAACATCCCTCCGCTCCAAATAGTAAGCCTGTAACATCCCTGTTGTAAAGCGAAATACCTTTTTTTTTCACGGAGGTAAGGATAATGATGATGATGATGATGATGATGATGATGATGATGATGATGATGATAGTGAGGTTTGAAGGGCACGTCAGCATCATTGGATATTTGCACCCTTGCTTATAGTTTTTCTTTTTGTGTGGTGAAATTAAATTGTTATTGCATAACTAAAATGCACAGACTAAAAACGTTGACACATTAAAACACAAAGCACGCTAATATTGGACGAACAAGGTGACTTCTGATATAAAATAACATTAAAACGAACACGTAATAGTCCCAAGATGATGTGAGACAATCATAAAATAATAAAACAAACACTGACACAATAAAAATGTGGCAGTGTTATATAACAAAAATCAGTAAAAATCGCATGTATAAGGTCCGATTAATAGAGTGTAATTAAAATGAAGGTAACTAAAATAATCTCCAGATGTAAAGAGTCTGGAGAATAAATGACAATGGGCTGAAAGGACATTAAAACTTAGATCACCTTGTCGAGTTCCGTGCTACGTAAATACCTTAACATTGCGTTGACACAATTAAAATCATTGCCAAGAGCGTCACGTAACGTTGGAAGTATTGCATACTGACGTCGAGGCTGTTCATATTTGCGACAGTGTAGTACAAAATGTTCCACAGTAAAGGTATGTTTTCCTCGGTGCGACTATTGCGATGATCGTTCAACGATGAAACGTTGAAGGACAATCGTTGGTTATAAAATATGCCATTTTGCTCGGAGCGTCTACGATTTGTTGATTTTCACTAGTCGTTCACTCCAGTGAGTGAGAGGTTGGGGATTGGAGAAGGTAGGAAGCAAGAGAAATGCATATCTATCATTGCGAGCCACAATGTGCTCGTGAGTCTCTTTTTCGCCACGGCTGTTCTAGAGGAAGATTGTGTTTAACAGAATGAGTTTAATGAGTAGACATAAAAGATTACTTAAATGCCTTTGATTGAGGAGATGGAAGACGACAAAATACTTCTCCATACGTAGGGGATGAAAAGAGCCAAAAACAAAACGTCTGCTTGAGCTCAATAATGAAGAGAGACTGTATCAAAAATTTAAATAACTTAATTAATAACTTAATTTTCCAACTTTATTGACAAACTCAGTTCATATATTGTCCTTGACCCTTTGATCCTTGTAGGACGCATGTGACAGCTGCCACAGTGAGGGATAATTCGCCACTTCCTCGAGAAGAATTTCATCATCCGCGTCAGAAAACGAAGGAGCCATGATACACGTCTTTCTCACAACAAACGTTAGCGACTTTATTCAACCTTTTCCTGAACGACTATTCAAGAAGTACGATCGTCGTCAACGACTCTAGCGGTAGTCGCTCGTAGGAAAACAGCTCCATATGAAATACAAATAAATAGTGCTCAACGATTATCGTTGCACGACCATTGTTGAACGATCATCGTGATAGTCGCACCGAGGAAAACGTACCTTAAGAGGGACATGGCATGTGTCACACTCCGGTGGAGGTTCGCCAGGCAATAAGTGACCATGTGTCAAACGACAATGACTGAGGTATGGAAGACAAGGTACATATTTACCTCGCTTGTCATCATTTATCTGCAGTGCCTGATTCGCGTCTCGTTCAAAGCAAATCGTAGGGTCTAAGACCATCGCTTTCTGGGTTTTTCTATTGATGGCAATTACATCCACCATTCTATGAGAATCATCTTCAGACACACAATGAATCTCCTTATGTACTTCCCATCCTCTGTTTCTTAGCTGGTTGGCAATTGCTCTACAGGCACGATGGTGTCTGTTGTTACGCAGTAGCTCTCCCTTCTTACAGAACCCCAGTACGTGGCCAAATGTTTCAGTCTCGCTGCAGCCGGGATGGCGACAACGTGTAGTACTGAAGGTTCTGCCAGGGACAGGTCTCACTGCGGTGACGTTGAAAGACATCTTAATGGCATTGATATATTCTGTGGACGAAAGATACTTTTTAGAGGAGGTCCAGGAGTTGGCTTTGGGGCATTCTTCATAAACAATTAACAGTGATAATTCTATACTGAAGTGTTTTACAAAAATTTAAATCGTACTATAATTTACACTGAGCTCACTTCCGAAAGAGCCAAAACTTGTGCTCGGGAGTTTTAAATTCACGATCCTAGAATTTTGCAACGCTTTTACAATTCCAAGATTATCATATACATTATAAACGAGTTTTACAACTTCCCAATTCGGCTTCCAGGAGAATAGCAATGATGGAATGTGGTAAATGTAGCAATAGGGGAGAAATTATGATAAGAACAGCAAAATTTTGGTTTAGAATTTAAAAAAATGGAAGAAAACGAGATTGTTAAGACTTGTCATAAATGTTTTTGTTAACGAATGACAATAAAATAAATTGGACTAACACTTTAAAAAATGAACTTGATAAGACTGAACTAGGACAGCTATGGAGAGAAAATCGTAAAAGTGAAAATAAGGTTGTGAATATTATTAGACAAAGGTGTAACGATATAGAAATTCTTCCATGTCAGATTCAGTATTCGCAGAAGAATCTTCGCCGACTGCGATATCAGGCTGATAGTCCTGAACTCGTTACATTTCTTGACATTATTTTTCTTCAGTATTGGAAGCAACACTGTCTCCGTGAAATCTTCAGGCCAGTCACCTTTCTCATATATTTCGTTGCATAATGATAGAATTTTCTTCTTGTCTTCACCCAATCATTTCACTAATTCAATGGGGATTCCATCAACTCCTGTTGCTTTGCCATAAAGAAGTAAATTTCATAGCCTATTGTATTCGCGCTGTAAAAATGTTAACTCTCCGTTTTGGAAAAGCGGTTAGATATGTATAGAATCCACAGTCATAGAAAACAAGGTATACCTTATTTTGTTTCATGGAATGCAGTTTCATAGAAAAGATTTGCCGACAGACCTTCTACTGCCCACTACTAATTGGTTGTCATAAATAAATGTCTTCCTTACTGTGACGGAAATCTTGTCTTCTCCTGTTAGTAACCAATCACAACCTTCGTTCAGAAGAATTGACAGGTTCCCGTCAAATCCACGTGGAGGCAGAGTTGTCGCATCTTTTCCGAATTTCAAGAATCTCGTCAGTTTCACTGCATAATTTCGAGGGTCACCAGGATTGTGGCAACTGTGCAATGTTGGGACGAGGGGACAGGATGGAATTGTCAGAGGTGTTTGTGTAGGAAGTCATAAATCTGTAAGTGGGTGTTCAAAGGAGCCACCGAACTGCACTCCTTGAAATAAAATAAGGTATACACGATACGACATTCTTTAGCGATTAGAATTCAGACAGCAAATTTCAACATTTACGCAATCTTCTTTTCTATCATAAACCAATTTTTGTTACAGTAACATTCAGAAATAAAATAAACGATTCCTTTGTTTTTACTGTGTATTCGCATGCTGTTAGTTTACGAGCCTCTGGGGGTCACGGCGACCCAGACTGAAAATGGACCCCGAGCTCCTGTTGTAAACTGTGCAGTCTCACCATTCATTAAGCATCCAGCATCTAGTTCAGAGGCATTTTGTCACATTTATGACAGTATTTCGAAACGCGTAGTTCACGGTCGTGTTACTGAATGAATTGGATGCGCGGATTCATAGTGGTGTCCAGCCATCCGATGGGACTCGGAAAGAACATCCATCAGGCGTTTTGGGTCAACACTCTCTGGATGTGTTAGTATGGTTGATGAGTATGGAGGCGTCCCTTGATGTATACAGACATTGTGAATTATAGATTCCGTCCCATTAAAAATAATCCAATAATTGTATAGGCGTTTTGTTGTAGCGTTGAATACAGTTCCCTGTAGGCCGTACCTAACCCAACATATTGGACCGCATTGCGTGTGTTATAACTAAACGGAAATAGACCATGAAATCTGTTATTTTGTCCCCGTGATTCATGTTACGTCATATCTGTCCAACACCTGAGGTCGAATATTTTTAATTTCTGCTTGTTTCATCATAAAAATGAATACAATTTTTAATATTTTATTTATAACATCTGTACATCTATTTAAGAAAGACTATTACACTTTTACTACGTTATATTACTTTTGACTAATAAAACGGTACGAAAGGACGTGTTTCAACCAATCATGGCTGTTTATCGCTACAATTTTATCATTTCCCTACAATTTGTTTGTATTTATCACTTACCTCTCATTTGTTTGTTTTTATCACTTTCCTACCATTTGTTTCTTTGTTTGCCAACATTTCAAACTGGAAATTCTTTGCGGTACTATAAAACATGCTTTGCAATCGTCATTTGTTTCTCGCATAGATACTCAACTGAAAATGGCGGCTTCGTTGGTACGTTTTGGTGAAGCTAACATTAATGAAATATAATTTTAGTAAGTCGATTAATACCTATTTCATTGCATTAGAGTAGGCCTACTTTATTTCTTCTGATCTTTATATACTTTCTTCTGTTTTTATCAAGTTCCTACCATTTGTTTCTTTGTTTGCCAACATTTCAAACTGAAAAATTTTTACGGTACTATAAAACATGTTTTGCGATCGTCATTTGTTTCCTGCATAGATAGTCAACTTAAAATGGTGGCTCCGTTCAAACGTTTTCGTGAAACTAACATTAGACTAGTGAAATATAATTTTAGTAAGTCAATTAATATCCATTTCATTGTATTAGAATACTTTATTTCTTATAATTTTTATACAATTTCTTCTCTTTTTATCACCTGCCTACCATTTCTTTCTTTCTTTGCCAACATTTCAAACTGCAAATTATTCATGGTACTATAAAACATGCTTTGCGATCGTCATTTGTTTCCCTCATAGATAGTCAACAGAAAATGGCGACTCAGTTCAAACTTGATCGTGATGATGATAATGATGATGATGATGATGACGATGATGACGATGACGACGACGATGATGATGATGATGATGATGATGATGATATATCTTAATTTTGTATAGGGGCATACTAGTTCTCAGTACTTATCTTATGGCATAATCCGTTCGTGTTGGAATCAATATTCTAATATATCGCCGTTGTTCCTGCAATAACTCCTATATGCAAAATACAACATTTTTCAGTAGGAAGAGAAAACACATTTATTCATCCTATGGCAGCCATACATAGGAGACTGTGAATTCTTACGTTTTGAAACAAAGAAATATAATTACATATAGGAGATTTTATTATTTACTGTATCACTATTTAAGTTATTTAATAGAGCAAAAATCTTGAAATCGATAAATATGTCACATAGGAGTTATTGCAGGAAAACGACGACATGCAATTTAAAGTATAGTCTGAATATCTGTTAGGAAGCAATGAAGATTCACAGAGATGATGTTCGGAAGACATTCGTAACAATTATTTTCATTAGACTACTTAATTCTTAGACAAGTCTACTGAAGTATTACAATATTTAAATGTAATAATCTTCTTCTTTATAAAGATACGCTTTCTGTGGGTAATTCTTGCGAATTTTTAATTCATTCCACTTTTATACAACGTCAAACGTAACAGATAAAAATGTAAGAAACCAGAGTTTTCAGACAAAAACAGGGATTTCAGCGACGATGGAAAACTATTTTATCTCTAACAATGAAAGCAAAAAACTTCATTGTCTTATTTGCATGGCGGTTTGTGTATAATGTTCGTAAGCTTTCACTGCCATTACATTTGTAGATTATACTTAGTTGTCTAGGCGACATCTCTGTTTATATATCATTTAAAGAGGATGGAGGCGACCCAAATTGTCTTGTTTTATTCTTTGGGGAAGGAAAAAAAATTGAATCAGACTGGACATAGTTGTGCGTTCAATTCCCATTCTTCCTTTTTCCTTTTAAGCTTGGTCTTGTGGGTCTGGGGGGGGGGGACGTTCGGTCTCAGCGTCTTTCTCCTCCTTTCCCATTCTTGCTTTTTTTTCTCTCCCCCACTTTTCTTCTTTCTATACGCCCCCAAAAGAAAACGTTGTTGGCGTCTTGTCACGGTCTGTCTGGAAGTTTTGCAGCCCCACTCCTGAGGGATTCCTTTCCATGTTCCTCTGGAACTAGAAAGAGAGGAAAAACTTTTCTTTCCTCTATCGCCACCCCCCTTCTAAGCCCGACACGAATCAACGTTCTATTCACGCTGCGTGATGACTTGTGGTCTGCTGCGGCTGATTGGTGCCCACATTGGAGATACAATGTGTACGCACGTTCTCGTCACTCCCTGTATAGTTCTAGAATTCATTCACTTCTATACACGAGCTTGTTTTCTTCATTCTGGAATGCCTTTAAGGGTATATGTACGTAAACGACCATAAATATTATCAGAATATATAGGCTCTAAATTTTTAAAATTTTGTAAGGAAATGAACTTAAAAATGGACAAAAATTACAAGGTACCACAACAAGACTTATTAGAACTTAAATATCTGATAAAAGTTTAAAAAAGTTTACTAATAATACTTTTTAGAATTCACTTTTTACTTTAAATTAAATTTTCCCAAATTTGAAAATTTTACACATATTATTTCATAACTCCACAACCATTAGAGATAGACTTCTGAAATTTTGTACACTTATTTAACATGCATTTATGCAAGAAGTAGACTAAAATAATGCCCACTTCTCTGAAAATAGAAAAATTAGGTCACAAAACATTATGTAAATTTTAATGAATTTTATATAGGGCAAATAAAAAATTAATTGTTTTAAAATAAACAACTCTACATGTCTGAGAGTAGTCTACTTTTCAGAAGTAAGTGTTTATTACATGCAGAAAAAATACTAAAGATGTCAGAGAGACCATAACAAGTTCTAATTACCAAATGATGTAACTGCAGATTTTTTTTTCATACTTTGATGAAACTGGTTTGAAAAATATTATTAATAATCTTTTTTATATTTTCATCAGATATTTAAGTTCTAATAAGTCTTGTTGTGGTACCTTGTAATTTTTGTCCAACTGTGAGTTAATTTTCTTATAAAATTTTAGAAATTTAGAGCCTGTATTTTCTAATAATATTTGTGGTCGCTCACGTGCACATTGTGCACTTGTCTCTGTGCGATGTGCAGTTCCTATTCCCCTACCTGGAGAGAGAGAATCGGCTTGGAGGGGAACGCGACAGGGCTGTACATTACCTGCAGTAGCAGAACAGTTTTGGTTTCAGTAACACAGATCAGTACGGCTGTGCTCTTTGAGCTGTGATTGTGAATGCGTTATGAAAAATAAAGTGAGGCGTCCACAGATATAACGAAGAAGAGAAATCACGAATCATATAACATAACTGTTACGATGTTTTCCTCAGCCAACAATAATTATTTTAAAATGAAAGGCTTTCATCATATCATGTGGACCTAATAGTGATGTGAGAATTTAAATCAGATTAGTAAAGTTCTCAAAATATGATATTCGCCAGCTCTTATTTCTTAATTAGTACTCTCACGGCAAGACAAACATGACAATGATGTTGTCTTGGAATCTGCAGTGACATAGACATCAATGGTTAGACGACTTACAACTTTTATTTTATAAGCTGATGAGTGATGAGAATATTGAGTGGAGAATACATGTGAGGATTTTGATTTTGTAAGGGAAGGAAGAAAGCTACTACTTGTAAGGCGGAAAAATTTTCTGGAAAAATAATACATAATGGCGAATTTTCCACCTCACGTTACTATATTATCTTAATATACTTACGCTAATAAATCTTTACCTGACTTAAAGAAAATGTCCTCGCTTCACAGTTTGTGAACTACACTTTTAACTCAATTCAG
Source organism: Periplaneta americana (assembly GCF_040183065.1). Lineage (NCBI taxonomy): Eukaryota > Metazoa > Arthropoda > Insecta > Blattodea > Blattidae > Periplaneta > Periplaneta americana. Next base: position 177,436,916 of record NC_091119.1, read on the forward strand.
TAACGCTCCCAACTTGCTGATACTTGCTCTCAACGTTTTCCAAATAAACTATATATAAATTTAAATTCAAGCTTAATTTATCCAATTTATTAATAATGTGAATTTATATTAATATACAGCAAAAAATGATTCCAGTGTAAAAGCCTCATAATGTCCTATTGCATGTAATTGGGAGTAAAATATTTTCTTTAACATTTGTGCACCAATGGTCCCAATAATGCTTGAGGAACAATGAAAGAGTATTACATTGAAGTAATCAGTACCTACTACGTAAAATGAAATACTGTGTTCGTTTTTTGTTGTTTCGAAATTACTGCAATATTTATATTTTCTTCAAATACTGTATACAAATCATGTAAATAAATGATTCTTTACAAATGACTGCTTTGTGAATTGTAACTGAGTAAGTCTATTGTTTCTTGTGTTACAATTATTGTCAAATATAGACACTGACAATAATTGTGTTTTTTCCTTCTGCTAAGTATGTTTATAATGTCCAAGTGTCAATTTAATTGAACACTAGAAGTGCAGAATAGATTCTTGTACATCACTCTCGCTAAGAACTTGTAAGAGCAACACGTGAATGACGCAATCTGCACAGACCGGCGTTCCGCGCACATACACTGCACTTTCAGTGTCTGATTTCTGACATGCCTGCTCTAACGTCTTTCTTGTGTCTTGGTTGTTCTATTTGGTGTATAGGACGCAATTACCTGCAATTCTCGTGGTGTCCTTTAGATAACGAACGTTCTCTTGTGACCGCGGATGGTTGACACTGGCCGTGTTAATTTCTTTAGGAATCTCAACATTTGTTGGGTCCAGGGAGTGAAAACTGGCTGTAATATTGTTGATGAGCCAACATTCTTCACACAAATTGCCTTGCAATTGTTCTTACTGTGATTTATACGTGTTAAGCTTTCCTGCACGTGTAGTCTATTGTACGAGGTGCTAAATACGCGTCTTTCTTCTAAGATTAGCAAGGGCTATTTACAATCTCTTACACAAGGAACTGAGAACGTGTTCTTAGACAGCGGACCTGGAAAATATTGCTAGCGTAGTCCTTTATTATAAAGTTGAAAGTTAATTTTATTGTTTTTAAATTTATAGGCCTACTTTAAAAGTTAGGATATCAACATAAAGAATTCTGTACATAGATCTCAAAATAGATAATTTTTAAATCTTAAAGGGTCACTGAACAAATTAATTTTTTCATATGTTGTAGACAACAGGGAGTTCCTCAAGAGATGATTTTTCCACTTTTACCTATTTGTTATAATTTTTTTCATTCAACGAAAATATATTTAATTCTTTTGTTATATCTTCATTTTTAATTTGGTCCAATGTGCATCCTTTTACTATTCGAAGGTATTTAATTTCTGCAGCTTGTATGTGATCCCAGTCTGTCTTCTTTACAGTCCATGTTTCAGATCCATATAGTAAAACCGGAACAGCTATTGCTTTATAGAATTTTAGATTTGTTTCTCTTCGATTTTTTATTTTTAATGTAGGCCTATTTGCTATTACTCCGCAGATGTGTTGAAATTTATTTAGTTGATTCTTTATTGTCAAAATTTCTAAACTGGTCTAGGCCTACTACTTTATTGTGTAAAACAGTCTTTGATCTCATTATGTTTTTTTCCTCTAAAAGCCATAATCTTTGATTTTTCGGTTGAAATGTTAAAACTGTAATCTTGGGATAAGTGTTTGTAATTTATGAGTACTTATATTTGTAGTTTATTCTCATTATCTTGAATTAACGTCATGCCATCTGCAAAAAGTACCATATAAGTGTATTATTTTTATGTATTTTAATTCAAAGTGGTATTTCTTCTTTTAACCTTCGGAGAATATCGAACATATAGATATTAAATAATAGCGGAGACATTGCATCCTTGTCTTAAACCATTGTTAATAATTAGAGACGAGAATTTCATGCACTATAAAATCCCAAAATATGCATGCATTCATGCACTATCAAACTATGAAACATGCAGGATTAAGCGAAAAATACATTAAAATATGCACTTTCATTTGTGTTCCAAATTTCTTATTTCACTTGATTTTTTTTTCACAGTTAACAACTAACAGGATTTCCAAATTTATTACTGTGAGGTTCCTGCGCTTGTCAGTCAAAATGTTTTTGTAGGCAGAAAATGACCTCTCCACATCGCTAGAAGTTATGGGTGCAAACTTGAATCAACCTTTTTCTGTTACTTAGTTTTTGTTTCTTTTCCTTTTTCAATCCTGATTCCTGAAGCTAAATTGAGGGTCATAAAAATCGGTAAATTGAGGTGTCCACCCAAAACCATTAAAACATGCATTTAAACTGAATATAATGTATATTATATGCATGATTAAGTTAAAACGTGCTTAAATATGCATTATGCATGTTTTTAACCCCAAAAAGGCCAAAACATGCAAATATGCACGGAAAAAGTACACATATTTGGAACCGGAAAGTAATGAAATGGATAAGTACTAAGTTTGAGCTATGTCCTATGTTTCTGTAAAAACATGCATTTGCATGGAATTCTCGTCTCTATTAATAATCATATCTCGAGACAGCCGTCCATTTCCTAATATAATTTTTATCTTTGTTTCTTGATAAATATCCTTCAGTACATTTATATACTTTGTTCTCTAATATTTGCCACAATCTAGTCCTACTTACTTTATCAAAGGCTTTTTCTAAATCAACAAAAGCTATATGTGTTTCGAGATTATATTCTCTTCTCTTTTCAATGATTTCATTAATGATTATTTTTGTCAAGATCTAAGAGAATTTTTGCTTTGAGATCATCAATATACGCCGCAGCTCAGGTATAAGGAGTTGGCACTCTGATTTGAAGCTGCTCTCAGGTGTTCTTTCGAAAATCGAGTGGAATAATTATCTGATTATGATTTTACGAGGTACTTCTTAATTTAATCGTAAGGCAATAGTAAGGTAATTTATTGCGGCTGAGGGGTTAGCGAGTCTAACTCCGAACCCAGCGGTCCCGGGTTCGATTCCCGATCAGGACGAGTTGCCTCGGTGAGGTTTCTTCGGGGTTTTCCCCTCACTTCTATAGATGAATATTATGTAACTTTATCAGTCGATTGGAACCCCACTCATATTCGCCTCTTCCTTCATTCCCCCATCATCCTTTCCTCATCATCCCGTTTCTGGTTTTTCAGATCCCTCTACAGGCGGCCTCCCGGAACTACTGGCTCTCTCGACCGGCCTCCGTGGAATGTAGTTAAGCGACGTTGGATGGCTTCTGCAACGAGCACCCGAAGCGGACCTACTCGGGGGAGGAGTTTCGCCTCGGACCGACAGGGGGGCCTTGGTGGAAGTTGCCAAAACACGAATGGTATATGGATTTCTATCGGCTGTAGGGACCGGTCGTTAGGGAGCAATGTGGTAGGGGATCTATGGCACGCAACTCATTCCATATCAAGGATTAGCGCAATAGATTTCAACAGGTCGCAGTGCTGGGCCATCCGTGCCCCCTTACTTAAATTCAATTCCATTCCATTCCAGGTATTTTATAGCGATTCTCGATCTGATCACGCCCAAATAATATTTTGTGTGAGATCGTGCGTATTTGCTTGTTTTCCGCTCAGAACCAATACGCGGTAAGTGTGAAATACCGCATTCAGTATTCCCAACGTAACACACATAACAATTTCCCTCTTCTTACCGCTTAAGCGCGACATTCATTTTACTGCTTTAGGCTTTTAACATGTTATTTTGAGAGACGTTTAACATAGTAATAATTATAAATTAGAAACTTACCACTGCAATTTCACCTAAATTGCAATGTTAATTATTGTTTTTAAATATTTGCAAAAATTAAGTAAAGTCTACTACTCCACGAAACTTATTGCATTCCTGATAAAAGTAACATTAAAGAAGCCGTGAAAAAATCAACAAGATTCCAGATGCCGATGTTATTACTGCAATACGTTATATAAATAATATTGTTAAAATATTAAAATGAAAAATAAATCATTACATAACCTTACCGTTTGTTTTAAGTTCGCATTTATACACTGGGGGAAAAAAAAGACAGACGTATATCACGGGCTGCTGGAGCATAGTAAACGCAGGAAACATTTTATAGCAACAATGTTGAAGAAAGATATTTTGGTTTTCCGAAGTTGCCGTCATTAAACAGAAACCAAGATGGAGATTTCATTGCAACTACGTTTCGCTTTTTCAATCTTTTCCTCGAACATGAAAACGTCAACATACCGCTCTTGTAACGTATATTACTATTGCTATTAATAATTCCACAAGTTAACCAACACTGCAGTTGATAAGGATGGAAATGTCGCTCAGGCCGCTCTTAACAACTGACATTTTAGAACATTTAACGTTATTAAACTTGTGGTTAAAGTTATGACAGAGTCTAACAAGAAAAAAAAAAAAGATGTGGGATATTTTGGAAAGTTACAGTGTTGTAAGTTGGCGAGTACGTTAAGTAGAGAGAGACATTTTCCTTGTCGGGTTTGTCAATGCATTGTAACAGTTTGGGGGCGTCTAAGTTTTAAGAAACTTTAAAGCTCTTTCTCTTCGCTCTCTTGAGCAATATCTGCTTCATCGCACCTATAAGCAAAGTACATACATTATAAAATGAATTGAAGGAATAGTGACGCACCGAGACATTCACTTACAAACAACCCTTGCACGAGCATTTCTCCTTCTGACAAATTCTCTGCTCATCACTCAATAACATGCTTAAACATGCTCAGTTCAAATAATTTATGGAATATATTTTTTTTGGCCGAAACGAATAATGTTATGTCGTATATTTCTGTTTCTGGTATTTATTTATTTACTTAACTATTTATTTACTTATTTAATCACTTATTTATTTATTTGTTTATTTATTTGTGTATTTCTTTGTATATTTATTTGTGTATTTAATATATTATTTATTTATATATTTATTTATTTATTTATTCACTTGGCTATTTATTAACTTATTTATAGATTTATTTATTTATTTTTTATCTGTGTATTTATTTGTTTATTTCTTTATTTGTGTATTTATTTATTTATCTATTTATTTATTTATCTATTTATTTATTTATTTATTCATTTCTTTATTTTTCGTTAATTTATTTATTTATTTATTCATTCATTCATTTATTCATTCATTCATTCATTAATTCATTTATTTATTTACTTACTATTTATTTAATTATTTATTCACTTATTTATTTACTTATTTATTTATTTGTGTATTTATTTATTCATTTACCTATTTATTCTCTTATTTATCCACTTATTTATTTACTTATTTGTTTATTTATTTGTGTATTAATTAATTAATTAATTCATTTATTTATTTAATTATTTATACATTTATTTACTTATTTATTTATTTACTTACTCATTTATTTACTTATTTATTCACTTATTTATTTATGTATTTATTTATTCACTTACTTATTTATTCACTTATTTATTTATTTTTTATTTATTTATTATTTATTTATTTATTTGGGTATTTATATGTTTATTTATTTGTGTATTTATTTATTCATTTATTCATTCACTTATTCATTTATTCATTCATTCATTCATTTATTCATTCATTCATTCATTCATTTATTTATTCATTCATTCATTTATTCATCCATTTATTTATTTGTTTATTTATTTATTTATTTATTTATTTATTTATTTATTTAACATAACAGGCAAAGCCCAATTACAATGTGCAATACTGACAAAGTAATTTATAAAACATAAACAAGGAAAGGGACATATTCTTGGCAACATTCATAACGTCATTTCCATAGAAGTTTCATGATCATAGCCATTGTTGTTGTGTGACAACTGTCTGTTGTTTGTGTCATATCCGTTCGTCGCATATCAGAATATGGGATACGGTGCAACGTCAATTTTTTTTTTTTTTTGCACAAATCACTTTCAGAGACATTGTGTTTGCTTATAGTGAAGCAGCAATGAAAAAAACGATATTCTGAAGGTCGACCGGAGCGCTGGTCGTCTATGATACTCATACGATCTTTATCCCCAGAGAACTTAAGGGGAGAGAATGGCATAATTTGACTTTTTTTTCATAATCGTTAACAATTTTTATTTTTTTTTTCTGTGCAGAAATATCATTGCGGCAACAACTTAAATTTGAAAATAATTAAAAAAAATTCGGGGTCCAAATTTTAGAAACGACTATCAGGATCCACTAATTCACTAAATGGATATATCTGAGCCATTTTTAAAAGTAAATTAAAAATTTCTATGGCATTTTATTCCTAAAAATACATTTTTAAAATGCCTAGAGTACAATTTTGTTATTGGATTTTATAACTTTAACATAATTAAATTTTAAGTCTGGACTACGTTAATTTAGACAAATGGAAATGTGTATCTTCCTGGTTAAGGTTAAAATATTAACGGATATATGCTAACGTGGAATTACCTTGATGAATGTAACCTCTTTCTGTCTGTTTATATGCGATACATAGCAAGATTCTATTCATTAATTTAGTGTTCTGCCCAAGGGCAGGTTTTCATTGTAAACCCAGGTTTCGCCAATCTTTCCTATTTTCTTCCTTCGCCTTTGTTTCCTCATATGATCCATTTATCTTAATGACGTCTATCATCTGGTATCTTCTTCTGTCCCGAACTCTTCTCCCGTTCACCATTACTTCTAGTACATCTTTCAGTAGGTAGTTTCTTCTCAGCCAGTGACCCAACCAATTCCTTTTTCTCTTCCTGGTCAGTTTCAGCATCATTCATTCTTCCCCCACTCTTTCTGTCTGTACATTTCACACGCTCCATTCTTCTCCATATCCACATTTCAAATGCTTCTATTCGCTTCTCTTCACTTCGTCGTAATGTCCATGTTTCTGTCCCATACAATGTCACACTCCATACAAAGCACTTCACTAGTCTCTTCCCCAGTTCTTTTTTTCTTCCCCAGTTCTTTTTTTCAGAGGTCCGCAGAAGATGCCCCTTTTTTAAATTAAAAGCGTTCTTCGTCATTGTTATCCTCCTTTTGACTTCCTGGCAGCAGCTCATGGTACACTCCAAGTATTTGAAGCTGTCCACTTGCTCTACTACCTCATTTAGAATTCGCAAATTTCTCTTCTCTATTTTTCTTCCTATGACTATGGTCATCGTCTTACTTGCATTTATCTTCATCCCATACTGCTCACAGCTGTCGTTTAGTTCCAGTAGCATATAATTTAGTATCATTTCCTGTTCTACTAACAACGCCATATCATCAGCAAATCTTATGCACTTCAATCTTCTTCCTTCTACTATCACTCCTCCCATGTTCTGAAAACAGTTCTTTACTAAATCCCCCAAGTAGGGTAACCAAGGGTAAATGGGGTCAAAAAGTAACAAATCCTTAATTTTATTGTTAATTTCATAATATATTACACTCATAACGTATCATTAGTTACAGCCACATGTAAGTACTACTTCCCCAAAAATGTATCTTTTTTTACTCTAAACTAACTGTCTGTACATAAACTGAAATATTTCACTGCAGTGACCCTTTTTACCCTTCTGTGTAAGGATAAATGGGGTCAGTATTTAGGGCAAATCGGGTCACAATTTTTCCCTCTATATACTTGCACGGAACGTTAAAATCAATATTGAATTGATTTAATTTAACAGTCTCTCTACCTTCCACAAACAAACACTGTTTTTTTTTTCTGCACCAACGAACTGTGTTGCAATGTAGTTCAAAACCACATGCGTACATGCGTACAGTTTCAAAATTCTAGACACAAGTTCATTTTCTTGTTCTGGAGTAAACGTAGTTTGACGGAATTTACTTTTCAAGTGGTTGTCATGGCCACTTTGAAGACTTCGTTGCAGACATGAATGAGGAACTCCTAACAACTCAGCAGCATGACGTTGGCTTCTTCCCTCGCGAAATGCTTTAATAGCCTTCTACATGTCGTTCTCAGTCCACGAATTTGACGTTTTCCTCTTACATTTAACCATCTGTCACAAAGAATTGAAAATAAAAACTTAATTTGAGTGGACTGATTTGAAACATGTTGACCCTATTTGTCCGATATTACTGACCCTATTTAACCCAAATTTAGGACTTTTTTGCGCTAGAGGTTGGTAGTACTGAATACTGCTTCGACGAAGGCGTTAATAGCCATAATCTCTTCTAAAAAACTTAAACTTAATATTCTTTTATTGTCAACACAAAGAATACACACACCAGCTAGCATCAGTGGCACTCAACGTGTACAGGAAGTTCTCTTCCTGACCAGTATATGGTAGCACTTGCTTGAACTGAGTTACCCTAGAAGTTGAACAGGGTAGGTGATAAAGGGCAAGATACTATATGGATAGAATTTTTTGGTTAGATTTAGTTGATCAACAGCGATTAAATTTTAATAACGATATTGATTTTAGGTTTTAACTGTAATATTGTGACTTAATTGCCTGGCATTCCAGAGAATGTTGGATTCTTCTCTCTCTTGCTATGATGCTATTCTTTGCATCCTTCTCTACCGTCTCATTTGCGGGGACACACTGACCTCCCTGCTCTGCTGGACACCATCTGATCCATTTGCTGAACCAATTCTGCCTGTATCCTATTTATTCTTTAATTAAATTAAGTCGCATAACGAGCTTCGCATGTATGAGCTCTTCCTGGCGACCTCCAGAGAATTAAAACCTTATCGCTTTATGTTCAGAGTCTTTGTATCTAGTTAAAAGCTTACATTCTTTGCTACTAATTTGGAACATTTTGTTATAGAAATTAATTTATTAAACATTTAAAAGTAGATTTTGCATTATTTTTCTGCAACAAATTTTATATTTCTTAGTCTTATTTGATATTTTTTTCGAGTAAACTGGAAAATGTAAGAATGGTAGAAGAGAGAGAGAAAAAAAAAGTTGATGAAAATTTGTCATTTTTGGTCGAAAAGCCACATTATTAGTTTTCAGCAGTAAACAATTTATTATCGTCTAGGAAAGCTCTGGGGAAATTTTCATCAACTTATGCCCTTCCAATGGCATGTTTATGCGGCCCTCTTTAAAAGACATATGCATGTGTTTGTATTGAATTAAAATTTCAAGCTCATTTTTGTCCGCTTTTGTTTTTTGTTTGCTTTGCTAACAATTATATTTGTCTTACAAAACTTGTACTACTTGAATGATTTTTTGTGAAACTTCTTTAAAGTGTGTGTGACAGAACTAACTATCAGGTTTTCATTTAAGTCTTAAATTGTTTTAAATGTAATTTTTTGCAGGAGTTTTTAATTTTTTCTCGTTTTAGATTCGACAATTAAAAAAATATATATTTTTCTTTTTTGGAGTAAAACAAATGAAAACATCGGATTGTAAATCTTGTTTAGGAGCTTTGAAAATGAAATTTCAGACAAAACTGATCAAATTTATAGAAATAGTAGCGATTTTTAAAAAAAGTAATTGATATTTACAAAAATGTTAATAATTCACACATTCCTAAACCTAATTACATTACATTTTGATATACACATGAGTACAAAAACTGTATAAAATTTCAGACATATCTTTATTAGTTTATAAATTTGAAATTTAACCTCGGTTTACTCTTAAAGCATATGAGAGTATCTTATAAATGTAGTTTCTGCTCGACCATATTATAATACGCTCATTAACATGTGATGTAACTGTATTTTAATGACAGACATTAAAGTACGATACTCATATTATTACAACTATCGATTTCCAACTAAGCATATGCGATATTGATTAATATCGTACGAGCACATCCCGCAAGTCTTGAGAACACCAATCCAAAATGGTAAGCGCGAGTTTTGAAAGTGACATTCATCGAATCATTCAAATAAACATTAACCCAACTTCAAACATTCCATTTGGAGCCATTTGCCAGATAAAATGCACACACTGCACAGTCAACAACATGTATTTAAAATAAAAATAAATTCAGTTCGTGTTAATTTTAATATTCTAATAAATTAAGTTGAGTTTCTGTGTTTTAATGCGTGTTGCTTTAAAGTCTCCATGCCAGCCCTACAAATATCAAAAATACGGTGTACACGTCTGCCATCTGTTGCACTAATCGGGAACACGCTGAAAAGACACATTCATGCCATCTGTTGCAGTAGTCGAGAAGACGATGAAAATACACGCATGTTGAGCATTTCATTGTCACTAAAGTAACAAGGTAAGATAGGCTACTTGTAAAAACTCATAACTTAGACATTTAATTATGGTCGAACAACGACAGTCGTATGCATCTTGCCTGTAATGGTACGAGTAATTAAGACGTTCGAACTAAAATTATGAAACTAGCTTACGCTCGTTTCATAAACATACTTGTATCTTAATTACTACCATTATAGGCTCGTTGCATAATATACTGTACTATTTTTATATTTTTCCATCTTTATATATTATGAGTAACACTAGCTTGTACTAATGTTCCATATTTACCCACGTATTGTGCAGGCATCAATTTCGCATTCATGTCAAATCAAAATTCAATAACATTATTTTTTTTTAAGTACAACAACTCATGGACATGGGCCCACTTAAGCGGCCTACGTGCACGGGACCGAAAGGCCCGACCCATTTCAATTAATTAATACATTCATTCCTTCATTCATTCATGGATTATAATAAACAAATTATCCAAGTAGATTATGTATATATACATACACCCCTTGTATACAAGAAACGGACTCGTTCACATTGTTGAGTGTATCGGATATGACGTATATATTTCCAATGCAACCGAAGTCTAGTGACATCAGTTTCGCCCGTTCCATGAAATGATTTCATTGTTTTATTAATATAGGTTAAATAAATATTGATTAAGTGTGTTTGAGAATAAGGTTCTTAGGAAAATATATGGGGCTAAAAGGGATGAAGTTACAGGAGAATGGAGAAAGTTACACAAAGCAGAGCTGCACGCATTGTATCCTTCACCTGACATAATTAGGAACATTAAATCCAGACGTTTGAGATGGGCAGGGCATGTAGCACGTATGGGCGAATACAGAAATACATATAGAGCATTAGTTGGGAGGCCTGAAGGAAAAAGACCTTTGAGGAGGCCGAAACGTAGATGGGAGGATAATATTAAAATGGATTTGAGAGAGGTGCGATATGATGATAGAGACTGGATTAATCTTTCACAGGATAGGGACTGATGGCGAGCTTATGTGAGGGCGGAAATGAACCTGCGGGTTCCTTAAAAACCATTTGTAAGTTGTAAGTTAAGGTTAAATAAATACGTTACTTTTTGAAAAATGTTACGAAGGGATGTAAAATAAATGTGGAGGAATGTTAAAATTAAAAAAAAATATATATATAGCGGAAATAATGCAAAAGTACAGCATAAATAATTATTAAAAAAGAGGGAGGTAAATGGAATGGTGACAGGATCAACGAAGGAAAAAGAAATACTGTGAAATTAAGGAAAAATGAAAATATATACAAATAAAGTAAAATAAATGTCTAAAATTATACACAAATGTAATTATTGTTTGAAATACGAGTATGTTCTAGCATTCGTTTAAGAATGTCCTGTCTTTAAGTTCTATTTTAATGTACCGATATGTGGAAATTTTTATCTGACACAGTTACACTAATCTCTTCAAAGCTGATAGAATTAGCATCTCCATAGAACCGCACCAAAACGCAGGTCCCCAGGGTGTTCGCAACATAGCTGTGAATATTGTACACCATATTAACGACGGGCCCCACAATCATCAGGCATTTAGCTCTCTTCAACACGAACACCAAATTGCTTATGCAGTGTTTTATTCATTCGTACCTTCCCTGTGTGGACAGATTATCTTCCACAGCAGGTGATAACAGCTAAAAATACACGCGCGACGCTTTTTATTAGTAACAGCTAAGCAACTTCATAATATGTTCATGAAACAGTAACCGTGATCTGAAATTTAGTGAAGACGATAACAGATTAATAGACAACTTTCCCTATTTGTATATTTCATGAGTAAGTAGTATCTGAAAGAGTTTTTAAACTCCTTCATTCTATTCTTTGTTTGTTTTCTTTCTTTCCTTTTTCTTTCATTCTTTATTTTTCTTTTTCTTTCTTTCTTTCTTTCTTTCTTTTTCTTCTTTCTTTCTTTCTTTCTTTTTCTTCTTTCTTTTTTCTTTTTTTCTTTCTTTCTTTCTTTCCTTTTTTCTTTCATTCTTTCTTTCTTTTTCATTTTTTCTTTCTTTTTTCTTTCATTCTTTTTCTTTTTCCTTTCTTTCTTTTTTCTTTTTCTTTCTTTCTTCCCTTTTTTCTTTCATTCTTTCTTTCTTTTTCTTTCATTCTTTTTCTTTTTCCTTTCTTTCTTTTTTCTTTTTCTTTCTTTCTTTCTTTCCTTTTTTCTTTCATTCTTTTTCTTTCTTTTTCTTTCTTTCTTTTTCTTTTTCTGTCTTTCTTTCCTTTTTTCTTTCATTCTTTCTTTCTTTTTCTTTTCCTTTCTTTTTCGTTTTCTTTCTTTCTTTCCTTTTTTCTTTCATTCTTTCTTTCCTTTTTTCTTTCATTCTTTCTTTCCTTCTTTTTCTTTTTTCTTTCTTGTTTCTTTTTCTTTCTTTCTTTCCTTTTTTCTTTCATTCTTTCTTTTTCTTTTTTCTTTCTTTCTTTTTTCTTTCTTTCTTTTTTTCTTTTTCTTTCTTTCTTTCTTTCCTTTTTTCTTTCATTCTTTTTCTTTCTTTTTCTTTCTTTCTTTTTCTTTTTCTGTCTTTCTTTCCTTTTTTCTTTCATTCTTTCTTTCTTTTTCTTTTCCTTTCTTTTTCGTTTTCTTTCTTTCTTTCCTTTTTTCTTTCATTCTTTCTTTCCTTTTTTCTTTCATTCTTTCTTTCCTTCTTTTTCTTTTTTCTTTCTTGTTTCTTTTTCTTTCTCTCTTTCCTTTTTTCTTTCATTCTTTCTTTTTCTTTTTTCTTTCTTTCTTTTTTCTTTCTTTCTTTTTTTCTTTTTCTTTCTTTCTTTCTTTTCTCTATTTCTATTACCGGCTTATACCAATGTAGCGTAGAGGAGGTCACACACGATTGCCCATCTTGGAAGAAAGCGTAAAATGCAGTAACATGATAGCCTAATTGTTGCTATGTATTTTTCACCACTCTGCAAATAAATTCCAGAAAGAAGTGAATTTTGCCCACCTTACATCTTAAGTGTGGAGCCACCACCATTGACCTGCAAAAATTTAGTGAAATTGATTTTTTTATATCTCAGTTACCATAAAAGTTAAATGAACAAAACTTTTCATGCTCAATATACATGCATTACACTTTATAAAACAGTATTCAGAATATTAAAATAGGTAAAAACAAGAACTACCCGTAAAAATAATATCAAAGTTGTATAATTTTTTTAAAACTTTAAATCATTTACATAATAAAGTCTGTAATTAATTAAATGATTCTTTTACAGGAATATTCTAAAGATCTACATAAACAACATAGTCTAGGATCTTATATCTATTCCTTCATGATATATATATATATATATTTTTTTTTTTTTGTTTTTCATAAAATATTTTAGAAAATGTAATATTGAAGGTGACGATTTAAAAAAAAAATATATTTAAGAAATAGGTAAAGATCCTCGACTACGTTGCTGATCTAGGTGTTTAAAACATTCCAGTAAAATAATCATTCAGATATTTAATTAATTGTAAAATTATTCAAATTTGATATTCTTTTTACAGGTAATTATTAGCTGTTTTAATATTCTGAATAGTGTTTTATAAGGTGTAATGTATGTATAATTAAACATAAAGGTTTTATGCATAGACATTTCGCTAGCCAGCGCTAAGAGCGTGCTAAACTAGCCCCGGCTATCGACTGATTACTTGTACAGGATTCACATCACATCACATCACATCACATCACATCACATCACATCACATCACATCACATCACATCACATCAAATCAAATCAAATCAAATCAAATCAAATCAAATCAAATCAAATCAAATCAAATCAAATCAAATCAAATCAAATCAAATCAAATCAAATCAAATCAAATCAAATCAAATCAAATCAAATCAAATCAAATCAAATCAAATCAAATCAAATCAAATCAAATCAAATCAAATCAAATCAAATCAAATCAAATCAAATCAAATCAAATCAAATCAAATCAAATCAAATCAAATCAAATCAAATCAAATCAAATCAAATCAAATCAAATCAAATCAAATCAAATCAAATCAAATCAAATCAAATCAAATCAAATCAAATCAAATCAAATCAAATCAAATCAAATCAAATCAAATCAAATCAAATCAAATCAAATCAAATCAAATCAAATCAAATCAAATCAAATCAAATCAAATCAAATCAAATCAAATCAAATCAAATCAAATCAAATCAAATCAAATCAAATCAAATCAAATCAAATCAAATCAAATCAAATCAAATCAAATCAAATCAAATCAAATCAAATCAAATCAAATCAAATCAAATCAAATCAAATCAAATCAAATCAAATCAAATCAAATCAAATCAAATCAAATCAAATCAAATCAAATCAAATCAAATCAAATCAAATCAAATCAAATCAAATCAAATCAAATCAAATCAAATCAAATCAAATCAAATCAAATCAAATCAAATCAAATCAAATCAAATCAAATCAAATCAAATCAAATCAAATCAAATCAAATCAAATCAAATCAAATCAAATCAAATCAAATCAAATCAAATCAAATCAAATCAAATCAAATCAAATCAAATCAAATCAAATCAAATCAAATCAAATCAAATCAAATCAAATCAAATCAAATCAAATCAAATCAAATCAAATCAAATCAAATCAAATCAAATCAAATCAAATCAAATCAAATCAAATCAAATCAAATCAAATCAAATCAAATCAAATCAAATCAAATCAAATCAAATCAAATCAAATCAAATCAAATCAAATCAAATCAAATCAAATCAAATCAAATCAAATCAAATCAAATCAAATCAAATCAAATCAAATCAAATCAAATCAAATCAAATCAAATCAAATCAAATCAAATCAAATCAAATCAAATCAAATCAAATCAAATCAAATCAAATCAAATCAAATCAAATCAAATCAAATCAAATCAAATCAAATCAAATCAAATCAAATCAAATCAAATCAAATCAAATCAAATCAAATCAAATCAAATCAAATCAAATCAAATCAAATCAAATCAAATCAAATCAAATCAAATCAAATCAAATCAAATCAAATCAAATCAAATCAAATCAAATCAAATCAAATCAAATCAAATCAAATCAAATCAAATCAAATCAAATCAAATCAAATCAAATCAAATCAAATCAAATCAAATCAAATCAAATCAAATCAAATCAAATCAAATCAAATCAAATCAAATCAAATCAAATCAAATCAAATCAAATCAAATCAAATCAAATCAAATCAAATCAAATCAAATCAAATCAAATCAAATCAAATCAAATCAAATCAAATCAAATCAAATCAAATCAAATCAAATCAAATCAAATCAAATCAAATCAAATCAAATCAAATCAAATCAAATCAAATCAAATCAAATCAAATCAAATCAAATCAAATCAAATCAAATCAAATCAAATCAAATCAAATCAAATCAAATCAAATCAAATCAAATCAAATCAAATCAAATCAAATCAAATCAAATCAAATCAAATCAAATCAAATCAAATCAAATCAAATCAAATCAAATCAAATCAAATCAAATCAAATCAAATCAAATCAAATCAAATCAAATCAAATCAAATCAAATCAAATCAAATCAAATCAAATCAAATCAAATCAAATCAAATCAAATCAAATCAAATCAAATCAAATCAAATCAAATCAAATCAAATCAAATCAAATCAAATCAAATCAAATCAAATCAAATCAAATCAAATCAAATCAAATCAAATCAAATCAAATCAAATCAAATCAAATCAAATCAAATCAAATCAAATCAAATCAAATCAAATCAAATCAAATCAAATCAAATCAAATCAAATCAAATCAAATCAAATCAAATCAAATCAAATCAAATCAAATCAAATCAAATCAAATCAAATCAAATCAAATCAAATCAAATCAAATCAAATCAAATCAAATCAAATCAAATCAAATCAAATCAAATCAAATCAAATCAAATCAAATCAAATCAAATCAAATCAAATCAAATCAAATCAAATCAAATCAAATCAAATCAAATCAAATCAAATCAAATCAAATCAAATCAAATCAAATCAAATCAAATCAAATCAAATCAAATCAAATCAAATCAAATCAAATCAAATCAAATCAAATCAAATCAAATCAAATCAAATCAAATCAAATCAAATCAAATCAAATCAAATCAAATCAAATCAAATCAAATCAAATCAAATCAAATCAAATCAAATCAAATCAAATCAAATCAAATCAAATCAAATCAAATCAAATCAAATCAAATCAAATCAAATCAAATCAAATCAAATCAAATCAAATCAAATCAAATCAAATCAAATCAAATCAAATCAAATCAAATCAAATCAAATCAAATCAAATCAAATCAAATCAAATCAAATCAAATCAAATCAAATCAAATCAAATCAAATCAAATCAAATCAAATCAAATCAAATCAAATCAAATCAAATCAAATCAAATCAAATCAAATCAAATCAAATCAAATCAAATCAAATCAAATCAAATCAAATCAAATCAAATCAAATCAAATCAAATCAAATCAAATCAAATCAAATCAAATCAAATCAAATCAAATCAAATCAAATCAAATCAAATCAAATCAAATCAAATCAAATCAAATCAAATCAAATCAAATCAAATCAAATCAAATCAAATCAAATCAAATCAAATCAAATCAAATCAAATCAAATCAAATCAAATCAAATCAAATCAAATCAAATCAAATCAAATCAAATCAAATCAAATCAAATCAAATCAAATCAAATCAAATCAAATCAAATCAAATCAAATCAAATCAAATCAAATCAAATCAAATCAAATCAAATCAAATCAAATCAAATCA
Source organism: Periplaneta americana (assembly GCF_040183065.1). Taxonomy (NCBI): domain Eukaryota; kingdom Metazoa; phylum Arthropoda; class Insecta; order Blattodea; family Blattidae; genus Periplaneta; species Periplaneta americana. The sequence continues at coordinate 177,453,889 of NC_091119.1, forward strand.
AATCAAATCAAATCAAATCAAATCAAATCAAATCAAATCAAATCAAATCAAATCAAATCAAATCAAATCAAATCAAATCAAATCAAATCAAATCAAATCAAATCAAATCAAATCAAATCAAATCAAATCAAATCAAATCAAATCAAATCAAATCAAATCAAATCAAATCAAATCAAATCAAATCAAATCAAATCAAATCAAATCAAATCAAATCAAATCAAATCAAATCAAATCAAATCAAATCAAATCAAATCAAATCAAATCAAATCAAATCAAATCAAATCAAATCAAATCAAATCAAATCAAATCAAATCAAATCAAATCAAATCAAATCAAATCAAATCAAATCAAATCAAATCAAATCAAATCAAATCAAATCAAATCAAATCAAATCAAATCAAATCAAATCAAATCAAATCAAATCAAATCAAATCAAATCAAATCAAATCAAATCAAATCAAATCAAATCAAATCAAATCAAATCAAATCAAATCAAATCAAATCAAATCAAATCAAATCAAATCAAATCAAATCAAATCAAATCAAATCAAATCAAATCAAATCAAATCAAATCAAATCAAATCAAATCAAATCAAATCAAATCAAATCAAATCAAATCAAATCAAATCAAATCAAATCAAATCAAATCAAATCAAATCAAATCAAATCAAATCAAATCAAATCAAATCAAATCAAATCAAATCAAATCAAATCAAATCAAATCAAATCAAATCAAATCAAATCAAATCAAATCAAATCAAATCAAATCAAATCAAATCAAATCAAATCAAATCAAATCAAATCAAATCAAATCAAATCAAATCAAATCAAATCAAATCAAATCAAATCAAATCAAATCAAATCAAATCAAATCAAATCAAATCAAATCAAATCAAATCAAATCAAATCAAATCAAATCAAATCAAATCAAATCAAATCAAATCAAATCAAATCAAATCAAATCAAATCAAATCAAATCAAATCAAATCAAATCAAATCAAATCAAATCAAATCAAATCAAATCAAATCAAATCAAATCAAATCAAATCAAATCAAATCAAATCAAATCAAATCAAATCAAATCAAATCAAATCAAATCAAATCAAATCAAATCAAATCAAATCAAATCAAATCAAATCAAATCAAATCAAATCAAATCAAATCAAATCAAATCAAATCAAATCAAATCAAATCAAATCAAATCAAATCAAATCAAATCAAATCAAATCAAATCAAATCAAATCAAATCAAATCAAATCAAATCAAATCAAATCAAATCAAATCAAATCAAATCAAATCAAATCAAATCAAATCAAATCAAATCAAATCAAATCACAAACATTGGTTTATGAATGCGAAAAATGTAAGTTCGCTGATCATCCACCGGAAGCCCGCGCTAAGAATGTCTATGAATATGGCCCAAAAAGTTTTGCTCATTAAGTTTTATAGTAGCCGAAATATATTTATAAAAAAATGAATTTCACCAAATATTTGCAGGCCAATGTGTACCTCCTCCCTTAACATGAACCTCTGTAGCGTACGATGAATACTGAATAAAGATTTAAACTTTAACTTATAAAAATTGCAAATTGTACATAAATTAAATCATCAGGACTTAAATAATCTCGTCATTTTCAGTGAAAGTTATTTGAATGAGATCAGAAATGATGAAGACACTCTTTCCATTAACAATTAATTGATGGTTTATTTAACGACGCTCGCAACTGCTGAGGTTATAAGAGCATCGTCGGTGTGCCGGAATTTTGTCCCGCAGGAGTTCTTTTACATGCTAGTAAATTTACTGACACGAGCCTGTATTTAAGCATACTTAAATGCCATCGACCTGGGCCGAGATCGAACCCGCAACCTCGAGCACAGAAGACCAGCGCTATACCGACTACGCTACGCAGGCCGACCGCTCTTTCCATTTTATGGACGTGTGACAAAGCCCACTCTCATTTAAACAGCTTTGTAAATAAACATAACTTTCGGTAAATTATGCACAGGAACATCTACGGCAACTTTATGAACGGACATTACATTCACATAAGTTAACCGTGTAGAGTGCTTTCTCCTCCAAAGGAATTATTGGACCATACTTTTTTGAGGATGGCAATGGTCATTTTCAAGAAATAGTTGTTACATGCAAGTGACATAGTTTCATATAATAAAAGTTTGTTTAATACAATATCTAAAGGGGAGAGGATGGTATTTTTTAAACATTTTTCCTAGTTGGTGTAAAATATTAATTTTTTGTATGTAGAGAACTCATAGCTGTGGCAACTCAACCAAAATATTTTGAAAAAAAAAAAAAATTGGGGGTCCAAATTTGAAAAAAATATACGCAATGCAGGATTGTACTAAAACCGATATATCTAAACCGTTTTTAAAGATAGATTCTAACAGTTTTCTGCAATGTATTTGCAAAAGCATGTTCTACAAACTGTCTGTAACAGAATTTTGATATTGGTCTCTACGTTTGTAAAATAAACAATTAAAATTTAAAAACAGTTTTCCGATTTCCTTTCTTGCAAACAAACGGACGTATTTTTAAAATGAAATCAACTAACAAAATTCTGTTACAGAGAAAAGTTTCCTAATAGTCTAAAGAATGTGTGTTATAAATTTCATGCATGTATCTTTAATAGTTCAGAAATTATATCCATTTTTGTCTGGCAATGTAGCAAAAAATGAAGTTACTGGAAACCGATAAAAGCGGGCGTGTGATTTAAAAATCCATAGCGCAGGAAGTTTGACGTCTCAACATCCGATAAGGGCACAATTACCAATAAAATGTTATGCAATGCATTCCACACATATCAAAGGGTATTTTAAAGATTTTTTTTTTGTTTTAAATTTAGTTTACCGGAAACAACAATAAAGGTGGGCGAGTGATTTAAAAATCCATAAAGCAGGAAGTTTAAAAATGGCGACTCAACATCCGATAAGGGCACAAATACCCATAAAATGTTATGCTATGCATTCCACATAAATAACAGTGTATTTTACCAAAAAATACCATCCTCTCCCCTTAAGTTCCATTTCACTATTTATAAATCTATTTCTTTGGCCATCTGTACATTCGCTTTGTATACGAAATGTACACCTGGAATCAAAATAGGAAATAGTGTGGTTTCACAGCCGCAAAATTCTGGTTTTGTTGCACTCTATTAGGGAAGAGAATGAACTCGTGTGGGAAATGGAGATGTACCAAGCAAAACCCAGTCTTTTGAGTTCGAATGAAAGCAGACAAGCGCTGTTTTGTTGATGTTATTTAACTGCATATCTCTTGTTTGGTAATTGGTTTTGTTTCTGCACGCCCTAGGAAACCTATTGACAATGTTTACCCATTCGTTAAGTCTTTTAACAAGATATGAAACACCAACCAGTGCATGTGGGAATCAGCTTTTATTTCTTGAAGCATTGTTCAGCTACCTGCATCATTTCGGAACATATGTTGAGGTAAATTTTCGCATTGCCAATCACAGCTGATAATTACTAATGTGACTAACACAATGTGAACGCAGGTAATGTTAATATTGGTTCAAGGGAAGCCTGCATCCACGATTTGTGTTCACTGGGTCCGTTTTATCTAGCCTAAACTAACATAAATCCAATATAACGCAATAATTGACCCTTTCCGATACGCTCTGTGGCATTTGTTGTGGGAAAAGGTGATAATGCAGCAGATTTTCTCTGATTATTTTGATTTCCTATGACATTGTTATGTCTCTATTCTTACAATATCACTTTCTCATTGGATTGTCTATGAATATCCTTTGTAGTTTATAGGAAAAATCGAATTTAAAATTGTCTTAATATTTGTGGTGAATTAGGGTAAGGTTACCTATATCGCACCTATTTAGCATTTATAATTTTTATTGAACAATACAGTTTTTATTTTCTGCATTCAATTATAGAGATACATTCCCAGAACATTTGCCTCTCATATAAAAAAGAATCCTTGAATTTGATTTAATATTTTTTAATTAGAATGACATTTTCGAAACACTTGTCAGTGGTGCCATTTGGGCAACTAGTTTCCTAAATAGCACCTGCGGTTTCTTAAATCGCACCTCTTTAACTGCAGGGAACAGGATGAAGGAAAGCTTTTAATATTGAACATATTGAACAGTTATATATAAGAAAAGTAATATAATACAGTTATATGAAAGTGTTCATAGGCCTATAACTGTATTATATTACTTTTATTATATATAACTATCTTACTCATGAACACTGTTGCATCTGACCTAACTTATGTAATTTAATATTGAACAGTATTTAGGCCTAGTATGAATAATGTAATAAATGCAAATTACAAGTTTATTGAAATTAATGGAAAAGAGTAACGCATCTTCAATGAAATTGAAAAAAATAGAGCATAAAGTACCAAACATTTAAACTTCCTGAATGCGTTTTTTGTTACACATTTGCCATGTGCTTCACCAGTTAGTTCAGACTGTAAACTGCGTCACCTTTTCTCCGCGATTATCTCGATGCCACCTAAGAATTGCTTCATGATATACGCTGTCTGAAATGATTTGAAGATAGAAGCATCTAAATGCTGGGCCTCTGAGTATTATGACGAGGAAGCTGAAACAGAGCGCACCATTTTTCCGAGATAATCTAGCTTCTAAATTTTTGGACTAAGTCGTATAGGTAGACATACAGAAGCAGAACTTTTTTCTTTGGCAGGTTTGAGTGACAAAATGTTTGAGCTATTCGACAATTAGTCCACAGTTGATGTAACCTGACTCAGAGCAAACAAATAACGATCCTGGAGGAGCACCATCTGATAATGTAGGAAGCGCTGTTGGACGTTTAAAAATTATCATGGGTGGCACAAAATACCTGGTGCGCTTGTACAACACACACTTGTTGTATTAACGCCCTTTTCACCACTTGATATTCCACTCACCTGATGCATTCCTCGTTCAGTTAAAAATTTCGGGGCCTTCTTTTGTACGGTTAGAATTGGTATAGTTGCTCATTTCGCACCGGTGCGAATTAGGCACCTACGAAGTGCTGTGAATTGAGAAACTACGTCATAAGTTTTTATTTCCTTCATTCTAGCCTATAATCACCACATGTTCGAAAATCCTACTAATTTAAATGTTCTTTAATATTTCTTTAAATCAATAACATCTTAAGATTATGAATTCCTCTGCATACAAATCCGTTATTTAGTTACAAAATGTTAGCTAAATTTACATCCACCTGAACGATTATATTAGATACACTATCACCACGCTGCTGACACACAGAAGTGGCAGAAATCAAGTGACATGGTGGAAGTTCATATGGTAGATTGTAACAATACCACTAGATGCCACACTACTATAGTAACTTGTTTTAAACTAGCAGTGGTGCCATTTAGGAAGCGATGCGATTTATGCTTTTTACCCCATATTCTAGAAATGCGCTTATTGCAATAGTTCTAAAGGTTAACAAATAGCCAGGAAATCTTTCCCTCTTTCAGCCAAGAATTTACCATACATTCACGTTGTGATCGTTAAGACACTGTCCATTATTATGGAACTGGAATGTACAAATTTACATGTACGAGAAAATAGAATGAACTGTAAATAATGTCGTTAATATCAAGTGGTTATTCTTTGAGATATTTCAATCAAAAACGTCTAATACAATTTTACTTGTTTTTGCTTCGTTTTCGACATAAAAATTATTTTAAATGAAATATTTCATAGGGTGTTCTGGAGGTCGATTGATTTAATTCCCAATGTGCTCAGTCAATTCAAGAGAGCAGTGTATTTTGATAATAAATGTTTGAAAGAATTTTAGTTTTGTTCTTTAGATGTAAAGCAATTTGATCCGAAGAAATGTGAGATTTTGTTCTGAAAAGAATTTTACAATTTTACAATTGCTCTGATCAAATTAGTGCTGGAATTTTGATTCTCATAGCCTTCATGGTTTCATATTTTTCCCGTTTGCGGACTTGAACTTGCTTTCTTTAAATGTTTCACAAGCCGCCACCGTTTCTTGTCACGACCGTAATCACACTCGCTTCACTCCAAAAACACATTGGAGAAAGAATAATTTGTCTTGCAACACATTTTTCTTATTCTTTGCATTCATCTATTCTTACATCACTCAATGCATACGTATTTTGGGCTACGTGAAAGGAGTCCATCTTTATGGAGAATCCAGACACCAATTCTTGTAAAATTACGGGAAGAGATGCTGGTTTTCTGTGACCAACTCCAGCAACATGTATTTTCAAACATGTTTCGGAATCAATGTGACCCTTATGCATGCTGTTTAAAAATAATGGAAATAATTTTATTATAGATATGAAGAGTCCACTGCAAAAAGGGGCAATGTCGTAAATTTGTGAAAAATGAGATGAAGGTTCAGTACTATAGATCAAAGAGAGTAGACTATATTACACTTTGTTGCACTGCAAGAAAAATTATAGTTCCAGATCTACTTCGTGTTGACACAAAGAGTGGGATTGTCAAAGTGTAAATTGCTTTTCCTGCAAAATGCAATACATTTGACATTCCCCCTTTTTGCAGTGGACTCTTCATATGTTTATTTTATTTTTACTTGGTTATTTAACGACGCTTATCAACTGCGAGGTTATTTAGCGTCCATAGTATTGATGATAGATTATATTAGGCGAGATGAGGCCGAGGATTAGCCATAGATTACCTGACATTTGCCTTACTGTTGGGGAAAACCTCGGAAGAAATCCAACAAGGTAATCAGCTCAAGTGGGAATCGAACCTCCGGATCGGCAGGCAAGCGCCTTAGTCTACTGAGCTACGCCGATGGCTAAATATGTTTATAAAAATACTTATAGTGTGCATGGAATTTGTTTTATGTCCCAGTTTATTAAAATGATTTATTTACTCCAGTTTATTGATTACTAGTTAGAGTAAAGTTGCCTAATCCCGTGATACGTTTTTTCCACTGAATGTCACGGGATTGGGTATCTTGCTAGGAAGTTCACCGATGTCTCAAAAGTAGGTGAAAAAGGTACTCTTTCGAGAAGGATGTCTGGCGGTATAGTCGAGCGACAAAGCTTTGACTGACACTCAATTAAAAAAAAAAGTATCACGGGATTAGGAGTATCACGGAATTACGCAACTTTACCATACATCCATTTCCGGTACTGTTTATTTTGAAACACAGTGATTTTCGTATAGATAATAATTTAATGTATAAAAGCTTGCAAACCGTTTTTTAACTACCGGGTTTCTTAAAGAATTAGATCGATGTATTTGGCTGCTGCAGATATAACGGAGGAATGGGTCCGATTCTTGTTTTGATCATGTTGCTTATGGTGGATTTTGATACACATATTTTCCTATCTTTTACTCGATTGCATTTTCGCTCCTACAATAAATCAGTCAGTTAATCAATCAACCGATTAATTGAAATACCGTGTAGAGATCTCGTCGGTTTCCAGAGTCTAGAAAGCCGAATTAAATCTCTGTGACAATCTGCAACTTTTCTGGCACAGACGCAATGCTGGGCGGCCTATTTAGAGGGGCTGTACTGCGGCTCGTGATGTAGCTACGTCGGAAGTACGGGCTACACGAGCGGGAGGCAGTCCTTCCCTTCTCTATTTCCCTCTCCAACTTTTACATTTTGCCTACATTTATCGGAATCCAATGTTGTAGTTTGCTCCCCCCTGTTTCGAGATTTAAAACACTTCCTACGTTCCTGTGAGGATCGACATACCAGCCAAAAATCCGAGTTGGATTAAGCTAAGGAAGGCCCGAAAGTTTCACCAAGATCAGAGGAACACTTCTTGAATTGCACATAAGTCAAACACACGCTTTGTGTCAAGTTTGTTGTTGAAGTTTAAGTCTCTGGATACGATAGAATTTTATCGAAAGAATGTGAAGGAACATTGACATACAGGGTGTATATAAAATATACAGACGCTACTCGATACGAAATAGCTGTTCACGCATACATGGCTGGGTTGAAATACAAAAGGTCATAAAACTAATATGATAAGCAGGTTTAGGATCCGAGCCAACTTAAGAACGAAGCGAAGTTACAGTTCAACGGAGTACAGATGGACTGAGGTGGCGCGTTGAGTTTTGTTTACCTGTGCGCTAGTGTACAATACGGTTCGTGATCAGAAATACAGTATTCTTCCGTCTCTTCCTACGGAACGAACACAGGCCATCACAGTGCATTTTCAGTTCATAGTGAACAATTTTTTCGAACTAGTTGCAAGTATGCGGCAAAAAAACCGGACCTACCCTTGTAGCTGATTTCAGAGCCTTGTTCACTCCAGAGCACGATAGACTGGTAACTAAGATTTTCGTGGATCGAATCCTGCCTGGAAAGAAAACTTTTTATTTTTGTTCCTTATTCAAATTTATTCCCAATACATTTCGATTGCAGCTATATTTTACTAATTAATTAGGTTATTATTCTCATAACATGAATTTTATCAGCAATCGAAAAGTATTGGGAATAAATTTGAATAAGGAACAAAAAAAAAAGTTTCCTTCCCGGGCAGGATTCGAACCATGAAAAGTCTTAGTTACCAGTCCATCGTGCTCTGGAGTGAAGAAGGCTCTAAAATCAGCTACAAGGGTCGGTCTGGTTTTTTTTGCCACTACTGTACATGGTTGTTCACTGTAACGCTAACGCCTTCAACGTCGCCGAGGAACATGAAAACTGTATCCTGCTTCATTTTCCACCGTCACTAGATTGTACTATTAACAGTAGAATATAACGTAGCACATTGACGTTGTTTACATTCACAGTATGTCTGTCTACTATGTTCAAGGAACTCTATAGTCAAGTTGTGCGTACATTGGTTGCTAAAGTGTCCCTGATCCTAAGCCTGATGATAAGATGTTATGTATAGTCTACTATTTTAGATTTTACATTTCTTTTCGTCGTTTTGTAAGAAAACTGAGTGGTCCTTTTCGTTAGCTTATACATCATTATTACATTTGTTTTATATTATTTACCGTTATGTATATTGTTGTTTATTGTTAGTAAAATAACATGTACAAAAATACAGTCTTAATTCTTCCCTGAAGGAGTGAAAACTCGTGCTCAGGGAGTTATTTAAACACATACTTAACACGAACAAAGATAATTATTTGTCACAAAGTGGGTCAAGAAAAAAAATATAAGAATAAATTAACTTTAAAAATAAAATTTCAATTTTAACAATTTAAATCATACAAATACATGCACATATTAAATCAACATATATTTTGTAACAATTAAATTCCTAACGCTATTTTTTTTTTAATTTCTGATACTAAAATGTTTCAAATTTGGGTATTTTTCAATTATTTTATTATATAATATTATATTATATGTATTGCCATAGCGTGTTTTGGGAAAGCCATCAATTTAATTTCCAATATGCTCAGTCAATTTAAGAGATAATAAGTGATTAAAATAATTCATAATAGAAAGTTGTTTGTAATAACGTGTTTCTTGATACGATATCCTAACGTCATGTAGCAAAATTCGTTAACTACAATAATTGTCACTAGTATCTTTTATGCAATAGACCCCAGCTGGAAAATTAGTGCTCAAGGGGAGGATTCAATGCACAATACAATTACAGATTTAAATGGCAATAAATAACATCTTAAAAAATGAATATTTCCTAATATGATACAAAAGCTTCTCATCCGACTAATAATAACAGCCATTTCCCTATTTATTTTGCGTTTAATATCCTCCCGGGTGTCTTTTATATTTCTTACTGTTGCTCCAAGATATTTGCCTTTTTCCACCTCTTCGAAAGATAAATCTTCAATTTTTATGTTTTCATTTCTTACACGATACATAATCATATGCTTTGTATTTTCGGGATTTACTTCCAAACCTATCGCTTTACTTGCTTCAAGTAAAATTTTTGCGTTTTCCCTAATCCTTTGTGGATTTTCTCCTAACATATTCACGTCATCCGCATAGACAAGAAGCTGATGTAACCCGTTCAATTCCAAACCCTGTCTGTTATCCTGAACTTCCCTAACGGCATATTCTAGAGCAGGCCTGCACAAGATTTGCGCTCTCCGAGCCGGCTCACAGCTCATGAGCGGAATGCAGGTATTAGCTGCGCTCTGTATAAGGGTGGACTGGAAGAAGGGGTGATCTCGTACAAAATATGCACAAAGGAAGTGCTATTACGAGTGTTTATGAAATGAATTACCGTTCAGTGTTTGAAAAACTATATTGGACTGTTATTAATTAATAAAGAAATATTTATTTTACAGAAATAATAGAAATTCTATAGCTGCTTAAATGTACAATACTATTTTGTTATATTTTTATTTATCAGTGCATGAAAACGAGGTTTTATGCTGTTGGCTAACTTAGATGTTGGTATAGCGTCGTAAAATAACCCAATAAAATTAAAAAAAAATATGCTGTTGGCAACTGAAAGGAACAGTAGCCTACTGATCATAATGAAACATCAGTTACAGATGTTCGATATCTGGCTTTATATATATAGAAAACAGTTGCTCACAAATATAAATGTTGAGCCAAATATAGCAATCATTTTCACAGCCAGCCTGTGTAGTCGTGGATATTATTGCTAATATTTAGTCTTGTGAAACTCAACCAGGCTAGTAGTAGTATTCAAACGATCTTTAGCCCTTGGGTCACATTGAAAATCAATAAGTTCGAGCTGTAAATCGTTAAAAGTTTAATGTTATCTTCCGTCTTTTAGATTCCTCCATACTGTACTGTAGCAGTAGGTAAGCAACGTGAAACAGTTACTGAGAATAGGCCTACACACTGCACTCCACTAGATAACTGAGTGGTCGTTTCCCTCTCCTCCTATAGCAAGTCTATGTCATTCTGACGTATCTTCCTCTCCGTTTCGGCTCCTAAGAATCGCGCGCGCTCGTTGAGCGCTGTTTGTGCAGGTATGTTCTAGAGGGAAGTTAAAAAGTAAAGGTGATAGTGCATCTCCTTGCTTATTACTAATATAAAAACCTAGTAGAAATCAGTCTTCCATCCTTATTCTGATTAACATCGCCTTTTATCCAACTTACACACCACTGCAAATAGAGGAAGGGTCTCCACTGTATCTTCTTTTCCAGTATTCTCTTATTTTCTGTACTTTTCTGGTAGGGCTGTCGCGTTAATGAATTCTACTGTACTATTAAATTCAAAATCTCGATCTTAATGTGACTTGCGGTTATTTTAAAGTTTGGAGAAAAAATAAAGGACAAAGTATGCGAGGAAAAACTTTATATATTAAAAAGGCAATTCAATGCAAAAATAGTCCCAGAGCCATTCAATGAATCACCACTATAAACTACAAAATAATGTTAAGGTTATATTAGGCCTGATTAAATGCTGGTAAACAAATTTTAATAAAAGGCTATCAAATGCATAAGAACTTACATTTCATTCGAACAAATTCAATAAACCACAAACATGCTCGCAATAACAATTACGAACAGCATAAACTTGTCACACAATAATTGTAGATATACGATGAATCCCCTGTAATTGTTTTAATAATAAAAGGCTTTTCTCTCATAGGATTGAAATTTTCTAGTAACAATTTCACTGTAAAGCATATAAATAAGTTAGGAGATATGAATTCTCTGAAAGTCTGAAGCAAGGAAAATAGTTAACTATGATGTTGGACTTCGACTCTGAAATCTCCATAGTACCGAGGGAGAACTCTTCTTTTTTCTCTCCACTGTGTAGAGTGATGTAGATTCTGAATTACGATATCCAGTTGAAAAGAAAGCGCGAAGGAAACATTATTTTCGATCTGGGTATATGATCAATGGGCAGTCTTGAACTTTGTTTAGGACTTGCCCCTTTTGACAATTGCTTCATCGCCAGAAAATTCTTTGGAGATAGCGTCAACAACTCTCACTTCAATAAAAAGAAGTTTCTAGAACACTTGCTAAAGTTTGAGTGGCTGCGAAAGACATTCTGGAACGTTTGACCTCGATGTTTCGATGTACTGACGCGACTTCGATCCGGAAGATAGCGTTACATTCTGTTTTATTCCTGGTATAGAACATTGCACTGCTATTCTTGTTAGTCCGAATTGCTGTATGTGACCGGTTCACAAGATTGTGAATTCGATTCCGTGGTAAAGGAAAGTACTGTCTATTTCAGCACTTGTTTTTTTTGGGCTTGTGACTGTAGTTTTTGTTTCTGTAGCCACTATGAAGGGTTCAAAGCCAGTCCAGAACGATGAAATTTTAGACAAAAAAAAAATAATCTATTTATTGTAACTTTCCTGAAGAAGTAAAACCGCTATTTTTCTCTCTTCTTGTGCAGAGGTTTCTGATAATTAATTCATAGAACTGAACCCCAGAATAGAGAGCTTAATACCCATTAAGAAATGATTAGAAACTACTGGGTGTTCATTTCAAAATGTGTCATGACGTCACTGTTGCGAGTCAGCGATTTGAAGCGAGTTTCAGCTTTTATGTCACAGAATATGCCTATAAATCAAGGCGTTCAATCTGAACTTGAGAACGTGTGCTGAATAACTTGAACGTCGTAGCGGTCTGTAAAGTCTGTATGCTACCATAATCTCTTTCGAACTGTGTTTTGCGCGGGCAAGTCGTACGCAGTGTATTTGTTGTCATCGGTTGCGTACGGCAACATTCCAAAATACAAATCAAATGCTCCGTGTCCATGTTGACCGTCCAAGTTAATGTCAACAAATACGTAAGTAATCGTCTTACCCTCTCCACATATCCAGACAGTAAGAAAAAAAACTCAACTCAGTACGTGTTTCCAAACAGTTCACATTCCTGCCACTACAGGTGTTACCGTACGTATCGGTAAGTACTCTTCAGAATGAACGCCGTACTTGCTAGGCAACTTCTCTGTGGAAGTGTAGGAAGATTGAATTCTGTAGGCTCATCGACTAGCCACATGACGACATACAGCGAGCAATGACACACTTTGAACTGAACACGCAGTAGTGTTGTGGGATTTAATCGATTAATCTAATCGAGTAACCGATTAATTTCTGTTGTAAGCTTAATCGATCAAAAATATTTAATAGAATAATCGAGTCGATTAAAATTAATTTGTTGTAGATGATATTAATTATTATTTTGTTAACACAGACTCATAATGTACGGTGTGGTCTTAGCCAATAATATAACATAAAATTTACAAGGACAGTTTACTAAATACAGTAAGTAACTTAATTCAAACCAATAAATAACACACAACAGTAAAAAAAGAAGAGAAAAAGAGAGAAAAAATCACATTTAATATAAATTGACAATCAGACAGAAGCTAGTGATATTCAATAAAACATGAATATAGTCAACAGAAATAAAAAGATAAAAATACACACATTTGTTAATATTATATATCATGAATAATTTTATAAATTTCTTTTTTAAAAGGTTCAATTTTAATGAGTTAGTACATTATGCAACGAGCCTATAATGGTAGTAATTAAGACGCGAGTAGGTTTGTTTATGAAATGAGCGCAAGCGAGTTTCATAATTTTCATACGAGCGTCTTAATTACCATTATAGGCAAGTTTCATACGACTTTTTATGCTCGACCATATTTCTAACTTGAAATTATTCATAAGTATTATGTTATGGTTATCTAAGTGAAGAGCGGAACTGACCTAAATTGTGAGATGTGCGCAGACGCGAAAGTATTGATTTTTTTCCGAGGCACGAATGTCATTGACCTTGATATAATCTAGAGAATAACATGAACATTGGTCTTGATATAACCTAGAAATTGATTTAGAATTGAAAAACGAGATGACAAATTGAATTAATTTGAATATTATTTACAATTAATGCTAATTATTATAGTAACAGAACATAACCTTCTGCGACAGTATTGGATTTCCAGCCTCCGTGACTTTTCGCTAGTTGTCTTTCGATTGCATATCCGAGAATAATCGATACTTGTGCTTTTATAATGGTACAATGGTGATTTCTCATTGCCTGAACAACTGAACTATAATCAATAGGTGTACTTTAATAAGGTGCATTAAAGGGCTACTACCAGGTGTATAATTACTAAATTTCGGCATGGTCGAGCATAAAATAATATTTAAAATTTGGAAAATGGTTTATAATTTTATTATAAAGTCTTGGACCGAAACTAGCACCATGTTTAAATGTTCCACTTGTATGACATTTAGGTTCAATTAATGGGAAAGTAGACTTTTGTCTTCGATTACGATATTCATATCGATCAGATTTATGTTTTATTTCATTTCTGTGGTAGTAAGTTAGTAAACTATGTTTAAAAATTTCTTCAATTGTTAATACTTTAAAATCTCTGTAAATTAAATTTGTTGCGTAACCCATATTTTTGGTTAGACAAATTATTATTAAACTTTATTAATATTATCTTGTTTGGATTGGTCTGTAGGCTCTAGAAAGGGCACCTATAACTTTTTGTTGTATCTCTCTTAATTTAATTTATTCTATTTTATGTCATTTTATTTTTATCTTAATTTATTCTGAATTAATTTATTTTAATTTAATTGAATTGCATTTCATTTTATTTCATTTAATGTAATTTATTTTAACCTTTTTTTAAAAATGTAATTCAATATAATTATGTATGTACGTATGTATTTAATAATGGTAGCTAAAATGACCCGTATCTACTGGAAATTCATCTATATCCATGTGAGATCTATGTCATTCCTCGTATAAAGTTCTTATTTTTAGCCACTTTCTTACAAAATTTCATTTTACCCGACGTGAAAACATCTAAATTTGTGAAATAAGGTCATTTATTCACAATGAATTAGGGAGTAGAGATTCAGTGCTACCAACTGTACAAGTTTAGCGTGGAGAAAGAACGAGGAGGCCTAAGAGACGGCGAGCTTTGCACGAGGAAATTACAGGGAGCCGTAGACGCTTCCTGCGCGCTGAACTTTGTGTTGGGACATTCATTACTTTCAATGGCGACATTCATCAGCCCCACCGCTGCGCCGCGCCCTGTGCAGCGAGATATTATGTTTTATAACGTCACTCAGAGGGACGAATAACTTCACAAACTTTCCATTCGATAGGGTTACAGAAACTAAGATGTCAGCCCGGCTTTCAGAGATGAAGAAATGACTTCCGCTCCTTACAAGTGGCACTGCTTCCCCTTGTTCGCTCTAAAACTGTAAAAATACGTATTGTGAAGTATTAAAATAGTAGATTACTCATAAAAATAAGACAACATGCGGTTAGACATTATCAGTCTTACTAATAAACCGTGTATAGCTTTTATACGAGACTTATGCAGAGTTGAGACAGAAAACGTTACTAATAAACCATGCATAAGCGATGAATGTATAAACAGCCTGTAACTATACAGCGGGAATTACTTTGCAATAGTTATATATGCGAAACCCCTTGTTTAAGCGTTATATATAGAGCAAAAATGGCCACCCTTCTAACAGCTGTTCGTATCGACTGTCATTTCTTGATGATGGTTGCCTTGTAACCACAGGAGAACAAACCAAAGAGCACAGAATAATTAGAATAATATTACTGTAGCTTGTACTCTTTGACAAAAATATAGTGTGGTAATCGATTAGAGTCAGTTGTACTCTCGATACTTAATACGCCACACTAGAGCGCTCTACTGGATTCAATAGAGAACCTCAGATATTCTATTACCTTTCATAACGAAGTAATGACGAAACTATGACGTAGCTGTGCAACAGTTGTACTGTTATACACGACGTATGTAGTGATTATTAGTAAGGAATGTACACACGACGTATAAATGAGCTACTCATTGTATAAGTATAAGACAGTTAAACGTCTGTATATACAGTTTTTATTAGTAAGACCGTATGTGTTTTTATTTTTAACCAATGTAGTATCAAGTACAGGAATTTAATCCCTACTTTTCACAAGAGGATGCTTTAAGATAGATAGATAGATAGATAGATAGATAGATAGATAGATAGATAGATAGATAGATAGATAGATAGATAGATAGATAGATAGATAGATAGATAGATAGATAGATAGATAGATGGATGGATGGATGGATGGATGGATGGATGGATGGATGGATGGATGGATGGATGGATGGATGGATGGATGGATGGATGGATGGATGGATGGGTGGGTGGGTAGTATTTATTGATACATATTAAATTATACAAACTCATGTTCACAACATCCTTCGCACGAGCCCGTTCGGTCATTCGTGCTGTAACTATGCACAGTTTGAAACTTCAAAGAAAACAAAAATAATACTACTAATAATAAAATAGTAAAACAACAGTTATTAATATTACTACCGTTGTCATTAATTGTCATAATTACAACTAATCTAACTTCATACCAAATTTCACAAAAAATAATAAAAATAAAATAAATGTGAGATATGAAAGGAGAAAAAAAAACACAGTGAAACACACACACACACACACCCACACACACACACACACACACACACACATATATATATATATATATATATATATATATATATATAAACAACTCATTTTCTTATTGAAATTGCAACAAATAATCAAAATAATAAATATAAAGGTAATACATAAAAAACATGCACACGTAATAAAAATAAATAGAAAAAAAAAGACAGTAAATACAAAAATAATATTATCCCCTAATTACCTCATTCGCTCAGTGTTAATATTACTCATTACAACACTAATAAATAACCCTTTCCCTTGTTTCCTCGGCTCCCTCCCCCTCGGCCAGTTCCACCCTCAACTGTCGAACTTTGCATAAATTTTTCCACGCTGTCACAGAATTTAGCGTTATTTAATATATTGTATGTTGCCAAGTACCCCCTGCTAGATATAATGAAGGACTCTGGCAGGAATCGTTTCCTCAGAGCTTCTGTGGCTTCACACTCCGATAAAATATGGTGTGATGTCTCGCCTCTACCGCAAAGAGGACATATTCTCGCCCCCTCTTCGTTGACGATTTTAAGTGCCCTCCAGACTCCTAGACGAAACCAGATTAAGCCCAGGCTACCTTCTCTGCTTCCTCCATAGAGATATAATTCGGTTCCCCAATTCATTTTGATCATCGATTGGATCTCCAGAGCAACCTTATCCCTACATTCCCCTTCTAACATACTGCAGTGTTATTCCTAGTTGGTGCAAAAGTATACTGTCCAGTGCGAAGTGGATGAATTAAAGCTTTTATCGATTGTTTCAAAATAAATCTGAAGGCTGTGATCAGTGTTTTTGCACAATGGCAACAAGTTTCGCTACCTGTTCGTCATTCGGTACACCTTAAAGAAACTTATGAGAATCTTGAATCTGGTTTTTACTAAGATAAAATATAAAGATCGTAACTGGATGATCTGTGGAGATCTGAGAGAGTTGTGCATGCTTCTTGATCAGCAGGCTGGGTATACTAAGAGCGTATTCCGAATCTCACCGGTGAGCAATCCGATGGCATCACGGTGTTCCGAATTCCACCGATGACGTCATTGATGCTCCACCGGTGTCGCACCGGTGTCATCAACTTGCAGAGGTGGTGGCAGTCTCCATCAGCCGCCATCAGTGAATCTGATTGGTTCTTGTATAGGGCGGGAATTAGCAGACGAATAACATCGTGCACTGTTGTGTCATGGCGGTGTGTTCTGCTTTAGTTCTGCTGTATTGTTTGTAATGAGCACAATGTAAAAACAATATGTTAATGGCTTATGAGCGAACATGTCAACGGACCAGTTATTACTACCGGTTCAAGAAATAAATTGTTTATGCTATCTTTTCTTTGAACGAGATGGGAGTACGAAAATTTCGCAAAATTTTGCTAGCGTAGCACAGAAAACAACTTGTACAGTCGCCATGACAGCATCGATCCTTCCAGCAGTTTTGTTCCTTATTTCGCTGCAACGTGACGTCATTGATGCCACCGGACCGGTGAGATTCGGAATACGCTGTAAGTTTCCGTATTTCCTTTGTGAATGAGACTACAGACATAGCGGGTAAGATTTTGAGAGAAAAATGAACAATCGTTGGACTTTTCCTTCATAAATTTCGCCTACTACCTATAAATTAGCAACATGTGCTCGGCGACAATGTAGGGAAACTTCTCTTGTCCCACCGTAAAAGCTAACTTTTCTATTGTACTCCTCTGTGTTTTATTCTAGTGTGTTTTAGTGTGATAGCTTGTATTCAGTCCCGCTATAAAAGTTATAACCTTCTGGGGAAATTACCCTGTCCCTAGTAAAATATGTTAAGGAAACAAAATTTTGTGAAGAGTAAATTATGTTACATATCATCATCATCATCATCATCATCATCATCATCATCATCTGCTTTACGGGTTAGGCCTTTGGCCTGTTCCGTGTTCAGAGGAATTCATCTTCCCATCTTGTTCAGGTCGTGTGATATCTCGGTATACCTGACGTTTGTAATTTATAGTCGCGACGCTGTTATTCCCGTCGTGACTCCTCCTCTTTGCTTACGTCTTATGAAGTCAAGGCCTTATAATGTCTAGGTAGATAGTATCGTTCGCCATTTTTGTTCTTTCGTTGCCGAGCTACCAGACGAGGTATCTATTTGCCACACCGTTAAACATTATCATGTCGTAGCTCCTATGATAATAAATCAAACGCACTGTAATTGAGCAAATAATTGAGCGGCAACGTGGTTGGCTACCGGAAATTAGAGCGACGGGACTATAGTACTATATTCGGTAGCCCATTATTGTTCATTCTTAAAATATGCTCGTACCAGTTATATTTTTGGTGTGTAATAATTTCTTCTAAATTATATATATTTAGTTGTTCACGGGTATCTGTATTTCTTTTCTTGTCTAAACGGGTAACACCAAACACTGCTCAAAAATTTAATTTCGGTATTTTCTATTTTTCTTTGACCTTTTCTGTATTGTGAAGGTCTCGCAGCTATACCTCAGCATAGGAGTTACTAAGACTATAGAATTTAATTTGTGTAGGCTACTTCTTTGTGTTTTTGCCTTAAAGATTTTCTAATAGTCTCAAATATCCTTTCAAATTTGTTTGGTTTAATATCTTTGTCTTGACTGGAGGCTTGTGATATGTTGAAGTCTAAATAGTTAAAATTCTAAACTTGTTCAATTGATTTATCATAAACAAATAATTTACATCTGATTGGAGTTTTTCCCTGAAAGACCACAACCTTAGTTGTAGTTGTTGAAATTTTTAGATTTTAATCAGCCATAACCTTTTGAAGATTGTATGTATTTATTTGTAGACTGTCTTCTGATATTCCAAATATTTTATATATCTTTGCTACAAATTATCATTTGATGATGATTTTGATATAATGAGCAAAAATTTTAAAATGTTACAAAACTATGGAAATAATCAAGAGAGTAATGAAATCTTTCCCGGTACAGAAAAGCACTAGAATACGCCTTTACCAAACTTTTCAAGGCTATATCCCAGTGATGTCAAAGTAAGCGCATTTTTCTGACCTTGACGTCGTGCGCGAGCAGCAAGCGCTAAGTATGGAAAGAGGAAGATTTGTGTATATGAATAAGCAACCTGTTGGATTAAGAAAACAGTGGTGCACAAACTTCAAACGGAACGTAAAATTTTATGTCGTTATTTTTATATGGCTTCTTTCTGTTTAATATTATCTATGTTGTTTGTAAAACAAAAGTACTAACACTGATTTCTTAATATTGCACTTGTGTTTTAAATCTTAATAACATAATAGAGAGTTAAGAAGGAATATTCACTTAAATTCCATAGTAGTATAATATTATACTGTAATAAGTGGATGAAACACATCATTCATAAAGAAAGTGATATTCCAAAGAAAGAGATTGAATATGACATGATAAGTTGGAATTTATATTAATGGTATCTTTAGCCTTAAAAAAGTAATCAATAAACTAATCAAAACAATATTACAGCACAAAGTAAAGTTACCTAGGTACTGTATCTGTTTTAAGTGTAACTAATATTCCATAATAAAACTCTTATCGCATTATGGTTTTAAGGTGATATTTGTGAGCAACTTCCTATCATCAGAATATTAAATTATTTTCTCGAAATCTGCTGACGCTATAAAGCTGACATTTTTACAACATATGGGCACGTATCTTTTGCTTATGATGTAACAGTAGTTGCTTTGTTAATTCATTTCCTTACAAACAATTTCCATGCGAATATTTTAAAAAATTTCAATAAACTATCTTCAGTAATACGTATATACGGTATATTAGATTTACGAAAACATTCTGTAAGGCTACTAAATAAATAAGCCTATACCTGAAAATTTCACTTTTCTATTCGAAAAGTTGAGAAAATATTTCTTTTGAATAAAAATATCAAACTTGTGAAAAATGAGCATTAAAATTAAAACTTACATTCTTATAATGCATTTATACTTCTCAGCCAAATCTAAAAATTATCATGGATACAGTTTTAATAAGTTCTCTTCCCTTTATCTATTGAATCAGTGCTGGCCATCCCTGAATATAGCTCGACCAAGCGGCATATACTACCTCTTTCGTCTGTCTCTTTCCTTTCAGCTGTAAAGCGCTCAGGCTCTCCTGGGCTCTAAAGCGCGCGCTTGCTCCTGTGGGCATCAATTGACATGCCTGCTATATCCTGTTATGGTAGTGAAGCTTGGACATTAAGGTGGATGGATGACTGCAGAATAACAACTGATGAAATTAGATTTATGCGAAGAATACCAGGATATACAAAATGGGACCATAAACGCAACGAAGAAATAATGTAAGAACTTAGTCTGGAACCAATATTCCATTTCATACAGTGATTTCATAACAACTGGATGAACCATTTGCCACGTATAAGATCCCGTAGATTCCCAAAAGCTAAGCTTTACTTTCAACCCCATGGAGATCTTTGGGACATCCCATAATGCTTTGGAGAGAAAACTCCTCTTCTTAACGAGATCATAACAGGCCACATGGCCTAAAACTTGTATAGATGATGATGATGTTTTAGTGTGATCTGTCATGTTTCGTTTTATTAAATTTTCTTCCATTATATTCCGTTCATTCAATTTTGTTCTATTCTCTTTTACTTTATGCCAGTTACTTTTATTCTGCTATACTGTATTCTAATTTGTTTTATTCCTTTTTCTTTCCTTTATTTTCATTTGATATTTCAATTAATTTTCCATTTTGTCAATAGAAATTCATTTTATTCTCTTTTAGAAGTGAAGTAAAAATTTGAGCACCGAATCACTTCTCTAATATCTTCATATAGCAATGGACTGTAGCAACGTTTTTCATGTGTTTATACACGCTACGTTACAGCATATGTTGGTCCCCACCCAATGCGGGCACCCACACAAAGTTATTATTGAAGCTTTATAGCGTTAATTATCCAATAACATACCGCTGCTGGCGGCCGCATATCTATATTCTAAACAGAGATTTATTTCGTCCTCTTTATTTATTTGGAGTATGAAACTTGTCTCTGTTCCGACCATGGCAGAGGTAGCTTTCTGATTCTACCTTAAAATATATCGAAATTCAGTCCCTTCACAATTATTATTTGCTAACATACATACATGCTCAGAAAAATACACAAGGTGAATAAAAGTATGAAACACTACTTGTAGGTTTCCTATTTTAAATTTTATTTAGAAGCTCTATTTAAAAACATTACTGGTAATGATATTGCTTTATTTATTCTGGCAGAATTTAGGTTGTAAGGCCTTCTCTTCGACTCAGCCATGTTGAAATAATTATATATTAAGAATAAAAGTCATATAATTATTAGAAAAATTATATTTTAGGAAAGTTCACAGTCTAACAAGCAAACATTCTGATAGGGGCAGATAAGAGAGTTATTTTTTTTCTTTCACTGCGTTAATAATGTCATAAGAAGTGCTTATACAAATTTGGGCCGCAATTATGAGATTGTCCAGAAAGTGATTTTTCCTGGTGTCATTTACAGAAAAAAGCACTATATATATATATATTTATTTATTTATTTATTTATTATTTTTCTCATAATTGTAACATAAAATATACAGAAAAACTTTAGCTCGCCCCTGAAAGAGTAGAACAATTGCATAGACAGATTTATTGGAACAGATATGAGCAATTGTTGCGCTATTTGTCAACATATCCTGCACTGGAATTGAGACATTTGTCATATCATGGGATCAATTTTTGTGTCGAAGTCGGCCGCCTGGGATCGGAACCAGCGTTTGACAGCCGTCTGCACCTCTCTGTCGATCCCATGACATCACAAATGTCTCAATTCCGGTGGGGAATATGTTCAAAAATAGTTCAACAATCGCTGTGTTTGTTCCAATAAATTTTTCCAATAAAACTGTGTATTCTTTCTGTTAACGGCCTATGCCGAACTTATTTTTTACGGCACTAGAAATTGCGGTCGAATAGCCAAAATTTTTGTAAGCACTTCTTTTGACATTATTAACATGGTAAAAAAATAACGTTTTTATCTCCCCCCCATCAGAATGTTTTCTTGTAAGCAGACTATCTGAAAACCGGGTTTTGAAATTGGTAACTGTCTGACAGCCCTCTAAGTTTGAAGTAGGGAGTTCCAATGACGACCAATTGAAACGGTGTATCGGGAAGTGTTATGTTGAGGTGTACTCAGGTAGGTAATCTGAGATCGAGTATTTAGGTTATGGTTTGCGCATAAATACACAAGACGACACGACAGATATCTTGGGGTTGAGGTGCGCAAAATTTGAAATAGAAGAGAAAGACAGTGTAAGGTTCTGCGATCGTTGAGACGGAGCAAAGATACCGATTCGAAAAATGGTGAAATATGATCGTATCATCGGACACTACACAAATATTACGAACACGTTGTAATTTGTTCGAGAGTTCGGTGCTTAAGTCAGTGAACAACACGTCACAATAGTCAAAGTGCGGCATTACGAGTGTTTGAACTAATGTTTGTTTCAGTGGTGTGGGGAATAAATGCTTGAACCGGTTTAACGAGTGAATAGAGGAACAGATTTTTTTTACAAGTGTGTTTTACTTGGTAATTCCAACTTAATTCGTTATCAAAATATATCCCTAGATTTTTCACGATAGGTGAGTAAGGAATTTAAATATTATTAAGCCTTCGGCGGGCGCGTCTTTTCTGGTAACACGACCAGGCGCGCGGATCACACTGTGCGCCTCACAATTCTTAATTGAAAAAACGGCCTTTTCTATAATGTTAACTGGATATTTTTAAGAGCGTTCTTATACACTTTATTATTATTATTATTATCATTATTATTATTATTATATTTTAATACAAACCGAACACTAGAATCGAGGAATAGGCGCGCGCAGAGGAAATAAGAACTTATCCCCTCCACACACAACCGGAAAATCACGGCATTGCGAACTCCGAGCGCCGCCGCGCTAGCCGGAGGGTGACTATGGAATTAATTTTACATTCCACATCATTCTCTCATAAATAAGAGATTTTGCAACCGAGGAAGTTAAATATTGTTGAAACACGAGTAAAGAAAACTCACACACAAAATTTTATACGTAAATGTACATATTTTCATAAGGAGAAGACATGTTTAACGTATCCTTCAGATACCCAAAAGAACAGAGTCTTTAATACTGTAGGGTCCACGCCTGTGGAGTAACGGTTAGCACATCTAGCAGCGAAACCAGATGGCCCGGGTTCGATTCCGGTCATGACAAGTTACCTGGTTGAGGTTTTTCCGGGGGTTTCCCTCAACCAAATGAGCGTATTCCGAATCTTAGCGCTGAGCAATCTGATGGCATCACGGTGTTCCGAATTTCACCGATGCCATCACTGATGCTCCCCCGGTATCGCACCGGTGCCATCAGCTTGCAGAGGTGGTGGCAGTGTCCATCAGCCGCCATCAGTGAATCTGATTGGTTCTTGTATAGGGCGGGAATTAGCAGACGAATGACATCGTGTCATGGCGGTGTGTTCTGCTGTATTGTTTGTAATGAGTACAGCGTAAAAACAATATGTTAATGGCTTATGAGCGAACATGTCAACGGACCAGTTATTACTACCGGTTCAAGAAATAAATTGTTTATGCTCTCTTTTCTTTGAACGAGACGGCAGTACGGAAATTTCGCAAAATTTTGCTAGCGTAGCACAGACAACAACTTATACAGTCGCCATGACAGCCATCGATCCTTCCAGCAGTTTTGTTCCTTTTTCGCTGCAGCGTGACGTCATTGTTGTCCACCGGTCCGGTGAGAATCGGAATACTCTAATTATGAGTAAATGCTGGGTAACTTTCGGTGTTGGATCCCAGCCTCATTTCACCGGCATTGTCACCTTCATCTCATTCAGAAGCTAAATAATCTAAGGTGATGATAAAGCGTCGTAAAATAACCTACTAAAAATAAGATACTGTAGGTTGCAGTTGGATTAAGTCATCAGTGGACGAAATTGAATGTGATTCTTTTTCTTACTTTATACTTCCTTGCTGTGAAGTCTGATAGTTTCAAGTCGTCATATTTGTAACCGTAAATCAACTGCTTGAAAATGGTTGTGTGTAGTGTAAATAAAACTAGTCGGTTTATGAGTAATTCAGTTTTTGTCTTTCCTGGAAAAAATGTTTCTTGGACGTAATATGATTTGAAACTATGCTCCTCATTTATATTTAACGTTTTGTTGTGCCGTGAAGAAAAATTTTTTTATCTATGTTTGTGCAGTAATTTTTTATGCTGTCTATCATCCAAAAATCTTTGTTCCAATAGCTTTTAAGAAATTTCATATGTCAGTTACTGCATTAAAAACTTATAGTAGTTATAAGTTGAGTATTCATTGAATATAATCATAAATTTAACATTATGCCAAGTCTACGAACACGTTAATGTATATTTGATCAAATCATACAAGACTGACGGACGGCTACATGGTGAGTTATTGCGATAGGTAATTTGAATAGGATAGTGGGACGTGAGTACACATTGTGGTATAGAAGGGTATGACAGAGGTACACATGCATGAGCTCCGTGCTCTATAGCTCCTGTCAGGCATCAGCATGTTGGGGTTATATCACTTTACGAACCAGCTTCGAATCCAAGTAAATCTTCAAGGTTTTTAGCGGACATACCTGTTTGAAATGTATTCTAGCCGTGTTTCAAAATTATGGTAACACATTCATAAGATTAATAAGGAAGTTACAAATGTACGTAGTACAAATCATATGAAAGTCAAGATCTCAAAGACTCAAGCTCCAAGTTTCGAAAAACAAATGATTTCTGTTGTCATGGGAAAAATTGTTGGCGAATTAAAATATAAATAGTTTAACGTTCTGCGCCTTACGGGAACAAATTCAGTAATAAATATTGTTTCTTAGACATTTCCGAATTGACTATCTATCACATATTTTGATTGGACGTGTCACAGCCGTTGATCTGGCTTAGAGCTCTTGGCCTCCCACATCACCATACTTGACAACTTGTGATTTTTTTTTCTTTACAAGTATGTGAAGGACGCAGTTTATGTACCACCTCTATTCTAAGATCTTGAAAAAGTAACACATCAAATGGTTTTAAAAATTGCATCCATAAACAGAGATATTACCTCGAGAGAAAGAGTGGCAAGAATTTGATTACCGTATTGCTGTATGATGTGTAACGAGGGGTTCTAACACTGTTTATAGAGTGCCAGTAAACTCTTTGAGAGTTCCTTAGAAGTTATTGTGTCAAAGCTTACTTATAATGAATTTGTTAACACAATTGTAAACATTGTGTGATTAATTCCCACTACTGATAAAATTTCACCATTAGTCGATTAACGATATTCCTTATTAATCGAGTTATATATAAAAATTCATCATAATCATCATTATCAACGACACACTGGCCCGTTAGGAGCTACATATTACCTAAGCGTACCTGCAAAACCTTGGCTTAACAGTTTGTAAACCTATAAACAGCTAGAAAACATAGTCATGAATTTCCGACTTTATAACACCCTGCTTTCTTCTTCTTCTTCTTCTTCTTCTTCATCATCATCATCATCATCATCGTTATATATATCCAATAAAACTCTCACGAACTTCAACATCTTGGTCCATTCACCTTTTTCAAAAGCTATAGTTACCAAATTTTGATTTTATAATTGTTTGTCCCCGTAATCATCATTATCGAAGTTACCTGCCCATCAGGTTTCAGATTTAATTTTGGAAATAATGTCTTTGAGAGATATAAATATTTTAATTTGTTTGTTTATCTGTCTCTGACCCTGGTACGATGTGAAGCAATGAAGTGGTTACTTCAAATTATTGGACTTGTAAGAATACATTTCACCAATTTGTAGGAGGAAATAGTGCATTCGGAAAGTATTAAAATGTATCTCAAATTGTACAGTCTTCAAATCTTTTCAGCTACACTACAGAGCTTCGGTTAAACGTTCACTATATGTAGTTTTTTTACGTAAAACATGTTATAAGTTAATATATACTAAGAACAGAAATTTTCATGTTAATAGCTGATTGGAAATTCGAGTAATGAGTAGCTCGTAAAATCGCAAATCATTAAAAGTATTTTAATGTAACAAATGTAACGTTATAAAATTCCTTTGCAGAACGAAAATGTACATTTGTTCAGATCATATTTTTGCACATTTGAAGGACAAAACTGAAATTATTTCAATTCCTTACTGTCATAATATACTGCTTTGTTAAATTTACAGAGCGTGTTGGGAATTAAGTCTATGGCTTTCCCAAAACACGCTATGAGATGATTCATATAAACAATTTTTGTCTCGAAAAGGCAGCAAAAACAATCAAAATTGTATTACACTTTTTTTGTTTGAAATATCTCAAAGAATAATTCCCTGAAATTAATGACATTACTTACGTTTCACTCTGGTTACATCAGCATTATTATGACGTAATTTCTACGCATTTGCTAATATTGTACGGTGTTCCACATAATTTTATGGATCATAAAGATAAAACTCCATGCATTATAATCAGGCTTCGAGACTTTGGACCCGATACAATAAGTTTACTGTGCATGAACTATACAGTAGGTTGTTGACTCGCTGCAGGTAGATAGAGATGTGTTGAGGTAACAACGTTGGTATTTAGAGTAGAGTACGGTAGAATGGGGAAACACGCATATGTACATATATACATATAGATTGCATATATACATTGCACAATGATAATGTCAAAAGAATGTGAAAAGCATTTATTCTCCTGTTTTTTATAAGCATTTGTGTTTAATTATACAAGTGTTAATGGTGGAAATAAGCATGTAGTAATTTTAATTTTTTTCATTTATCCTATTGGTTGTCTTTAGGAAGTGCAGTTACAGTACCGAATTGCAATGTACCTACTACAAGATTCATTTTCAGTGTCTCAAACGTAAATCTTTTTCGATTATCTGCCAAAGTTTGTACTATAGAAAGCTACGCTCTACGTCGCATGACGTGATAGGAGCAAAACGAAAAAACCTAACATCATCGCAGTTTCTAAGAGACAGTCCTTTATTCTCGGGTGACTCTATGTCCACTAATTTGCTGTTTATGTTACACAATGTTTACATAAAATTGATTTCCACTTGTGTTTTACACGTTCAGTAACCGGTGTACTTGATGTGTCATTAATTCTCTGCATCATTTTCTAAATTAATCTGAGGGCTTCCGGCATCTCTTGCTCTGACTTCTCTAACCGTATAATAGTTTCAGACACAGTTTGTATGAAAATTATTCGTCAGAATCTTCAAATCCAGAGCGTTTTCCTTTGCGTATTTTTTGTCATCCATTCTACAGTATCCCCATCCACAGTACGCTTTACCACTATACTCAGTACGCCGTTATGCGGATTTCCCACTGAACTGCTCTATTGGGTCCGAAGTCTCGAAGCCCGATTATAATAACTTACATTTAATTGATTAACTAGTGGATTTACTCCTGTTAATTATGTAAGATTTGTCTGGCTTACAGCTGTTTCAGTGCTTCACGCACCATCCTCAGAGCCTACTAGATCACGGCGTCATCTCGAACTTCTCTGCCTATTATGTGGGTGTGTTCGATTGTTGAAAGGTGTTGAAGAGTGGAGACAAATAGTGTGTGTGTACTGAAATATACAGGGACATCATTTTATTTTTACTTGCACTTTTATTGTACCTGCATTTCTGAATGTACTTCACTCCCACCCCTTCACTAATGTCCTTGCTCCCGTCAGACACACAAACTTATGGCCGCTGTTGCATTCGAAGTCTTCAAGCAGTGAAGTAAACTCTGCAGTGTATAGTGTGTTTCATAAATATGGTTGCGTTTTCTATAGAAGAAAGAACCTATATTAATAATATCGTACTAAAAAATTATATTCAAGAAACGATAAATTCAATTTCAGAGAATATGCGTCAAAATGTTTTTAATAATATGCGTAAAGAATTGAAGCCTGCATTGTAATGAACGGCAACCATTTTCAGCAACTTGTTTAAAAATTCAGATTAGCTTATTTTGAATTGAGGTGGCTAGAAGCAAAGGAATGCTAGTGACATTTGTAATAACATGAGTTAATTGCATCCAGTGTAAGCAAAAGTATCTAAAATTTTAGTGGCAAAGGAATATTTTAATCGCATCACACATTAAAATTTAAATAAAAATTTCACCGATTTTACGAAAGCTTAAATATTTAAACCCCATTTTCTCAAAAGTAACTTAAGTTCACTTACAGCCCTTTACTTATGACCCCCTCAATTTAAATGCACTCTCTATATTGTATGTTAACATCAATAAATAATATGCTAAATAAAGTAGACATTACATAACGAACATAGCCGCCTGAAAAGTTAAATTTTTGAAAAAAAAATGTTACTACTCTACTGTAATTTGATAAATTCCGTAAAAGTGATCATCAAACTGAAAATCGTAATATCGTATTTCCCTACAACATAAATGGATACACTACTTTTCTCTCCTCCTATACCCAGTAAAATGATTTGTTTACATATTGCACTAGTAACCTCAAACTCCTGTAATGGAAGGGGGCAACAGTGTTTCCGAGTATAGCCAGGTTAATGTTAAAAATGTTGGTAAAAATAAAGTGATGTCCCTGTACAAACACACTAAAATACACCCCGATCAAATTCTCAACACACAGATCAATTTCAGTACACACACACTATTTGACGCCACTCTTCAACACCTTTCAACAATCGAACACACCCACATAACAGGCAGAGAAGTTCGAGATGACGCCGTGATCTAGTAATAATAGTTTTATTTTCCCTGGCAGAGTTAAGGCCATCAGGCCTTTTCTTCCACTCAACCAGGATCAAATCACATAAAGAAAAAATACATACCGGTATACAAATATGAACTTAAAAATAATAATAAACATAATTAAGTAGAAAAGAGTTATTGAATACATATACACAATCAGTATTAACTTTGGAATAACAATAATAAAAAATATATATGTAATAAAAAAAGAGACTGAATACCTAATCACAAACAGAAAAATACATTCTAGTATACAAGTATTAAGTTAAAAGAAAAAAAATAATTAATACATATGAATATAATCTCACAACTAAAGGAATAGTACAATTAGTATGATCAGCACAGCACGTGTTACATTGAGACAATGACAATTACCTAGATATTAGTGTTGATGGAAAAATAAAGTAAAGACTGAGGATGGTGCGGTAAGCACTGAAACAGCTGTAAGCCGCACAAATCTTACATAATTAACACGAGTAAGTCCACTAGTTAATCAATTAATTATATTCAAGTGTTACAAGTAGTGTACGCAAGATTCAAAATGAACTTACATTTTTAAATTGTAGAATAAAGCCCTGAAATCAGGAATTGGCCTTGACCGTTCTTAATATCGGCTCTACTCCTCGACTTCACATTGCACGAAGATGTAAATTATACGTTTGTATAATACGCAAATGTGTTAATGCACCAATTGACCTGTTTCACGGAAATCTAACTTGGCTTTGCTAGGAAAAGGCGTTATAAAGAAGAAAATCTTATTTCATCAGAAGTGATTCCACATTCCTCTAATGGGCTTGTTCCTCTAAAGAGCCCATAAAAGAGCTTAGAGCCTCGCTGTCCTTGCGGGAGAGAGAACCTCATGACAGAACAAGCAACATTAAGTAGCAAGTAAAGAGAGAACGCAAGGATACGGGATCCGTTGCAGAGGGATGAGAAGACAGGAAACTTAGCAGAGAAGAAGAAGAAGAAGAGAACTGGGAGGAGGAAGAGAAGTTGTCTTCTTCGCCGCAACATTAGTCAGCTGCCCAGGGAACCGTATCGCTGCCTTGAGAAGAAAAACCTCTGCCGAAATGACTGAATCTCAAGAGAATAAAGACTCGATGAATGGGTGAGTTGAGAACACGATAGCGGCCCGCTGCCGCTACTCGAAACAGCTCACGCATTATGTAATATATCTCCAAGTCTCGGAAGGAGTAACGTATTCTACCTTGGTAGCCTATCAGTGAAAGAGAAACGAATTGAGGTGCTATTGAAAGACTGTGGAGTGAACGTAGCGGTCACCATTCCTCATGGTGTCAGAGTTAAATATCACTTAACATTTTTTACGGATTCTCATAAGAATTGTTCGGGGCTGGTTTCCGGAAAGATACGGTAGGGGAGACTCGGCTAATTCCACAATATTAAGAAGTAAATCTATCATATTTTTATCAAAATGTTTCTTGAAAAATATTATCAAGGTATGTAGACATGGACGAAACTTTTCATTACCAAATGATACAAAGAAACCTATTAAAATGGAAATATATTTACTTGTACATACATTACAGTTGAAAAAGAACAACTCGGGTAATTCCGCAACCGTGCGGATAAATCCGCAATAATAATAATAATAATAATAATAATAATAATAATAATAATAATAGCCGTAAATCCCCAGGGCAAGGCCTCCTCTTTGAGCAGGGGTGGCTCAAGTCTTGACCATCAGAAGAGCCGACCTGATGGTCTATTTACATTCCTAGTTCTTTGTCCACAATTTCACTAGCCCTGGTTGTTGCTGCCGCTCAAACTTGGTTGATTGCGTCCTTCCACCGTGTTCTTTGGCGTCCTATTCTGGTCCACAGTCCTCCTAGCTGCAACTTGAACTCGTCCCCCCATCTGGTCCTCGGTCGTCCACGGTTTCTCCAGCCAATTCTTGGATCCCACATTGTCGCCGTGTGTGCCCATCTGGTAGGTTGCATTCGTACCACGTGTCCTCCCCAGCGCCATTTCGTCCTATTAGCGAGTGTGACCACGTCCTCTACGCCGCTTCGTCGCCGTACTTCTTCGTTTCTGACTCTGTCCTTCAGGCTTATTCCGAGTATTTTCCTTTCCATTCTTCTTTGGCATCTTCCTAATTTTAATGCCTGTTTCTTGGTGAGTGACCAGGATTGCGCCCCATACAGAAGTACAGGTGCAATTCAGCTGTTGAAGATGTGCCTCTTGTTCTGCAATTTCTGGCTCTTGTCCATTAGGATGAAGGACAGACACCAAAACTTTCTCCATGCCGATGCTATTCGTCTATCAATTTCTTTATCCATGCTGTTCTGAAATGATATGGTCTGGCCAAGGTAAATGTGTTGCGTGACAAATTCGATGTTCGCATTGTTGACGATCATCTGCCCTTCTGCGTCATTTGTCAGTACTTTGGTTTTGCTGGAGTTGATTTTTATGCCTACTGCCATGCTTTCTTCGCACAATTCGTTCAGTATCTCTTCCAATAGGACTTGGCTAATTCCGCAGTAGTAAATAATTATGAAATACATTATGAAAGTAACATAAAAGGAACAATTTATATGTAACAATGCTCACTTTCTTCACAGCTGTGTAGTAAAACACGAAAAACAGCCAACTTTCGATGTTTCACTGTATTGCCGACAGAGGTGTCGACCAATATCCTTGATTTTTTTTTCTATAGCACTGCAGAGGACATGCCTCTTGTTCACAGCCTTTCAAAACTTACGTTCACGCTATTGTAAAGCCGCAGTAAAATCATATATGCACTACTGCGGAATTACCCGTACTGCGAAATTAGCCGAGTTTCCTCTATGTCAACGTGACACAGCGTTAGCAGAAATGTTAAACTGTCGGAATTTTACGTTGATTAACTACAGTTGAACTTCGATATCTCGACGTGGTTTGGGAAATGCATAATTCTTTGAGTTATCGAAAATTCTAGATACAGAAAATATGCCATAGAAACCTCAATTATTGTTTTACAATATTAGGTTACTAACTACGAATTCAATTCAACACGTAAAAGTCAATATATTTATTTTCGATCAATTCCATATTAATGAATTTAATATATTCGTACACATTCTCATTTTTACTTCAAATGCACTAGACTAATCTA
Organism: Periplaneta americana; assembly: GCF_040183065.1. Lineage (NCBI taxonomy): Eukaryota > Metazoa > Arthropoda > Insecta > Blattodea > Blattidae > Periplaneta > Periplaneta americana. Next base: position 177,486,125 of record NC_091119.1, read on the forward strand.
AAATGTTATGACTTATGGCTATGACTTCTTTTATTTCTTTTTAGTATGTATTCTAATGTGTTTATTATTGTTTTATCGAGTAGGCTACATTTTATTGAATTATCGGCTTCATATTTCATGTATTTGATAGTAACAACATTAATATATATTCCACTGTGTCTATTTTTATTTTATGCTCGACCATGCCGAAATGTAGTAATTATACACCTGGTAGCAGTCCTTTAATGCATGTCATTAAAGTACACCTACTCATTAAAGTATAGGTGTTCAGCCAATGACGAGTCAGCTTTGTACCGTTATAAAACCTCAGCCAATGACAAGTTGGCTTTGTACCGTTATAAAACCGCAAGTATCGATTATTCTCGGATATGCAATCGAAAGAGAATTAGCGCTCGTTTCATAAACATCAATACTCGCTTCTTAATTACTATCATTATAGGCTCGTTGCATAATGTACTATTATTAGGTAAATTTTTATTAACTGCCTCTTTTGATATCATTATGTAAATTATATCTGTATGTAATTATTTAAATCCGATTCAGTGTATGTTCAAGTATGTAGCCGAAGCAAGTTTTATTTCTGGTTGATTGTAAGAGAAGGCCGTACGGCCTTAACTTTGCCAGGTTAAATACAGCCATTATTATTATTATTATTATTATTATTATTGTTGTTGTTGTTGTTGTTGAAAAGAGAAAAGTAGAAAGAAGAACAGAGACAAGTTGAACACTATTATAATACTAGAGAGATTCAATGCAAGTTAAAATTTGAAGAAGCTGCTTAAAATTGTTAGTATAAATAGATGTGCACTCAAGGGAAACAAAGAAGCAGCAGTTGCAAGGTGGCAGCATTCTCCACGAGTGCCGCTTATGCGCACATCGTTCATTTTAATACGTGGATAGACTACCATCTAGCAATGATGGCTACAGGCGCCTCATTACATGATGTCCTCTACTTCAATTTTATAACTTACTGAAAGGCTTGTGTAATGAAAATAAATTAAATGTCCTATACCTAATTTCTGAGGCTCATATTTATGGTAGATCCTATTTATGGTCAATTAGAAGGCTTTTTAATGGCCAATTTCCTATCCTGAGGTCTTATTCTATGTTTTATATTTCTGCACTTGAATATAATATTCAAACCCTACACAATAAATTCAATACCTTCTTTACTCACTGTGATACTTGAGCAATAACATGATATAAATCTTAATTTCTGTCTCTGCTACGAATTGAGCGGTTTTATTGTGGGAATGTATTTCGTTTGCTTATCGGACTTCGTAATGCCATTATTCTGAACGTTATAATAGAACTAGTTTTACAACAGTAGCAAACATAAGAATTTTGAATTTTTGTACCGAACTTAAGTGCCATCATTCATACCATAGAAAACTTATTTATGACATCAATATTAAATGAATAACTTACTTATTATGAGATCAGCGATTGTAGATATGGCATGGATCACAATTGAGTGATGGTTGTGGTATTATTTGAACAGTAACGTCGTGTTTATCCATCCATTTCCGAATGATTGAACCCTTCCTAAGATATATCACGATAATAAGTTAACATCTTTCTACTATAAATTTATTTTCCTGTTATTGTCTCCTCAGATCATATTGTTCAAGTGTAACCCTATATGTAACGATTTATCAATGGATATATTTTAGTCCGTACAACTTAATACAAGTGGTGAACTGCCCACGTGAAAAACTAATAACTGAGAAAACCAAAGGAAATAGCCGGACGGATATTTTCGATGTCAACACTGGAAACCGCTTCTAGGACTGAAGCTCAGTGACAGAATAAGGAGTGAAGACATAAGAAGAGAGTTAGGGATACAACAGACAACGGTTCAGAAGTTCATACTCATAACGTAAGAGAAGAAAATTGGTGTAGTCACATACACACAATCCTACCTGATCGACTACAGACGCAAGCCTACTAGACATTGGGAAACCAAAGAAAAAGAAAGAAAGAAAGAAAGAGAGAAAGAAAGAAAGAAAGAAAGAAAGAAAGAAAGAAAGAAAGAAAGAAAGAAAAAGTTGGACCCAACAATTTCAATTATTTTTGGTTTCGGAACAAGAAATAACCCACTTCCTTGAGAAGCCAGAAGAAAAAGAAGAAGAAGAAGAAGAAGAAAAAGAAGAACTTAATGCACATAACTCAGGCCTACTTCATGTAGGTCTATAGATATAATAGATAGATAGATTTATAATGAAATATTATACATGCAGATGTACTATATTATCAGAATTTTCTCTTACATCCAGTGCACGGGTCTTTTGACCGTACGTGCTGTGTAAAACAAGTCCTGCTTTGTAGGTTTTCACCCCCCCCTCCCAATCTATGATTAGATCCAACCACTCTCCAAAAGAACACACAGGTTAATATAAAATGACACAAACATAACATATTATAAAGTATATCCTAAACTAACATAGAGACAGGCATAAAAGTGTATAATTCAATAGTTACCATTATCCCTTCGTCAGTTCGCATCATAAACTTCAACAGCTGAAGTTCTAATCTGTCTCGTCGTCAAGAGGAACAATCCAGTCTTTTGTTCGCATTGTCTATTCCACATGACGTCAAGATATGCAAGCGAACACTTATTCTAACTTATCATCAAGGGTGGTAGATATTTTCTTCGGATATATTCCGTTTCGACACACTGGAATAAAATATGTCTCCAGGAGTTCTTTTCCCATAGATATAATATGTATGTATATATGTATGTATGTACGTATGTATATGCATTTATTGAGTAATATTATACATACAGATTTTTATATTATCATAGTTTTCTCCGAAACAATGCACGGATCTTCTGACCGTACGTGCTTTGTGCCTAAAACATGTCCTATTTTGTAGGTTTCACCCCCCCCCACCTATGATTAAATCCAACTACTCTCTAAAAGAACACACACATTAAAATGAAAATGGCACACAAATCATATTATATAATAAATCCTAACCTAAAACAAACATAAAAGTGTATAGTTGGGTAGATAGTATTATCCCTTCCTCAGTTCGCATCACAAACTTCATCAGCTGAAGTTCTAATCTTTCTCGCCTTCAAGAGGAACAATCCAGTCTTTTTTTCGTATTCTCTATTCCCCATGAGGTCAAGACATGCAAGCGAACTCCTATTCTGACTTAGCTTAGAGGGTGGTAGATATTTTCTCCGTACATGTTCCAATTCGACACACTGTCATAAAATATGTTCACAGGAGTCCTTTTCTCTGCAGATCGAACAAAGGCGCTCTCCTTCTTCGTTGACAATTTTATTACCTTTCCATGCCCCCAATCTTAGCCACGCTAAACCTGCTCTGCTGTCTTTGTTACAAGAATTTATGTATGTATATATGTATGCATGCATGTATGCATGTATGTATGTTGCAGAATGTATGTATACATGCATGTATGATGCTGGAACTGGCGAAATCCAATTCCGCGAACTAACTATTACAGCTTAGAAGGATCGTCTAACTAACCACATATGACCTCATCCTCGTTGATGATCGTTCACCTCTCCTGATGTTTTGAACGTTATAGCAGCGGTCGACTAGCCCCTCTTAGTCCTGTGTGGACTCTATTCCACAGGACTGTTATTATTATTGTCATTATTATTATTATTATTATTATTATTAGTATTGTTATTAATATTATTTTCCATAGGCCTATGTTGTGTGGAGTTTATTCTTTACCCTGGTTACAAATGTGTCCAGAGGAATGCATTATCTTCACTGTGAATGCTGATCCCTCTTCTTTAAAGTGCCGTCGAGCTACGTTGCCTCCATTTGTATGATTGCTTATGCTGTCCGTTGTATCAAATCAATAAAACCACTAGCAATTTAGAAAACCGATAGGCTACTGCTTGTTATTTAGTTCTTATTCTTCTGTCAGATGGAAATATGCTTCATTAACAAATATCCCGTCTGCTCTTGAATGATATCGGGTCGTATAGGTATACTGGATGGACTTGGATACAGATGATCTATTGCGTTTAATACGTAACAATAGTGTGTAAGCATTTTCTTTTTTGCTGCTATTGAGTAGTTATAAAAAGATTCAGGGAGATGAAGAATGTCATGGTTGAAAAATCTTAGACATCCGTTTGGTCTGTCTATTGTGCAGCTTTTCTATAGATCTGTGAATGAAGTTCTGATTAAAATTCTAATATGACAGTCAACGTCATTCACAACGATCATTAAGGGGTCACTTTTCATTTTATTTTATTTACGGTCTTACTAATAAAAACTCTATATACAAACGTTTAACTGTCTTATACTTATACAAAGAGTAGCTCGTTTATAAGCCTTGTGTAAATTCCTTACTAATAATCACTGCATACGTCGTGTATAACAGTACAGCTGTTACACATCTACGTCATAGTTTCGTCATTACTTCGTTACGAAAGATAATAGAATATCTGAGGTTCTCTATTGCATCCGGCAGAGCGCTCTAGTGTGGCTCTAATCGATTACCACACTACATTTTGGTCAAAGAGTACAAGCTACAGCAATATTATTCTAATAATTCTAGGATCTTTGGTTTGTTCTTCTGTGGTTACAAGGTAACCATCATCATAAAATGACAGTCGATACGAACAGCTGTTAGAGGGGCGGCCATTTTTCCCCTATATACAACGCTTAAACAAGAAGTTTAGTGTATATAACTACTACAAAGCAATTGCCATTGTATAGTTACAGTTTTTTTATACGTCCATAGCTTATTCACGGTTTATTAGTAACGTTTTCTGTCTCAACTCTGCATAAGTCTCGTATAAAAACTATACACGGTTTATTAGTAAGACTGTTATTGTATTCCATAGATCTTACATTATTATTGAACCTTTAAGGTATGGAATAACTGTAAGTCAAGAATTATACCATTTTTTGGAGAGGTGAGGTGAGGTGAGGTGAGGTGAGGAAAGATGAGGTAAGGTGAGTTGAGTTGAGGTGAGATTAGATGATGTGAAGTGAGTTGAGGTGAGGTGAGGTGAGGTGAGGTGAGGTGAGGTGAGGTGAGGTGAGGTGAGGTGAGGTAAGGTGAGGTGATACCGAGGATTCGACATTAATTACCTGCCATTTGCCTTACGGTTGGGAAAACCTAGGAAAAAAACTAACCAGGTAATCAACCCAAGCGGGACTCGAACCCAAGGCCGATTGCAGCTCCGGATACGCCGACAAATGAGTCTGCCGATTGAGCTACCGTGCACGGTAGCTATATAAAATATACATAGCAAGCAGATTAATTCCATTTACAAATATATGTAATTCATAAGTTGGTCTCTACAAAAATATACAGGCTGTCCCAAAAGTCTCCATACATAGGAAATGTAAGTTTAAAGTAAAAGTGTCATACAGTGTGCTCAATGTGGTCAACACGCTCCCCAGATCTCACACTCCTTGATTTTTACCGCTGGGGTCATCTTAAGTCGAAGGTCTTCCAAGAGAAAACTCGGGATTTTCAACATCTGAGGCGTCGGGAGAAAACAGGGAACGTCATGAAACATCATTATCGAGAAAAATGAGTTGTAATACCTGAATATTCCTGGTTTTTAATCAATGTACCAAATGTTTAACGTTACCTTACACGAACATTTCCACTTTTAATATTTTTTCTGTGATTGAACAGTTCTGTAGTCCCAGTTTCCACTTATAGAATGCGCTGTATACCATAAAATCGCTAAAAATTTACATTTCTTGATTTCCACCTATACTCTTCATATGTAAGCCCTTATCGTCGATGCCTGCCATGTGACGACGGACATATTGCATCTTTTGCATCGAAACAGGCTAGAACACATTCAAGGATCTGTGCCTGACTCTCGAAAGCCGTTATAGTTGAACACATGTGTCATTTCTATTTTGAACTGATATTCCCTAAGTATGGAGACTTTTGGGACACTCTGTACAATATGTAGCAAGGATATTGATTCAATTTACAAGAATGTATAGTTCATCAATTAGTTGTTGTTAGTTAGTTGATTAAACACGTGACCAGTATTCATGTTTAATTCTCCTTTGTGTGTGTGTGTGTGTGTGTGTATATATATATATGTAATTTTCCTCAGTGTTGTATAGTTACAATTTACTTTGAATTTGTTATTCCTGTAATTTGTAATAATGCCACTTGCATATTCATTGAATGTAACTTCGAGCCCTATATTATTTTGTAATTATTATTTAGTATGTTCGCATTAATTTACTCAACTTGTGCTTGTTATGACTGTATAAATTGTTTATTGGTGTTCTTTAAATATTAGTAAAATTGTATCAGCTTCTTTCGTTTCTGGCTAAGTGGAAGAGAAGGCCTGATAACTTCGCCAGAGTAAATAAATTATTGATTGATTGATTGATTTATTGATATAGTTCACAAGTACAAAACTTAATAATATAACAAAAGATCTATAAACAAATGTAGTTCTACATACTAAATATACAATTTCCTAGACTCATTATTTTATCGCAAATCTCAATAATTTATTGGTTCAAACTTGCACTTACGTCTGGTTTTAGTGCATGTTTAAACCCATCGTGATAACCATTAAGACATTAAACCTTATTTTATCTGCTCCTTTTCACAATTTAATTGTAATTATTTAGGTCTTACTTTAATAATAACTTATTATTCCAATTAGGTGATCAGATGTCGACATACTGTAAGTCATGAACCTGAATTAGCTGACTCGATACATTCTATATGTAGGTTGTCTTTATTTCTTACAATATTTCCTTGTCAGCAGAAACGTTTGCGTAACTTCAATGAAGACTACCGCATACCTGCTTAAAAACAAACTTGATAAGTTGCTTAAATAATCAACCTCAATTTAGTTTCATTATTGTGTCGCATGTACTCATTATCAATTCATTACTATTATAATGCCTACTAAATTTATTAAAAATGCATTATTATTGAAATTAAGACCTATTAGTAAAAGCAATTTATAAAGTCAAAATTATCTTCTGAACCTTTACTAAATAATATAGCTATCTGAATACATTAATAACTACCTTAATTCTCTATTTTCAATTTTTATTATTATAAAACCTTGACGTAATTCTATGTTATTTTCAAAACCTGTCTGCTTATCTAATTTAATTAATAATAAGTTTTTCTAATTTTAGGAAAATTTAGTCTTTGCTGATGCCTACCTCTTAGTAGGTAATTTCGTTCAGTATCTATAGTTTTGATTGAATCTACTTTATTTCTGATAGAGTTTCTATTTGTAAATAAATTATTATTATTATCATTATTGTTATTATTATTATTATTATTTTTATTTTTATTTTTATTATCAGTTGAGCTATACAAAAATATACAGTACATAGCAAACAGATTAATTAAGTTTACAATTAGTATGAACAATTCATTCGTCGAGTAGAAGATATGAGTACGTAGAAATTCAGTTAATTCTGTTCTGAACCTTTCCTCTTAGCCTTTCAAATCTTTGTGACACATAGACAGTGCATTGAAGACGTAATAAATTAATAGTGAACTACATTTTTATAACAGCTTAAACGAACAGAGAGTAGATTGTGATCTGGTATGTGTATTGTATTAAAATGATGAATGTTCTGATTAATATTAAGTCTATCTTGGTTTTCAATATAAAACGTCATCAGGGAAAGAATGTACTCACTAGGTAACGTTAAGATTTTTAAATGTTGGAATATCTCTTTACATGATGTCCTTTTATGCACACCCATCTATTATTCTTACAGCTTTATTTCGTAAAAAAAAAAAAATATATGCGTTTATCTTCAGACCAGTTTTCCCAGAAATTTGATACATATTTCATTATAGAATGAAAGTATACAAAAGCATGGCATTTTAAAGTTTTTTATGCTCGACCATACCGAAATGTGGTAGTTATACACCTGGTAGCAGTCCTTTAATGCATATCATTAAAGTAAACCTATTTTTTAAAGTTCTGGTTTTCGATTATTCTCGGATATGCAATCAAAAGACGAGGGAAACGTCACGGAGGCTGGAAATCCAATACTGTCGCAGAAGGTTATGTTCTGTTACTATAATAATTAGCGTTAATTGTAAATAATATTCAAAGAAATTCAATTTGTCATCTCGTTTTTTCAATTCTAAATCAATTTCCAGGTTATACATTCTCTGCATTACATCAAGGTCAATGACATTATTGTTCCTCGGAAAAAATCAATACTTTCGCGTCTGCGCATATCTCACAATTCACGAGCTATGAACAAGGTCACTTCCGATCTTCTGTCAGATACAAATCAAGTGAATACTTCTTAATAATTTCAAGTCAGAAATATGGTCGAGCATAAAACGTCGTATGAAACTTATCTGTAATGGTAATTAAGACGCTCGTATGAAAATTATGAAACTCGCTTGCGCTCGTTTCATAAACAAATATGCTTGCGTCTTAATTACTGTCATTATATAGGCTCGTTGCATAATGTATTATTATAGCGTCATTATAGGTGAGGATTTTAATGCAGAACAGGCAGAGTTCAATATAGGAGTGATACAATATATTCAATGTGTGTTTTCCAGTTCAAATAATTCTGTAGTGTTCGGGTAAAAGGGGATAAGTCATTTTTTTGTGCAGATGGAATTTTGTTCCCTACATCTAAGTGAGTGTCCAAAAATCCAAAGAATCCTAGCAGTTGATGCGTTTTGTTTGTTTAGAAAATTATTCGCAATAAGGGTTCCAAGTTTAATTTTAATTTATCTCCAAACTCATTTTTATGACTTATCTCCCTTTACCCTAACAACACAGAATTATTCGACTTCAAACCAAGGAACTTCGTGCTTGTTAAGGGTGGGAGTAAAATAACCCTACAGATTGAAAGAGATGATAGGTTACACTTAAATGAATTAATCTATTTTTGATTAAATACACGGTTAATTAGAAAATTAAGTTGAAAGTTGCGGCAGTCTGGCAACATCGCCGCTAACACATTGTTCTTTCTTTTCGTAATACATAAGTAAGAGGTCAATGAATTCAGATCTGTCTCCCTAGGTGAACTTCTCCCTCTTACTACAACGTTGCAATCTGCTCGCATCGTTCAGTGGCTTTGAAATTAAATTTACGCGAAAACCGTCCACGCTATTGAAATACACCAGAGGGATAAATTATTCTTTATTAGATTTCCTATCAATATGGACAAAAATCATGATCCCACTCGCAATAGTTACCGAATAAGGGGGTGTTAAACATTTGGGTGGAAGGAAACTTTTTTTTAGAAATCTGTGGACTTTTCACGAATATGGCATACATTTTTTGTTACTTTACAACATGAGCTATTCGCCCTGAAAATGTTTAGGGTTATTTCACCCTGTATATTGTTTTAGATCGCTGTATATTGTTTCATGACACTAGAAGCAGAAGGAGTAAAAGAAGGAACATTCAGTATTATTGTTCATATCTCCACCATGCTACACATGAGACAACTTAGGACAAGACAAAATTTAATTACGCCAACCTACATCAAACATACATCTCTTGCACACATTACAGTTTTGTTAATATAATTCATGCAGATTTTTGTTTTAAACTAAGTCTTGAAACTAGTTGGAACGGAAGTCTAAAGGAGTCGTATAAAATTCAAATTAAAGGCTTTAAGAAGAAGGATCCTAAATTTTTCTTGCAGTCTCTAGCCGTGGGTTGACGTGCCTGGAAGTTGCAATATATTAATCAGATACGTAAAGAGCTGGCTGGCTGGAAACACGTATTTCTGGAGCACAGCGATGAATATTCATTTTGATAACGTCCGGTGACTAGATAGCCTTTGTTCCACAACGCCACTCCAGAAATAGTAACCTCGCTAAAAACTTTTACCTTAAAGAGTATTCTTTTAGTGCATAACTGAGTAGTTACGTCACCATAAACAGTAGAAATTAAAGCCATGAGAACATATAAAATTACTCACAATATGATATTGATTATCTTATAATTACTATAACATCGTTTTCTTAATAAGCAAGATATATCGAATCCTTCAAATTAATTTATTTGCTTTGTTTAATTCGGAATAAGTAACGTAGGGGAAAGTTGGGTAGTATCGGACATCGGGTAATATTGGACAGTAGGTTTCTTTCATCTACAACCAGATGATAGTACCTGAATGACATGGTTACGTTTCTGTGATGTCGCATACAGTTACGTAACCACGTCATTCAGGTACTACCATCTGTGGTAGATCAAAGAAACGCACTTTCCGGTATTACCCGATGTCCGATACTACCCAAATTTCCCCTATCTTTAAACAACAGACAGTGCAGAATTTTAACACAAGTTATTAATTTATTTTATTATATTTTTAATATGTCACGCCTAGCAATACTACCATAAGAACATCAAAACCTGGGTAGGCCAAGAAAAAAGTTGGATTCAGACTGTGACAGACCACTTTTGAAACAATCACAGATATTAACTGTCATAAATTTATATATATATATATATATATAAGAAACGCAACGTATATATATATATATATATATATATATATATATATATATATATATATATATATATATATATATGTACGACCTAGTCCTTTACACTCGACAAAATATAGACAATTACTCATTAATAGCCAATATACATGATCATGAAATTAGAAATAGTGAACAAATTAATATTCCATACTGTAGATTACATAAAACTAGTACAAATTTTTCTGTCATGGGGATGAAATTATATAATAAGCTTCCCAGTCAAGTCAATATTATAAGTTACCAACCAATAGTTTCAAAACTAGATTTTATAATTGGCTTTTAATTAATTCTTTCTACTCTGTAGATGAGTTTCTTAACATAAATTCACATGAAATTGTTTTTTAATAAATAAAGTTATTTAGATTAGTTACAATTATTACATAAGAGTGAAGTGTTTTCATTAATTTTAGAGTTCAAAATGTTTCGTGTTTTCATTCTGATTACTGTTTTCAATTATATGTGTATTTTTAAATGTATGATTTTTTTTGTGACGAAGCCTATCACTGTATGTTTAATGGCTTAATAAATTGAATTGAATTGAATAAGGTCTAAGACATACGAGATCGATAACAACCCGTATGGATTTGGATTATGTCCATATAGCTGGCTTGGTAAAACATCTTATATTTCTGTGGTGTTCGGGTAAAGGGGGATAAGTCATTTTTTGTGCAGATTGAATTTTGATCCCCAGATGAACACACAATTTCAATTATACATGTGAATGTGCAAAAATAAAAAAGAATGCTAGCAGTTGATGTTTTTTATTTGTACAGAAAATTATTTGTAATAAGGGTTCCAACTTTAATTTTCATTTATCTCCAGACTCACTTTTATGACTTATCTCCCTTTACCCAAACAACACAGATTTAATTGTTCTTTCGCTGTCTTCCACTTTCGCTGTTACAAGCTTCAGACATTCAAACCGTGAATGACTACCGACGGTAGAATTCCAGCTTACTTTTGTTTATATGATACATTCTGGTTTATATGATATTGCAATGGATTGCTTATTTAATTTTTAAATTAGTAGTAATTAGATTTTTCTAGAATCACCTGGAATCGAAGTTCCAAATTAAAAAGTACGAAAGGAAAGACCGAGTATAGAACCCTCTTAGGCAGTCGAAACATTCATACGAACACATAACTCTAGCTAACAATCATGAACAGGCTTAGGATCCGGGACACTTTAGCAACCAATGTACGCACAACTTGACTACAGAGTTCGTTGAACATAGTAGACAGGTATACGGTGAATGTAAACAACGACGTCAATGTCCTGCGTTATATTCTACTGTTAATAGTACAATCTAGAGACGGTGGAAAATGAAGTAGGATACATACCTCACAAGTTTTCATGTCCCTCGGCGACGTTGAAGGCGTTAGCGTTGCAATGAACAACCATGTAGTAGCTACATACTTGCAACTAGTTTGAAAAAAAAAACTGTTCACTATGAATTAAAAATGCACTGTGATGGCCTGAGTTCGTTTCGTAGAAAGAGACTGAAGAATACTGTACCTTTGATCACGACCGGATTGTACACTGGCGCACAGGTGAACAAAACGCACTGCGCCACCTTACTCCATCTGTACTCCGTCACTTCATTCTTAAGTTGTCTCGGATCGTAAGTGTGGTGATGAACTATCCTCGAGATATCCGCGTATTATAAATGTTTGCTTCTTGCTTTGCTTTTTAACGTTTAGGCTATATGAATGCCATTGTTAAAGATTTTAGAGAAACAAAACAAGGATAATATATCACTATTAACAGAAATTTAAAATTAGATGTAATAAAGTTTGCAGATGATCTTGTTTTACTAACAACATCTGAAGATGATTTGCAATGTTCAGTGCATAATTTAAATTTAATAGCTCGAAGATATTCAATGGAAATCTCCATTAACAAAACAAAAATAATGGCCTTTTGTGGTAAATATCCAATACCAAGCAAAATAACACAATTTTGGAAAGAGTTAATGAGTTAATTATTTACGATACGGTATAAATTTTTTGTTGAAAATTTGGATTTATCAGAGAAAATTGTAAAATTCAACAAATCAATGGGCACCATTAATAGAATTTTAAAACCTTCATTAGTACAAAAATCAACTAGTACTCGTCTTTATAAAATAATAGCGCGACCAGCCTTATGTTATGGGAGTGAAGCGTGGACTATAAGGACAAAAGATGAAAGCAGACCAACAGCTTGCGAGATGAGATTCATGCGCCGAACAGCTGGCTACACTAAATGGGATCGAAAGAAAAATGAAGATATCCTTAAAGAACTTAATGTGTCGTCAATACTGGACTATATCTCCAGATATCAGTTAAACTGGAAGGAACACGTCTCAAGAATGGTTTCATCCAGGATTCCTAAGGCAATAATGAAGTATCGTCCAAATGGGAAACGGTCACTTGGTCAACCTATGAAAAGATGGCAAGAAAATCGCTTTTTCAGGCCGTACAGTTCTTTTGGGACTAGTACTTGACAGGATGATGATGATGATGATGATGATGATGACGATAATGATGATGATAAATGTTTGTTTCTTTACACAAACGCATCATATGAATTAATGTATCAATTGAGCCGTTCAGAGCAGAAGTGGTGTAAGTCAAAATGGGTAATAAGGTTTAAAGTAAAAATTCTGTAAAATACAGCGGAAAGTAGCAATTAATATGTTCTTCGTGCTATCCACTGACTACTAATAGTTTAAATAAATTTAATATTAATTGCCACTTTGCTGTATTTTACAGAATGTTTACTTTAACTCTCATTACCCATTTTTGACTTACACCACTTCTGCTCTCAAAGGCTCAATTGGTCCACCTCACCTATGCCTACTTATTATTTAGCTGTTCTCAATCATTACCCAAACTAAATACCTGCGCTACGAGTTAGAGAATTTCAACGAAGAAAAGTATTGTGCGTCCACCGTTAGTTATGTTGTGCGTGATGCCTAAAACAATTTATCAAAGGCTTGATTCAGACACCCTGTATGTGTCCAACGTCATTTGCGGAATATAGGTCGCTGTTTTATAAAATTGTATAAGGATAGAAGAGGAAGGTCACACATTTTTAATTAAATGTAGGATTAAATTACGGTAAAAAGGTGGAAGTGAAACCAAAAGGGTGAAATTTTAATTTAATGGAGGGATGAATTCAGAGAGAAACGAGGACAGAATCAATAATTTATGATTTAATGGAAAAGTGAACTCAGAAAAAGCTACGACACACTCATTATTGTTAATTTTGTTTTAATTTGAAAGTGGTATTTCAGAGAAATGGTGAAATTGAATAAAAATCACGAATTTCTAATTTAACTCAAGAAATTACTCAGAAACGAAGACGTGATACTACAGTCAATGTTCCTCTATTTCATATTAAAATGTATTTAGGGAGAACTGGAGGAATAAAACAAAATCAATGAATTTCTAATCAAAAAAGTGAGAACACGATACAAATTTGAAGAGTACTTTATTCTATATTACTCATACATTAAAATTAAAATTCATATTAAGCCATAACATACTTAAAGCTGTAATAGAAATCCGCATAGGATACAAGTCAAAACAAGTCACATTAAATTTTGAGCATTAAATTATTCAGATAAATTGCTAAGTGGAAAACGTTGCAAACGACATTTTATTTCTTTTTGCAATGTTTTGATATAAATAAGTTGCATATACGTTCTTTTATATTTTAGTGAACTCTGTTGGTTGGAAATTTATTTATTTATTTATTTATTTACTTATTTATTTATTTATTTTATTGCTAGTAAGTTTGAAATAAATAAAAGTTAATATAATGTAAGATAAACAGCCCACTCCTGAATGAGTAAGACTCGTGCTCAGGAGGGGATTCCAATACAGACAAAAATAAAATTGAAATTGAGAGTGAATATAGATTAAAAAGACGTGTTTAATATGTTTGAAACCAAACTATAAATCCAATACAATTTATTTATTTTTTTATTAATTTGGAGAGGATTCGTGGTTAAAATAATAAATAATGAAAATAGAACCTTCAATGTAGGCTGTAGAACCTCGCAGGTTGTGGGAAAATGTTACAGTGCTATGCATAAATTATTTCTTTTTCTGTTCTTATAAAACTTTAATTCGTTGCTTGAAAGGTTTTTTCCGCTTTTCTATTCAATTGTAGAACGAATTATTTACAAGCCTGTCTTTAATCTTGTTCAACATTATTTACATTGAGTGATACAACATTTTCAGGAAACTTTTCATCAACCTCTATTGCACTGATAAAGTAATTGGATTTAGTTTTCTGTAGTCTTGTAATTCGTACATTACTTTTGTTAGCATTTCTTGTATTTAGTGTGTTGTTTTACAATCAGAATGAGATGAAAAATTGAATTAAATAATGCGGGAATATTTTATCTACAATTGGCAACAGTGACTATTATCTTCGCCATCTACTCATAGAAACAATAACTAAAGAATCCACATTTACACCAACAAATTATCGATCACTATCGATTAGTCGGATTATATATCTTCGAACGTCAGTGTACACACGTCATCGTCCCTGTCTGCTCCTTAAAATACTGAAGGAAATACGGATGAGCGCCTCTACAGGTTATTATAATTACCACCACCCCCACCACTCTGCAATGCTGATGCGAAATCCGGATCTCCTTCAGTACTGGTCGTCATTCCAGTCCACTCACGAACAGTATTACAGTCAGTATTATTGACGTGTAGGGTCTACATTAAAGTTTATTCTGTAATATACAATTTATCACTCTCATAATTCTGCCATTGAACTGGGTCGTAACGATTCGGCAGTCTAGACAGACAATGTCGGTTTTATTTTCTTGCTTTATCTGCTACGTCGAGATGGTTCAAAGTGATGTATCCCAGAAATGTGTAAAATGGGTCAGGTTTGCAATTGGGTTAGTTTCGACAATGCACATACTATTGGTCGTATACGAAAGAGGTTAGAGCCTCAGATAAGTTGATTTCTGACATAAAAAGAATCGTTTGTGCAATTCGTGGAGGTGGCAGAGGAGCAATAAAATTCTACAATTGCTATACAGATAAAACATCGCGAACTTCGTACTTTTCTGACTATTAAGCACAAATCACAAGTCTTAATTTTTCTGTTTGTTTTTCTGGGTTTATAGTATAGTTTTAGTAATGGAGTTTTAGATTTTTAAGTGATAATTAGGGCTAGGATTTTGATGACCTATAAATCATGAAAAAATGTCATAAAAACAATGCATTTATGAACTAAAAATCTTTCAAAAATGCCCTTAAAATGTCCCAAAAATTGATCTTACATAATTGGCTCAGTAGGAATATTAATATCTAGACTAGTAATTAAATTAAATTCTAGTACCAACATTCAAGTTTATTTAATTTTACATAATTTTCCTAAGTGGTAGTATACTCTAATTATTTTACGTGATGTAGTTCCATGTAGTCCACCTCAAGGCCATTCTTATCCGGAGTTAACAGGTATAGAGGAGTCTATATTGAAGGGGAGGTTGGACTGATGCATTACTTAGGGTGTACTATGTTAAAATGACAATATTTGTGTAGAAAAACAATTCAAATAATATACAAAATAATGAGTATGGATTGAAAAAATATGTAGAGAAAATATCAAAGGAAATAAATGATATTTTACATTAATAATTGAGATTTATGGCCAAAAGTGAATGAAAATACCCCAAAAAATGACCGAATAAAACAAAAAATGCTCTTATGAGTTGTAAGAGGTAAAAAATGCCAAAAAAATTCCCTAACAAATATGTTTTAAAACACTCAGTTTATCACAAAACATATAAATACTAAAGCAGCTATGTTTCTGGCTTACTAGAAAAAAGATGCAATTTCATCAAAATCTTAGCCCTTGTGATAATACTTACTTACAATGGCTTTTAAGAAATCCGCAGGTTCATTGCTGCCTTCACGTAACCCCGCCATCGGTCCCTATCCTATGCAAGATTAATCTAGTCCCTACCATCATATCCCACCTATCTCAAATCCGATTTTAATAAAATCCTCCCGTCTACGTCTCGGTCTGCCCAAAGGTCTTTTTCCCTCCGGCTTCCCAACTAACACTCTATATTCATTTCTGGATACGTCCATACGTGCTACATGCTCTGCCCATCTCAAACGTCTGGACTTAATGTTCCTAATTATGTCAGGTGAAGAATACAATGCGTGCAGTTCTGCGTTGTGTAACTTTCTCCATTCTCCCGTAACTTCATCCCTCTTAGCCCCAAATATTTTCCTAAGAACCTTATTCTTAAACACCCTTAACCTCTGTTCCTCTCTCAAAGTGAGAGTCCAAGTTTCACAGCCATACAGAACAATCGGTAATATAACTGTTTTATAAATTCTAACTTTCAGATTTTTTGACAGCAGACAAAATAAATCTTCTCAACCGAATAATAATACGCATTTCCCATATTTATTCTGCGTTTAATTTCTTCATTCATTCATTCATTGTATCGTTGGATGAAGTGTAGCCTAAATATTGAAAATCGCCTTTTTTTCCCATAAATTTGTCATCTGTGACTATTTTTTCCCTTCTAGTTTGTATTCTTCTATTTCCAAAACTTTGGGTTTAGTACAAGAAATTCTCACATCATAATCTGCCTATATTCTCTTGTATATAATCTTCTGAGTGTGGCAATAAAACCTGTTTTTTGTGGAAATTTAGTTTGATCATAAATTAAATGTTTTTATAACTTCGATAGTCGGTTAAGATTTTCTATATTTTATATAAAAACTGCAATGAACTCAGAACCGCTGTTCCTCTCATTCTATGTGAATTCGTGGAGAGATAGTGCTGCTGTCTGTCGGGAAGCTGCGGATCTGTCACATTATGTAAGGACTTATGATCCCTTAGAAATTAGGCAGTGAAATATTGCGACACCCCGGGAGAGATTCTTCACGCCTGTGACGTTTCAAATTAGCGGAGCAAAAAATGTGAATTTACGTTTTCGTCTAAATAAAAGGGGATAGTTGGGGAAAAGTAAAATGGAGAATATAAAATTAATCATGATTCTCTAATGACTGATAATAATAATAATAATAATAATAATAATAATAATAATAATAATAATAATAATAATAATAATAATATCTCGGTATTGTTCGTAATTGTAATTATTCTCATTACATTTATATCCATTGAATTATTTATATAGCTATTATTTGTCTATTATGACATATCTACGTGATGAATTGCGAAAGAGATCGTTTGAATCCTGGTGTCAGTTACCTCATAAGGGGAAAGGTGTAGTCATCTATGAAGAATATCCAAGAGCCAATTCATGGGTTAGCACCAAAAAGAATATGTCTTCTTCGGAATATATTAATGCAATCAAGATGTCCTGCAACCTTACTGCAGTGCGCTCCGTTCCTGGCAGAACTTTCAGCACGACCCGTTGCCGTCAACCAGGCTGCAACGAGACAGAAACTCTTGGCCACGTGTTGGGCTTTTGTCGGAAAGGAGAGTTATTGCGTAACAACAGGCATCATAGAATCCGTGGAGCTATCGCCTGTCTTCTTCGGAACAAGGGTTGGGAAGTTCATGAAGAGGTCCACTTTATTTCTGAAGACGACTCTCATAGAAGAGCGGATATAATAGCAATAAACAGGCAACAACAAAAGGCTATTATCATAGATCCAACTATACGCATGGAGAGAGATCTAAATCAAGCTCATCAGGTTGATCAGGAACTAAATTTCCTACCTTAGTGCCAAGTATAACATCCCTCTCTTCAATTGGTCAGTGACAGGTTTATTTTTTGGTGCTCGGAGTTCTTTACCAACATTTACATATAATTTTTTAAAACAATTATCAATATCATCTTTTGAAATTCAAAAAATCATCTCGCAAATTCTTAAAGATTACCTGCGGATTATAAAATTTCATTTAAACCAGTCAGAAGGCCTTAATTAAGGATATGCTAATTTTAAATAAAATCTTTTATTTAATTTTATAGTCATCTTCTAACATTTTATTTTATAATTGGTAATCAATGGTGCTTAATTATTACATTATATTTTTATAACAATATTCATATTTAATTAATTATATTTGTTTGCTGTTAATTTCCGGACCCCCGTGGTCATCCTTAATTAAGGCCGGACGAGTTATTTCTCTATCTCTTTCTCTGTATTAGAGTATGTGCTGAACTATTATAATGAATAGAAAATGGTGAAGTGGATGAAAATGGTGAAGGGAGACGGCTAAGGAAGAGACGACTAAGGACTTAGTAAGTAAATTTAAATATGAATTAGAGGCGTGTAATAGGAAGTTAGGTAAGACGATAGAGGTAATGAAAATTGGTAAGGGGTATAGTGAAGAGGGCTAGCTAGGACAGCGAAGTACAGGGACTTCATTTTATTTTTACTTCAATTTTTATTGTACCTGAGTTTTTGAATGTACTTCACCCCCATCCCTTCTACTAATGAAGTTCAACCGTCCTCCACACAGATCCAAGATCGCATATACAGTTATATGCGGTTTTAGTAAACAGTACGTTCCAAAAATATGTTCGCGTTTTCCAGTGACGAAAGAGCTTTCAATATTGAATCATTTTCGCACAGGTACTGTTGTCCATTTGCCTACGTCGTATCCCGGTTTCCCCCACCCGATTTTATTCGCCAGCTAGTGGCTGGGCTGTCTTAGCTCTTTTCTGAGAACATTAATTTCTATTAGGACTTGGACGTCTACGTAATACTATACAACTGTTTAAAATAACTTAAATAAAAGAGCCTGTTAAGTAATTAACTGTCACGCGATTTCCTTCCTTTCTACGACCCTACGACATAACCACTTGGACGGACAGTAGATAGTATGTCTGAGTGATTTTATCTTTTCGGATCGGGCAGAAGTGAAGATTGAATTCACAGTACGTAAGGTACTCTTTTATAGAGTAGGTACAGAATTATTTCAATATCAGTTGCTAGTACGAAGAACGAAACTGGTAATTGGGATTAGATAGAATAGTCTATAGTGCGATAACACGCACATTAGAACTGAAGCATGTATCGAAATGAACGGCCACCATTTTGAAAAATGTGTTTAAATATCCATATTACGATTATTTTTCAATTTAACTTCATTCTCTATATTGTACGCTAATTTGCTGTAGACAGTATAATATACAGTGCATAATGAATACGTCCACATGGACAGCTCAGTTCGTGAGTAAAAACATTCATTGTTAATGCTGTACTGTATTTTGATTAAACGAAAACCTAATGAAAATGATCAAACTCAAAAGCGCAATATTTCCTAGTTTACGTAAATGGATGAACTAATTTTCTTCCCTCCTATACCTAGTGAAGTGATTTGTTTATATATTACGCCAGTATCATTGAACTCCAGTTGTGGAAGGGGGTAAGAAACGGCGTTGATCCAGAGGTATAGGCAAGTTAAAATTAAAAATGTTAGTAAAAATAAAATGATGTCTCTGTATAATATGTAGAAAATTAGTGAGATCTGAAAATGAAATGTACACAAGAAACAAACATAATAACGAACATATTGGACAATGGTGTTGTATGTTTTAGCCTAGATCATATATGTAACAGATAACTCATTCCTATGTTAAAATCGGCAGCACTTTGAAGAGAACAACCGCCAGGATCGCCACCCGTCCGCCGAAAACGAACACGAGATGGCAGTGCAGTCGCTAATGCAATTCAAATGGGAATTATTACGTGACTCCTTATGTAACAACTAGATGGCAGCATAGTAAATCTAACAAAAGTTGTTAACGTCAAAGCCTATAAGGCCGACCTACATGTTACATAATATGATCTAGAGTTTTAATAACAAGTATTATTAGAAACAGTGTGTATTGGATATAGACTAAGTGAACTGAAAATCAAGAACGGAGTGATAAAAGTATCAATTTTGAATGCATTAGAGGTATGTAATAGGAAGTTAAGTGAAACGATAGAGATAATGAAAATAGGTGAGGAGTATGGCGGGGGAGGCTAGCTAGGATAACGAAGTATAATATGCAGAAAATTAGTGGGATCTGAAAATGAAATGTACACAAGAAATAGACATAATAATAACATCTTGGACAGTGGGGTAGAATGTTTCAATAACAAGTAGAGTAAGGGAGGGTATTGTCGGATACCATTTTGATGTTTCAAAATAAAGGTAATTGAAAAAAGTTAGAACTAGAATTACTTAGTATTATAATAACCTCTTGGGGTTCCTGCAGATTGTACATAAGTATTAGGTAATTTACATAATATGTATTTGCTGTATAACTTGCAAAGACAAAACAGAAATAATATCATCACTGACAGAATGGGAAGCTAATGTCGGATACATTCGACATTATTATGTAAGAGGTATGATAATGCATTTAAAATAATATATTGCATATCAGAAACTATTACAATAATGTTCTGTTTAGCCAACTGATATGCAAGCCTTTTAACATCATATCTGATTCATCCAAAATAATTTCTCTCCATCATTAACACATAGTCAACTAGCTTCTCTTCAAGTGAAGCTGGGAGTATTGGTTTTCGTCCAAGTTTCGATTTAGAGGCTTTGGTGGGCTCAGAGTTGGACCGTACATAATCAAATAATGTTGATCTTTTGGAAGCAGCAAGATAGCACATTCTTTTCTCCCGTACTGCGACAATGGCATTTACCATATCTTCAGACTTCCATTTTTTTTAGACGGAATTTCTTTTTTATTTTACTTTAGGCATTTAAAAATATCAGAAGAAGAAACAATTCGTTACTTCATAATATTCGATTAATTAGAAAATTAATTACTTACATTAATTAAAAATGCCCATGAGTAAAAATGTAGTGGTTTGTTATAGAAAACATATAAATGGGTTTAAGGCAGCTTTTATGTAGCGATCAGCATTGAAAGACAGCCGACAATGCCCTCGGCTAGTATCCGACATTGCCCTCAGCTAGTATCCGACATTGGCCGACTCTTCACAAACAGTAAAACAAGCCAGCTGCATGAAACATGTTGTCGATAGCATTTCTGCAATTAGAGAATTAAGAAGGCTTATCTATGGTATATCAAACAGTGCATACCATGTTGTGTAAATATAAGAATAACTTGTAACGAATAAACCACATGACTTACCCTCAAAAAGTTTTTTTTGCAGAAACGTTGAAAACACGCTATTCACACACAGTGAAGCACTCAACAGTAATGGCTATTCATGCAGATGTTCGTCTACTTGTAGAGAACGTAATGCATTATTTTCACATCAGATTGCACCATTCGATGGAAAAGAAATATGTTATCCGAGATTATCCGACATTACCAGACCTATCCGACAATCCCCTCCCTTACTCTATTATTAGAAACAGTGTGTGTTCGATATAAGCGTACTGAAAATCAAGAGCAGAGTTGTAAAAGTGTCAATTTTTTAATGATCTAAATCAAGTTGTTAAGTTTTAAAGGTGAGAATATTGATCAATTTAAATGGGGTGGAAAGTTAAATTATAAGAGGTATATCTGTAATGAATGTAGTTGTGGCACCGGATACAAAAATTGTGAGATCCGCATTACATGGATGTAAATGTTGACATCAAATATATATCATACATCATATATTATAATGAATTAACCCCTATTTCGTAATATACAGGGTGTTTCCGAGATGGTGTTACAAACTTTCAGGGATGATGGCGAAGTGCACATGTATCAATTTGAGATAAGGAACCATGGTCCGGAAATGACTGAGTCGAAAGTTATAAGCAAAAATAATTGTGTGGAAATGTAATTGTAATTTGATACCAAGTGCCCTTCTTCCCTTAACTTTTGGAACAGTCGTGGAAAAATATGGGCCGGATATCTCCTACGTGGGTACTTGTACCCGATACAATCTGTGAGCTTGTCTACTGTTCCCATTGCCTCTTCCGTATTCGAAAATCAGGTCTGCTTATTCCGCTCTCGTTTACTCCTCCATTTCACTAGGACTGATCCACTGGCTACTGCAACTTGTACACATACACTGCTGTCTACAGACGTGCATATCAGGACCGTTACACATTACGCTATCTGCATTGCTTTAGTGTAGTTTCCTGTCCCCATCTCTCAGACAGCGCATTGAATGGAATACTGTAAGTAGACAACGTAAACAACGTCAGATGAATACAGTATGTGTAAGATATACAGATAAATACACATAAATAAGGTGTACAGAGGAATAAAATTATTTCATTTCCACAAAAATATTTTTGCTTGTAAGTTTCGTCTCGGTCATTTCCGGACCAGGGTCCCTTATCTCAAATTGATGCATGTGCCCTTCGTCATCATCCCTGAAAGTTTGTAACACTACCTCGGAAACACCCTGTATATGACTGAAGAAAATATTCATCCTTTGAAAATATTATGGTCCACCGCGGTGGCTTTGAGATACCGTTCGCACTGCCCATCCAAGCGACCATCTACGGGGCTGGGTAGCTGTCCGTTGTATTGTGGATTTCGTGTCGTGTCTGTCTCCGCGGTGGCCATTCGTCGTGCTAGTCCCACATCCAGGGAGTCTCGCAATGTGTGGATGTCTGTAGTGTCGATTGACAGAAAATATCCTCCCTTCTCTACCTTCGTAGGCTTTTAAGAAAAGAAAAAAATGATAGATAAAAAAAAGTAAAGAAAAATATATTTATGACAGTTTTAACTTAAGGTACATTTGTCACAATAATTAGGAGGAATTAATCCCTTATGTTGATATTTTATATTATCTCTGTTCTGATAAATTGAGTTGTTCGTATCTTTATCGCTTTAACGATTTTGTAATATAGTTGACGCGAGAAGATGTATCGACTATGCTAATGTGTTATAAAATCGATAATAGACTATGTTGTAATTTATACTGTGTGTATACCATTACGATGAGTTATGCCTTTTCTTTTGGGTAAATAACTTGTTCATTTAGCTTTCCAGTACTTGATATTGCATGTAATGAACTAGTGTTTATACTAGACTTTAAAAAAACATTTAAAGAGAGATATGTCAAAAGGGTGAAGTCGAGTTGACTGAGTAAGTAAACATAAGAAATGGAAAAGCCAATGTTCAATCCCATTTAGAAGGTATAATTTTTGACGTATTTATGACTTTTACAATGGGCTTGGTATCCTTCCTTTCATCAATAAAATGTAATAGTAGCTTAGTATTTTCTTGAACCGAGCGTAATTAGCCTATAACCATAATAATTCTTTCGAGTACCGACGTCTAGAAAAATGGACATTCTACTGTAATTCTCTTTGGTACTTCAGTAGCATTTATATGAACACTATGTCATAATTTCATTCTCATATACAACAAAAATAATCTTCTTAATACAAAAATGTTGAGTTTTGTGAAGTGTCAGAGACATTTCAAAGAGATTGGTATTAAAAAGAAAAGCATGGCGATGATTAGGATAGACCAGGGATGTAAAACTGGGGAAGAGAGGGGTGGAACCATGTTGAAAGAGGAAATGGTTTGTTCCCCTGTCCACAATCCTCGGCCTTCAATGACGTATCTGTGCGTATATATATCTTCTCCCCTTACCATGTCCAATGACACGAGAGTTGAAAGGAAGGGATGAGTTAAGTGTTCCGCCTTGTGACATCTGCCACAATTGTAGCACAGTTTTGCATTCCTTGGATAGACAGACATCGACTAGATTGAAAAGATACTGGTTGACGAAGAAAGCCACTAGTAAGGAAAAACACTATCAATTAGGAGAATTAAAAGATATATCATTTTGTTCAACAAAGCAGTGGTTTTATCATCAAGATAATGGTTAGTTAAGCAAATTAACTCACGCACTGCTACAAACTTATAATGATGGTGAATTTGAACAAAATTTTATACTGCTTCCCACTTTTTACACACTTCTTTAATCTCATTTGAAGCGAGGAATTCGTCCGCTCTTTTCTCTTCTTCCTCCTCAGACGAGATCGCCTCCATTGCCTCTTGCTGTTGCTCGCAAGCGAAAAACGTTATGTGCAAATCATGCTACTCGTATTGCAAGACATCGCTCGTTTATCGAACAAAAATATTTCCTCATTGTTCTCTCGTTTTGCAAAACAATCGCTAACCAAATTACTCGTAATCTAAGGTTTTACAGCACTAATTTTTTTTTTTCAGAAAGCATTAATACAGAATGACACACATCAGCTTAGAGAGTTACTGATTGACTGAGAAAGACACTGCTTATTTCTGCAAACCACTGTATTTTCAGAAAAGGAATAATTACCCCATAAAGATTCTTCTTGGATGTGGTTTCCCGGAGCTTTCTTAAGGCGCTAAGATAAATATTGTGATGAGCCCTAAAATAAATGGACCACGGACATACTTCTCCCTTCCCACACAAATTTAGTCATTTTTCAAATTAAATGTTTTTGAATCTGAACATTCGTTTTCGCAAATTGCCTTCAGTACTCTTGAGGCCAGTAACTTCAACAGTACAAAACTTCGCTTTGATCCATTCTTTCACGAGGACGCCGGATACCACACTCGATGTAAAGGCTTTAATATCTTCGGCGATCCTGATCTGTTGCTCTTATATTGTTCTTCTCCCCTCCCTTCATGTGATAGCCATTAGGTTACGTATATTTTCAGCTCTTCCGTCGCAAAATTCTCCAACATTCTTTAAACAGAGTTGCAAAATCGGAGTGGCCAACAGGCTTTCAACTCACATAGACACCTTATCTCAGTTTTAATTTCCTCTCATAAGGACGTTTTTTCACACACCTTTTAAACGACGTGGGGATACTGCGGTGAAATTTATATCTCAGAAACCTATGGATATTTTCGTTCCATTTTTTTACCACAAACAACTCTCATAGACTTACTTATGTGTTTAAATTTTCAGAATGATTGGTTAAGAATTGTGCCGTTAAAAAAATATTTTCATATAAATTATATGAAATCTTGGGAATCATTTTGCATGTGTATCTGAAATTGTGATGACATGTTTTTGTGCTCAAAATATAGAGACAACATGGGTCTATGCACTCCTTGATTATTGTTCGTTAACATCACTTTTTTTAGCCAGAAAAAATTTTTATCTTTCATTACAGTACAAATATTCGAATTAAAAATTACATACAATACTAAAATAATCATATCTCCGATCTGGTGTTAGACAGAACAAAATGAATACTTGAGTTATTGCATAACATAATATTGATCGTGTGTGCCAAATTTCATGCATCTAGTCCAAGGCAATAAAGAATAAAATGAATCCCAATATTGAAAAATGAGAAAAATTAAATTTACAGATAATCCAAGTTGTAAGTTTAGTTAGTGATTATCTCATCAGAAATAGCTAGAAGGTTATGTTTTGAAGTCTGACCTTGCTAGAATCCTCCTGAAGCATAACTACATCCTTCCTGCTGCTTAAGAGCTCCTTCTGCTCTTATTTTGGCCATCTTCACCTGTTTTCGGTAGTGCTGGAACTTCTGAGTCGAACGTAGGATTCTGTTCCTGACGCGTCTCCTGTCCCGAGCAATACTAGTCTTCATCCCTTGATGACCAGGAGAAACACCAGCTTGCTGAAGAGTTCTTGTCATAGTTTTGCTGTATCCATGATTAAATTCACTGACTGCAATGGCTACAGCTATGTCAATTTTCCTTTTCGATACAAAATTTTCCTTTGGGCACTTGTTCCACACCATGCTGTGGAGACATTCATTGGCATTCTGTGTTTTTCCTCTCATACACCTTTCCAGGAGGTCAGTTGATGCCAGCTTCTGATAAAGAGGAATAATTTTCTCCAAGACAAATGGAGAGATTGGTGTGTGAATATGTTGTCGGTGCGTGCCGGGTTGTGTTCCCATAGCCACAGCTTCGTTGTAAAAGCACCAACTTTCAGGGCTAGCAGGGCATTTTGAGTGGAAGGGATTCGCATCAGTTGAGGAACAGTGGTGTAAAGTGGCCAGTACTGCTGTTCTCATTGCTGTAACATCATTAGTGTTTTCTCGTATGGCATTTCCATAATAGCGGGTGAGTTTCTGAATTGTAACATTTGTAAGACTCCCTGGCTTCTTACCTCCCAATTTAAATTCTTTGGCAACTTGTCTCAGCCCTGTACCTAGTCGTTTTGACACATGATTCACACACTCCTCCTTCACCAATTTAATAGGGCCATAAATCTTTAGATTTTGAAGATGGTTGAAAGTTTTGCTGTCGCCATCTGACAACAGGGTGGTGTATCTCAGTCCATAATCTGTAGATCTCTTCCACAGTAACTCTGCAGCAAATGCCTCCATACCACCAGATGATCCACTATAATTTTGTTGACACTCTGATTTATGACCTAGTTTCCATATACTGAACTCAGGGGAATCAACACCAAGATCTTTTGTAGCTACTTGACATGCATGGCAGTATTTAGATATTACAGCATAGTCAACAACATAACCAGTGATAATATCTATTACAAAACCGACACCATACAAGGATGTGTGTCCCCTCTTGTGCCAAGAGCCATCGAAGCTTACAGCAATATCCACTGGCTCATTTCTATTGTCATCTGATATGTTTTTCTCCCTATATACAGTTTTTACCTCTTCCCTAATTGCATGCATTGAATTTTGGGCTACTGTAGTGTTTGTTGCAGTAATAATTTTTAAGTGATCATTGTAAGAAGACAGTGATATACTGTTCACATTTAGCACTGCTGAAAACTGTTCAATTGCTGAATGCCCTCTCCCAATATTTGTAAATGCCTGGACTACTCTCCTGTTTATGTCAAATGGTGCCCTAGTCGATGATTCACTATTTACCACTCTATTCGATGTCAATACTGAACTTTTCTCACCATCACAAGTTGTACATTTCATGGAAATTCTGCAAGCAAAACCTTGGAAATCTCTTGTATGGAAAGCTAGTGTCTTGTTCCCACACATGTCACAAGATATATTATGCAAAAGTTCATCTAAACACTTCAGATTTACTATAACGTAACTTGGAGAATTGTCTGGTTCACAACATACACTATCTACATTGTCTTCCAGGGAACGTAATCTTACATTTGTATCGTCACAGTCACCAAATGGACCTGGTTGTGATGTAGGCATAGTATCTAACACTGGATGTTCCTCTTGAACAGATTCAGCTGTACTTACCACATCACTTTTTTTCCATCTTGCCTGAATCCTTGCCTTAGCCAACTTCTTTTTTTGCAGTTTTGAAACACATGCACTTTTAATTGTATGCAGCTTCTTCCTAGGCATTATTAATGATGGTCTACACTAAAAAAATACCCTAACTAAAGTATATCTATTCTACCTAAAATATAATGCGCAATACGAAATAACTAAACTGTATAAATGTAAAAACTAGGAAATAAAAGTTCTAGAATTGAGAACTAAACTAAATTACTTTGCAAAACATATAACCTCCAGACAGAAAATAGCACATGGCAATGTTTACAAACGGAATGAGTCGCTTTCTGTACTCATATTTCCTACTGCATTTGTTGTGGTCACCATGAAAACATGTTTTCAAGAAAGAGTTTATGAAAGGTTCTAAAAAAATTGAAAGTCGGATTCAGAGACATCTAGGGAATAGTTTGGAACTATTTGAACAACTGCAGTGTCTCAGTAGATAATGAAACACAAAGTTCAAAGAAAAACGTAGAAAATTCCATCCCTAAACTGTGTTCCTACTCCAGGAGGGAGCAGGAGATTTAAAAGGACGGGGGTGTGGCTCTTGAGCAATGCAGGCATTTAAAAATGGCTGTAATAACAGGTGTTCGAGTTGCGCAAAGGTCACCAAACTTACCACACTTGTTAAAAAGGACATGGAGAATATTTTAATGTAAGAAAAAAAAAAATTTTTTTTTTAACAAAAATGGCCATATTTCACCACAGTACCCCCTTAATACAAAAATGTTGAGTTTTGTGAAGTGTCAGAGACATTTCAAAGAGATTGGTATTAAAAAGAAAAGCATGGCGATGATTAGGATAGACCAGGGATGTAAAACTGGGGAAGAGAGGCGTGGAACCATGGGGAAAGAGGAAATGGTTTGTTCCCCTGTCCACAATCCTCGGCCTTCAATGACGTATCTGTGCGTATATATATCTTCTCCCCTTACCATGTCCAATGACACGAGAGTTGAAAGGAAGGGATGAGTTAAGTGTTCCGCCTTGTGACATCTGCCACAATTGTAGCACAGTTTTGCATTCCTTGGATAGACAGACATCGACTAGATTGAAAAGATACTGGTTGACGAAGAAAGCCACTAGTAAGGAAAAACACTATCAATTAGGAGAATTAAAAGATATATTATTTTGTTCAACAAAGCAGTGGTTTTATCATCAAGATAATGGTTAGTTAAGCAAATTAACTCACGCACTGCTACAAACTTATAATGATGGTGAATTTGAACAAAATTTTATACTGCTTCCCACATTTTACACACCTCTTTAATCTCATTTGAAGAGAGGAATTCGTCCGCTCTTTTCTCTTCTTCCTCCTCAGACGAGATCGCCTCCATTGCCTCTTGCTGTTGCTCGCAAGCGAAAAACGTTATGTACAAATCATGCTACTCGTATTGCAAGACATCGCTCGTTTATCGAACAAAAATATTTCCTCATTGTTCTCTCGTTTTGCAAAACAATCGCTAACCAAATTACTCGTAATCTAAGGTTTTACAGCACTAATTTTTTTTTTCAGAAAGCATTAATACAGAATGACACACATCAGCTTAGAGTGTTACTGATTGACTGAGAAAGACACTGCTTATTTCTGCAAGCCACTGTATTTTCAGAAAAGGAATAATTACCCCATAAAGACTCTTCTTGGATGTGGTTTCCCGGAGCTTTCTTAAGGCGCTAAGATAAATATTGTGATGAGCCCTAAAATAAATGGACCACGGACATACTTCTCCCTTCCCACACAAATTTAGTCATTTTTCAAATTAAATGTTTTTGAATCTGAACCTTCGTTTTCGCAAATTGCCTTCAGTACTCTTGAGGCCAGTAACTTCAACAGTGCAAAACTTCGCTTTGATCCATTCTTTCACGAGGACGGCGGATACCACACTCGATGTAAAGGCTTTAATATCTTCGGCGATCCTGATCTGTTGCTCTTATATTGTTCTTCTCCCCTCCCTTCATGTGGTAGCTATTAGATTACGTACATTTTCAGCTCTTCCGTCGCAAAATTCTCCAACGTTCTTTAAACAGAGTTGCAAAATCGGAGTGGCCAACAGGCTTTCAACTCACATAGACACCTTATCTCAGTTTTAATTTCCTCTCATAAGGACGTTTTTTCACGCACCTTTTAAACGACGTTCACACCTCATCAAGACATTATTCAGCTCAACGTAACTGTGGCTATTTCAGAAAATCATTAGTCAATTTAGAAAAGCACTACCTAACACATCAAATAATACATGTGCTCAACACTGGCTGTATAAGAAATGAACGGAGAAACTCGAAACTCTGATCAGTCGTAGAACTCCTGTCTTGACTATACCCAAGTGTCTTTGGAAAAAAAGGTAGCGCAGGACGGGTGGACAACGATTTGGGTTGTCTCCTTCAGTCCGCAGGGATGAGACTGCCAGTAATCGATGTTTTTGTGTGGGGAAGGGAGGATGGATGAGCAATGGGTAACGAATCACATGAAGTGGAGATGGAATGAAACAGCTTTGCTGCTGAAAGGTATTTCTTCAAAGCCATAACCCGAATATGTGACCAGAGTGTTCAAACGGTGTGCAGCTCATCATGTCTACCTGTCTGGCAACTCAATTTCTTGTGTTGTTTCCAAAAGTACACAGCTATGCTCTCTCGGTACATTTCTGGCTATTAGTTAATGTTATAGTTATGTGTAATTGTCTGAAACGTCACATGTATTTAGTATGGACACTGCCTTCCTGTTTACACTTTACATTTTTATATACGTCGCCTGCCATTGAAATTGCAACATAATTTGGGATCAATTGGTGGACCTTTCATGTGTGTTAAATTTCATCAAATGTCCATTATGTCACTGTCATTTACCTTACGTTCAGTAATTCAGTACATTGCAATACAATTAAATTATGCATTATTACTGTTTAGTTTCCTGTAGTTTCTTCTTCCTTCTTCTGTGTTAATGTTTATCCATTTTCTCCTCTCCTCCATCTTCTCCAACATTTTCCCTGTGACCCAAGGTTTCATAATTCTCACACCTTCTGTGAATCCTATTATTTCTTCTGCTGTTGTCTGTATACAACTTTTTAAATGAGTTCAGTACTCATTACTATTCTCAGGTGTGGATTCTAATGTATCGGCCTTTCTCTTGAAAATTTGAAGCAAATTTTCTGCTGTCCTCTTCGTTCTTCAATTTATCCATGTTCAATTTCTTCCTCACCTGTCTTCCTTCTATCTTCTTCAGATGAATATCTACTTCGCCTTTCAGCAGGACATGATCTGACGTAATATCCGCTACTGATAGAGGCTTTGGATTTTTAAACAATTTAGGAATCTTTCCTGTACCAGTATATACTCTATCAGATATCTAATTTCGTCCCTTGGGCATGTCTATGTGTATCTTCTTCGTTTTTGTCTTTGGAATAATGTATTTGCAACAATCTTTACATTTATTTTACATAATTTCACCAAATATTCTTCACTATCATTTCCTTTTTTCCCAATCCATATTTTCCAACTGTTCTTCCACCTTGTTCTTCTCCTACAACTGCGCCCCAGTCACCAATTAGGATTACGCATGCTCCCTTCTTCTGCTTCTCAAATATCTCTTCTATCTTGTCATAGTTTTCTTCCACTTCCTCGTCTGCTAATCCACTATGTGGCATATAAACTTGCACTAGCACCAAGTCCATTTTCTTCCTTTGTAGTCTCACCATTATCATGGTCCCAGTAATACACCAACACCATGACTTCCATTGCACTTACCATTTGAATAAAACAACCTAAATTCATCACTCACCAACTCACCACTATTTTCCCACCTCACTTCTGATATTCGCATCACATCTTCCACTTTATTTCTTCTCATTTCTTCCTTCAAGTTTTCCAACTTACCTACAGTACTTACGGAAGAGTCCTTACGTTCCACATTCCAATTCTCAATCTTCTTTTGTACTATTTTTTTGCTTTATAATGTGTCCTTCCGCGGCATCCCCCTCCTGGATATCCCAAGAAATGTAATGTATATTTATTTTATTTTATTTTATTGGGTTATTTTACGACGCTGTATCAACATCTAGGTTATTTAGCGTCTGAATCATATGAAGGTGATAATGCCGGTGAAATGAGTCCGGAGTCCAGCACCGAAAGTTACCCAGCATTTGCTCGTAGTGGGTTGAGGGAAAACCCCGGAAAAAACCTCAACCAGATAACTTTCCCCGCCCAGGATTCGAACCCGGGCCACCTGGTTTCGCAGCCAGATGCGCTGACCGTTACTCCACAGGTGTGGACAATGTAATGTATATAAAGTAACAAAATGGCCACAAAGTCATTTAAATATGCGCTCCTGCATATATGACGTGTATCGTCTCAAATGCAGGTAGTAAGGTCGTAAAAAGCATTACGAGAGGGGTTCGGCCGGCGCCGTGTATCGTGTCCCGGCATAGCTCAGTTGGAAAGAGCGCTCAGCGAGCAGAGCTGAGAGGTCCTGGGTTCGATTCTCGGTGTCGGTACGAATTTTTATCCTATTAAATAGTAATAACAAAATATAAATTAAAAATAATCTTACTTTTGTCTTATAGCAGTAATAGTTTATATCAAGTTTTTTTCTCTCTACTGATTATATCGGAAAAGAGCTCAGTATAGCATTAATTTCGTGTAACGCACGATATAGGCAATGGCCATATGACCTTTCAATAACTCACAGCAAAACGATGAATTCTACAGTAATTACGTCATTGTTCGCTTGATGAGAAAATGTCTGATACATGGAGCAGACTGTTTAATAGGCAATTGTTACGCGATGAAAACAGCAGCGTTATCGTATTTCCACATGTAACTAACTCAGTAAGATTTAAACTGGGTGAAACACCGACATATCGTCGTTGTTCCTGCAATAACTCCTATGTGCAAAATATGAAATTTTTCAGTAGGAAGAGAAAACAGATTCATTCTTCAATGGCAGTAGTGCATAGGAGATTGTGAACTATTACATTTTCGGAAGAAAGAAATAGAATTAAATATAGGAGATTTTATTATTTTCTGTATCACTATTTAAGTTATTTAATAGAGCAAAAATCTGAAAATCGATAAATATATCACACAGGAGTTATTTCGGAACAACGACGAAATGTAATACAACGTAATGTAATGTTTGTGTTTATTCAAATACTTCATTTTCAACATGCTCGATCATAATATGGCATTTTTTAAGTTCCCTTATTATACAATAATTATTCCAAGTATTTGGACATTATTGAAGATATGATTTCAGATATTTGGATAGTATTAAGATATGATTGCAAGTATTTCAATAGTATTCAAGATGTGATTGCAAGTATTTCGATGGCATTGAATATATTATTGCAAATATTTAGATAACTTAATATTGAAGATATGAATTATTGCAGAATATTTAGATAGTATTGAAGATATGACTGATTCCAAGTATTTCGATAGTATTGAAGATATGATTGCAAACACTACGATAGTATTGAAGATATGATTGCAAGTATTCCGATAGTATTAAAGTTATGATTGCAAGTATTTCGATAGTAATGAAGATTTATTGCAAATATTTAGATAATATTGAATATATAAATGATTTCAAGTATTTAGATAGTATTGAAGATATGATTGCAAATACTTCGATAGTATTGAAGATATGATTGAAATTATTTCGATAGTGTTGAAGTTATGATTGTGTTTCGATAGCAGTGAAGTTATGATTGTAAGTATTTCGATAGCATTGAAGATAGTATTGCAGAATATTTAGATAATATTGAAGATATGAATGATTCCAAATATTTCGATAGTATTGAAGATATGATTGCAAATACTTCGATAGTATTGAAGATATGATTGCAAGTATTTCAGTAGTATTGAAGATATGATTGCAAGTATTTCGATAGTGTTGAAGTTATTATTGTATGTATGTCGATAGCATTAAAGAAATTATTGCAAGTATTTCGATAGTAGGTCTATTGAAGATAAGAATGATTCCAAGTATTTCGATAATATTGAAGATATTATTGCAAGTATTCAGATAACATTGAAGATATGAATGGTTCCAAGTATTTCGATAGTATTGATGGTATGATTGCAAGTATTTCGATAGTATTGAAGATATGATTGTAAGTACTTAGATAATATTGAAGATATGATTGCAAGTATTTCGATGGTACTGAAGATATAATTGCAAATATTTCGATACTATTGAAGATATGATTTTAAGCTGACTCCACACCTGTGGAGTAACGGTCAGCGCGTCTGGCTGCGAAACCAGGCGGCCCGAATTGGAATCCCTGTCGGGGCAAGTCACCTGGTTGAGGTTTTTTCCTGGGTTTTCCCTCAACCCAATACGAACAAATGCTGGGTAACTTTCGGTGCTGGACCCCGGACTCATTTCACCGGCATTATCACCTTCATATCATTCAGATGCTAAATAACCTAGATGTTGATACAGCGTCGTAAAATAACCCAATAAAATAAAAAAATAAAAGTAAACAATAATTTCATCTCGTTGTTGTATAAGTGATCTATCTTTTATTTAAGGGGAAACTATGATGAAATAATGGTGAAAAATTAACAAAATTCACTTTTTTTGTTTGCATATCCGTATTTCTTTTTAACCTTCTAGTTTTATAATATGGAAAACTGGAATTACTGCCGGAGGAATAGTTCATGCTAAGTCAATTATTTGACCTTCTAGTAGAAATCGATTAATACATCCATTTTTATATAATATATTTTTATCCTCTACATGTGTAAAAGGAAGGTTTCTTTAAAATTTTGACATAATGTAGAAATTTGGTTAATCATTTTCTAAACCTTTTTTAATCATTTTGTTACAACCTGTATAGAAACAAGTGTCGGAGCTCCTATTCAAAATTGATTACAAATATAACATTATCTTCTATGAAGGTTAATAGTCCCGAAGATGATGCGGTAGAATCTGGAATGGAATATTTGCAACTCTTACGAAATTATTATAATTATGAATGATGAATTGCATGAGAAATAATAAATATAAGACTGTAGGTCTAACGAAGCCTGGACAGACTTGATATATTTTGGAGGCGCCTGCTCTTGTTTGATAAATATAACCTGACGTGAGAGGGAAGGACGATGAAAGATGGGAAGTCGCATGATGAAGTGGAACATCGCGAGAGCGCGGCGGACCCACTAATTAAAACAGGCGGGGCGCAGGCCTCAGGAATGAGTTTTAATATTTACAGCTAATGGAAAACAATTTATATCCGAGGTTTTTTGTTCAATACTTGTGCTGTACTTGCAGTAAGAAAGGCGGAATTCAACGTGCTTCGGGAAGTACAGCGGACCACAGCAGAGTCATGAAACTTTTAATAAAGTGTAACCGTATTTGCATTGCAGGCAAGAGAAAAAAGAACGTTCCTCTTCAACAAAAAACTGAGATCGAAGAATTCCATTCATTTTTCGCTCTTTCAAGATAGCCGACATGTTTTATTTTAATTCAAGACTAAATCCATACTACAATTTCGAATTTTTCGTTAGAGATTTTTCCTTCTCCACTCTGTCATAGAGTAGTGATCGACAGAATTTTTGTCGTCACACTTCTCTAACTGAAGAGGCGAATTGAAGTCGAAACAGAGAAAACGCAAAACAATAAAATAGAGTTTACACTCTTGAAAATACAAGTTTGTGTTTTCACAGATTTTTGCCAAAAGTTTGATCCTTTGATTGCATTTGGTATTATCCTTTGAATTCTTTGGATCTTCCAAAGGCTTTGGCCTGTGATACACAAAATGGGATGATATTCTTCGACCCAGTTTGCGAATCTCCGGTTGCGAACTATTCGGTTCTCATCAGCACGACCTTTGGCAAAGATGTGTGAAAACAAACTTGTATTATCAAGAGTGTTAGCTCTATTTATTGTGTTGCGTTTTCTCTGTTTCGGCTTCAATTCGCCCCTTCAGCTAGAGAAATGTGATGACAAAAATTGTGTAGTTCACTACTCTAGGACAGAGCGGAGAAGGAAAAATCTCTAACGAGAAATTCCCAATTGTAGAATTTGATAGACCTCCACAAATGGTATTGCTTTGTCTTTTGACTTACGGTACGTCTTTTGACTTTGCTTTGCAAATAAATCAATACATTTCGCATTAAAAATGCATTCAGTAACGATTCCAGATATTTTCGTAGAAAGATTAGAAATAGATTTCGGAAACAATTTAAAACGTAAATTATGGAAAGAAAAACATTTGCGCTGAAGATTTGTGTTTTTGGACTATGTTTTTTTTTTTTTCAAAACCCCTTCAGTTTTAAATAATTTTGTCGTCAAAATGCTGAGTTTTAATGTTTTATTTTTCACATTGTACATCTTATGGGACAATCGAATTCTCGCGTTGGTGTGTTTTTGTCTGCTAGTCTGTCTGCATGTGGGTATGTATTAGAGTCCTGCAAAGCCGGTTGAAAACCGAACAAACTTACATAGCGCTACTGAACGCCTGGCTTTATAGGCAGTATGCGAAGTACATCTGCTTGCGTACTGCCTCAGTATTCGGTTTAACGTGTATTCGAGTTGATTCGATCTCTCTGTGGGTGGACGCCTCTAGCGTTTAAAATGAAGATCACAGTGAACCATCCAGATATTATAGTTGCGGATCATCAAGAGGAACAAACAGCATGCAGCGTGAAACTACATACGTTGTAAAGCGTAAATTGCAGAAAAAAATTTCGGTATCCACAAATTACCAAGGTTGTAATTTCTGCTTACACTAGAAAACTGAATTATAATATTACAATAATGACACACTTAAAAACAGTAAACTCGATCAATAGTAATACTAAAACAAAAATAACTTTATATCTTCTGAAACCTACTACAACCAATGCTTTTAGTATGTTTACTATGACTAGAGAATTAAACGTAACATAGGTTTTCCATTCATTTAAGTGAAACTTATCGCCCCGTACAATCTGCAGGGTTATTTCATTTCTACCCTGTATATGAATAGCTGCTGTTTTGCAGGAATGCATTTACAGTTAATAATTATTTAATTTTATGTTTTGTGATTAATTGTAATTCTGTTTTGGATTTATTTACTTATATCTCACATTATACATTATGCTCATTTCATTTTCTACATACTAAATTGATGGAAAGATCACCAAACAACTCTAACCTCTCTAGC
The DNA here is from genome assembly GCF_040183065.1 of Periplaneta americana. Classification (NCBI taxonomy): domain Eukaryota; kingdom Metazoa; phylum Arthropoda; class Insecta; order Blattodea; family Blattidae; genus Periplaneta; species Periplaneta americana. The sequence continues at coordinate 177,522,899 of NC_091119.1, forward strand.
AACACTTGTAAAGCGAATATTGGCCATTTCATGAATAAATGTTTCCACCGAGTGTAACTTTAGACTAGTAAAAGAGATTTATTAATACATAAACACAAGAAGTCAACTCAGATCATGTAGTCTATGATAATAGGCCCTAATGATAATTGTGAACATCAAATAGTTTATATTAGCACGTGCGTAGCAAAATAGTTCTTTGAATAACACTTGTTTTCTCTGAAGTAGATCTTTCCTATACAGAATGATTTGTTTCTAGACCTTGCTATTATTTTGTTATTCGTAGTTTAGAAATGTGTAAATTATACTTATTTTGTACAGAACAACAACCATTGGGAGCCAAAGTAATCGTAATGTTGAAAATAACATGGATGTTTATCTTTTTAAATTGATTTCTTAATAAATAATATTGCAACTGATTAGAATCATTAAAAAGCATGCAACTATTGTTTTAGAGGTAGGCCTATACATTTTTTTTTTTAGTTTAAAGTAAAAACGTCATAATGGACTTATGTACTTATTTCCATTTTTTGTTTTATAATGAATTGTAATTATAGTTTTGAATATGTTTACATTATGATATTTCACATTATACATTACGTCTATTTCCTTCGATGTCACTGTGTCCATTGTTCATTTATTTGTTACTAGTCAAATTACTGCAAGTTCGAAATGCAAAAATAAATGTATTAAAGTGTCAAATTATTTGTATTCCTATTTGAAGCAAACATATTTTTGTAATTAAACAAAATAAATATCCTTCAATATTATTACTCTGTTTGTATAGCCTACTGAGAAAATGTTAAAGAGTTATTGTATGGTGAAATGTACCTGGTGTTATTTGGAGATCGTATTATCTTCCTCCTTACCATTTCTTTCTGTGTGAGATTTATGTTCTAAATAATTCGCGATCTTACATGAACTTATGTAATATCGATCATTGGGTTATACAAATCGAACAAGATTCAGTCAATATGTGACGAGAAAGAGTTACGACGTAATCAAATGATGAAATTATGACGTATACTGTTTCACACTGGTATAGAAAAACGCCAGCTATATAGCGTTTAATGGCAAGAAAAATATACATGGCTTGTGGACGTCTTGTTCTGTGAAAAACTATAATATTGTTTAACACATCTATAAGCAACTTTCATTAGTAAAACTCTAAAAGTTTAAAATATAAACGATACTTATAAAGTTACTGCAAGTTCAGAATAATAAAGAAATATATGTGTTATAGTGTCGAATGAACTGTAAGAATACTTACAAACACTTTTTTTTCAATAAGACAACGTAAATTTCCTTGTTACTCCGGTTGTGTACTCGAAAAACGTTAGTTTCATGTCAATGCGCCTGATATTCTGTCTACCCTTCAATACACCAGGCGTAATCGTTCGACAACCGAGTTATTCGGCCCGATGTTCATCGTAGCCGGTTGAGCTCCGACTGATCGAATCTAAACCGGTTGTGTGCGCAGTTTTGCAGGTCTCTAGTATGTATCTCTTTTTCACTGCGTCTGTCTATATCTGCGTGAGTCTATGTCTCTACATGCATCAATGTGTATGTATGTATGCTCTATTGTGTTTCTTAGGTTCGTATTCATAGACCATACTTTGGACCAAAGTTGTGCTTAGCCTACAGTACATACACTGTATATCTTCTTTTACTGCGTCTGCCTGATCGCGTGTGTTTGTGATTGATTACTGTATGTTTTCCTCTTTCTCGTTGTGTACATGTCTTTGACTATGGTCATGTCTGCCTGTGTCCACGCTATCAGTTCGTTTTTGCCTCTATCTCTGTATCTGTGTTCGGTCTGCCAATTTATTTCAGTTTCACTAGCATTTTAATTCTTTGGACTTCCCGTCCCCTCCAACTTTACAGCTGATGAAACTGTTAAATAGATCCAGAACCCATCAGCATTTCCTCTGCAGCTCTTCCTATCGCTGAAAGGCGAGCCGCCGACAATTGAGCCGCGTCGGCTCTGATATTGGAGTCGCCGCCATTGAAGCGAATGGCAAGAGACAATTTGCCATCGAACGAAGCGAGGTTGACAAATAACATTTTAATTGCTTTAACCCACAGAAATTACAGGGCAGCACAACTCGACTCCAGGACGGTCTGGCAGACAATGCTGCCCTGACGTGCAGGTGTCTTTTTGTACAGCGACTCCCTGTCTGTGAGGCTAATGCCACACCGTTTGTGCACCGCGTTACGTCATTAGTATCAAAGAGAATTGTCTTTACAGTATGTAATTCTTGGCCCACATTATTGATTGCTTGCTCTTTAACTTCTAAAGGGAAAAAGTACGAAGGAAATTGGAAATCCTAAAATTGTGAGATCCAGCTGCTTGTCTATGCGGATGACGTCAATATGTTAGGAGAAAATCCACAAACGATTAGGGAAAACACGGGAATTTTACTGGAAGCAAGTAAAGAGATAGGTTTGGAAGTAAATCCCGAAAAGACAAAGTATATGATTATGTCTCGTGACGAGAATATTGTACGAAATGGAAATATAAAAATTTGAAATTTATCTTTTGAAGACGTGGAGAAGTTCAAATATGTTGGAGCAACAGTAACAAATATAAATGATACTCGGGAGGAAATTGAACACAGAATAAATATGGGAAATGCGTTTTATTATTCGGTTGAGAAGCTTTTGTCATCTCGTCTGCTGTCAAAAAAATCTGAAAGTTAGAATTTATAAAACAGTTATATTTCCAATTTCATTTTATTTTGAATATTCCGATCAGCTAATTATAATATAATGAAATATCAACTGAACCGTCCATGCTTATCTTGTTTTATAAATGTAATTTTATTAATTAGTTACATTAACGTTTTCGGTACTGGAGTGCACCATCATCAGATGTATTGTGATACTATTTGTAAACCTAGCCAATGGATGCAGTTGTTGTGGTCTTGAATAATATGTATGTATGAACATAAAATGTTATACCCATATCAAATATTGTAGTTATGTAAATGCAATAAAACACTGATATGCAATTAATTAGACAAAACAGGCAATTAAAATCAATTATTTAAAACCAGTGATCATTGCTGCTATGGCGTTCGACGTTATCTAGATTACATTTTGTTATAAGTTAATTGTTGTCGTGATAATTCAAATGGGACAATCAGTTATTATTACATTGATATGTTGCACTAATATGTTAGATTAAATTACGCCTTGATATGCATTGATATGATACGCCTTCAAGGCGTAATTTAATCTAACATATTAGTGCAACATATCAATGTAATAATAACTGATTGTCCCATTTGAATTATCACGACAACAATTAACTTATAACAAAATGTAATCTAGATAACGTCGAACGCCATAGCAGCAATGATCACTGTTTTTAAATAATTGATTTTAATTAATAAGTGTTTTATTGCATTTACATAACTACAATATTTGACATGGGTATAACATTTTATGTTCATACGTACATATTATTCAAGATCACAACACATGCATCCATTGGCTAGGTTTACAAATAGTATCACAATACATCTGATGATGGTACACTATAGTACCGTAAACGTTAATGTAACTAATTAATAAAATTATATTTATAAAACAAGATAAGCATAGACGGTTCAGTTGGTATTTCATTACATTAAGTTATATTACCGGTTGTTCTTTATGGTTGTGAAACTTAGATTCTCACTTTCAGAGAGAAACATAGGTTAAGAGTGTTTGAGAATAAGGTGCTTAGGAAAATATTTAGGGCTAAGAGGGATGAAGTTGCAGGAGAATGGAGAAAGTTGCACAATACAGAACTGCACGCATTGTATTCTTCACCTGACATAATTAGGAACATTAAATCCAGACGTTTGAGATGGGCAGGGCATGTAGCACCTATGGGCGAATCCAGAAATGCATATAGAGTGTTAGTTGAGAGGCCGTAGGGAAAAAGACCTTTAGGGAGACTGAGACGTAGATGGGAGGATAATATTAAAATGGATTTGAGGGAGGTGGGATATGATGATAGAGAATGGATTAATCTAGCTCAGGACAGGGACCAATGGCGGGCTTATGTGAGGGCGGCAATGAACCTCCGGGTTCCTTAAAAGCCAGTAAGTAAGTAAGTAAAATTGTGAGATCATTTATGTCAGTCTCACTATTCTGCATTAGTTCCCATTCGTTCTATATTTCAAATCAATATTGAGAAATAAAATTGGCTTAGAGACCGATTATTTAGTCCTGACAGCTCAGCGACGCGAAATAGGAGCAGTAATAGGAGTGGTGGGGAGAGCTCCGGAGTAGAGATAAGGGAGAGCGGTCGGTGAAGGAATGCAGTACAGCTTAACCGCACACATGACATCCGATCGCATCGAAGGCAAGCGAGTAACTAACCCAAACATCCCTCGGCGTAACTAAATGGACTCTCCTTACCCATGCGCACATTTCCGGCGACTGTCAGGACTGAGTAATCGTACTGTAGATTGGAAAGAGGGGAAGCTGTTCAGTAACATTCATATGAAACAACGAGTCAAAGTCAGGATTAGAAAAGAAATGTCAGAAGGAAGTGAAATAGGGAGAGGAGTACGACAAGGATGACTTTTATCACCTATCCTGTGCAACATATACATAGAGGATTTAGTGAAGAACTGTTTTCAGAAACTGGGAGGAGTGATAGTAGGAGGAAGAAGAATAAAGTGTGTAAGATTTGCTGATGATATGGCGATATTAGCAGAAGAGGAGATGATGCTAAAGGATATGCTGCTGGAGCTAAATAACAGCTGTGAACAGTATGGAATGAAGATAAATGCCAGCAAGAGAAAGAGCATGGTCATAGGAAGAAAAGTAAAGAAGGTGAACTTGCGAATTTTAAATGAGGCAGTGAAGCAAGTGGACAGCTTCAAATACTTGGGATGTACTATAAGTAGTAACACGAGCTGCTGCCAAGAAGTAAAAAAAAATAGCCCACACTTGTGGAGTAACGACTAGCACGTCTGGCCTCTAAACAAGGTGGCCCGGGTTCGATTCCCGGTCGGGTCAAGTTACCTGTCAAGTTGAGATTTTTCCGGGGTTTTCCCTCCACCCATTATGAGCAAAAGCTGGGTAACTTTCGGTGCTGGCTCCCGGACTCATTTCACCGGCATTATCACCTTCATGCCATTCAGACTCTAAATAACCTAAAATGTTGATAAAGCGTCGTAAAATAGCCTACTAAAAATAAGAAGTCAAAAGTGGACAGAAATGGCCAAGGAAGTTTTTAAAAGAAAAAGGAGCATCTTCTGCGGATCTCTGGAGAAAGAACTAAGGAAGAAACTAGTGAAGTGCTTTGTGTGGAGTGTAGCATTGTATGAGGCAGAACATGGACAACACGACAAAGTGAAGAGAAACGAATAGAAGCATTTGAAATGTGGATATGAAGAAGAATGGAACGTATGAAATGGACAGACAGTGTAAGAAACGAAGCTGTGTTGGAAAGATTGGATGAAGAAAGAATGATGCTGAAATTGATCAGAAAGAGGAAAAGGAATTGGCTGGTCACTGGTTGAGAAGAAACTGCCTACTGAAGGATGCACTGGAAGGAATGGTGAACGAGAGAAGAGTTCGTGGCAGAAGATATCAGATGAAAGATGACATTAGCATAAATGGATCATATGCGGAGACAAAGAGGAAGGCAGAAAATAGGAGAGACTGGAGAATGCTGGGTTTGCAGTGAAAGACCTGCCCTTGGGCACAACTCTATGAATGAATATTGAGACAAACAAAAATGGATAATTATTCACTATCCATTTCAGAGAATACGTCAAGCTTACTAGATACAAAACCGTACTGTAGGTGACATTTTTGACAGAAATTCTGAAACTGATGATCAATATTGAAGACGACAATAATGACGATGTAGCTGACGAGTCGAAAATAATTTTGACGTTACCAATGATTGTGATATAATGGCGATAACAATGATATTACCAAAGATTTTGACCATTCCAAAGATGACTATTACTACCACTATTACAATGACAACACAATAAAATGAAAGGAGTGACTAGGATTTGAACCTCAGACGTTCACATCTAAATTCCGACGTTCTTCCGACTGAGCTACGGGGGCAGAAGTAAAAAAGCATATGCGGAAAATTTGGCCATATCTCTCTCCAAGACATTCTGATTATTTGTGGAAGCTCGTCCAGGATGCGTGGAATGTCGTGGTTGACAAGAGTCGCTATTTTAAAGACTAGTCGATTCCATACCCACTCGACTGCAAGATGTGACCGAGATGTACAAAATACTGAATCTAGCCTTTTTGTTTTTATTCTTCATTTTTTTTTTAACTTTCAACTGTTTGGATTTTCTAAGACAGACGCCAGTAAGTTTGTTTTGTTTATACCACGAAAGATATTTTTTGTTGAGAATAAAATTTTTCTTTCTTTTCATTTGCAGCCATAATGTCATAATAGATAATGATAAAGTCATGGCATAATACATTCATGAACCTGATGTTAATTAATAAAACAGTCACAAAAGAAACAGGAGAAATTATATTTTCCCTCTCTTTTAAAAAAACAAAACAAAATCATAAAAAGCACTAGGTTGTGCTCGAATGCACGACCTCACGAATACCAATCCAGAACGCTACCATTATCTACAACAGTAACACGTAGAACACTTTAATTATAATTGTAGATATCAGGCAACGTGGTCCAACAACATGTAACATCGCTGTCTCCGAATTGTAGTGAAGATACCCGAGGGAACTTAGCTTCTAGAGAGCGGCCACTTTCTCTTTTGATAGCTGTACACCGCACACTGCTTCGTGTTTATCTGATATCTCAAGAACTATTTGAGTTCTGTGATTGAAACCTTTTGCTTTTTGTGTTTTTATTATTATTGCAGAATATTCCAGAATATGTTTCGTTTTTTTTAGACACTATATGTAATGGATTCTTCCATTTTCCTATTTCCAGTAACCAACCTCTATTGTATTAGTGGACTCGTTTAGCTTGCACTTATACGGTAGACTGTTACCTTACAGCATTATGACGTTATAGTTTCCTTTTTACATATATTAATTTGGAAACTCACATCTATTTTCTAGTGTTCATAAATTATTTTTCTGCCCTAATAAAAGATGTAGGTCATCCCATATTATTTGCAGATGACACAAATATAGTAATTACAGCCATTAACTCCAACACATTCCAATCTTCAACACAGGAAATTCTCTTCAAAATATGTGACTGATTTTCAGTCAATAAATTAGTATTAAATTGTAACAAAACTAACATAATTCAATTTAAATCCTGTCCAAATTCAACCTCGCAAATTCCAAGCGCAATAATTAACAATAGATCCCTATTAGAAACAACAACAACCAAATTTCTTCGCTTAAAAATCGATAATGTCTTAAATTGGAAAGATCACATTAAAGAAATTACCCCTAAACTAAATTCGGCTTGTTTTGCTATTAGATCTATGCAAAAGATAGTAAATATCAATAGCTTAAAAACAATATACTTTGCATACTTCAACTACGTAATGAGTTTTGGAATAATATTCTGGGAAAATTCCACAGACAGTAACAGTATATTCCTACTACAAAAAAGAGTAGGCTAATTAGAATAATAGTAGGTGCCAAATCTAGGGAATCGTGTAAGACTATTTTCAAAAAGCTACAAATAATGCCCATGGCTTGTCAGTATATTCTTTCATTAATAATCTTCCTCGTATGTAATCGTAAAATCTTTGTAACTAATTCAACAATTCATAGCATAAATACACGTCATAAAAATGACTTTCATACTCCATCGGCAATCAAAAAGGAGTGCGTTATATGGCAGTAAATATTTTTAATAGCCTCCCTATCGGTATAAAAAATGAAACTCAAAACATAAGATTATTTAGGACCAAATTAAAGAAGTACCTAATTTCTCACGCCTTCTATTCTGTAGGTGAATTCATGAAATTCAATAACGCTCCATGAAATTGATATTAAAACTTTGTGTTGTACTGGTGGACTATATTGTAAATCTCTTCTGTATATATTTCATCTAGGCTGTGACTATAAATGAAGACTTTATAATAGTATTAAGTTTTTTTGACTTGTTTCATATTCTAGCTGTGAAGAAATGTATGAATACCATGGAATGTTAATAAATACAATACAATACATCTTCTGATGAAACAACGAAAACAATGTGACTTATTGATATAACACAAGAGTGTTACATATTTCTCCAGCATGTAGAACAAATATAAACGGTTCACATGGGAAGGTATACCCCGGAAGTGACCTCAGATCAAAGTGACGCATCAGCGTATTCCGAATCTCACCGGACCGGTGGACAACAATGACGTCACGCTGCAGCGAAATAGGACCAAACTGTTGGAAGGATCGATGGCTGTCATGGCGACGGTATAAGTTGTTATCTGTGCTACGCTAGCAAAATTTTGCGAAATTTCCGTACTGCCATCTCGTTCAAAGAAAAGAGAACATAAACAATTTATTTCTTGAACCGGTAGTAATAACTGGTCCGTTGACATGTTCGCTCATAAGCCATTAACATATTGTTTTTACGTTGTGTTCATTACAAACAATACAGCAGAACTACAGCAGAACACACCGCCTTGACACAACAGTGCACTATGCCATTGGTCTGTTAATTCCCGCCCTATACAAGAACCAATCAGATTCACTGATGGCGGCTGATGGAGACTGCCACCACCTCTGCAAGCTGATGGCACCGGTGCGACACCGGTGGAGCATCAGTGAAGCCATCGGTGAAATTCGGAACACCGTGATGCCATCAGATTGCTCAGCTCTGAGATTCGGAATACGCTCAAAGTCACTAGCGAGGGAAGCAGAGGCGACGGGTGGGTAGAGCGAATAGAATGGGTAACGGCGGAGAGGAAGGAGGAGTGGCAGAGACCTCAAGCGGGAAAAAGAAAATGATAAGGATTTGAATCTAGCAGCGTCTAACGAGAAAGTGGACAAATTGTAGTATTTATAATTTTGAAGCTTTCTATAAGTAAATAAATAAATAAGTAATTATGTAAGTAAATAAATAAATAAGTAAATAAGTAAATAAATAAATAAATAAATAAATGTTGTTTTATTTAACGACGTTCGCAATGCAGAGGTTATATCAGCGTCGCCGGATGTGCCGGAATTTTGTCCCGCAGGAGGTCTTTTACATGCCATTAAATCTACTGACATGAGCGTGTTGCATTTAAGTACACTTAAATGCCATCGACCTGGCCCGGGATCGAACCCGTAACCTTGGGCATAGAAGGCCAGCGCTATACCAACTCGCCAACCAGGTCGACTGAAGCTTTCTATTTCGCCAGTTTTTCAGGATAGAATTGTCCGTATAAATGATGTATATTGTTACAATTTAAATTTCTTGCAAAAAAAAGAAAAAAGAAAGTAATGTTTAATTATGTGGACATTGGATCTGTTTTTGCTTTTATCATGTGTGTACTTATTTACCACTGGCTCTATAGTACAATGCAGACTAACGAGATATTTAAGACCTTGTTGCTGTAATATAGAGTAAGCAAATTACTTTAGCATGGAACAATTTGTGTGGGTTGTAGCCTAGAACTGTCGTATGTCGCCCACTGACTGCTTTCTGATCTCTAAACGTAATCACACGCATTCAACATCACTCGAGTATTCCAGCTGAACCGTTCATATGCGTATGTGTGTTGACAGTTCCATAGCAGACGAATGCAGAATTTTGATTGGGAAACCTGAAGGGAAAATGTCACTTGGGAGAGGACGTGGACGGATGTGTTATGAAAGATTAAACGTGTTCATATTTTAACCTTTGGCACAGGGGAACGCGTCGGTGAAGCAACAAAACAACACGTTCAGAATAGCGAATAAAGTACCGTTTAAATAAACCAACGTAAAAACACAAAATGGTTTGTATTAGCTATAATTTGAATTTAAATGTTCCTTTATAACGTCAAAGTCATGTTGAGGGAGGGAGTTTTTATCAACAGTAATCTCACTAGACGTTTTGATTTATCTAGAGAAAACCAAAATTCGAGTGGGATTTAATTGACTATTACACGATTAGAAGAAAGTATATAAAGATTAGAAGTAACGAAGTACTCCAGTACAATAAAATATTAATTGGCATACGAAAATACAACTGTCTTCAAATGTATTATTGTACCATCTCAACATTACGCTAGATGGCAGTAGTGTTTTATGATTATGTTTTCCTGTTATCAGTTGTGCCAACTATGGAATCTTCATTGAACTCTGTGGACGGTTACTAGTCAAGAAGGCTTTGTTGTTTCAGTTTCATTTTTATTTAAAAATTTTTGAAACAAGGTTAGGACTATAAGCCTAATGCTGAAGGTTAGGACTGTCTGCTTCGAGAGCCTCAATCTGTTTCAAAACATATTCATTTATATATAGCCTATTTCAAAGTGGTGCACTCTATTTCGAAAAATTCTTGGCCGCCGTGATCGTTCAGTAATATTGATCACTCACTTATTGTCACTCATAAGTTCTTGGAAATCATCTGCAATATCCATGTGTATTGCGGGAACCGCCATCTTCTACTGTTGGGCCTTGAACTGTAGTTTAAACGGCAGAGAACTGCCGATCAAGTTAAACTCAAGATAACTCAAGTTTAACTGGTAGTTAAGGTTTATAATACGAAGCAGAACGAAAAACTTCAGTTTAAACTGAACGTAAGATTTAAACGGCGTTTATAATACCGGCTCTAAGTGAAATTTCTAACCACGGAATATGTCAAAATCAAAGTCTAAAATTACACAAATGGAGAAACTTGGAAATAGTTTCGCTAATTCTCAATGGATGACATTATTATCATACACTCATCTGTCATAGCTTTACATCATGGGAAACTAACCATTGAAGTCGATTGAAGCAAATTAAAGAATAACAATGCAACCTTAAAATATATTTCTACATCTATAAAATATTTAAATGCATAAAATAATACAGGGCAATTACAAATGATTCATCAGGTTTCAAGCGGCTGCATAAAGAAAAATATAACACTTAGAATAATGTGCGATACATCAAAATAAACAGAAACTGTCCACGTTTCGGACACACCTTCACAAGTGTTCGATGTGGCTTCCTCTTGTTACACGTCACACATCGATTCGTCCCATACGGGCAGTAGCATATCCCTGGTAATGGTCGTAAATCGATCTTTAATGCGGTCTTTGAGCTCAACTAAAGTTGATGGTAGTGGTGGCACGTACACTATGTCTTTTACACACTTCCAGAGAAAAAAATCACAGACAGTTAGGTCGGGGGATCTAGGAGGCCACTGTAACGACTTTGTTTAGATACTTTTATTTGTTACATAATTTATTGTTATAATTTTCTTATAATATTCGTTTATAAATTTCCATCAATTCTTGTATTCTTGACTGTTACTACATTTTTACAATAGGCCTACTTGATTTTATTTTAATGTAAAGACATGGCGCTATGAAATTAAATTATACCTTTTCACTAACGCCATCTGTGGCCAGTTCAATGGATATAAAATTTACTTTGATCGAAAATATGAAGAATTGGATTTCAGATTTAATAACATTTGTATAGAAATTAGAACCTGGTATTAATCACGTACAACATTATCAGAACAACTGGATAAATCATCTGCATCGCATGCATAGAGATAGAATCCCAAAAGTCATGCTCCACTATCGTCCAAACGGGAAGAGATCTCTCGGTCGTCCAAAGAAGCGCTGGATTGAAAATTCCACTGTGAGATCTTAACAGGCCATTTGGTCTAATACTTGAAGGGAAGAAAAAGAAGTATAGAAATTATAGCTGCGGTACAAGAGTACAACACCATGAAAAATTGGAATCACGGTATTTGTTTCTGCGCTAGTCGTATAGATATTAAGAGAGTGACACAATTCTACAGGGTGTCTCTAAATTAGACCGACAAAATTAGGGAGCAGATAAATAACCTTTGTGGAAGCATATTTTGTTAAGGAACCCATGGGCTGCAACGCTTCGTTTCATTGCAAGACGGCGGGAGCGGATAATCACTCTTTTCAGTCCAAGAGGGGCGTGTCATTACTACTAACACTCGGTTTGTTTACGTCGGAGCCCAGCATCATTTGGTATCGATTACAGCACGTTTGTTACTTCCATTGGTACGACCTCTTGTTATCCGTGTTATTCGTCTACGTACTTGTTTAGCACAGGGACATCATTTTATTTTTACTAACATTTCTAATATTAACCTGACTATACCTTTGGCTTAACGGTTGTGAACCGGAAACACCCCTTCCACTGGAGTTCAATGATACTGGCGTAAGATACAAATAAATCACTTTGCTAGGTAGAGGAGGGATGAAAAGTAGTTCATCCATTTACGTAAAGTAGGAAATATCGCAATTTTGAGTTTGATAATTTTCATTAGGTTTTTATTTAATCAAAATACAGTAAAATATTAACAATAAGTGTTTTTACTCTCGAACTGAGCTGTCCATTCGGACGTATTCATTATGCAGCGCATATTATAACTTACTATCTATCTATATAGAGAATGAAGTTAAATTGAAAAATAATCATAATATGGATATTTAAACACATATTTGAAAATGATAGCCGTTCATTTCTATACAGGTTTCTGTTTTTTTTTTTTTCCATATTATCGCACTATATAGAGTACTATTGTACCTAATTCCAATTACCAGTTTCGTCTTTCGTACTACTAACTCATGTTGAAGTAATTCTGTACCTACTCTATAAAAGAGTACCTTACGTACAGTATATTCAATCTTCACTTCTGTCCGATCCGAAAAGATAAAATTATTCAGACATGCTATTTATTATCCGTTCAAGTGGTTTTGGTCGTAGAAAGGAGGGAAATCACGTGACAGTTAATTACTTAACGAGGCCTTTTTATTTAAGTTATTTTAAACAGTTGTATAATATTACGTAGACGTCCAATTCCTAACAGAAATTAATATTTTCAGAAAAGAGCTAAGACAGCCCAGCCACAAAGGGACGGGCAGAAGTGGGTGGGGGAAGCCGGGATGCGACATAGGCAAACGGACGACAGTACCTGTGCGAGAATATGATTCAATATTGAAAGCGAACATATTTCTGGAACGTACTATGCTCACTCAGTACTGTTTGTGTTTACTAAGACCGTAAGGCGACTTTGACTGTATACGCTTGGTTCTGTGTGGAGATCGGTTGCAAGTTCACTAGTAGAGGGGATGGGAGTGAAGTACATTCAAAAACTCAGGTACAATAAAAATTGAAGTAAAAATAAAATGATGTCCCTGTACTTGTACTGAACTCATTCTGTTGTAATGTTTAATGCGTCGTTGGTTTCGTTTTTCTGTAAGTATTTTTTCTTTGTTTGGATTAACACACAGAATAATGTTATTTGCACATACCTACTTACTTTATTCCGACCTGTAATTCCTTCTTGCCCTGAAACGAAGCGTCACAGCCCATGGGTTCCTTAACAAAATATGCTTCCACGAAGGTTATCTATCTGCTCTCTAATTTTGTCGGTCTAATTTAGAGACACCCTGTATAAATAATGGCTAAGGAACAAAAATCGCGTCTTTTTTCTGTACTGTCGTGGCTTCATCAATATAATCATTAGCTCTAAATCTCTTAACAATATTCTTAAGGCAGTGTTCCTCTGATGTAAATATTTAACGAAAAAGAGAAGACTGTTCCATTTTCCTATAAAAATTATGAAAGGGAAATGAAATTTACTACCCATGATTCTTAGCATACAAAATATCTCGTAAAATATGCGTCTTCCAGACTCCTAAAAATAGCTGAGTTGTGCGTACTACTTTTAATGATTGTTTCTTCAACATCTTGCCTTCTTCCTCATTCTCTGGAAGTTAACTATTAAATTATAAGAGAACTCATATTTTAAAAACTTAGAGCGATAAAAACGACTAAAAATTAATCCGCTCTACTAAACTATGGATTATAAAGTTTCATGGGAAAAGGGGAAGAGATTGAGGCCCTGCTCGGGGCAATACGAGGATCATGCTCGCAAACCCTTTTATGCTCTCCATGAAATACGCACGCTCTCAATTTAGAGCGATCCAGATCAGAAGAACGTGGAACGTTCTCATCTAATATATATCTTATTACAGAAAAATATATAGGCTACGTATAGGGGAGAGTCGGGTAGTATTGGACATCGGGTAATATCGGAAAGTGCGTATCTTTCATCTACCACCATATGGTAGTACCTGAATGACATGGTTACGTTTCTCTATGCGAATTCACAGAAACGTAACCATGTCAATCAGGTACTATCATCGTGTGGTAGATGAAAGAAACTCACTGTCCGATATTACCCGATGTCCGATACTACCCGACTCTCCCCTAAATATAGTATTATAATAATAATAATATAATAATAATGATAATAATAATAATGATAATAATAATAATAATAATAATCCATGGCGCCATAGCCCTTGAAGAGACCACACTGACCAGTCGGCTGCTGGTCTCACGTTCACATGCCGAAGCAGAGGTGGACGATCATCTAATCAGAATGCAGGTATCGTGTGGTTAGCACGATGATCCCCCAGCCGTTATAGCTGGCTTTCGCAACCGGATTTCGCTAGATATCGTAGCTCTCCAAGTGCATCACGATGGTGGGTGGGCACCGGTCCCATGCACTGGCCGAAATTTCATGAGAAAATTATTTCCCCCCTGAATACTCGAACCAGCGTGCATTCTGTAATGCGAGTACTAGGCAGGATGCCTTAGACCACGATGTCACGGCTCGGGACAAATAGCATTGTTGTGGTGTGGACTCTTTCTTGAATCTTTGGAGAAAGCGAAAAAAACATTTCTGGGTTTCGTTCTTTGTTGCTGCTGGAATTTAAATCCCGAAAAAAACTGTCCCTTCGAAACCCTCATTTTTCTGAAATATCTTTCGCTTCTGTATCGTCACTATAACATATAGACAGCTGAGTTTCCCAGTAGTGTTAGTTATTTGCCGCTTGGATCGCTAGTTATATGCGCGCGCATGTCTGTCTGGCAGAACAAGTTGCGAAGTTTTCTTACTGTATGAATAATTATACTGCATTATCTCCTCTTCTGCTAACAACGCCATATCATCAGAAAATCTTATGCACTTTATTCTTCTTCCTCTTACTATCATTCTTCCAATTTCCTGAAAACAGTTCTTCGCTAAATCCTCCAGGTAGATGTCGAACAGGATAGGTGATAAAGGGGATCTCCACGTATTCTTCTCCCTATTTCACTTCCTTCTGAAATTTCTTCTCCTGTCCTGACTTTGACTCGTTGTTTCATATAAGGTTACTGAACAGCCTCCTCTCTTTCCAATCCACGCCAATTTTCTTTAGGCTCCCCATCAGTTTATTTCAATCAACTCTGTCAAACACCTTTATTTTATTTTATTTTATTTTATTTTATTGGGTTATTTTACGACGCTGTATCAACATCTAGGTTATTTAGCGTCTGAATGAAGTGAAGGTGATAATACCTGTGAAATGAGACCGGGGTCCAGCACCGAAAGTTACCCAGCATTTGCTCGTATTGGGTTGAGGGAAAACCCCGGAAAAACCCTCAACCAGGTAACTTGTCCCGACCGGGATTCGAACCCGGGCCACCTGGTTTCGCGGCCAGACGCGCTGACCGTTACCTCACAGGTGTGGACTCAAACACCTTTCCTAGGTCCACAAATACACTTCTTTATTCTTCTCTAGGTATATTTCACCGATTATTCGTAGCAGTCCAATTGCATCTCTCGTACCTTTTCCCATCCTGAAGCCAAATTGTTCTTCTTCTAACAGTTCTTCTATCTTAGAACATAAACGTCGATTCAATATTCGCAGGAGAATCTTCCCAAAGTGTGATATCAGGCTGACAGTCCTGAACTCGTTACGTTTCTTGGCATCATTTTTCTTCGGTGTTGGAAGCAATACTGTCTCCATAAAATCTTCAGCATCAGCATATTTTCTAGCAAAAATCTTCTCAACTTTGTACTTTCACCACTGGTGTCGATTGTACAGCGTCACAACACTGCAAAAAAGACGCATTGCCCGACAGCAGCCCCACCAAATAATTTAAGCATTAATTGTGTACATTGCTGAAAAGCCGCAAACTTCAACTATATTTTATGCGTTAACATAGCAACGTGCTCAATCCAGTAAGAAGGATATGAAAATTTTACTTAAAACGTTCGTCACAGACTTTTGTTTCACTTATACCGTGCCTAAACAAGTTCTACTTCAACAACAGAAGATCTGTCCTTCCAAAGGGGCTAAGTGCCAATTTTTCAAATTTCATTTTATTTAATTTTGGGCAGGTTCATCCATATGACCATATCATACTCCATGGGCTCTGTCGTAGTTCATCTTTACGTGATGCATTCGTGTGCCAAAAGATATTGTTAATTGTAATAATAATAATTGTAATAAAATTTCGTAACAGCAAAAAAAAACAATAAATAAATAAAAAAGTTATCTCAACATGTATTTGACAGCGTGGTTTTCAACAGTATTTCAGAAAAGTTGTTTTAGCCCTTAGCCCCTTTAGAATGATAGTTCTTCAATTTGAGAAATCACTTTCATATTTCTTTGTAGTGTACTCGTATTTCAATTCTTAATCTGTATTAATAAAAACTTTGTTTTAATTGCATTTATATGTCCACACCTGTGGAGTAACGGTTAGCACGTCTAGCCGCAAAACCAGGTGGGCCGGGTTCGATTCCCGGTCGGGGCAATTTACCTGATTGAGGTTTTTTCCGGGGTTTTCCCTCAACCCAATATGAGCAAATTCTGGGTAACTTTCGGTGTTGGACCCCGGAATCATTTCACCGGCATTATCACCTTCATCTCATTCAGACGCTAAATAGCCAAAGCTGTTGATAAAGCGTCGTAAAATAACCTAAAAAAATGCATTTATATTCTGTTATGTACTTTTACTCTGCTTTCTTATAAGCAATATGTTCTGGCTATGTTTCATTTGAAAGATAATTTAACAGATGAAATGCCATCAAACGTACTAGTTTAACCTCACAATTACGTCACAGCAGGGCGCTTCTTCGGATGGATGGTTCATGATGAGGATTTTGCTAGCGGAACTCGAAGTGACAGTAGTTATAGCGACCTGTTTCCGGGCGTCATTGTAACAGGAGGAGCGGCGTTTCGCAACTTCCGTTACCATTATCAGTACTGAATGCATTGCATGACATAATGTAATTTCGCAGGACGTATGGTGAAATTCAACTTCAAAATGTTATGTGAAGTTTTCAATGTGTTTTTGCTTTCTAAATACATAGACACTTATGTAAAACTTGTAGGCCTAATCGTAATCTGTGATACATATAACATTCAATGTAACACTGCGGAAAGCTGATATTAGGCCTATTTATCGACACGTGATATCATCAGACCTGCCTATCTCACTCCTCTCTCCGTACTTCAGCTCACAGCGAACCTCACTTCCCTTAGTATGGACTCACGTTTGTACTCGTATTAAGACATAAATGAGTAGCAAGCTCCGTTAACAGTGCGACGTATGGATTTTTACAAATAAATAAACAAATTTGAATAATTTCAATGGAAAAATTGTTCCGGGGCCGGGTATCGATCCCGGGACCTCTGGTTGAACGTACCAGCGCTCTGCCAACTGAGCTACCCGGGAACTCCACCCGACACCGTCTCAACTTTTCCCTTTATATCCACACAACTCGCGTGGGCTGACGAAACGCCAGAGACCCACATCGAGTGCACACAATCTCTGTGTGACTTGGAATTGTGGTTTTCTGTTAACGTACACAGTGACGTATATTTTATGCAATTTAGCTCAGTTGGCAGAGCGCTGGTACGTTCAACCAGAGGTCCCGGGATCGATACCCGGCCCCGGAACAATTTTTCCCTTGAAATTATTCAAATCTGCTTTACAGGGAGCTTCACCTGAGAAACTGGATTTGAATAAAATAAAAAAATGATAATATTTGGACCCATATTTATTTAATATTCTTTTTTCTTAAAATTACCTATGGATGAATGGATGGATAGATAAATTTATTAAATTTGGTTTGTGTGTACAGGCAATCAAACTAAAGTCGCAATACTATTATATTTTAAGCACACAAAGTGACTATTTATATATTATATTACTGATAAAATATTTAAAAACTATGTTAAAAGTTCTCATATCTACAGTAATTAGAATTATTCTGACTTCATCAGACAACATGTTATAAAATTTTATACTTTGTTTTAAAAATAAAGAATTTGTTCTTTCAAGCCTTATCAATGGAAACTGTATATGTATGTAGTGTGGGTATGTATGTATGTATGCATGCATGTATGTATGTATGTATGTATGTATGTATGTATGTATGTATGTATGTATGCGTGTTAGGTTTCCCATTCATCCCGTTTTTTCCGGAACAGTCCCGTTTTCTGATCATATGTTCCGATGTCCTGACTTTTTTTTTTCAAATGTCCCGCTTTTGAATAGCCTTCTTAAAAATGGACTACGAAAGTTGTTCTTTTTTCAATAAGTAGAGCTCCTGGTGACTAATTCAGAGAACATTATTTCTATTGCGATTTTGGTGATACTTAGAGCGATACTCTTTTCTTCTCTCTCCATGCTTATGTTGGCAGTATTAGTTATAATTTCCGTTTCCGATTATATTCAGTATCATAGCCGAAAGTTGAGGTTGTATATTGCATTATAATTTTGTACCGTTTTTCATCATGCCGAAACGTAAATGCAGTATAAAGGATAGCATCAGAAGAGAATTCCCATCCATCAAAGGCGCGGATGAAAATGTGGAATGTACATTGTGCAATTCCAGATTTTGCATTTCGCATGGTGGTCGGTCAGACATAGTCAACCACGTCCATAAATCTGAGAAATACTTGAATGCATCTTAAAATATTATCTTCACTCTTGTTTATAATACCTATCATCAAGTTGAATTTTGATGATGATAATAATAATAATAATAATCATTTATACTCGAGAGGAAATTAAACACAGAATAAATATGGGAAATGCCTGTTATTATTCGGATGAGAAGCTTCTATCATACAGTCTACTGTCAAAAAATCTGAAAGTTAGAATTTATAAAACAGTTATATTACCGGTTGTTTTTTATGGTTGTGAAACTTGGACTCTCACTTTGAGAGAGGAACATAGGTTAAGGGTGTTTGAGAATAAGGTACTTAAGAAAATATTTGGGGCTAAGAGGGATGAAGTTACAGGAGAATGGAGAAAATTACACAACACAGAATTGCACGCATTGTATTCTTCACCTGACATAATCCAGACGTTTGAGATGGACTGGGCATGTAGCACGTATGCATATAGGGTGTTAGTTGGGAGGCCGGAGGGAAAAAAGACCTTTAGGGAGGCCGAGACGTAGATGGGAGGATAATATTAAAATGGACTTGAGGGAGGTGGGATATGATGATAGAGAATGGATTAATCTTGCTCAGATAGGGACCAATGGCGGGCTTATGTGAGGGCGGCAATGAACCTCCAGGTTCCTTAAAAGCCAGTAAGTAATAATAATAATAATAATAATAATAATAATAATAATAATAATAATAATAATAATAATTTCAAGGTTTGCCAAATGGACATTAGGATGTGTTTTTATAATTTGATTAAAATGTGATTGTGACGTATATGATATATCTATTTAAAAATTTTCAGTTTTTATTGTCTAGTTTTTTTTACAAAATGTCCCAGGTTTTTAACTAAAAAAATAAATGTCCCAGTTTTTTAATATTACATTATGGGAACCCGCATGTATGTATGTATGTAGGCCTATGTATGTATGTATGTATGTATGTATGTATGTATGTATGTATAGTATGTATGTATGTATGTATGCGAAAAAAACAAAGCATGTTAAAGTACACACGTTGTTTCCATTCATTTTGATTTGTGCGTTTGTTGTTCGTCACCTACACATGAGAAATCGTGGTTACTTTATTTATTCGCAGCACTCACAGCGGAAAATTGTTTTCTTTTTTATTAGATTTGTTAGTGAGACATTTATCACTTGACGTGGTTGAATTTCCGGCTGGCAGGATTATTCAGCACGCAGTATTTTCTTTTACATAAAAACGACGAGGGAAACGTGAAGCTTTATGATGTCGTCACTTGTGGGGAATCGCATTCTGTCGTCATTCGCGTTAATTCCACTCACAGCCATGCAGATGGAGCTGTCGTCGTCAATTACGAAGTAATAGAAGTACCGGTGGTGCATT
Source organism: Periplaneta americana (assembly GCF_040183065.1). Taxonomy (NCBI): domain Eukaryota; kingdom Metazoa; phylum Arthropoda; class Insecta; order Blattodea; family Blattidae; genus Periplaneta; species Periplaneta americana. The sequence goes on from NC_091119.1 coordinate 177,543,136, forward strand.
ACGGTACCAGCTGAATATTTTAAAACTATGTTTGTGGATTATTTCTTCTTTTTTTCACCGAAGTCGGATGAAATCCTTCACAGCTTTGATGTCTACATTTTTATTGCACCGAAACACTCAAGACAAAAAATATGGTAAAATTTTTGGGGGAATTGAATGCTGAGAATTTGTGACTGAACTAAGCAAATAGAATCAGTTGAGAAACAAACTGCATTATTTTAATGTAATTTTATTGGCCTACATTGCTACTGAAAGTATCAATAAAATCCGTTTTTACTGATATTTTCAAATACAACAGATTGTTAACGTCGTACAAAATTTTGTCCAACATTCTTTTGAGAAGATTAACTCCGTATGTAGAAGAAATTATTCGGGATCATCAGTGTGGTTTTAGGGGTAATAGATCGACTATTGATCAGATTTTTTGTATTCGGCAGATATTGGAGAGAAAATGGGAGTACAAGGGTACAGTACATCAGTTATTCATAGATTTAAAAAAGTCATATGAATCGATTAAGAGAGAAGTTTTATATAATATTCGTATTGAATTTGGTATTCCCAAGAAACTAGTTCGATTAATTAAAATGTTTCTCAGTGAAACTTACAGCAGAGTCCGTATAGGCTAGTTTCTATCTTATGCTTTTCCAATTCACTGCGGGCTAAAGCAAGGAGATGCACTATCAGCTTTACTTTTTAACTTCGCTCTAGAATATGATGTTTGAGAATAAGGTTCTTAGGAAAATATTTTGGGCTCAAAAGGAGGACGTTACAGGAAAATGGAGAAAGTTACACAACACAGAACTGCACGCATTGTACTCTTCACTTGACATTATTAGAAACATTAAATCCAGACGTTTGAGATGGACAGGGCATGTAGCACGTATGAACGAATCTAGAAATGCATATAGAGTGTTAGTTGGGAGGCCGAGATGTAAATGGGAGGATAATATTAAAATGGATTTGAGAAAGGTGGGATATGATGATAGAGAGTGGATTAATCTTGCACAGCATAGGGACCGATGGCGGGATTATGTGAGGGCGGTAATGAACCTTCGGGTTCCTTAAAAGCCATTTGTAAGTAAGTATGTATTGAACGCAGTAATTTGTTATAAATAAATATTTTAAAATTACTTTTTCCACCTACAACACATGTTTCCAGAATCTGATGTTACATCCATTTTCCGGCGAGGTCTTCAATTATACAAAAATATCTCGCAATATTATTCCATACACTCCTCAAGCGCTTTCTAAACGCAGTAGTTATCATTATCTTCTAGGAACGCTCTGTGACGTCATGATCATTGATGAAAAATTCCGATGGCCTTCGCGCTGAATTAAGAATACTGATCGATTGTAAACGATATTTCATTGTGAGAAATTTTTTGCGATTGTAGGGAAATTTGATTTAATTTCGGGAATTTTTTGACTATGCAGTTGGCCAGACTGATTAATTATTTTTCGTCATCATGGGACATTAGCATTTAATGTCCGAAGTGGTCGACACGGAAATGCTGTGGATACGTTATATATTAATAAATATGCGTAGTATTTTTTTTTCGGGCAATGAGTTATAATGTTTCGGAATTGTTTTTTAATGAGAGTGTTTTTAATGATATTATCGAGTGTTTCTTATAGTAATGTGCGGATTACGTGTGAGGTTCGTACAATATAATGGCGTAAAAACACTGTTGTTAGAAAATACATAATAAAAGGTATTAGTAGAAATAATTTTGGTGTATGTATAGCAAGCGACACTGAAGGTTTTGTTTTTTCGAGGAAGGTAGCTTTGAATGCGAAGAATTCGTACAGGACGTCATTTGACTTGAAAACATATTAGAAAATAGCTAAACATAGGAAAGAGTTGCATGGTGTGGACAACCTAAACGTGATTATTTAACACTTGAAATAAAGAGGCAGAACATGTCAAAATATAAAGCTAGACGCACATTTCACTTCACTTAGTGTATGCAAGGAAAAAAATCTGTGCAGTAAAACTTCGTTAATCTGTACTAATTGTGGGGATAAATTGATCGTGTTAACGAAAGTTCGGGTTAACTGAAATAACCTAAAAGAACAGTACAAAGTGCATTAAAACTCCTTTTATAGCAACGAAACGAGTTTATTATGATGTATTTAAAAGGCATAGGCCTAAATACGCTCTTTTGTATTTTACTTATACTTTAAACCTTTGTTTGTGTAATCGATAATAATATTTGATTACATAGTTTAATTACTTTGATGCAACTATAGGTGTGATTATTGTAATTCCATAGTCCTAATGTATAAAAGTAAGTCTTAAAACAATGTTCTTTAATTTTTCATAATTCATCTTTTTTTTTCCTGTCCGGATTAATCGAAGTCCGGCTTATTCGGGTCCGGATTAGCGAGGTTTTACTGTAAACACGTTTCACGTTTTAATTATTTACTTTTTTAATTATTTTCGTATAATTCGTGCGTGCGCTGACAAAAGGGGATAAGTCACCACAACTTATTTCTGAGATAATTGAAAAAAAAAAAACATTTTGACGAAATATTTAGGATTGCGCAAACAATTTTTTTAAATTCATGCTCTCAATTATCATACATCTTTAATTTTAGAGCTATGACTTAGCTCAATGTTCTTCACACATTTCTCTTTCGAAATGTCGACTTAACTCAATTTTGGCTAAAAGGTGACTTATCCACTTTTGTCCGCGCACCCACGAATTTAATCAACTAAGTTAACAATACACTGTAGGTATTGTGATCAACTCATCGAATGGTATGCAAGGGTCTGTCGTTTTTTCATTTTCTCCTCATCATTTCATGTATTGCATTCCATAGTTCTCACATTGTCTTTGAAGCTTTAACATGTGAAACAAGTCAAAATTTATACAATTTTTTAGAGAGATGAAATGATTCGACTCATATCACGTTTCGTGATGTGATAATATGATAAACAGAACCATTTTGTGGAAGATAGATTAACAAACAAAACGTGACGGACTGCCTACATATACTACCCGTCTGTTGTAAATTATGAAGGATATCACAGACTGAAAACTGTCTTCGATCGATATGTTTGCAGTATGTGCTATAGAAATTATTAAACTGCCTGTTGCCATATCATCTGTTTAGTGAACCTAGAAGGTGTACAGGTTACCAGATCAAATAAAAAAAATACAATAAAATACTCGTATTTAAATAATAATAATAATAATAATAATAATAATAATAATAATAATAATAATAATAATAATAGTTAATAAATCCATGTATTGTAGGTACCTATCACCACGGCATGGCGCGTCCTCAGGTTGCTGATCGAGGAGACGGCCTCCAGATATGGAGGGTAGCTGTGAATATATTGAATAAGCAGTCGCGGACAGCCGATGAGGAGTGGTCCTCCAGCTTGGGGGTTGGGCGAAGGGCTAACAACCCATCACCGTAAAAACAGCTCGTTACGAATCCTTCAAATAAGCCTCGGAATGGGACTGATTCTCTGGCACGACCACAGCAAAGGAATAAGGTTTTGAGATATGGGCAGGGCATGTAGCACGTATGGGCGAATCCAGAAACGCATATAGAGTGTTAGTTGGGAGGCCGGAGGGAAAAAGACCTTTAGGGAGGCCGAGACGTAGATGGGAAGATAATATTAAAATGGATTTGAGGGGAGGTGGGATATGATGATAGAGAATGGATTAATCTTGCTCAGGATAGGGATCAATGGCGGGCTTATGTGAGGGCGGCAATGAACCTCTGGGTTCCTTAAACGCCAGTAAGTAAGTAAGTAATAGTAAATAAATAAATAAAATGAATTATTAACAATCTACGTTGTATATAAAAATATAAATGTAAAGTATAAGCAGCACTAAAAAAATAAAAATATGTTAGACTTATCCTCTCGTTGAACGGAACAGTAAAATTATAATATTTTGCAACGGTGTTATATTCGTAATGACACAGGACGAAAGTAGATACATTAAGGAAACCAAGGAGGAAATTCTAGATAATATTGAACAAAAATTATTAATTTCAAAATCAAATGACGATTTTTCCATCGATTCTTTTAATTTTGGAATAACTTAAGCACGAATTTTATTTGCTCCGTCCTTGACATTTCGTGATATGGTCGTTGAATGTGGATTAATAGAATCTTCAAACACTTTACCGTAAGTAGCTCCAACGTCAATCATTGTCTGCGATTAAGCATCTCTTAATATACACTATTCTAAAAATGTTGAGAAGATGGATGATAAGATATGAAATCTAAATTTTTCCTCGACAGGAAAGAGGAAGGGAAATGAACCATGATAATGAAATTTCCAATCCGGCATTTGTCTAAGTAACTGTGGAAAACCACGCAAAAACCAGTCAGGTTTGTCGGTCCGGGTATTTGAACCGCGGACCTTCCGGAGTTCGTGCTTAATGCATGATCCACGTCGCTCAGTAGTTATTCCTATATTGGTGTATTTTTTGTGTTAAATTAAATAGGCTATGTCGTTTCTCTTCTGATATCTTAATTTATCATCTTATACAGAGTGTAAGGGGATCAACAAATGCCCATACAACATACAATCAAAACTTGATAGTTTTCCCCAAAAACTTATTTCTTTTCTTATTTTATATGCGTTATACTGCTTATATCATTAGTAAAATTACGAAAACAATTACATCAGTAGGTATATCTAGCAAAGAGTTAATAGCCTATTAGTTTAAATAATATTTCTGTGTTCTATTACGTTTTCGTGAAATTAAATAAAAATGCATGCTTAAATTTGTTAATATTCTGGCGTGAGAGACGTGGCAACGTTCAGCAGACAATACTCTGCACAGACGTACGTACGAGTCAGCTGAGTTCAAGCTCCCTGTCCATATGTATACTGCCGAGCGGATGACAGTTCAGTACAGGGTATTGAATAAACAACTTACAATGTCGTTTACAGATTAGGAATATCATACAGTATGTTATTAATTTATTAAGAAAGTCGTCGTAAATCAAGTGAGACAAGAAGGATGTACCGTCAACGTTTTTCTCAAAGAAGGTTACCTAATCGGCGAACTTTTGTAGCAGTTTCTCAACGATTTATAGCAACTAAGAGTCCCTTACCCCGTTTGGAAAATCACACAACCAGAAATTTGTTTAAAAATGATACTGCTTTACGGAAGCGGGAGAGATTAAAATTTTGCATTAGAAAAAGTTGGTCTGATTTTGTGCATAAAACCATTATTGTTTATTTTTTAGACATACAATAAAAAGTGGAACAATGTTGTTACATAAAATGTAAATTTACCATAATGTTCTATAATATAATATAAACAATAGTGATGTTAATTTACGCAACGCTTTGGTAACTTGATTCACTATGACTCAGAACATCGTGAACAAATAATCTCAGCCAAAAGTGACTGGTGTCACCTACGGGCGAATGCTTGGAACTAAGACTTGATCCATTACTGCTCGGGAAAACCCAACTTCAGATAATCAGAAAATGAATTAAACTCAATTTATGAAAATTTGTGACTTGATCCACTTTAGCTCTAAACGCCTCGTATAAGTTAAAAATCTTTGGTGACAAAGTATTGAATCTAGACGAATATTAATAGTGAATTGTCTGTCAAAATTAAACTCAAAATTTATTTTAATTTTTGTGAAACGGTGTCACGCGGAAGCGTTGTAATGACGTCATTTGCTTAACAGCAGTAGAACATGCTAAGTACTCCGAAAGAGGCTTAGCCCCCACTCCCTGCATCGTGAACTTCTGTTGGCCACATCAATGTTCTTACCTGAGGACTTACATTAACAAGTTTCCATGGTTATGTATCCCTTGTATCGTGGCGGGTAACCAAACCACGAGCTCACGCAAATTTGAATTCTTAATTTTCTGGAAACTCGTAGGCTGTTTTCTAAACATCCCCTTCGTATGTCAGCTGAATTGTGAAATTTTACCTACGTGTATCAACTGAACAACTTGGGAGAGTTTTGTTTCGGACGGGATGTCTCCGGCAGAAGAGGATGAGGGCCCTGTCTGAAGCAGACACAGTTATCCAAGTCACGTGACTGCGTGGGACGCGTCTAACTCTGTTATCCTCATTACGCGAGGAGCAGAAATCACATAAGTCATTCCTAGGGTCCAATATGCCTACCATAACGCCTCCGTGACCGGACTTCCTGTCCTGTTCTGTTCCAGCTGCATTGCGAGCTCAGACATCGTGGTTGCGTCCGAGGTCGAATTGTTTTGAATTCGCTTCTATGCTTTTTTATATCATATATCAGTATTTTAGTTATTTCTAGTACTGCTCGTGACTGTACATACCATACGTTTCCTAATGTGCTTAGAGGTTACAAAAAAGTACTCATCGCAACGAAACTACGTAATACCAGATGCAACAGGAACAAAGTAACTAGAGTCCACACCTGTGGAGTAACGGTCAGCGCGTCTGGCCGCGAAACCAGGTGGCCCGGGTTCGAATCCCGGTCGGGGCAAGTTACCTGGTTGAGGCTTTTCCGGGGTTTTCCCTCAATTCAATACGAGCAAATGCTGGGTAACTTTCGGTGCTGGACCCCGGACTCATTTCACCGGCATTATCACCTTCATTTCATTCAGACGCTAAATGACCTAGATGTTGATACAGCGTCGTAAAATAATCCAATTACAAAAAAAAAAAAAGTAACTAGAAAGTATAAATCTGCTAAAACAAATCAACCTCCCACATTTATTTCTGTATCTCATTGACTTTTGAACTTATCAATTTGAAATTTTTAAGATAGATTAGGGAAACCCGATGTAAATCCCCTATAAATTCTAATACTCCAGTTAATGTATAAGGGCCGTATTCATATACATTTTTAGCGCGGGCTTCCGGTGGATGATCAGCGTTTTTCGTATTCATAAACCAGTGTTAGCGATAGGATATGATTTGAATTCTGTACTAGTAACCAGTGGATAGCCGGGGCTAGCTTAGTACGCTCGTAGCGAAATGTATATGAATAGCACCCTAAAAGTTTTAAGCTACGGTTTGTTTACGGTGATCATCGGTAGACGCACATCACCAGCGATTATAAACGGAGGCGATGATCGTCAGGAAGTGGTTTCTTTATCAGCGTACATCGCAATCAATTCTCATTTGTTTTGTTTCCATAACTCGAATCAATATTTCTACATGGCCTTCTCTAAATATCGATTATTATTGAACATATATGCGGCGATGTGCGTCCTGAATTTGCTTCAGAAGCAACCTCCAGCGATCTGCGTCGCGTCCAACGATCTACGTTGGCGATCATCGCTGTAAATAAACCGTGTGCATTCATTTTAATTGCTAGCAACTCCAGGCGACAATGGCCAACGATGTGCGCCCGGCGATGATCGCCGTAAACGAACCGCAGCTTTGGTGAATTGTGAAATAATTTGAAAACACTGAGTTATAAATAATATTTTTCTCACTAATTCGTAGAATAATGTAAGAAATTCAATTAATTTTTACACTAACAATAGACATCATTTAATTTTTTGTAACTAGAATCATATTTTTATGTTTTTCTGGGAATGAGATATGATTTTTTTTCATTTCAAGCATTAATGTAAACCTAGCATTCTCCAATTTTCCACCTTCCTCTTAGTCTTCGCATACGATTCATATATCTTAATGTTTCCTGTCATGTGAGACATTCTTATGCCTCGAACTTTTCTCCCGTTCACTATTCCTTCCGGTACGGACAGTTTCTTATTAGCTAGTGACACAGTCAATTGGTATTTCGCGGTTAATTACCGGGTCAGACACCCTGATAGAACATATATTTAACCATTGCGGTAAATTACGGTAGTTTGCAAGAAGCCAAATAATAGACCCAATAATAATAATAATAATAATAATAATAATAATAATAATAATAATAATCATCATGATAATGGTTTTATTTAACTTGGCAGACTTTAGGCCATAGAGCCTTCTCTAACACTTCACTAGCAGTAAAAATACGATAGAAAGAACATTACAGTTACATCAAATATAGTCCACATAAATTGAAAGAGATAATCAGAATCGTCCACACCTGTGGAGTAACGGTTAGCACGTCTAGCCGCGAAACTAGGTGGCCCGGGTTCGATTCGCGGTCGGGGCAAGTTACCTGGTTGAGGTTTCTTCCCGGGTTTTCCTTCAATCCAGTATGAGCAAATGCTGGGTAACTTTCGGTGCTGGACCTCGGACTCATTACACCGGCAATATCACCTTCATCTCATTCAGACGCTAAATAACCTGAGCTGTTGATAAAGCGTCGTAAAATAACATACTACTAATCAGAATCCAATGTAAACAATAAGTCAATAGTGATGAGACATATAACATAAATAAAAAAGCAAAAATCATAATACAGGGTGTATCTAAATTGGTGTAAAATATTTCGGGTACATGTTCCTAACACCAAAACATTACAAAAAGTTCATATGAACATTGGTCTCAAAATAATTTATTTCAGAGTTACAAGACAAAATTTAATGTGGCTTCCTCCTGCTTCGATGTGTCCCCTAAACCTGCGTTACATGCTCTGGCGTACTCTATTGAAAATTTCTGGAGTGTTTCGTATTTTGTGAAATCCAGTTTGGATATGCCCTCAGAATATCAACATTAAGTACAGGAGTCGCATAAACCAGGGACTTTAATGTTCCCGGACGAAGAAATCCATTGTAATCAAATCAGGCGATAGAGCAGGCCATGCAATGAATCCCCTTCGACCAATACATCTTTGGGGAAACCGATCATTAAAAAATTACGAACTATCAGACTGAAATGAGCTGGAACAGCATCGTGTTAAAACACATTCGTTGGATGACGTCCAGAAGCATATCATCAATTAAATGATGCAAATCATTTCGTTCTGTTCACTCACAGAATACATTTTCTTCTGATTTCTTTCCTCTACAAATTACAAACAAACAAAAAAACCATCAAACAATCAGCGGTCAATGAACGGACAAATCCTTTAATAACTCCCTAACGAATGGTTTTCAGACCCATGTTCTTATTAACTTTTTAAATTGTTTTGATGTTAGGAACACGTCCCCGAAATATTTGACACCAATTTAGAAACACCCTGTAAAGTGTGAATAGTAGGTCAGAATGACGGAAACGTATACAATGTATAAAAATGACACAGTAATAATAATAATAATAATAATAATAATAATAATAATAATATAATAATAATAATAATAACAATATGGTAAAGTATAGAGCAGAGAGTAAACAATTTTTATCCACAAACACAAAAAATTACGATATTATTGGTAACACAAATTCACACATGTTAGACATATTATGATAGATATTATTTTAATGTACCGAAGTACATATGATATTTCCTTGCATATATTCTGCGTCATCATACGATGAAAGAGTAATGGAACGGAGAAAAATTCTCTTTCATCATATTATGATAGGCCTATTTAATAAAAATCAATTTAACAATAATTATTAAATTACAATGAAACTTGTAGGTTGATAAAATGCATTTTTTCGAGATATGCATATTTTAATAATATATTAATGACAATAATAAAGGGCATTCAATAAATAATGGTAACAGTGCTGTAAATCAGCGCTCCTAACGGTGAGCATTGGAATCTTTTAGTACATAATGAAGGAGCGATTATTGCACAAATATGGGATATTAAAAGTCTTTAAGTAGCCATATTTTGTAAATACAAGGACTGTTTCTGATTTGTATTAATACTGCCCTAAATATGTTCAGTAGGTATGAACAAAGATTCTTCATAAGTTGCAAGAGGAAAAAATGAAACTCAGTGCTTTACGGTATTACAAGTAGCTTGTGAGAGGGAAGTTCTACCATAACGACTTATTGCAAGATGGGTGGAAGCGAGGCATTCGCTTGCAATCAAGAGTTTACATCCAATGAACTTTAGATCGATGAGTGAGAGAGATGCACGGAAATGAAGCTGCAAATGATGTTCGCCGTCTTGCAAGGATTTACCAACATATTGCTCACATGGTAGGGGTTTATATTTGAAGTGTGTAATGCCAAAAGTAACAAAAATTAATGTAGTGTGAAACAGTAACAATGTTGCCATTACTTTTCGAATGCCCTTGTAGTTAAGTAATGTTTTAGAATATTTTCAATGTTAATGTGTTTTATATTATTTTCAATTTTTTCAGTAATTAAAAATGAACTTATTTAAAAATCTTAGGATGTTATAAACAATTAAAGAGATGGATTCCAAACCGATCTAAGTAAACATATGCAGACACTAACAGTCTTACTAATAAACCGTGTATAGTTTTTATACGAGACTTATGCAGAGTTGAGATAGAAAACTTTACTAATAAACCATGCATAAGCAATGGCCGTATAAAAAGCCTGTAACTATACAATGGGAATTACTTTGCAGCAGTTATATACAAGAAACCCCTTGTTTAAGCGTTGTATATAGAGAAAAATGGCCGCCCCTCTAACAGCTGTTCGTATCGACTGTCATTTTACAATAATGGTTGCCTTGTAACCACAGAAGAACAAACCAAAGAGCACAGAATAATTAGAATAATATTTCTGTAGCTTGTACTCTTTGACCAAAATATAGTGTGGTAATCGATTAGAGCCAGTTGTACTATCGATACTTAACATGCCACACTAGAGCGCTCTACCGGATGCAATAGAGAACATAAGATATTCTATTACCTTTCGTAACGAAGTAATGATGAAACTATGACGTAGCTATGTAACAGTTATACTGTTATACACGACGTATGTAGTGATTATTGGTAAGGAATTTACACACGACTTATAAACGAGCTACTCATTGTATATGACAGTTAAACGTCTGTATATAGAGTTTTTATTAGTGATACCGTAAGTCAAGACTTAGGAGAGTCTATTAAATAAACTTATACATGTATATATAGGCTTGAAAAAGATAAATTAAAACGTGAATAAAGCAACATAAAATCTTCAGGACACTTTGGAATCCACCTTTTCAATCGTTTCAAGTTAAAACATATTCAGATCTACTCTCCTAAGCTCTACGCTGAGGTCCCATGGAATCTTTTAAGATGTGAAAGAGAGATTAGTGTTCGAAAAGCAATGGCAAACTACCGCATTTATCTTTACCAAGAAAAATTGCAAACATGGCATGATGAGTCTTCCCACGGAAAACGATTTCGTACTATTTATTATATGTAGCTAAATTAGAAAAAAAAAGTCAAATTCTAACCAAATGTTATGTGACTCCTTGGCTAATTCTCGAGTTCATTTTGCTAAAATATTTTATACGTAGCGACAAATTTGATAGAATGTCGTTAAATAAACTATTAAAATTAATTTCATGATGTACGCCTATCTTAGAGAACTTTTTTCATATTTTTAAGTCTTTCGAACTTTAAAAGAGATTAAGGGTGTTTGAGAATAAGGTTCTTAGGAAAATATTTGGGGCCAAGAGGGATGAAGTTACAGGAGAAGGAAGAAAGTTACACAACGCAGAACTGCACGCATTGAACTCTTCACCTGACATAATTAGGAACATTAAATCCAGACGTTTGAGATGGGCAGGGCATGTAGCACGTACGGGCGAATACAGAAATTCATATAGAGTGTTAGTTGGGAGGCCGGAGAGAAAAAGACTTTTGAGGAGGCCAAGACGTAGGTGGGAGGATAATGTTAAAATGGATTTGAGGCAGGAGGGATATGATGGTAGAGACTGGATTAATCTTGCTCAGGATAGGGACCAATGGCGGGCTTATGCGAGGACGGCAATGAACCTCCGTGTTCCTTAAAAACCAGTAAGTAAGTTTCGAACGTTAAAAATAATCAATTGAAACTTTTGTAGAAATACGAATTAAAGATTCAGGATCTAGACAACAGAAATAAAGGAAGAAGAATGTAAGAACAATTTTCTGAATTGAATATTGACAGCTCTGTGACGTGTGTGTCAACTTCTCGGCTGCCCATACTAATACCATTACTAAATTCGTCTGCTTTGTATATTTTGTGGGTAAGAAATGTCATTCAAATACTCGAAATATCTCCTCAAGCGCGTCGGTGTGGAACTTTGTCCACTTGGTGAATTGCGCCACAATCAATCAACAAGGAAATCAATGAACGCCACTCGTAGTGTTTGTGATAATAACGCGTCCCTCCGTCTTGCAGCTGGACGCAGACGTCCGACCGCCGTGAACTGCTGTCCTTATTTGATTTGAGGTCGGCACTCGGTCCGAGATTCTCTTTCCTAACGTCCGCGTCAGATCGCACTCAGTGTCACCCTGACAACGCGTTTAGTAGGAGGGCGTTAATTAAAGTAAGATACTGCGCCATATGCTGCTCTGTTGACATCACTCTGGTGCCTCCTTGCACTGACGGGGCTTCCGTTCCTTCACTTCTCTGTTTCATTTCCATTCCTGGGTGTTCGCTGCTGTTGCCTAATTCTCTTTCAACTTCTACAGGAACATCATTTTATTTTTACTAACATTTTTAATATTAACCTGGCTACACCTTTGGATTCAATTTCAGAACCGGAAAAACCGTTTGCTACCCCCTTCCACGAATGGAGTTCGATGATACTGGCGTAAAATACAGACAAATCACTTTACTAGGTATAGGAGGGAAGAAAAGTAGTTCATCCATTCACGTAAACTAGGAAATATCGGAATTTTGAGTTTTATAATTTTCATTAGGTTTTGTTTAATCAAAATACAGTATAGTATTAACAATAAGTAATAAGTAATAGACATACTAATACTATACAAACGAAACAAAAGACAGATCCAAAACCTACATCAACACATAAACAAAATACACCCAAAGCTACACTACACATTATAAATTGAAAACAACAAATTCATAAATTTTCTAGACATCACAATAACAAATGTAGACAACAAACACACATTCAAAGTATACAGAAAACCCACAACAACAACAACACACATACAAAACACATCCAACCACCCCATACAACACAAACAAGCTGCATTCCGAACAATGGTACACAGACTACTCAACATACTAATGAACCAACAGGATTGCAACGAAGAAATAAACACAATCAAATACATAGCACAAGAAAACGGATACAACTCCAACATAATAGACAACATAATACGTAAGACAAAACAAAACCACAAAAAACAGAAGAATACAACACAAACACAAGAACACAAAAAATACATCACACTAACATACGAAAACAAAAACACACATAAAATTGCAACCTCATTCAAGAAATTAACCTACAACATCGCAAACAGAACAAATAACACTCTACAAAAACATCTCAACACACAAACAACACAAACAAACAAATACAACCATACAGGCGTATACAAACTCAAATGTAACTCCTGCAACAACTTCTACATAGGACAGACAGGTAGATCATTTTAAACACGTTACAAAGAACACATCACAGCCATAACAAAATTACAAAACACCTCCACATATGCAGAACACATTACAAATGCCAACCACACCTACAGAGACATCAACACAGACATGGAAATACTGCACATCCAACCAAAAAGTCAGAAACTCAACACACAAGAACATATATGAAATATACAGACACACGAAAACATACCCCAACGATATTCTCAACACACAACTCAATTTCAAAACACAATACACTCTTTGACTCTACACTACGAACTCACCCACACAGGAAACAAGAGGCGCCAAGACCAACAACTACCAGTTCCGAAGATGACCGAAAATATTTCGAAACATGTTAACAAGGTACGTTAATATTTAACACAAGAAAGTTCTTATCATACATATTCCGAAATAAGTGTTTTTACTCATGAAGTGAGTTATCCATGCGAAAGTATTCATTTAGCAGTGTATATTATACTGTCTACAACACATTAGCGTACAATATAGAGAATGAAGTTAAAATGAAAAATAGTCATAATATGGATATTTAAACACATTTTTTGAAATGGTTGCCGTTCATTTCGATACAGGCTTCAGTTCTTTTGTGCATATTGTCGCACTATAGACTATTGCATCTAATTGCAATTACCAGTTTCGTCCTTCATACTTAGTAACTAATGTTGAAGTAATTCTGTACCTACTCTATAAAAGAATACCTTACGTACTGTAAATTCAATCTTCACTTCTGCCTGATCCGCACAGATAAAATTACTCAGACATGCTATCTACTGTCCGTCCAAGTGGTTTTGTCGCAGGATCGTAGAAAGGGGGGAAAACACGTGACAATTAATTACTTAACGAGGCCCTTTTATTTAAGTTATTTTAAACAGTTGTATAATATTCCGTAGACGTCCAATTAATCCCTAACAGAAATTGTTTTCAGAAAAGAGCTAAGAAAGCCCAGCCACTAGTCTTTACAGTGGAGCGAGCAGAAGCAGGTGGGGAAAATCGGGATGCGACGTATGTAAACGGACAACAGTACCTGTGCGAAAATATGATTCAATATTGGAAGTTTTCGTCACTGGAAAAGGCGAACGTATTTCTGGAACGTACTATACTCACTAACTCAGTACTGCTTACTGTATGCGGCCTTGGTTCTGTGTGCAAGACAATTGGAACTTATTTGTCTATGGTTGGAACTTTAGTAGAAGGGGTGGAAGTGAAGTACATTAAAAAACTCAGGTACAATAAAAATTGAAGTAAAAATAAAATGATGTCCCTGTATATTTCTTTCTTCTGCTTCATTTCGTGCTTGTTTGGTCAACTATCCAAAGACAGGTCTGAACATCACAAGTGACACCAATAAGGCACCACTTATGAGGCAACTAGGTCAGGAGATAATGGGGTATGATAGCCAGTTCCTTTTCCCCTCCATTGCACATTATATATAGCCACCGGCGTGGCTCAGTCGGTTAAGGCGCTTGCGATATCGGTCTGAAGTTACGCTCGGGCGCGGGTTCGATCCCGCTTTGATTGATTACCTGGTTGGTGTTTTCGGAGGTTTTTCCCAACCGTAAGGTGAATGCCAGGTAATTTATGGCGAATCCTTGGCCTCATCTCACCAAATACCATTTCGCCATCACCAATTCATCGACGCTAAATAACCTAGTAGTTGATACAGCGTCGTTAAATAACCAACTAAAATTAAAAACTGATGAAAAATCATCTTTTTTTCTCAGTATATATCCTAGTAGTTGATACAACGTCGTTAAATAACCAACTAAAAAAAATAACTTTGATGAAAAATCATCTTTTTTTCTCAGTATAATGATACAGCGTTGTTAAATAACCAACTAAAATAAAAAAAATAACTTTGATGAAAAATCATCTTTTTTTCTCAGTATATATCCTAGTAGTTGATACAGCGTCGTTAAATAACCAACTGAAATAAAAAAAATAACTTTGATGAAAAATAATATTTTTTCTCAGTAACTTATATATCCTAGTAGTTGATACAGCGTCGTTAAATAACCAACTAAAATAAAAAAAAAACTTTGATGATAAATCATCTTTTTTCCTCAGCATATATCCTAGTAGTTGCTACAGCGTCGTTAAATGACCAACTAAAATAAAAAAAATAACTTTGATGAAAAATCATCTTTTTTTCTCATTATATATCCTAGCACTTCATACAGCGTCGATAAATAACCAACAAAAATAAAAAAAAATAACTTTGATGAAAAATCAACTTTTTTTTCTCAGTATAGGAGTCTATATCCTAGTAGTTGATACAGCGTCGTTAAATAACCAACTAAAAAATAACTTTGTTGAAAAATCATCTTTTTTTCTCAGTATATATCCTAGCAGTTGATACAGCGTCGTTAAAAAAACAAGTAAAAAAGACCTTGATGAAAAATCATCTTTCTTGTCAGTATATATCCTAGCAGTTGATACAGCGTCGTTAAATAACCAACTAAAATAAAAAAAAACTTTCAAAAAATCATCTTTTTTTCTCAGTATATATCCTAGTAGTTGATACAACGTCGTTAAATAACCAACTAAGATTTAAAAAAAATTGATGAAAAATCATCTTTTTTTCTCAGTATATATCCTAGTAGTTGATACAGCGTCGTTAAATAACCAACTGAAATAAAAAAAATAACTTTGATGAAAAATAATATTTTTTCTCAGTAACTTATATATCCTAGTAGTTGATACAGCGTCGTTAAATAACCAACTAAAATAAAAAAAAAACTTTGATGATAAATCATCTTTTTTCCTCAGCATATATCCTAGTAGTTGATACATCGTCGTTAAATGACCAACTAAAATAAAAATAATAACTTTGATGAAAAATCATCTTTTTTTCTCATTATATATCCCAGCACTTCATACAGCGTCGATAAATAACCAACTAAAATAAAAAAAATAACTTTGATGAAAAATCAACTTTTTTTTCTCAGTATAGGAGTCTATATCCTAGTAGTTGATACAGCGTCGTTAAATAACCAACTAAAAAATAACTTTGTTGAAAAATCATCTTTTTTTCTCAATATATATCCTAGCAGTTGATACAGCGTCGTTAAAAAACCAAGTAAAAAAGACCTTGATGAAAAATCATCTTTCTTGTCAGTATATATCCTAGCAGTTGATACAGCGTCGTTAAATAACCAACTAAAATAAAAAAAACTTTCAAAAAATCATCTTTTTTTCTCAGTATATATCCTAGTAGTTGATACAACGTCGTTAAATAACCAACTAAGATTAAAAAAAAATTGATGAAAAATCATCTTTTTTTTCAGTATATATCCTAGTAGTTGATACAGCGTAGTTAAATAACGAACTAAAATAAAAAAAAATAACTCTTATGAAAAACCATATTTTTCTCAGCTGTCGGATACGATGCATTTTTGCAAATAAGTATTCTCGAAGAAATATGTTATATCTATTTTGTTGTTATAGATCTTTAAAGTGCATTTGTTCATGTTTTCCAGATTAAAGTCTTTTTTTTTTTAATTTGGATGTAGTTTTAGATTATTTTCTTTACTTTTCATATTTTTGTAGGTCATTTTCACGTTATTTATAGTTAAACATTCATTTCTATGTATTTTCTGTACTTGAAGTAGTCATCTGTATTTGTTAGTCTGCATTTTCCTTACGGATCATTCTTGGGCTAGCCGATATCCATCTGCAGTGCTCATGTATTTACATTAGCTGCGTCATATTTTATATGTAGCAGTTTCAGCCCTCTTTGGCCCCAAAGCGTGAAAGAGAGAGGGAAAAATTTTCACATCAGTGGCTACGAAGCTGGTGAATACCCTTTTATTATTGCGTAATATTTGCGGTTACATCATCCTCAGGGAAGTATTGTTACACGTTGCAGTTTAGATTTATCAGTTATGACGTCTGTGACGTTTTACATTAAAACGTAATTGGCATGCAAAACTAAAACTGTCAACTGCGCGCCGTTTAAGACAGTAACGTATGTGTCTGAATTCGGTGAAAACATATTTTCAGCTATAGAAACTACACTATTCTCTAAAGTGTGCGAACTAAAAGTCGCTGCAAATAATTTTCATTGTGTCGTTTTTGTTTTATTTTACTGTTTTAGGTAATTTTAGGAGAATTTATTTTTTTTATTATTTTTGGGCCACAAACATCCGTGCCCTACACATAACGAAAACAAGAATTTATATTCGATTACGGTTTAATCACTTTTAAATCTTATGTTTCGTAAGTAATTAATAATTACGTTATTGGCTCAAACATAACTCTTTTTGATTTCAGATGACTGGCTGGATTTTCGAACGTAACTCATCCTGAATACGTTTCCAGGACACAGAAGTGAGTAGCCTCTATTATTTAAATCTTAACTTCAGTAAAAAAATTATTTAGTTTACTCCTTACTAGTATTTTGAATTAAAATTAATTTTACTGTTAAATATATTCAGCTACTTTTATTTCTCTCATAGTTATCGCCATCTAACGTAAGTGAAATATAATACTTAAATTTTAATTGCAGTTCTACATTTTCTCTAATGTTCATATCTTCGATATGTATGCAAAAAGTCGCTATTAAATTTAAGCTCCATCATGTAGTAGTTTATTCCCGGAATATATGTAAGCAATAAATAATAAAAGCAAATTAACACCGTGATCTATTAACGTGCCTTTTCTAGGTCGACTAATTAGAATGCAGCGCTTGTATTTTTGTAATAAGTTGATATCACGACGATAGAAGAGCAGAATATGTGGTATAGAAAGAAGGATTAAAGGGTTTTTAGGTATAACGGAGCCAGTATGGAAAAGAAAATAGATCAGTGTTTACGTCGTAGGAACTATATGTTCTTTCAAATTCAACACTTTGAATTCAGTGTGTAAAGAATGAAAGAATTAAAATTGTGCAGATTTTAAGAGCATAGTTCATGGTTGGAGTAAATAAAAAAGTTCTAACACCATATTAGTCCTAAATTAATACTTCTCTCAGAAGAAAAAAAGATTCCCCTGAACATTAACACTGTTTTACACGATAAGTACCATCCATACGATTGTGATTTTTTCACTCATCATTACAGAAAATGATAAGGGATGATTTATCCCTTTGCATTTTTGCAAAAAAGTAAACGCTTAACCTACAAATTAAACAGAAATATTAACACGTTTAGTTACTCCCTGTCATTAGTAAATCTGGCAACCCTTCTGATGAAGGGACGGAACTCCGTTTTTCAGATCTCAGTTCTGTGTGTATTCGTAAGGGATGCATTGTTGCCAAACTACAGACTTTCATTGTAATTTTGTAATTAATCATACATTTAATTATTACAAAACGCGTAACAGTATTTTTATTTTATGCTTGACCATGCCGAAATGTAGTAATTATACAACTGGTAGTAGCCCTTTAATGCATCTCATTAAAGTACACCTATTCATTATAGTTCAGTTGTTCAGCCAATGAGAAATCACCATTGTACCATTATAAAACCGCAAGTATCGATTATTCTCGGATATGCAATCGAAAGACAATTAGCGAAAAGTCACGGAGGCTGGAAATTAAATACTGTCGCAGAAGGTTATGTTCTGTTACTATAATAATAATTAGCGTTAATTGTAAATAATATTCAAATAAATTCAATTTGTCATCTCGTTTTTCAATTCTAAATCAATTTCCAGATTATATCAATATTAATGTTCATGTTATTCTCTAGAGTATATCCAGGTCAATGACATTCGTCCCTCGGAATAAATCAATACTTTCGCGTCTGCGCACATCTCAAATTTAGAAGGTCAGTTCCGCTTTTCACTTAGATAATTATAACATCAATACTTATGAATAATTTCAATTTACAAATATGGTCGAGCATAAAAAGTCGTATGAAACTTGCCTATAATGGTAATTAAGACGCTCGTATGAAAATTATGAAACTCGCTTGCACTCGTTTCATAAACAAACATACTCACGTCTTAATTACTACCATTATAGGCTCGTTGCATAATGTACTATTTTATTTTATGCTCGACCATGCCAAAATGTACTAATTATACATCTGGTAGCAGTCCTTTAATGCATGTCATTAAAGTACACCTACTCATTAAAGTACAGGTCTTCAGCCAATGATAACTCAGCTTACATGTGTTCAGCCAATGACAAGTCAGCTTTGTACCGTTATAAAACCGCAAGTATCGATTATTCTCGGATATGCAATCGAAAGACAATTAGCGAAAAGTCACGGAGGCTGGAAATCCAATACTGTCGCAGAAGGTTAGGTTCTGTTACTGTAATAATTAGCGTTAATTTTATTGTAAATAATATTCAAATAAATTCAATTTATCATCTCGTTTTTCAATGTCGAATTCAATAATCAAGGTTATAATATTATAATATTATCAAGTTTAACGGGATTACGTCAAGGTCAATGACATTATTGTTCCTCGGAAAAAACAATACTTTCGCGTCTGCGCACATCTCACAATTCACGACCTAGAACAAGGTCACTTCCGATCTTGTCAGTTAGAAATAAAATGTATACATCTGAATACCGGTAATTTCAAGTTAGAAATATGGTCGAGCATAAAAAGTCGTATGAAACTCGCCTAAAATGGTAATTAAGAAGCTCGTATGAAAATTATGAAACTCGCTTGCGCTCGTTCTTAATTACTATTATTACCATCATTATAGGCTCGTTGCATAATGTACTGTTATTGTAGTCCATTACCCCCTTCAATCTGAACAGTTACTGTATAGGCCTGTAACTTCCACTCAGTACAATACGATAATAAAATAACATTTTTACGGAACCAGGTGTTAGAAATAAGCAGGATATAATGTGATTATAATAAAAGAAGTAAATATTATACGTTTAGGGAACTTCAATATAATTTCACTGCCAGCTGTTTTTATACTGCAGTTGCTTCGCCAATATTGGCTGATATATTGTGACCACGGTTTCCGAAGCAATCCGTTACTCCTTTGTCACTCTCTCTCCCACGACTACAGAGTGCTGCTTTTCCCCAGTCTGACACGTAATCATCCTAACGACGAACTCACCTGGTGTATTGGAATAGAACAGACGTCGGCGCGCAAATATGTAGTCGCGGGAAGCAGCGGATATTGTGAGAAACAAGTGAGGTCTCTACGTCATAGAAAACTAACAGTGGCGAGTCTGTGACCTTACATCGTTGTGATGAAGCGATATATTTTGCAGAAACGTACAGTAACAGAAGATATAGTGAAGCGCACGTTATGCAATCATTTCATTTCAACCATAAATGAAACTATACAATTAAGAAATAATAGAAACATAAGTTATTAATAATATTGTTGATATCTAAAAATTTCACCGTCACACAAAGATGTCAGTCCACGCCTCGAGTGAAAATAACTAATTGTGCACTATCAATAGTAAATATACTTCATAAAATCATCATCATCATCATCATCAATCATCATCATCATCATCATCATCACGGCATAAGCCTTGTGGCTCGTTCCGTCTTCAAGAAAACTGATCCGACCATCTCATCCGTAGCCTGCCGACATTTCTTCTACCTACAAGTACATACTTATATATTATTTATGGAATACGACAGGGATGAGACGATATTAGCTCCCAATCATGGTAGAAGAGCTCGACATTGATCACGAGCGCATAGCGCATCCACTACGTAGCGTCGTAACGTAGACAACAGGGATGTACAGTACATGCACATGCAGCGAATAAAGGCAGCAATTATTACAATAACTTGCGTTACTAAATTTCTGGCTATGTAATAGGGCTAATTACTAAGTTATTTAATATACATGTACATATATAAACAAATCGCAAAGGGAAGGGTTTTTAGGAACAAAAGGAAAAATAGGAAAAGTTAATTTATGTAAACCATTTTATTGTTAAAAGCAATTATTTATGATGTAAATACTTCACTTCATTGGTTAGGAGAAACTACCTCTTCAGTGAACGAGTAGGAAGCCATTGGTCAAGCAGAGCAAGACATAGGGAAGACTGGAAAAACATAAGAAGACAAGTGAACAGCGACTAAAACCAGTGCGACAGAAACAAGAGAACAATACCAAACTATGCAGAATGTGAATCAAGTGAACAATTCCACTCTTACGCGGAATAGCTCACCGCTTGAGACAAATAGAGCTCTCCCTCTATAGGAGGAGGCCTTTGCCTTTAACGGGACATTTTTAGGCTAATCATCATCAATAGGGTCTACCTGCTCGACGTGTGTGATCTCTAAGTACTTTTGAGTATTTGTTGAAAAAATAATAATGGCAATATTGATTGAAATAGGGTATATTGATTGAGTGATTGTGAAAATGTAGTCCTTACTCTCCAGTCGTGATTATGTAATGAGTTTTCTTAGAGTGAATTGTGAGATGCACGTAACACGAAAAAACAAATTGATTAAATGAAGATATTGAGAGCCATCGTAATTTTTTGGGTCAGTCATTTAAGGGGATATGTATGACTTTTAAAACTTCCACAATTTCGGCCAAAATTTGTGAAATTTAAACTATATAAACAGATCTGTACAAAATTTGGTGCAATTAGGTCTAATAGTTTTGAAATTATATTTTTAAGTATATTTTATATTGACGTTACTAAAAAAGTTCCTTGCATCAAAGTTTTCAAAATGTTTAATTCATATTTGCTAAAAATCCTGAAAATAGTTATTGGAATGAAAGTGAATTAGCATTTTGAGCTTAGTAATAGTATAAGTTAAAGTGCAATCAAAGATGAAATATTATTTCTAAATTAAAGAAACACGTAGTCTAATAAAAGTAAATATTCAGAAACAAGCAACAAATAAAACATGAACAATATATTTAAAATAAACAAGCAACAAATAAAATATCAACAATACATTTAAAATAAAGAAATAAAAGGAATCTAGATACAATCTACTGACCCAAATGTAAATTAATTTACCTTGGATGTCAATTCCGAAATGAATTTATTTCTCTCTTCTCCTGAATAATGCCTATATTATTTTCCATGTTGCGTCTCATAATGCCGTTTTATGTTGCTTTTTTTTGCAAATGATATTTTTTTTACACAACAAACACTGGACTTCATCACTATGTTCGAAGCATAAATATTGTATCTTCCACTCTTCCTTGAAATCTTTAAGCGCTTCCGTTCCGTCATGATGCGCTGTGTTCTAAGATCTGTACATCCTTTAGCAATGTTTACAGGTAAAAGAGCTCCGCGCGCGCGCGCAGCGGGCATAAAAGAGCTCTCGCTCGCAATTATTAGTCACCATCGCAAGACTGGTAAACGATCTTCATCCATTCTTTGTATAAATACGATCTTGCCATCTTTGTCTGTATTCAATGATTGTTTCATTTAGACTCTGAATTTCCAATTTTTTCGGGTCTCCTTACCTCTTCTTTTCCTAGATTTCATGTGTTCTGCCATGATGAACTCGCCACTGATCCAGTATACCTGATAGGTGGTCTGATCTTCTGCGCAGTGAAGGCACGGAGCAAGCATCGGGTACTCCCAAACTGAATGTGTTCTTATGCCGACCTCTGGTATAGAATTATATTTCTTGTTCTACAGTTCAACTTCTTTAGATTTTAAATATCATGTATTTTTAATCATACTATTCCTTATTATTGCTGATGACATCGTCGTCATTGCTGACATCACGCTTGAAATGATCACTATCACAATGTGTTATCAGTATTGTCGTCACTATCGCTATCATGAACAATACACTCAATATCCTCATTTTTAAATAAAGTTTGTTAGCTTAGAATTTTCACATATCCATCTGTGCTCATTGCGCATGTTACTACCTAACACCACATTCGAATTTGTTGTTTAAATTTCCTGCTGCATTTAACTCAAAGCCGATTAAGTTAATGAATAGTAACAGAAAATATAGACCTGAAATAACAAAGCATTACCCACTGTACATTCAGTAGTTTCAAATAATACAATATTGCGGTTCCATTCCAATAGTTAATATCTCGTTTGAAAGGGATTTCATCCATTATGGATAAATTATTTACATTTTGTGGATTAAAGCTTTTTTAATTTTGTGATTTCAACGAATCGAGAGATTTCAATACTCTCGCAGGCATCAATTTTCTTATTTTCGACCGGATACCTACGATGTGGCATTAGCATAAATTTTACTCCACATCTAATACAAGTGATGCTGTAACTGAAGAGTTACGAAATTTTTTAGCCAGTATTCGTCTTGTTTTTGTTTTAAGTGCAGAAATATTAGTAATTATCCACCACCACCACCACCACCACCCTCAAAATGTTACGTTTTTCTTATAAATTCATATTTTATGTGTCATATTAGAAATATCTTTAATGTCAGCTCTATAGCAGTGATGTCAAAGCAAGCGCATTTTTCTGACCTTGACGTCGTGCGCGGGCATCAAGCGCTAAGTATGGAAAGAGGAAGCGTTGTGTACTTGAATAAGCAGCCTGCTGCATTAAGAAAACAGTGGTGCACAAACTTCAGACGTTATTTTTACATGGCTTCTTTCTGTTTGTTATTACCTATATTGTCTGTAAAACAAAAGTACTAACACTAATTTCTTAATATTGCAGTTGTGTTTTAAATGTTAATAACATAATAAAGAGTTAAGAAGGAATATTCACATAAATTCCATAGTAGTACAACTATACTGTACGAAATGGATGAAACAACACATTCATAAAGAAAGTGATACCTAAAAAAAAAAAAAAAAAAAAAAAGAGAGAGATTGAGTATGACATGATAAGCTGGAATTGATATTGATGGTATCTTTAGCTTTATAAAAGTAATCAATAAACCAATCAAAACAATTTTACAGTACAAAGCAGAGTTACCTAGGTGCTGTATATGTTTTAAGTGTAACTGATATTCCATAATAAAACTCTTATCGCATTATGCTTTTAAGGTGATATTGGTGAGCAACTTCCTATCATAAGAATATTAAATTATTTTCTCGAAATGTTCTGAAGCTATAAAGTTGACACTTTTACAACACATGGGCACGTATGTTTTGCTTATGATGTAACAGAAGTTGCTTTGTCAATTCATTTCCTTACAAATAATTTCCATACGAATATTTTTAAAATTTGAATACACTATCTTCAGTAATACGTATTTACGGTATATTAGATTTACGAAAACATTCTGTAAGGCTACTAAATAAATAGGTCTATATCTGAAAATTTCACTTTTATAAAAAAAAAAAGTTGAGAAAATATTTCTTTTGAACAAAAAAAATCAAACTTGTGAAAAATGAGCATTAAAATTAAAACTTACATTCTTAAAATGCACTTATACTTCTCAGGTAAATCTAAAATTTAACATGGATATAGTTTTAATAAGTTCTCTTCCCTTTATCCATTGAATCAGTGCTGGCCATCTCTGAATATAGCTCGACCAAGCATATACTACCTCTTTCGTCTGTCTCTTTCCTTTCCGCTGTAACGGCTCACGCTCTCCTTAGTTCTAAAGGGCGCGCTTGCTCCTATGGGCATCAATTGGCATGACTGCTCTATAACTATGCGGGTATCGCATGCTTTTCCTAACCTGTTATTCGTGGTAAGCATCCAGGATGGGCGGAGATTTACATCCTTTCTAAGGGACTGGTTGTTCACTCATTGCCTAATAGTTTAGTAGTTTATACAGGATGGAAGGGGACCGATGCACCAAAATTTTAGAGATGATTCTACACGTTAAATGTAACATAACTTTTATTACACTCTTCCTTCGATGAAGCACCGTTAAGCAGGAATAAAATAGTCTTTGCCCAATGTTTCCAGTGTTCTAGTACGGTAATGGTCTAGGAGAAATGGCTGATTGCTATACTTACTTACTTACTGGCTTTTAAGGAACCCGGGAGTTCATTGCCGCCCTCACATAAGCCCGCCATTGGTCCCTATTCTGAGCAAGATTAATCCAGTCTCTATCATCATATCCCACTTCTCTCAAATCCATTTTAATATTATCTTCCCATCTACGTCTCGGCCTCCCCAAGGGTCTTTTCCCCTCTGGCCTCCCAACTAACACTCTATATGCATTTCTGGATTCGCCCATACGTGTTACATGCCCTGCCCATGTCAAACGTCTGGATTTAATGTTCCTAATTATGTCAGGTGAAGTATACAATGCTTGCAGCTCTGCGTTGTGTAACTTTCTCCATTCTCCTGTAACTTCATCCCTTTTAGCCCCAAATATTTTCGTAAGAACCTTATTCTCAAAAACCCTCAATCTCTGTTCCTCTCTCAAAGTGAGAGTCCAAGTTTCACAGCCACACAGAACAACCGGTAATATAACTGTTTTATAAACTCTAACTTTCAGATTTTTTGACAGCAGACTAGATGACAAAAGCTTCTCAACCGAATAATAACATGCATTTCCCATATTTATTCTGCGTTTAATTTCCTGCCGAGTGTCATTTATATTTGTTACTGTTGCTCCAAGATATTTGAATTTTTCCACCTCTTCGAAGGATAAATCTCCAACTTTTATAGTTCCATTTCGTACAATATTCTGATCATGAGACATAATCATATACTTAGTCTTTTCGGGATTTACTTCCAACCCTATCTCTTTACTTGCTTCAAGTAGAATTTCCGTGTTTTCCGGCTGATTGCTATACAAGAAGATAAGTAAATGTAATCTGAATAATTAATGTCTTGACTTTTTGTGAATTAAACTGTTTAGCCATGAATTTAAATTTAATAATTGTTAAAATCGTTAAAATAAATCTTGCAACGCAGCGCACTATCGCGTGTCGCCGACTGAGTACAGCAGAGGGGGAGGGGAAGATAAGGAGTGCAGGCCGCGCTTGCGAGAGTTATTGCAGTAGCAGTGCTATTTGCCAAATGCTTCATAGACACATTTCGTCTAAAACGGTAAATGTCAGAGAAAAAACTTATTTCGATTTTTTAAATCTTTCCTCGTGATCTATTACCAGTTTGATTTTGCTCATGTTACTACTTAAAGTACACCCCAAATATTTGAAGCTACATACTTGTTCTATTGCGTTATTCCGAATTCCCACGTTTACCTTCCTTAGTTTTCTTCTTCTAACCACAGTCTGCTTATTGCTTGCATTTATCCTCATTGTATACTGCTCACAGCTGTCATTTAGCTCCAGTAGTATATCCCTTATTACCATCTTATCTTGTCCTAACAACGCCATATCAGCAAATCTTATGTGTTTTATTCTTTTTCATCCCACTGTAACTCCTGTCATGTTCTGAAAAAACAGTTCTTCACTAAATCCTCGAAGTATATGTTGAACACGGTAGGCGACAAAGGGCATCCTTGGCATACTCCTCTTCCTATTCTATTTCTCTTTGAAATTATTTTCATTTACTGTCCTGACTTTGACTCGTTTCATTTAATGATTACTGAATAGACTTCACTCTTTCCAATGGACGCCAATTTTCTTCAGAATCACCATATCCTCCTGAGTCCTGAGACATTTATTGTTTTGTTGTTAAAGTTGAATAACATAATCCTACAAATGTCACTGGCATGACGAAAAATGCTGAACAAATTCTGCAGGTTACAGTTAGTTGACTTTCATACTCCATCGGCAAGTCTATCGTGCTATCAAAAAGGAGTGCGTTATATGGCAGTAAAAAATTTTAACAGCCTCCCTATCGATATAAAAAATGAAATTCAAAACATAAAATTATTTAGGGCCAAATTAAAGAAGTACCTAATTTATCACGCTTTCTATTCTGTAGGTGAATTCATGACATTCAATAATACTTCATGAACTTGATACTAAAACTATGTGTTGTACTAGTAGACTATATTGTAAATCTTGTCTGTGTATATATATATATATATATATATATATATATATATATATATATATATTTTTTTTATTTCATCTAGACTGTGACTATAAATGAAGACTTTATAATAGTATTAAGTTTTTTGACTTGTTCCATATTCTAGCTGTAAAGCAATGTATGAATACCATGGAATGTTAATAAATACAATACAATACAATACAATAGGGCATACATGCAGGTATATTAGGCCTACACTATACTTTCAGTCTCTGCAGATACATTTTATATCAAAATCATGTATGGATTAGTATAGTAAAGTATACTGAACTCTCAGGATTCAGGATGATAAGTATATTCCAATTCACTTTGTCAAAAAAACCTTTTCCAGGTCCACAAATAGATCTACTACATACAGTTTTTTTTCGCAGCAATCCAATTGCATTTCTCTTGCTTTTCCCTTCCTGAAGCAAAAAATGCTACGATCATTAGAATGAAAACTGTGTCAATCTGATTTCAAGCATTTTTTCTGATACTTCATACTATATAATAAGTAGAGACCGGAACTTCGGCAGAATCCCTTTTCAAATGTGTTAAATCTACCTTCATTTTGAAAATAAATCTGTACGAATTATACCTTTGTGATGGAAACGTCACAGTTTTATGTTGCCCTTTTCTGCCTTTTTTAATACAAATTTCTAATTTACAAAATAAATGTTTTTTGCTTTGTTTGATCACTTAAATATTATTTATTAATTTATTATTAAAAATTGCGTACAGTTAATTATATTTTAATTTGTTTCTATAACCGCAACACCGCTACACCGAATGCATATTATTGTCATATTCTCTTTGCAACAATGAGTACTGCCGTTCAAAAATATACGACAGTAAGCGTTTTAATTATCGCTTGTGTTTATTTGACAAGGCAACATTGAGAGCGAGTCTAACGTTATTTTTAACGTTTTTTTTTTTCTTTTTTTTTTCCAGTTTTCATTGCGACGTTGTTGTAGCTAGCTAAATGTTTCATATTGCAACATATCAGTACAATCAAACACAAAAATTCACTTTCCAAGGTTACTGGGAAGAAGATTTTTTTTTGTTTCCAAAAGTAATTGCAACATCGAGTCGAAAATCTCAATTTGCATTCGACTAATGTATCAAATCAGGAGCACTAGCAGTCGGAGGAAATCAGGAGCAGTCGGAGGAAATCAGGAGCAGTCGGAGGAAATCAGGAGCAGTCGGTGTCTAAAATCTTTTAAGTACACTCTACTTAGAAATGTCTTTAATGAACAGAACTAGACTCTTGCGGAAGTTTCTAAATAGTCTTAAATGACCAAGTTATTTTTTCTCCTCTCTCTTCTTCTTTTTTTTTTGTTTGCTCTTTTTTTATTATCTTCATATATTACTAATCATTTGTGTTTGTATGCCATTTAGTAGGACTTTGCTAATCAACATTTTATGTCTTGTCACCCATATGTATTCTCCAATTAGTATATTAACTGAATAATATATCTCAAGTAAATTAATCGTCCAATTTGTTTCGGGAATTTTAGGTCTTATAAATTGTGTGTGTGTGTGTGTGTGTGTGTATTCCCCTTATGTTATGTAACTGATTTTGATTATGTGTAATTTTCTACTTTACTTTATATATTATGTAACTGATTTTGACTATTTGTGATTTTATGTAATTTCTAAGGTATTTTCTTTTGTGTTGTTTTGCAATCAAATTTTGTATCTCATGTATATTATTGAAACTTGGTTGAGTGGAAGAGAAGGCCTCATGGCCTTAACTCTTCCAGGCAAAATAAACCTACTACCACTACCACCACCACCACCACCACCACCACCACGACCACGACCACTACCACTACCACTAACACTACCACTACCACTACTACTACTGTAAAACTTTTCTTGCTGCCGAAATCCCTTTGTGGAAAGTGCAAGGTTGTGGGTCTAGTCCAAGATTTTTATAATTGCTTCTTATTGCGTATTTTAGCTATTTATAATGCTTTTTTGCCTGCCTATTTTAGCTATTTATGATGCCTTTTTACCTGCCTATTTTAATGATTCATAATGCCTAAACTTGCGGTCTCTGATAATAAGGATACTCCCTTAAGCCTCGCGGATCTCTTCGTAGGAGGGCGCCGTAGTGATTTTTTTTTTTTTGAGCAGTGGATTTGTCGCGATTTTAATGTTGTTGAAAAATTTATTATTATCATAAAGTTTCTATAGCGTTTTGATCTGTATTACCAGATATTCTTCCAAACGCTACAACTTCAGTGTGGGTGTTTGGATTTGCAAATCGACTGAGGCAATTTATCTTAATACCACATACGTACATGGTGAGTGACCCCAATTCCAGAGGACAGGATATTCTATTCCAGCGTATTAGGCAACAAGCTAGTCACTTCCTCTGACAAACCTACAAGCGATTAATCAGTCAGTCAACATACACAGCGGTACACCCCTTACGCAGTACAACTCACAAAGCGGTCGTACCAATTTCTTGTGCGCCATTGCTTTCCCAGTCTCGTCACGGCGTCATAGTAGCTCAACAAGGACAAGAAACCCGATTAAATTGGAGCTTGAGGTATCGGGGAATAATGAGGCGCCTGGAGGTAATGCATAAAGCAAGCCATGCTAATCCCAGAAGGAGAGGGGGGCGGGGGGTTTCTGTATGTTTTGCTACCCTTTGCACAATGTGTTGTGTCACTGCCGAACTTTCCCCTTGAATGATATACATTTAGAATATAAAAGCGGCTATTAATTTCGCGAGGACACACAAGAAAATGACTTAATTGTTGGGGATATTCCGCTACAGGTTTTGTCAAGCTTGCCCCGATCGATGAACCCCACTTTGTGACGCAGCACTACCTGATGGGGAAAAAGTAGTTCAGTGAGTTGAAGCAGTGATTTCAGCTTTACTAGCACAAGGTTTCCAGTCATAATCCTTTCTTTTTTAGTTAACATCCGTAGTTTTCTTGTAATAAAGGTTAAGATTTATGACTTTAACGCAGGAATTGCCTATCTTCCATTATTAGCGAAGTTACAAGAATAGAGCTACGATGTTGATGAAGGTGGAAAAGATGATGATGATAATGACAAGAGTAGCGAGGACTATAAGAATGACAATGAAGACAATGAACGTAAGGAGTTTATGAAAATGTGTGTTAGAAGATGGTAATGAGGACTAGATTATGAGACAAGGATGAGAAAGCTGTGAATAAGAATGAGAACGAATGAAAATGAGACAGGAAAATATGAGAATAGTAATGTGAAAATTATAAGATGAGTATGAGAAAAGTATGAAAATGAGAATAATGACATTATGAAAATAGGGACGAGGAAATGATAATTATGATCAAAACAATGAGGACGATAAGTAGGTATGAAAATGACATTGTGAAAATGAGGAGTAACAAAATATGAGAATGCAGATCTGCAGATTATGAGAAAAGGATGAGGAAACTTTCAGAATGAAGATGAGGAAACGATGACAATAAAGCTTGTGAAAACGGTGAGAATGAAGATGAGAAAACGGTAACAACGAAGATGAGGAAACGATGGTAACGAAGGTGAGGAAACGATGGGAACAAAGATGAGGAAACGATGGGAACGAAGATAAGGAAACGATGGGAACGAAGGTGAGGAAACGATGGGAACGAAGGTGAGGAAACGATGGGAACGAAGATGAGGAAACGATGGGAACGAAGATGAGGAAACGATGGGAACGAAGGTGAGGAAACGATGGGAACGAAGATGAGGAAACGATGGGAACGAAGATGAGGAAACGATGGGAACGAAGATGAGGAAACGATGGGAACGAAGGTGAGGAAACGATGGGAACGAAGATGAGGAAACGATGGGAACGAAGGTGAGGAAACGATAGGAACGAAGATGAGGAAACGATGGGAACGAAGATGAGGAAACGATGGGAACGAAGGTGAGGAAACGATGGGAACGAAGGTGAGGAAACGATGGGAACGAAGATGAGGAAACGATGGGAACGAAGATGAGGAAACGATGGGAACGAAGATGAGGAAACGATGGGAACGAAGATGAGGAAACGATGGGAACGAAGGTGAGGAAACGATGGGAACGAAGATGAGGAAATAATGGGAACGAAGATGAGGAAATAATGGGAACGAAGATGAGGAAACGATGGGAACGAAGATGAGGAAACGATGGGAACGAAGATGAGGAAATAATGGGAACGAAGATGAGGAAACGGTGGGAACGAAGATGAGGAAACGATGGGAACGAAGATGAGGAAACGATGGGAATGAATATGAGGAAATAATGGGAACGAAGATGAGGAAACGATGGGAACGAAGATGAGGAAACGATGGGAACGAAGATGAGGAAATAATGGGAACGAAGATGAGGAAACGATGGGAACGAAGATGAGGAAACGATGGGAACGAAGGTGAGGAAACGATGGGAACGAAGATGAGGAAACGATGGGAACGAAGATGAGGAAACGATGGGAACGAAGATGAGGAAACGATGGGAACGAAGATGAGGAAACGATGGGAACGAAGATGAGGAAACGATGGGAACGAAGGTGAGGAAACGATGGGAACGAAGATGAGGAAATAATGGGAACGAAGATGAGGAAATAATGGGAACGAAGATGAGGAAACGATGGGAACGAAGATGAGGAAACGATGGGAACGAAGATGAGGAAATAATGGGAACGAAGATGAGGAAACGGTGGGAACGAAGATGAGGAAACGATGGGAACGAAGATGAGGAAACGATGGGAACGAATATGAGGAAATAATGGGAACGAAGATGAGGAAACGATGGGAACGAAGATGAGGAAACGATGGGAACGAAGATGAGGAAATAATGGGAACGAAGATGAGGAAACGATGGGAACGAAGATGAGGAAATAATGGGAACGAAGATGAGGAAACAATGGGAACGAAGATGAGGAAATAATGGGAACGAAGATGAGGAAACGATGGGAACGAAGATGAGGAAACGATGGGAACGAAGATGAGGAAGTAATGGGAACGAAGATGAGGAAACGATGGGAACGAAGATGAGGAAATAATGGGAACGAAGATGAGGAAACGATGGGAACGAAAATGAGGAAATGAAGGGAAAGAAGATGAGGAAATGAAGGGAATGAAGATGAGAAAACGGTGTGAATGCAGATGTGGAAATGGTGAAAATGAGATGAGGAAATGATAAGAAAGGTGATGATTAGGAAACGGTGAAAATTAAGGTGAGGAAATAAGAACGATGATGAGGAAACAGTGAGGATAATGATGAGGAAATGATGATAATGAAGATGAGGACATGTTAATCGAAGTCTGTAATATATAGGCTCGTCTCCATTGATAAACATTTAACAACATCATGTTAAACACTGTATAACATGTTGAATTTAACATGCATACGGACATTTGCCTTTCCAGCAGTGCATTAACTAATTTTATTCTAAGGTATTTTCTTTCGTCCAATCCATTACTTCGAACAACTTACAGCCAACACCAAGGATCGTATAAAAATGATCAAGAGGTGCTTCTAGTCACGCGCCACAAAATCGGAAGTTAGTTGTTGCTATGGGAACTGTACAACTTTGCCGAACTCTACCGACACTACACGAGCAAGTCCTGTTCTGACATTCTCAGAAAGTTTTTGAATCCAAATCGATCTTCAACTTTAAGCTCGTTCCAAATTCCTTCTCCATTGCGTATAATAATAATAATAATAATAATAATAATAATAATAATAATAATAATAATAATAATAATAATAATAATTATAATTATAATATACCCGTCCTAAATAAGCTTTCGATAGATCGGCCTACTAATCAATTTACAATGAACAATGATTAAAAGCAATTATGTGACAATTTGAAAGAAAAAAACATTAAGATTAATGATAAGAAAACATAGGAAATCATTAACAATAAAAGTTCCTTGGATACAAATGATTACTAATTATAGCTAAGGATGATTTTAACACATGAGATCATATGGCATCAATCGTTGCAACAGAAATTTTAAATTGTTTAAGTTAATTTAATGTTTCTCGTGGGATCGTACCACGGGCACCGAACATGAGCCCAAAAACTGTCCAATGTGTGATGTGGTATTGTGCTCCGAGATGCTGACAACAAGGTTCATAGATGACTTGTTTTTCACGACACACCTCTTGTGGCTGTTGCTCATGCATCTCGAAACGGATTGTGGGATCAAGAATAACACCCTTATCCTTCTGCCGATCAATTACGCGTATGATGATATCAGCACGTCTAGTAGAGCCATCAGAAGAGACGCAACCAACCTCTTCATAAACCTCATAGGAAGCATTCTGACGGATTGAAGATGCGAGGAGAGAACGAACCGTATTATGTCTGTTCATTCGGAGCAATTCTCCATGATGGCAGCTCCATGATGGCAGAAACCCAAGACGTGAGGAAGTGTTTCTTGCTCGTCGCATCTTCTGCAACGGGTAATACTAAGATATTGCAGAACCAACATTCTCATTTTCTTCCTTTTCAAGGCCTTGCAACAAGCAGTAGAGGCAATTACAAAAGCCAAATCATCATCTGAATCCGTTGTCCAAGGTTGAAAATAAGACACTACCTATATTAAAATCTCAAAGAATGTTTATGGTGGACTGCGCAAAGGAAGTCAAGTTTAACATGTTTAACAGTGTGGACAAAGTGTTAAATGAAATTGGCATTAACATGTTCAATCAATATGTTTGGATGTTAACAATGTTTAGCAGTGGAGACAAGGCTTAACACAATGACGATAGAGGTTACAAGAAGGCTTG
This sequence comes from Periplaneta americana, assembly GCF_040183065.1. NCBI lineage: Eukaryota > Metazoa > Arthropoda > Insecta > Blattodea > Blattidae > Periplaneta > Periplaneta americana. Next base: position 177,577,063 of record NC_091119.1, read on the forward strand.
GCTAAACGCTGATCTGGATCTACTTGTCTTCGCTTAAAATTATTGCCCATCAAAGGAAGAATTTCAGACACTTGCGAGAATCTTAAGGTAACATTTGGAGAAATCCTATTTCAAAGACGAAATTTATGAGGCTTACCCGAGGATTTAGACAAAGTGCAACAATTTTGAGCATCAGCCCTCTCTGCAGGCGGGAAGAAATAAACCCAAGCAGACATCCAATAACCGAAATCTTGAAAATCACTCCCTGAAGGATTCGCCGCCTGAATGAGACGCGTCGTGATTGATTCCCTCGGTAAGCATCTCTGTGGAAAGCATTTCACGGCTGTTCTAGGAACCGCCCCCCCCCTCTGAGGGAAATATAAATTCTCAGTTCACCATAGGAGGAACCGCCTCGCGAATATGCGAATCATCCTGCGGGATTTCTGAACAAAAGACGGTTGCAATTCTTTGTAAACAAATTTGACTGGAATATTTCTGTGAACAGCATAATAATCGTTATTTCTGCCATATTCTTCTGTTCCCTTCATTTATTCATCTCATACATTTTGATTTACATTTCTTTCTTTCACATATTTTTTTTCTTCTTTTGATGACCATTTATCTTCATTCTTTTTTCCTCCCGTTCTTCTCCTTTAACCTCTACTTTCGTTTTAGTTTTCCATTTCCTCCTATCCCTTCTCTGTTTCGTACGATTTTTATTATCCCATTTTTCTTAATGTATCCTTTCCATTCCTTTTATATCGTATAAGGTTCCTCAAAAATAAATCCGCAACATTTTCTGGAATGTTCTTTTATTAAAAAAAACACACACACGTTTCAGTCTTCAAACTGAAATATTTCTTTTGGTATTAAATAACTCTTTATTTAGTATTTATTTAATATTTATTGCTGCATAAAATTCAAATTAAATATATATTATTGACGTAGCGCACACTTGTTTCAGCAAGTTTGTGTCCGGGTGCGGTTCCTATAAATAACTATTTTCTGCTAAAAGAACTAACAAAGGTTCAATAAAATCACAAAACCAGTGGCCTAGAATTATTACAAAACAGGAGTAATTACTAAGAAAATTAGAAAATAAATTCAAAAACAGAACATACGTAAGTTTGAATGACTAAATAGTATACTGAAATAAAATTAATAAAAAAAAAAGGACATGAATACTAAATAATATGATTTGTGATTAGGCTGTGTGTTGGTGTAAATCATACATAGGCTATGTTTTGAAGTTTTTTGTTTACTTCAACTTCTAATCTCACAACTTTTATTCTATCATTTTTATTCTGTGTTCTCTTCTTTTTCATTCTTCATTTCCTTCCATCATTCTTTATTTGTTTTAATGTATGATTTTTATCATTATTCATCATTATTTCCGCTTTTTTCGTAAATATTACATTCTTCCCAAATATATTTTCTCTTAATTTTCCACTTCATATTATATTATGTCTTTCTTTCTTTCTATTTCTTTCCTTTCTTTCTCTCTTTCTTTCTTCCATTCTCTCTTTCTTTCCTTTCTTTCTTTCATTCTTTCCTTCCTTTTTTTCTTTCTTTCTTTCTTTCTTTCTCTCTTTCTTTCTCTCTTTGTTTCTCTCTTTCTTTCCCTCTTTCTCTCTATCTTTCTTTCTTTCTCTCTTTCTTCCCTTCTTTCTCTCTTTCTTTCATTCTCTTTCCTTCCTCTCATTGTTTCTCTCTATTTTTCCTTTCTTTATTTCTTTCTTTCTTTCTCTCTTTCTTTCTCTCTCTCTTTCTTTCTCTCTCTCTTTCTTTCTTTGTCTCTTTTTCTTTCTCTCTTTCTTTCCTTTCCCTCTTCTTTCTTTCTTTCTTTCTCTCTTTCTTTCTTTCTTCCTTTCTCTTTCTTTCTCTCTTTCCTTCTTTCTCTCCTTCTTTCCTTTCCTTCTTTCTCTCCTTCTGTACTTTCTTTCTTTTTTTCTTTCTCTTTCTTTCGTTTCTTTCTTTTTCTCTTATTTTTTCTTTCTCTCTTTCTATCCTTTCTTAATCTCTTTTCTTTCTTTCTCTCTTTCTTTCTTTCTTTCCTTTCTTTCTTTCTCTCTTTTTTCCTTTCTTTCTTTCTTCCTCTCTTCTTTCCTTTCTTTCTTTCATTCATTACATCCATCTTTTCGTTTCTTTTGACGTAGAATATGTCTTTCCCCGCACCGAATACACGTTCCTGTGGCCGAAAGTGGTTAATAAAGCACTCATTTACTACAAAATTATTCTAATAAACAGCACCAAATAGTTTTCACAGCCTATTCCGTCAGTACAGATTCAGTATTAGTTTAAAATTGGAACAGTTTTTTTCCGGCTTGTAAACATTTCACGATCCTAGTGATTTGTAAATGTACATTTTAAATTGGATCGAATGTGATTCCACTCTCAGTAATTGTGGATGTCACTTTAATTTGTATTCTTTATAGCAACAGTTTGTAGTTTCAATTAATCTGGAGTACCCCAATTTATTTCACTGTAAGTATTTGTGTTAAAGTACTGACATTTTGACTATTACTTTTTTTTAACTATATTTGTGTTTGCATTATTTATCTCTCATGACTCCCATTCAATCTTGAACAGATGGAAGAATTATTTTGGGAAACCACACAATGTACATAGATCAAATAGAAATGATCGGGACGAAATTCAAATACAAACTGCTGACCCATTTATACCCCACCCCACTCTTTCTGAAGTCGACATTGCGATAGAAAATCTGAAAAAGTACAAGTCTCCAGGTACCGATCAAATTCCAGCAGAATTAACACGAGAGGGTAGGAACACATTATCTAGTGAAATCTATAAGCTTATACTTGCTATTTGGGAAAAAGGAAATTGTACCAGAACAATGGAAGGAGTCCATAACCGTACCAATCTTTAAGAAGGGGGACAAGACTAACTGTAGTGACTATCGAGGAATATCAATTCTATTGACGTCGTACAAAGTTTTGTCCAATATTGTTTGAGAATATTAACTCCTTATGTAGATTAAATTATTGGGGATCATCAATGTGGTTTTAAGCATTATAGATCGACTATTGATCAGATGTTTTGTATTCGACAGATATTGGAGAAAAAATGGGAGTATAAGGATACAGTGCATCAATTATTCGTAGATTTCAAAAAGGCATATGACTCGGTTAAGAGGGAAGTTTTATATAATATTATCATTGAACTTGGTATTCCCAAGAAAGTAGTTCGATTAATTAGAATGTGTCTCAGTGAAACGTACAGCTGAGTTCGTACAGGCAGTTCCTGTCTGACGCTTTTCCAATTTTCTGCGGGCTGAAGGAAGGAGATGCACTTTACTTTACTTTTTAACTTCGCTCTAGAATATGCCATTAGGAAAGTTCAGGATAACAGACAGGATTTGGAATTGAACGGGTTACATCAGCTTCTTGTCTATGTGGATGACGTGAATATGTTAGGAGAAAATTCGCAAACGATTAGGGAAAACTCTGGAATTTTACTTGAAGCAAGTAGCTATAGGTTTGGAAGTAAATCCCGAAAAGACACATTATATGATTATGTCTCGCGCTCGGAATATTGTACGAAATGGAAATATAAACATTGGAGATTTATCTTTCGAAGAAGTGGAAAAATTAAAATATCTTGGAGCAACAGTAACAAATTTAAATGACACTCGGGAGGAAATTAAATGCAGAATAAATATGGGTAATGCCTGTTTTTATTCGGTTCAGAAGCTTTTGTCATCTAGTCTGCTGTCAAAAAATATGAAAGTTAGAATTTATAAAACAGTTATATATTACCGGTTGTTCTGTATGGTTGTGAAACTTGACTCTCACTTTGAGAGAGGAACAGATATTAAGGGTGTTTGAGGATAAGGCGCTTAGGAAAATATTTGGGACTAAGAGGGCTAAAATTACAGGATAATGGAGAAAGTTACACAACACAGAACTGTACGCATTGTATTCTTCACCTGACATAATTAGGAACATTAAATCCAGACGTTTGAGATGGGCAGGACATACAGCAAGTTTGGGTGAATCTAGAAATGCATATAGAATGTTAGTTGGAAGATCTGAGGGAAAAAGACCTTTGGGGAGGCCAAGACATATATGGGAGGATAATATCAAAATTGATTTGGGGACGTGAGGTACGATGATAGGGACTGGATTAATCTTACACAGGATAGGGACCGATGGCGGGCTTATGTGAGGGCGGCAATGAACCTCCAAGTTCCTTAAAAGGCATTTGTGAGTATTATTTGTCTCTGAGCAATTAAAAATTTGAGTCTTGAACATGTGCTAAATAAAAAATTGAAAAAAAAAAAAAAAAAGAATATTCCTGATAGATGAAATGACTTAAGCCAATTTTTGTTCAAGGATAGTCTTTTGACCTCAGAACGATTTCCAGTCTTCCAACACAGCTTCGTCTTTTGTACTATAATATTAATTCTATCTGTCAGAAAGTGTCCTTGAATTCAGCATTTTGGTACATTATGGCTTGATTTTAAGCATTTCAATTCCCAAGTTATTAATATGTAATTTTTCTCAACTGGAATTACAGCGAGTATACACATATGTATGCCTTAAGAATTGCATTTATGCTGTTTCTTTCTTTTCCCTTTTAGTTCTGTTGATAGCACAATTTTTACTATCCCAAGTAAGAAGCGGAATAGCTGAAACTGTAAAATTTCCTCGTACGTAAGTGTGTGTGTTTTGCTGTTTCATATCCTTCAAACGGTTCCACATATACATTGGAATTTTTTAATTTCTTTCTAGATCTTTATCTACGTCATGAGAAATATAACTCGGATAACTGAAACTGTTAAACTTTCCCACTGTGACCAGTTTTCGAAGTTTGTTTTACAATTATATCTCTGGTATTTGGTATTCAAATTTTTATGTTGTGTAATAAAGGGGATTAATAAAGACAGGCAGTATTGTAGCAAGACAGAGATAAATAGTGAGATTATGTTTGGTCTAAAGCAGTGATTAGGTATAAAAATTATATGACAAATACAGGAGGGAAGAGATAAATGTGACGTTTGTTTAGTAAAAGGGAATAAATATATTAGGTATGAAATTTTGGGATAACAGAACGTTCTGCAAAAAAGTGTATATCTAGAGAATGTAGTTTTTTTATCTATCTATCTATCTATCTATCTATCTATCTATCTATCTATCTATCTATCTATCTATCTATCTATCTATCTATCTATCTATCTATCTATCTATCTATCTATCTATCTATCTATCTATCTGTCTGTCTGTCTGTCTGTCTGTCTGTCTGTCTGTCTGTCTGTCTGTCTGTCTGTCTGTCTGTCTGTCTGTCTGTCTGTCTGTCTGTCTGTCTGTCTGTCTGTCTGTCTGTCTGTCCGTCCGTCCGTCCGTCCGTCCGTCCGTCCGTCTGTCACCTACCTACCTACCTACCTAGCTAGCTACCTAACTACCTACCTACCTACCTAGCTAGCTACCTAACTACCTACCTACCTACCTATTTATTTATTTATACCACCAACAGAAGCAGGCTTACAATTACAGGTGGCTTACACAGATATATACACAAACTACATAATAAGAAAAAAATAAAACAAACAACACAAACGAAAGAATGGAAATACGTAACGGTAATAGATGCTAGAATATGAAGAGTTCACTGCAAGAATGATGGATGTCATTTGCAATACATTTTGCAGAAGAAGCAATTAAAAGTTTGAAATGTTTAGCGCTCAAAGCTTAACTGTGATTTTCCGATCATTACTGGACAATTACTTACTTACTTACTTACTTACTTACTTACTTACTTACTTACTTACTTACTTACTTACTTACTTACTTACTTACTTACTGGCTTTTAAGGAACCCGGAGGTTCATTGCCGCCCTCACAAAAGCCCGCCATTGGTCCCTATCCTGAGCAAGATTAATCCATTCTCTATCATCATATCCCACCTCCCTCAAATCCATTTTAATATTATCTTCCCATCTACGTCTCGGTCTCCCTAAAGGTCTTTTTCCCTCCGGCCTCCCAACTAACACTCCATATGCATTTCTGGATTCGCCAATACGTGCTACATGCCCTGCCCATCGCAAACAATGACTATCAGTGTTAATGCCATATAATTTTCTATGTACATTCTATATGTCTTAAGCTATGCATTGACAGTCTTGGTTCATTTTCGACAAGAAAGTGACATCCATAATTCTTGCATTGGTCTCTTCATATAATATTACAGTGCCAAATGTCAATATAATGATGCAAAATTATTTAAAAACTAGAGTAAAAACATTATAATACACTTCTTCATAATTTAAATATCGAAGGAAATACAATTCTTTTTAATATTGTATCAAATTTTTCAACTGTTAAACTGAATTCTAATTGAGAATCACAGTTTAATGACAGAGTTGTAAGTATTACACATAACAAACAATGGAGAGTTCTTGAAAAAAAAAATTCTAGGAATGGCAATAACAAAAGGTGGCCTATGATGTAATTCTGTTTTTTTTTTTTACATTGAACTGAAAGAATTTAAGAAAATCGCAGTCTTATAGAGTAAAATTTGACTATTTATTAATCGTCCAGATTTTAAAGTTTTATAATTAAATTCAAAAAGTAACTGCTTCTCATAAGACGACACGTGATGTTTTTTGAAATATAAATAACGTAAAAATCTTTTCTGTATCCTTTCTATTTGCATCTGATGGGACTGGAACTGAGGTGACCATATTACGGACGCATACTCTAGCTTAGTCCTAACTAGAGTTTTATATAGAGTATCAATAGTATTTATATTTTTTAATTCTTTTATATTTCTGATTATAAATCCTAATTTTTCTATATGCATTAATTATTACTACGTGATTTAAGTGCATTTTAAAACATAAGTTGTGTGTAAAATAAATACCCAAATCCTTAAATGATTATGGCACCGTATGCAAAATTGTGAGTTCCACATTACACGAATATAATTATTGTTGACACCAAATATATCAATATCAATATTGTATAAGTAATTTATTTTCGACTATGATACAGATAGAAACCTAAACTGTTAAGATATAAGAAATGGGTCGTTTATTAACAAACGGAAGGCTCAGTTCTAGCGCGTTGGGTTAATAAGCCAGGGGACCGGGTTCAAATCCCACTGGATCCGTGCTGAATTTATAACTTATAAGCACATGGTCCAAGCAACACAGGGGTTTTATTCAGATACATTCCGGGTCTCCTGTGATATCCCAACAATTATCTATCATCGCCATTTATTACGACTGTAATATAGTGTGATGCACTCTGCTTAGTATTTGATTAACCAGGTGCTTCTCGGCACTAGCGACACTGTACAGCTGTCAAAAAAAAAAGTGGCCGCACTCGTGAACAGCGAATATTTTCAAAGTCCACTTCGGGTCGCGGCGATGTTACACGATGCATGTGCTTGTACAAGCAGTTCCGGAACTATGAAAGTGTTCCATATCTGCGCCTCGTAGACCAGCGGTAGAGTGCTTGTTTAATGATTCAAAGGTCGTGGGTTCGGGCCTTCTTCATGGCATAATATATTAATGAACCTGATGTTAATTACTAAAATAATCGTAAAAGAGAAAGGAGCCATTATGTATAGTTTGTCTCTCTCAAAAACAGAACAAAAAAGAACATAAATAGCACGTGGCTGTAGTCGAACGCAGGACCTCATGAATAAAAGGCCTGAACGCTACCATTATACTGTCGATAACACACAGAATACTTCAATTATAACTGTAGATATCAGGCAACGTGGTCCAACAACATGTAACATCGCCTGTCTCCGAATTGTAGCGAAGATACCCGAAGGGAAGTTTGTTTCAGGAGAACGGCCACTTTTTCTTTTGACAGCTGTACATAAGCTTAATATTGTAAAAAAAGTTATGTTTTATTTAACGACGCTCGCAACTGCCGAGGTTATATCAGCGTCGCCGGTGTGCCAGAATTTTGTCCCGCAGGAGTTCTTTTACATGCCAGTAATCTACTGACATGATCCTGTCGCATTTTTGCACACTTAAATGCCTTCGACCTGGCCCGGGAACGAATCCGCAACCTCGGGCATAGAAGGCCAGCGCTATACCAACTCCGTCAACCAGGCCGATAATATTGTAAATAATGTTCGTTCAATGTAGGTTTACATTCTTTAGTATAGTGTAAATTGTAAAAATAACATATTTTATTATACATAGTTAAAATAACTTAAATTTTAAATATTAATGTAATTGTGAAAGTGGCCCATCTTTTCTTCTGCCCTACTTGACGAAACAAGACTAGCGTGAGCCGTCAGTCAGATACTTCGCTTGCTAGACGTAAGAACATCGTTCACTTAAGAACTCTAATAATACTTAATCTGATAGCCTCCTGGGATAAAGTAGATCCCTAGTAGAGATGGGAACGATATATCGGTTTTTACGAAATACGGATATTTTCGTTTCGATAAATCGACATCGAAATTTAGATTCAATATATCGTGTAATATATCTTTTTTTCTCGTAAGTTTATCGATTTTTTTCTAAGGAATTATTATCATTATCAACAAAACAAAATCCACACTAGACAACTCCAATAATTCCCGAGAGATGGCGCTAATGAAGGTGGGCAGTTGCATAATTGTGCAACCCCACCCAATACCTAATTGGCTGGACTGAAATTCGAATTCAAACTGTTTAATATGCAGCACCAAATTCAAAATGCAGCGTGTGCGAACGTGCGACAGACAAGAGGTTTATCTACTACTGTTTTAATATTGTTATTAATGTTCTCCAAGGCAGGAGAGCAACTCCCACCCTGAAAGGGAACAGTTTGACCTCAAAACGGGTATCAGAACTTTTATTTCTATATTCTGAAATGGAAAGAGAAACAAGGATTTAATACCAATGTTACATTTGTTTACGTCTATGATTTATATGCAAAACCTAGTGCTGACATTCTGTTGTCTCATTATATCTTTTAGTGCATAAAAATTCTATCCCTATAATCATCACCATTGTTTGGAGTGTTGGAGTGTAACAATAATTTGCAATGGGAACTTACTATGGGAGGATTGGGACTGTGAAATTTGTTAAAACTAGTAACATTCTAAGTACGGTTTACTTATATTTAAAAATAATTATAAGTTCTGTTTACTTACATTTAAAAATGATTGCGTTGTTAGGTAGAAACGAGCATTATATCTGTGTCCTGGATTGAATCCTATATAACATTAGAATAATTGAATCGTATTCCAATATCAAATACTGAACCATGTACAGTTCACTTAACTGTTTCCCACTATATCATTTAAGCTCCTTTGCCTCCACCATAATTTTGAGTTAGGTTAGGATCTACATCATATGGTACTGAATATGTATTCTTTATTGTTTCAATTTTACATTTATGCTTTTGACTGTTATGATGTTAATTTCAATGGTAAAAAGGAATATTAAAATCTAAGTAATCTTATTGTAAAGCAGTAAATATACGCCTGAAAATGCAATTTGCATACGGAATAGCGATATATCGATAATCGTTCGATATATTTTCTGTGATATATATCGTTTGTCGAAATTAGGTTTGCAATATCAATATATCGGCATTTAATTTATTTCCTCCATCACTAACCCCTAGTTATCAGGATGAATGTCTAAAGAACGGAATAACTACTATGCATGCAATGACCGCTAGTATTAGTATAATTGGAATTATGGTATTGTAACCTCTAATACTTTGTGACAACGAATACCGTTAACGTGCTTTCCGAAGAAAATGATCGAAATGCATAGGCTAAATATGAACCAAATTTAAGTTATGTTGTTTATAGATTGAGAGTATATTTCTCCAGAAAGTGAAAAAAAAAAATATATATATATATATATATATAATTTTCTGTAAACTTTTAAAATGAAAATAAATCGACATAAAATGAACCGGAATACCTGAGAAATAATGATAAATTGTTGTTTCATAATATTATATAGGTCCAAGTGTTTGTCTATCTAAAATTATTGGTTCCCTTTTATAGGAAGAACCAAACATCTCACAAAACAGGTCGAAGAAAGTAGCTGTAATCGAAGAGAAGAAAGCTTAATTCCTTTTAAAGGCTTCCTATAGTGAGGGGATATGTCTTGCGGCCGAGACAGGATTAAGAGCTAAAAGAAAAAGAGTGTCTGCCACGATTGTTAAAGGGGATATAGGTTCTACCTTACATCTTAGTATTGTGGGCCTACATACTTTCTTATTGAATGTACTGCGATGCATCAAAAGGTGTTGATCGATTTTTAGATTTTCCAAGAAACACGCTTTGATCATCCCTAATAAAGAAATGCTAGTTTTGAACATTGTCTGATTTTATCTGTCATTCTGTTTGTGGGCGGAGATTCTGTCATCCTCTGAGGAGTTTAGTGCTGAGAGGAATGCGGTCCCGACTAGTCTAGCGCGGTACTGGAGTGGGAGGGAACAGTGACAAGGCCAGTCTGGAAGGAAGTACAATCATACAGAAAACATTTGCCCAATTTACGAGAGCAGTATGCCTATTAGTTTTCTAACGTATATTTGGCGAGATAGAGATACAACTATTCGTACTTCCGTGTTCAGAGAAGGAAAATATTGCAGAACATTTTATTTATTTATTTATTTATTTATTTATTTATTTATTTATTTATTTATTTATTTATTTATTTATTTATTCATTTATTCTGGTGAAGTTAAGGTCATCACACCACTAGAAATACAAATACAATAAAATAAATAAAAACAAAAATCATAATAAAACTACAATAATAAACAAGAAAAGAAGAATCATACTATAAAATTTAGTGATTAGTAGAATTGAATTATGTGTAAAGTAATCAATTTAAATATACTGTACTGCTGAACTCACTTGAGAAGTAAAACTACTTGATTTGTGTAATTTCGAGGGAAAAATTGTTCCGGAGCCGGGTATCGAACCCGGGACCTTTGGTTTAACGTACCAACGCTCTACCACTGAGCTACCCGCGAACTCTAACCGACACCGATCCAATTTTTCCCTCAATATCCACAGACCTCAAAGTGGGCTGACAACCGTCAAGCAACCAACTCCGAGTGCACACTAACTCCGTGTGACTTAAATTGTGGTTTTCTGTTAACGAACAGTGACGTGTATTTTGCAAATCTAGATTTCAGGTATAACTCCCTGTAAAGTTGATTTGAATAATTTCGAGGGAAAAATTGTTCCGGAGTTACAGGGAGTTATACCTGAAATCTTGATTTGCATAATACACGTCACTGTTCGTTAGCAGAAAACCACAATTTAAGTCACACGGAGTTAGTGTGCACTCTGAGTTGGTTGCTTGACGGTTGTCAGCCCACTTTGAGGTCTGTGGATATAGAGGGAAAAATTGGATCGGTGTCGGTTAGAGTTCCCGGGTAGCTCAGTGGTAGAGCGTTGGTACGTTAAACCAAAGGTCCCGGGTTCGATACCCGGCTCCGGAACAATTTTTCCCTCGAAATTATTCAAATCAACTTTACAGGGAGTTATACCTGAAATCTTGATTTCCTTGATTTGTATTTTAAGATATCACCAACAAATGATTTTCTCATGACACTATAGGAATCTGTTTTTCACGACACCAATCACACATATTCTAAAATTTCAATAGAATAAAACCAAAAACTTTTTCACGGCATGTTGCCTGAAAAATGACTTGTAACAGTGAAATATTTAATATGAGTAATTCATATAATATTAACATAGCTAACATCAGGGAGGTGTTTGAGCAAAAATTGCAACAATATATTTAATATATTTATAACAAAATCACATAGGCCTAGGTAAACAATATGTATATGAAATAGTCACACACACTACTACAAACTGAAGACTGCGTATTTTTGGACGATTAATACTTCCCACTCCGCTCGGCTCGGCTTGGCTGTAGCAACAAAAGAATCTACCTGCAACCCCCGCGCACCGATGGCAAGAATATTCAGGTCCCAGCGCTAAACTCGTCGGAGGAAGACAGTAACTATTACACGGATTTCATTATCATCATAATCATCATCATCGCCTCATGGTATAGATCTGTGCCTCTTCCGACTTCGAAAGTCTGTCCATTTTTTTAATTGATCGTCCCTGTCTTTTTCGTCCTTTCGCTTGGTAGTTCATCACTTCTTTGGAAAACTAGTCGTTCAGTCTGTGCTCATGCTGTCTCCAATCTTGTCTGTAGTCTTCTATTTTATTATTTAGGGAATAGATTTTTATTTTAGTAGGTTATTTTACGACGCTTTATCAACATCTAAGGTTATTTAGCGTCTGAATGAGATGAAGGTGATAATGTCGGTGAAATGAGTCCGGGGTCCAACACCGAAAGTTACCCAGCATTTGCTCATATTGGGTTGAGGGAAAACCCCGGAAAAAACCTCAACCAGGTAACTTGCCCCGACCGGGAATCGAACCTGGGCCACCTGGTTTCGCAGCCAGACGCGCTGACCGTTACTCCACAGGTGTGGACCTAGGGAATAGACTATAGCCTATTTCTAAGTCTTGTGTAATATCTTCGTTTCGAATTTTAACCAGATCCAGAAACAATATTTGGGCCACTAGATTTCACTAAGTTCCAGATAAAACGCATTGCGAATGTGCAGTAAACAAGTGTGCCTAAATGTATGCCACTTGTGGACAGTCCTGCGAAGCTTGTTGCCTACATAGAGGAGGACTGCTAGCAAGGCTCTGCCCATTTTTTAATTCCGTATCTGTACACAATACGTCAAGCAAAAATTTCATCTCCGCAGCCTGTATTTTGCTACAAACTTTTTGTGCAACAATCTAGTTTTCTTAGTCATATAAAAGGATGCATATTGCCTCGATTGATAATATCATTATCACATTTATATCTTTCGCGTCCCAGATATTTGAAATGGGTTCCTTACTTACTTACAAATGGCTTTTAAGGAACCCGCAGGTTCATTGCCGCCCTCACATAAGCCCGCCATCGGTCGCTATCCTGAGCAAGATTAATCCAGTCTCTATCATCATATCCCACCTCCCTCAAATCCATTCTAATATTATCCTCCCACCTACGTCTCGGCCTCCCCAAAGGACTTTTCCCCTTCGGTTTCACAACAAACACTCTATAATTATTAATTTGTATTCATCTCAGACTTACTAGCAATAAAAATAAATAAATAAAATAAATAAATATGCATTTCTGGATTCGCCCATACGTGCTACGTGCCATGCCCATCTCAAACGTTTGGATTTAATGTTCCTAATTATGTCAGGTGAAGAATACAATGCGTGCAGTTCTGCGTTATGTAACTTTATTCATTCTCCTGTAACTTCAGCCCTCTTAGCCCCAAATATTTTCCTAAGAACCTTATTCTCAAACACACTTAATCTCTGTTCCTCTCTCAAAATGAGAGTCCAAGTTTCACAACCATACAGAACAACCGGTAATATAACTGTTTTATAAATTGTAACTTTCAGATTTTTGGACAGCAGACTGGATGATAAGAGCTTCTCAGCTGAATAATAACACGCGTTTCCCATATTTATTCTGCGTTTAAATTCCTCCCGAGTGTCATTTATATTTGTTACTGTTGCTCCAAGATATTTGAGTTTTTCCACCTCTTGGAAAGATAAATCTCCAATTTTTAATTTGAAGTGGGTTACCTGTTCCATAATTTTATTTTCTATTTCAATAAAGAATCTCTCAGTATTATGTCCTAAAATTGCATTATTTTTGTTTTTGCAGTTGACACTTCAGAATTGTAAGTTTTACGAATTTGATTTAGCTCGTATACTGATTTTTGTAGTACTGTTTCAGTGTTGTTGCTGTTTAGTCAACTGTCCGACTGAACTGAACTTCAAAAGTGATATCAATAAGACACCACTTATGAGGCGACTAAGCCAGGAGATAATGGGGTAGGTTGGCCAGTTCCTTTCCCTCTCCACTGCATACGTCGCCGATTAGCCAAATATTACACTAGTCAGACTTCAGACCGATTATTTAGTCCTGACAGCTCAGCGACCGCGATAGAGGGGAAGTAATAGGAGGAGTGGGGAGAGTTTCGGAGTAGAGATAAGGACGAGTGGTCGGTAAAGGAATGCAGTACAGCTTAATTGTACTGGAAACATACCGCTCTACAGCACGCATGACATCCGATCGCTTCAAAGGCAAGCGAGTGAATAACCCAAACATCCCTTGGCGTAACTAAATGGACTCGCCTGACCCAAGCATAGATCGCCGTCGACTGTCAGGACTAAATAATCGTACATAAACAATTGTTCTTCCTCTGACACATACCGTCAAGTGAGACGCACTGCCTGATAATAGATATGTGTCAGACAGAACCTCAATCAGAGGTATCAGAAACATTATAGGTTAAAATTAACGAATCTTTATTTCAACTTAGAAACATTACACGTTAAAATTAACGAATCTTTATTTCAACTCATAACATTACAGGTTAAAATTAACGAATCTTTATTTCAACTCAGAAGCATTACAGGTTAAAATTAACGAATCTTTATTTCAACTCAGAAATTTTACAGGTTAAAATTAACGAATCTTTATTTCAACTTAGAAACATTACACGTTAAAATTAACGAATATTTATATCAACTCAGAAACATCATAGGTTAAAATTAACCAATCTTTATTTCAACTCAGAAACATTATATGTTAAAATTAACTAATCTTTATTTAAACTCAGAAACATTATAGGTTAAAATTAACGAATCTTCATTTCAACTCAGAAACATTATATGTTAAAATTGACGAATCTTTATTTCAACTCAGAAACTTTATAGGTTAAAATTAACGAATCTTTATTTCAACTTAGAAACATTACACGTTAAAATTAACGAATCTTTATTTCAACTCAGAAACATTACAGGTTTAAATTAACGAATTTTTACTTCAACTCAGAAATATTATATGTTAAAATTAACGAATTTTTATTTCAACTCAGAAACATTACAGGTTAAAATTAACGAATCTTTATTTCTACTCAGAAACATTACAGGTTTAAATTAACGAATTTTTATTTCAACTCAGAAATATTATATGTTAAAATTAACGAATCGTATTTCAACTCAGAAACATTACAGGTTAAAATTAACGAATCTTTATTTAAACTCAGAAACATTACAGGTTAAAATTAACGAACCTTTATTTCAACTCAGATACATTATAGGTTAAAATTAACGAATCTTTATTTCAACTCAGAAACATTATAGGTTAAAATTAACGAATCTTTATTTCATATCAGAAGCATTGTACGTCTATGGCTAATTTCTTTTATTGCAAATACAAAACAGTAACATTTATAATAAGTTTAAACAATTCTCATTTAAAATTTCATCGTATTGATCACATTTAAACATTCCGCTCTCATAAGTGATACAAGTAACTAAACATATTGGCTACTAAATTCGTAGAATTTTGCGGTCTTTCGGAATCTATTTTCGGATTCACTGTAGCTCAAATATTTGTTGAGTAATTAACATGGTAATAAACTTAACGAGGTCGACACTGCATGTACTTGTTTGTTATTTAATGAATGTAACTTCATGTGCTTGATGCAACACCACGAAAATCACTTGTTCAAAAATTATATTAACAAGCAGCATATTATTTGGCTACAGTAGAACTTGGATTAACCGTTCTACGGATTATTCGTCACCAAAAAAGGAGAGCATTTTTAATTGGTGTACAGTAATGGATAGCATTGCTCTTTCCTACTTCTAGAATCGTGGCTACCACGATCAGAGTAACTTCGCTGAATGGCTAACTTTCTTTGTTTTATGTGTCAAAATTAAATAAATAACTTCACTTCCTTTGGATTATTACAAAACATTCTCTTTCCGTCCCATTACTCGAATATATTAATTAGCAAACTTCGAATACAGGGTGAACCATAACGAATGTCATTTATTTCAGAGGGTTATTCTTTGAGAAATTTCAAACAAAAATGGTTTTTTATTTCTTTCCAGATAAAAATTGGTTTATATGTGTTTGGCAAAGACATTGACTTAAGGGGTTAGATACATTTTCTTTAAAATTCAAAATGATGGCAGTTCACTGTGCAGTGATGAAGCGTTTCCCTCATAATTCACAAACTTTTCAACTTTTTCATGTTCTCTCTCTCTTTTCTATTTTATTTCTGAAACTCATGTTTACCATATTTTGCTCTTTCCACTACATTTATTTAATAAATCATATTTTTTTCTAATTTTTTGTTTGAAGAAAATACTGATATTTGATCATTTTTAAATGAATTTATTTTTTGCCAGACAATCTATCAAAGTTAGAGAAGTGATTTTGCATCATATTGTAGATATAACATGCATAAATACACACAAAAAATGTCATAACAGCATGTTGCATATTTTTTGAGTAATGAGGGAAACGCTTCGTCAGTGTACAGTGAAATGCCACCATTTTGAATTTTTAAAAAGAAAATTATCGTAAAAATATATTTTTCATATAGCAGAAGGACAGTGTTTCACACATACTAATTTTCATTATTGTACAAGATACAGTAATTGAGGAAAAAATGTTTAATATTTCCAAAATTTTACTGCTGTAAGCTGTACCTAACCCCTGAATTTCCAAAAAAATTCTCAGTCAGTTTAAGAGAACAATGTATTATAATAATTAATGATTGAAAAAATTTTAGTTTTGTCCTTCAAATGTGCAGAAATTTGATCAGTACAAACATTTCTTTTCGTTCTGCAAAGGAATTTTACAATGTGACATTTTACGATGAAAGAGTAATGGAACGGAGAAAAATTCTCTCCGGCGCCGGGATTTGAACCCGGGTTTTCAGCTCTACGTGCTGAGCTAAAAACCCGGGTTCAAATCCCGGCACCGGAGAGAATTTTTCTCCGTTCCATTACTCTTTCATCGTATGATGACGCAGAGTATCTGCATGGAAATATCATATGTACTTCGGTACATTAAAATAATATAAATGTGACATTTGTTTGGATCATATTTCTACATATTTAAAGGAGAAAACTAAAAATATTTCAGTCATTTACTATTATAATACACTTATCTATTAAATTGATTGATGATATCAATGATTTCTCCAAAACACGCTTTGAAATGTTTAATATATAACCATTTTTATCTCGAAAAGGAAGGAGAAACGAGCAAAATTGTATTACACTTTTGTGTTTGAAATATTTAAAAAAATAACAGCCTGGAATTAATGACATTACTTACACTTCACCCTGACAAAAAAAGGAAATTGGTTGCGGGAAAGAGAAAAATTGACATTTCATAACATCTTAAATTGTGCCAGATAGATTTAAGTCCAATAAAATTGATAACATACATTTTCCGTTTACTATGAGCGTATTCCGAATCTCAGCGCTGAGCAATCTGATGGCATCACGGTGTTCCGAATTTCATCACTGATGCTCCACCGGTGCCATCAGCTTGCAGAGGTGGTGGCAGTCTCCATCAGCCGCCATCAGTGAATCTGATTGGTTCTTGTATAGGGCGGGAATTAGCAGACGAATGACATCGTGCACTGTTGTGTCATGGCGGTGTGTTCTGCTTTAGTTCTGCTGTATTGTTTGTAATAAGCACAGCGTAAAAACAATATGTTAATTGCTTATGAGCAAACGTCAACGGACCAGTTATTACTACTGGTTCGAGAAATAAACTGTTTATGCTCTCTTTTCTTTGAACGAGATGGCAGTACGAAAATTTCGCAAAATTTTGCTAGCGTAGCACAGAAAACAACTTATACAGTCGCCATGACAGCCATCGATCCTTCCAGCAGTTTTGTTCCTATTTGCTGCAGCGTGACGTCATTGTTGTCCACCGGTCCGGTGAGATTCGGAATACGCTGTATGTCCATTCATTAAAATCGATAATCGAAATTGTACTATATTCTTCCGAGTCATGGAACTATCCTCACTGAACTTTATAATAGTATAATCTTACTTATCTTTTGAGGAGTAATGTCATGATGAACACCGGTAAGAATGACACAAGTAAGTTTCTTAAAAAAAAATTCACTGTACTATATTACACTACAAGAAATTATTTGAAAGCTTTCTAAATAAATATTTGCATTTAACTGGAGTTTTAAATCTATCAGTAATGACTTATAAAGTAGGTGTACTAATATGAAGGAATAAATTGGTGATTTGCAATGTTAACTATCACCCCTGAGGATATATACTGGGTGTCTCACGAAGTTTGCTCCCGGTTTGTTGAGGTGATTCCTGGTGTTATTTGGAACAGAAAATGTAAATACAGTAATGGGGTGACATTCATAATTAAGAAGTTACGGCAATTTAAAAAAAAGCAGAAAAAACTTTTTATTTGAGGATGTCACTGACAAAAATGGAAATCATAGTTCGAATACAAACAAGTGCTTCATTTTGTACCAGTCTCTTGCATGTAGAGTGGATTTAAAGCAAATGTACAAAATTTCTCCCTGCATCTGAAGGCAATTATTCGCACGGGTGTGAACCGCGCGTGTAGCATTTCGTAACTTCACATGTTCGTTCCTTATTGTCGTTGCGGCATCTAGAATGCGTTGAATCAACTCTTCTCATGTTTGCACCCTAATCTGGTACACGATATCTTTCATCCACCCTCAGATGCAGTAATCTAGGCTGCTAAATCTGGGGATCTGGCAGGCAAATGGTTGGCATGATCATGTGGTTCTAAATGCTGCACTTTTTTGGAATGCGAAACGTTAAATCTTCCCGCCACCCATCGTTAGTCCTGAAAACATATTTAGCGCTACATACACCATAGCGTGTTTCGAAAAGCTGTTGTAACTCCTTAATTATGAATGACACCACATTACTTTATTACATTTTTTGTTCCAAATAACACCAGGAATCACTTCCATAAACTGGTTGAAAACCTCGTGATACTCGTACATCCTATATCTCATTAGCCATTTCCCATATTATGAAATGGCAACATAAAATAAGAACTGACGAAAGGAATTTTTAGTAACGACCGCTAAATGGAAGTACAGTTGCTCCATGCAATTCCATACGGGTTATAATGTGACTTCTTTTGGAGTCGCTAGATGGCAGCATAGTGAAATTAAGAAAAATGGTTGCCTTGAAAGTCCATCAGGCTGATCAATTTGTTAAATGTAATCAGGGCTACCACACAAGAAGAAAAGTCTCTAAAGGACAATGTTGTTCACATACATTTGCACAATACTGTACTATTCCTGGATAAGTTAGATTAAAGGCAAACAATGCACCTTAATTGTGGGTTCTTCATTATTACTGTTTATATGCTAAGCTCCATATAACGAAGCCTTTCAACTATTCCGCTGCTTTCTGGCACTTAGAATTTTGCGTATCGTTGGTATTATTTCTGTTATGAGAAGACGAGACCGCTAAAAGCTCTCTCTTCTGCTACTTCACCCAGAAAGAAACCGCTCTAATTAAAAGCGTATTCAACGTAAGAGAAACGGAAGTTCTGCTGTGCAATGTGAAACCACGTGCATCACTTTAATGTCAGTAAATTCCCTGCATTTGTAAGGTATAGTTACCGGTAACAATTCCTTTTACTACATGTTCTCTTATGCATTGTAAAATAAAATACGAAATATTTTTAAGGACTGTATTGTATTTGTATTACAGTATTTATAATAATAATAATAATAATAATAATAATAATAATAATCTTCTTCTTCCCTTCAAGTATGAGGCCAAATGGCCTGTTACGATCTCACAGTTGAATTTTCAATCCAGCGCTTCTTTGGACGACCGAGAGATCTCTTCCCGTTTGGACGATAGTGGAGCATGCCTTTTTGGATTCTACGTATCTCTATGAATGCGATGCAGATGATTTATCCAGTTGTTCTGATAATGTTTTACGTGATTAATTAACAGGTTCTAGTTGTAATTCTTCCATTACATCTTCATTGCGTTTGTGATCTCATTTCGTATATCCCGCTGTATATCTCATAAATTTCATTTCATTAGCTGTTATTCTGCTTTCGTCTTTCTTCCTCAATGTCCATGCCTCACTGCCGTCACAAAGTACAGGTCTCTCCAAGGTCTTGTATAGGCGAATTCTAGCATGTCTTTGTACTAGGGAAGGTTTCATAATGTTGTTAATTATTCCCATTGTTTTGGTGTATTTAGAAATTTTGTGTAAAATGTCTACTTCATCGAAAAAAGATAATGTGTATAATATACTCTTTATAATATAATAATAATAATAATAATAATAATAATAATAATAATAATAATAATAACAAACAGGCGAATCTGTTAATATCCAATACATGTTACAACAATCTGGATCCTTCCAGAATAACCCTTCGTAGCCAATGTATAACTTCCGCGTTCTCGAAACTTCAATACTAATCCAATACTAATCTCCGAAGCACAATACAATTTCAAACCCTCTCGTCTACATCTCTACACAAAGGCAAATCTTCGAGTAACGATAAGTAATTTCTGAATAACTGATATACATGTGTAGACAAAGGCGAATTTCCGAGTGTAACTTGTCTATGTATCTAGGCTGAGGGGAATTCCAGAGAGAAACTTGTCTACATGTCTACACAAAGGCGAGTTTCCGAGTGTTGATCCAATACAACTCGCCTAACCAAGAAATCTCTTATTTCCCCCTCTCTCGTCTACCCACAATTCCTTGCTGCTATTAGGATAAAAAAATCGGGAATATGCCGGTAATATGGGTGTTGAAGAGCTGCTCGAGCGATCGAGCCGACGTGCACGCCTCAACCTATCTTCCGTGAAGACGGAATCCGTATGTAGTTCCAAAAGGTTGAAAATATTAAGTTCCAGGACACGGTAGACTACCCAAACATTAAATTCTAAACAGGCCTTCTGATCACATACTTTTAACGCGAAACAATTTTATTATACTCGAAGGTGAAATGGATAAAACATAACGGAAGTTTCAACATCTGAAGCCGGAAGTTGAGCAACGGCAATGAATTAAGTCTTACTACTCTGACATCACTTGCTTAGCAACGGATCATACTGTTGCAGTAATGTGGTGTTTGATGGAGGGATAAACTCACTATCTTGCATAAATTTCATTTCTTATTTCTTTTATCATAGACACATACTAACGGCTCTACTACAATCCAATTCAGATTAAGTACATAATTCCATTGTAAATACTTTTATAGATAATTTGCAAAATATTCATAAAGGAATAAAGAACTGTGTTCCATAATCCTTACACCTCTTGCAGCCTATGTGCAATGTGTATATCACAATGAAAGAACCTACTTCTAAGAAACACGAAGTCAAACGAAGTTTCATGTTTTTCTTAGGCCGGCAGCATACTGTATCGGACATTCTGTCTCAAACAAGACAGTTTTGTCTCAGACCGTTCGATGTGAAGGTGATTACACGCATTGTTATAAGGCTGCAACATACTGCATCGTGCATTCTGTCTCAGTCAGGACGATTTTGTTTCAGACCGTTCGACGTGAAGATGATTACACGCATTATTAAAAGCCTGTAACATACTGCAGCGGACATTTTGTCTCATAACGGGACGGTTTTGTCTCAGACCGTTCTATGTGAAGATGATTATATCCATTCTTATGAGACTGTAACATACTGCATCGGTCATTGTCTCATAACAGGACGGTTTTGTCTCAAACCGTTCGATGTGAAGATGATTACACATATTCTTTTGAGACTGCAACATGTTGTTTCGGATATTCTGCCTCAGACAGGACGGTTTTGTCTCGGATCGTTCGATGTGAAGATGATTACACATATTCTTATGAGACTGCAATATGTTGTTTCGGACATTCTGCCTCAGACAGGACGGTTTTGTCTCGGATCGTTCGATGTGAAGGAAATTACACACATACTTAAGAAGTTTCAAAGTACTGCATCGGACTTTCTGTCTCAGACAGGACAGTTTTGTCTCAGACCTTTCGATGTGAAGATGTTTACACGCATTCTTATGAAGCTGCAACATATTGTTTCGGACATTCTGTCTCAGACAGGACGGTTTTGTCTCGGATCGTTCGATGTGAAGGAAATTACACGCATTTTTATGAAGTTGCAATATACTGCATCGGACATTCTGTCTCAAGCAGGGCAGTTTTGTCTCAAACCTTTCGATGAGAAGATCATTATACGCATTCTTATGAGACTGCAACATACTGCATCGGACATTCCGTCTCAGACAAGACAGTTTTGTCTCTTACCTTTCGATGTGAAGATGATTATACGCATTCTTATGAGGTTGTAACATACTGCATCGGACATTCTGTCTCAGTCAGGACGGTTTTGTCTCAGACCGTTCGATGTGAAGATGATTACACGCATTCTTATGAAGCTGCAAAATATTGTTTCGGACATTCTGTCTCAGATAGGACGATCTTGTCTCGGATCGTTCCACGCGACGGTAATTACACGTATGCTTATGAGACGCAGCAAACTGCATAGACCATTCATCCCGCGGCGAATATTTGATGCAGTAGAGGCCAATGTGAAGATACTAATTTCTATCAAAGAAACAAATTTAGCTCGTACGTTATCAATTTTATTGCAGCATTGATGTACAAGATAATATTCTCTGCTCCTTTTTAAGTAATTGTGTATGAAATTATTGTTTTTTTTTAACTTGAATTCAAGCGTATTGTCATAATTCACATCTATATTTTATTTAAACATATAGGGCTAAAGTTTTTGGTGTCATTAACGAAGGATTTTATTTCACAGGTTTTGATTTACGTAAAATGAATTATGAATAAACTCTTTACATCGTAGTACTAAATAATTCTTAACTTTTCCATTCTGCGAGCTTTTGTTAAAACATCCCTTAAAACGGCTAATGCTGCTGACTGGTGGTGTATTCTAATGTTAATAGCAAATAACGCGATTTACGTGTAATGCTTGTTTTATAAAAGCTTCCAGATGAACGCACGCTACGCGATAACGTTTAATACGCGTATGCATCACAATAAATTATAAATAATGTGATAACATTGACATGTACTGTGTTAGGCTTTCAATACATTTACTGATTGTTTTTCAAGTTTTAGTAAACTCTGCATTAATGGTACGAAACATGATAAGAATTGAATTTATTAAAATAGCGGTTGGACTGCTTTCACAATGGAGTGATGTATGTGACATAGCTTGAAGGAATTTCATGTTGAAGATATACCGATAAGCTGTCACAATTTGACTATAATTATATGTATATTTACCGCCTTTGCTTATCATACAAAATGAATGAGTTAATTAGTCATATTTTCCTCATTAACGTTTTCGGTACGTAACTTGTACCATCTTCAGATGTTTGTATATTATTTTAATTGTAAACCAAGCCTGTGGGTGCATGTATCTGGACTGAAATGGTCAGTGTTTTTGTGTATGCTGTGCGGTGTCGGTGAAGTGTTGTCATGATTACACAAATGATCACCTTAACTCTTATATGCTATTTGGTACCACACTTTATCAAACTTGAATTGCAATGTTTCTGTCGTTGTTTAAAACACTATGTAAGACACTGTTTAAAAACTGTTTAAAACGATTTAAAAATATTTAAAAGCACTTAGTTTTTACATCACTTTGACTATGTGAAGTATGTGATCACTGCTGGTTGGAAGTTAGATGAGGCACTTGTGGTGATCTTGTTTAGCGTTGAGTTGGACGCAAGGTCGTGACATGACTATGTTTCTAACAATCTTCATCCTGTTATAATATTACATAAGCCATCAATCTAATAGAAGTGTCTCAACATAACTTTTAGAAACATAGTCATGTCACGACCTTGCGTCCAACTCAACGCTAAACAAGATCACCACAAGTGCCTCATCTAACTTCCAACCAGCAGTGATCACATACTTCACATAGTCAAAGTGATGTAAAAACTAAGTGCTTTTAAATATTTTTAAATCGTTTTAAACAGTTTTTAAACAGTGTCTTACATAGTGTTTTAAACAACGACAGAAACATTGCAATTCAAGTTTGATAAAGTGTGGTACCAAATAGCATATAAGAGTTAAGGTGATCATTTGTGTAATCATGACAACACTTCACCGACACCGCACAGCATACACAAAAACACTGACCATTTCAGTCCAGATACATGCAACCACAGGCTTGGTTTACAATTAAAATAATATACAAACATCTGAAGATGGTACAAGTTACGTACCGAAAACGTTAATGAGGAAAATATGACTAATTAACTCATTCATTTTGTATGATAAGCAAAGGCGGTAAATATACATATAATTATAGTCAAATAGCTTGAAGGAGTTTTTGCAGTACAGAAAAAAATAGCATTGAACACCGTAACTTCGAATTATTGTCCTGCATAAAATCTTACCGACGATTTTTTGCTGTTCCCTGAGTGAGAAAGTTTTCCTGATAGAACTTGTCATAATAATATAAAACATAAAATAGACATTACACGATACATAATCTAATAGACTCCTATATTATTGGACATTAGCGTTTAGTTAACTCTCTTAATAACAGTAATATTTCAGTTGTTACACTTAAAAACACGCTAATCCCATATTCATCTCTCGTAAAAAATCTTGGCTTCTTTTTGATAATAATCTAAATTGGAATTTTCAAGTTAAAGAAACGATTAAAAAAATCTGTTCCTCCATTCACTGTTTGAGCAACTAAAACTTACCCTAGTACAAACCCTAGTAATGCCTCACTTCGATTATTGTGACGTTTTCTTAAGTGACCTAAGTTCTGAACTGTCAGTCAAGTTACAGCGAGTTCAGAATATGAGCGTCAGATACGTGTGCAACATCCGACGATATGATCACATATCACCGTCCTTCGCAAAGTCTTTCGTGGCTCCGACTTAAAGAACGTAGAACTTATCACTCTTTGTCTTTACTCTTTCGAATTCTGCACACTTCAACACCAAATTACCTTTCGTCTCGTTTCTCTTATCTACACTCTAACCGCAACGTAAATACCAGATTACTTATCTGTGGAACGCTAAGTATACCTCTTCATAGAACATCTTGTTATTCATCATCCTTTACAGTATCCACCTCGCGACAATGGAATTCCTTGTCACAAAGTATTAGGGGCTGCAAGACAATAAACACTTTTAAAACAGCTTAAAAGATAACCTTCTTAGCATTTCACTTCAATCGTACTGACAAACTATCACTGACTACATTGTTACTTCTTTCTTTAGATATCCTGATAGTGTTGTATTTTCAAAATTGTCTCATAATAATCTCTTTCTATTATCTAATATTATTTGAAATATATTAACATTCTATGTATTTTAGCTTAATTCTGCTACACATTTTGTATTTCAGTGTTTAATTAATAGCTCATAGCATTTTGTTGTTTAATTCGTAAATAACTCTTGTATACATGTAACTCTCATCTAAATCATAATGTTGAATTCTTTGTAGGTTCATGCATATGTATGTATACTTTTTGCTGGTTGAGTGGAAGAGAAGGCCTTACGGCCTTAACTCTGCCAGCTAAAATAAATCATTATTATTATTATTATTATTATTATTATTATTATTATTATTATTATATTAAGTATTATCGCGTACTTCATAGACACTGGAGATCAAAACTCACATTTTCTTTACGTACATAGCACTTCCCCCAAAGGCATTCATTTCGCATAGAGTATGTTCTTTTAGGAGGAGAAAAACTTTCTTTCACTCCATTACTAAAATGTTACAAGTAACTTGCATTAAGACATAACTATCTCAGAGTAGCTTTCTTGGAGTTATGTGCAGGATTTTTTGTTCTCCTGCTGAGATTTCTTCCTCTTTACGATAAGTGCAAGAAATATTTTCTACCGACCTAAGACCACGAAAAGCTCAGTCATAATTAATAGAATGCACAGAACCTCACAAACCATAGTAATGTTTACAAGTCTGGTAATGCACCTTGTGTATTGAACGAAGTTCTAACGCATCAATCATTAATTTACTGCTGCCAACTTTTGTCCAAATATCGTATCTTAACGAAATTGACGAGTGGCGAACTTTTATTGATGGATTTGTTGAGTAATATTATACATACAGATGTTATATTATCATAATTTTCTCTTAAATCCAATGCACGGGTCTTCTGACCGTACGTACTTTGTGCCTAAAACAAGTCCTACTTTGTAGGTTTCACCCCCCTCACCTACAGTTACATCCAACCACTCTCTAAAAGAACACACAGATTAAAATGAAAATGGCACAAACAAAACACATTATATTATCCTAACCTAAACAGGCATAAAAGTGTATAATTGAGTATCCCTTCGTCAGTTCGCATCACAAACTTCAACAGCTGGAGTTCTAATCTGTCTCGCCTTCAAGAGCAACAATCCAATCTTTTGTTCCCATTCTCTATTCCCCATGAGGTCTAGATATGCAAGCGAACTCCTATTCTGAATTAGCATCGAGGGTGGTAGATATTTCATCCGTACATGTTCCAATTCGACACACTGCAATAAAATGTGTCCAGGAGTCCTTTTCTCCGCACAGTGGAAAAAGGCGCTCTTCTTCTTCGTCGAACATTTTATTACCCTTCGATGCAACCAATCTTAGCCATGCTATATGGCGAATTTAGAAATACATACGTACCTTAGTTAATAATTTTAGGGACATATTTGCACAAATTATGCTTCTAATATTCCTAAGATACAAAAAAGGACAGGATCTGAAAATGTTGGAACATAAAATCTTGAGGGAAATGTTTAACAGAATATCTCGCCATCGGCTATCAAGATACTCGCATACTTGACTATATTAATCAGAAACTGGTTGTATAAGTACTACCCTGTAGCATGATGTGCACTATACTCTGTACAGAGGTAATCTGTTTCCAGTGGGTTTACATAACAATGATGATAAATTTTTATTTGAACACTATGAACGAATTATGCATGCAATGAAATTATGTAATGTCATACAAATCCTTATACGATATTTTATAAGTTAATATTTTTCTTAAGGGGTTAGGTACAGCTTACAGCAGTAAAATGTTTGGAAATATTCAACATTTTTTTCCTCCATTACTGTATCTAGTATAATAATGAAAATTGGTATGTGTAAAACACTGTCCTTCTGATATATGAAAACATATATTTACGATTAAAAAAATTATTTATATATATTTTTCAAAATTCAAAAACGGTGGCAGTTCACTGTGTAGTGATGAAGCTTTTCCCTCATAACTCATAAACTTTTTAACTTTTCCACGTTCCCTCTCATTTATTTTATCGCTGAAACTCATGTTTACAATATCACGCCCTTTGAACTCCATTCCTTAATAAATACTTTTTTTATGTGTTAGAAGAAAATACTGATATTTGACCATTTTTAAGGGGAAATGGACGTTATCGCATTCAAAGTAATGGTAAAAATAGCCTATCTTCAAGCGGTCAGAATTGTAATACTATTTATCACAGCTCTTTCATTTTCTTAGTGATATATGTATACACATTAAGCTTTAAAATGAAAGAAGAATGGTTAATCTAGTATAAATCTTACCCTTAAATTAATTTTTGAATTTAATCATATTTTTTATATAAATTCACTGCATACCTGTGATTAGGTACATTCTATTCACTTATCATAGCACAAATTGAATTAAACTTTTGGCCACTTACTGCTAATAGATACTAAAAGATACCCTACTAAAATTATTAAAATATCTGTAATATTATGGGCATACGGCTTATACAAATCTTCAATTCCTTTTTAATTTATTGACGGTGATGATTGCTATAAGCCCTATGCCCATAATATTATAGATACATGAATAATTTTAGTAGGGTATGTTTTAGTATCTATTAGCAGTAAGTGGTCAAATTTTCAATTCAATATGTGCTATAATAAGTGAATAGAATGTACCTAATCACAGTCATGTAGTGGATTTATAAAAAAAATTGTGCTTAATTAAAAAAAATTAATTTACTCTAGAGTAACCATTCTTTTTCATTTCAAAGCTTAATGTGTATACATATATCACTAAAAAAATGAAAGAGCTGTGATAAATAGTATTATATTTATGACTGCTTGAAGAGAGGCTATTTTTACCATTATTTTGCATGCGATAATGACCAACTCCCCTTAAATGAATTTATTTTTTATCAGACAATCTATCAAAGGTAGAGAAGTGATTTTGCCTCATATTGTAGATATGACACACAAAAAATTTCATCAGGCCTAAGAGACTTCATTTGTAAGAAGAAGCGTAGGGAAAATCCGACATGTATCATTAAATCCACACCAACTTCTAGGCCTTGCGGAGTAGATGCCAGCACATCTATGATGTAGCCTAAGTTTAGGCCAATGCAGTGGTATGCAACTCGTATACTTCGCATTTCCGTGCCCCTGCTTAGAGCGCTTGCATTTCGTGTCAGAAGGCCGTTGTCAAAACATTTTGTGCGATAAGCGTATAAGCAGTGACGAACTCAAGAGTGTTCATTGTGTCATAGCTTACACATGTATACAGGGTGATTCACTAACACCTATCTTTTCAGTTTTATTCAACGTGCATTTTGTAGCATAACCTCGAATATGTGGAGCCTCTTTCTAGAAGATTTCAACTCAAAAGCAAATTCTATAACAAATTCTATCCTGGCAAAGACCATGGTCATAGGAAGAAAAGTGAAGAATGTAAACTTGTGAATTCTAAATAAGGTAGTAGAGCAGCAAGTGGTCAACTTCAAATACTTGGGATATACTACAAGCAGTAACACGAGCTTCTGCCAAGATGTTAAAAGGAGGATAGCAATGGCAAAGGACGCTTTTAATAGAAAAAGGAGCATTTTCTAAGAGAATCTGGAAAAAGATCTAACGAAGAAACTAGTGAAGGGCTTTGTGTGGAGTGTGACATTTTATGGGGCAGAAACATGACATTACGACTAAGTGAAGAGAAACAACTAGAAGCATTTGGAATGTGGATATGGAGAAGGCTGGAACGTGTGAAGTGGACAGACAGAACAAGAAATGAAGCTGTGTTGGAAAGAGTGGATGAAGAAAAAATTAAGCTGAAACTGATCAGAAAGAGGAGTAGAAATTAGTTGGGTCACTGGTTGAGAAGGAACTGCGTACTGAAAGACGCAGTGAAGGAATGGTGAACGGGAGAAGAGTTCGGGGAAGAAGAAGATATCAGCTGATAGACAACATTAAGAAATATGGATCATATGCTGAGACTAAGAAGAAGGCAGAAAATAGGAAAGATTGGAGAATACTGGATTTCCACTGAAAGACCTGCCCTTGGACAGAACACTTATGTATGTATGTATGTATGTATGTATGTATGTATGTATGTATGTATGTATGTATGTATGTATGTAATTTTTAATTGTAAAGGAAACTAAAATAACCAAAGATAGCATATTATGTAGGTTACTGGAACGTTTCTGAGAACAGTACGATTATTTAGCCGTGACAGTCGCCGACAATGTGCGCCTGGGTCAGGCGAGTCCATTAAGTTCTGCCAAAGGGTGTTCAGGTTAGTCAGTCACTTGCATTCAGAGCGATCGGATGTCACTCGTGCTGTAAAGCTGTGTTTTTCTAGTATAGTTAAGCTGTACTGAATTTCTTTAACCGACCGCTCGCCCTTATATCTACCCCGGAGCTCTCCCCACTACTCCTATTACTTCCCATCTTTTGCGTCGCCGAGCTGTCAGGACTAAGTAATCGGTCTGTATATGGTTGTAGATATTAACAATAAAATATAGTGTCAAAAAAGACCTCAGGAAAGTATCGAGGGTTAAAGATGAAAAAATTAAAAAAATTTCAAGATTTTTTTCCCTTATTTCTCTTAATTACATTTCAAATTCGTCTGAATTCCTTTAACATAGAAATCACGTCTGACTATACCCAAGCTGCAGTCTTTGACATAAAACCGACGAATTAAACTTTTCATAAATAAAATTAAATAATAATGATAATAATAATAATGATAATAATAATAATAATAATACTTACTTACTTACTTCCTTACACATGGCTTTTAAGGAACCCGAAGGTTCATTGCCGCCGTCACATAAGCCCGCCATCGGTCCCTATCCTGTGCAAGATCAATCCAGTCTCTATCATCACATCCCACCTCCCTCAAATCCATTTTAATATTATCTTCCCATCTACGTCTCGGCCTCCCCAAAGGTCTTTTTCCCTCCGGTCTCCCAACTAACACTCTATATGCATTTCTTGATTCGCCCATACGTGCTACAGGCCCTGCCCATCTCAAACGTCTGGATTTAATGTTCCTAATTATGTCAGGTGAAGAATACAATGCTTGCAGTTCTGCGTTGTGTAACTTTCTCCATTCTTCTGTAACTTCATCCCGCTTAGCCCCAAATATTTTCCTAAGCACCTTATTCTCAAACACTCTTAACCTATGTTCCTCTCTCAGAGTGAGAGTCCAAGTTTCACAACCATACAGAACAACCGGTAATATAACTGTTTTATAAATTCCAACTTTCAGATTTTTTGACAGCAGACTAGATGATAAAAGCTTCTCAACCGAATAATAACAGGCATTTCCCATATTTATTCTGAGTTTAATTTCCTCCCGAGTGTCATTTATATTTGTTACTGTTGCTCCAAGATATTTGAATTTTTCCACCCCTTCGAAGGATAAATCTCCAGTTTTTATATTTCCATTTCGTACAATATTCTGGTCACGAGACATAATCATATACTTTGTCTTTTCGGGATTTACTTCCAAACCGATTGCTTTACTTGCTTCAAGTAAAATTTCCGTGTCTTCCCTAATCGTTTGTGTATTTTCTCCTAACATATTCACGTCATCCGCAAAGACAAGAAGCTGATGTAACCCGTTCAATTCCAAACCCTGCCTGTTATCCTGAACTTTCCTAATGGCATAATCTAAAGCGAAGTTAAAAAGTAAACGATGATAGTGCATCTCCCTGTTTTAGCCCGCATTGAATTGGAAAAGCATCAGATAGAAACTGGCCTATACGGACTCTGCTGTACGTTTCACTGAGACACATTTTAATTAATCGAACTAGTTTCTTGGGAATAACAAATTCAGTAACAATATCATATAATACTTCCCTCTTAACCGAGTCATATGCAATAATAATAGTAATAATAATAATAATAATAATAATAATAATAATAATAATAATAATAAGTTTAACAATAACCCGGAGAAATTATTTCTCATCATATCTACTGAGTTTATGTAATGACAGGTTTCTCAGAATGTTAACCTTACAGAATAAATGTCGAACTGTTCTTATGTTGTTCTTCCGCTGATATACCTACTTATTTCGAAATTAAAGAATCGCTTTTTCTCAGATTTTTTTTTCCTACGGCCTGTTCCTCCAGCTGACACACACACACACACACATACACAGAGTGACGTCGTCATTCAAGAGACTAGATTAATGGTAAGAACGTGGACACAAAATCTCACCAAGAGAAGGACAGAGAGAGATATATATATCTCGAGTCCACGGATTGGTGTGATGGCATGGAGGTGATTAATGGCGTCTGCAGGATAGGAACTGTATAACATACAACTAACACAAAGCTTAATAACACTCCGGACCAGCATGTGGAGAGGATTCCACTGTAGTCAGCACAAAGAGTGTCGATTGTCATACATCTCAAAAGCGGCACCAAGACTCGCACAACAGAAAGAGACTATATAGGGTGTACATAAAAGACTGTAACACCATTACCAGGCTCCAGATTTTGACGCGGAATCTCAGATAATTCCATGTTATAGTCTGGAATGTTTATTGCTAATTACTGAAAGTATTTAGAGGCAATTAAAATGTGTTACTGAGATTATAAATCAGTGATTAAATGAGAATTTCAGGTAAAATCAAAGTAGACTAATATATCGGAAGTTCTCATACAGCAAATGTTTGGTTGTAACATGATAACATAGCAGTTTTGAGGTACAAGTATTTTTATTTTCGAGTTTTCTTTAAAAATCAGAATTATAGTTCACATATAAATGTGAATGAAAATAACATAGATTAGGAGAGTGTTTAATTATATTCAGAAACTCATGGTTTTCTAAAGCTTCGAAGTAGCCTACCGATAAAAGTGTTTTTTTTTTTTTTTGACATTTCTGGTCTTCCTCCTGGCCGTGGCTTATTTGTAACCCACTTCTGAGGTTGGGGCGCCTGGAAGGCGGAGTTACATTACCCCGATGATGTGATAGGATGATTATGATAATGTGGTGCAAGGAGAGGTCCTAACCTAAATTCCAGACCATGGACGAACACAGGAATAATCCCCTTTAAGGAAAAATTCCTGTGCTCTAACCGGGAATCGAACCCGGAACCTCATGAACTATAGCCAGAAGCTCTGACCACTAGACTATGAGGCTGGTCGTACTGATAAATGTAGATAGCAGGAAATGGCCATTTTTGGAGTTCTCATCTTCTGACCAAATACCACAGATTTAAAATGTATTAATTTAAGGGCTTAGGTACAGCTTACAGCAGTGAAAGTTTGGATATATTCACCTTTTTTTTCCTCTATTACTGTTTCTTGTACAATAATGAAAATTAGTACGTGTAAAATATTGTCCTTCTACTATATGAAAAAAAAATACACACACACATATATATATATATATATATATATATATATATATATATACATGTCTTAGGCCTGAATTCAAGTTGCAGTTTATATTCAAATTATTTTGTTTTTAAGTAGGATAAAATGGAGTCGATGGAAGTTGTGCAATTAGAAATTTCTGTAGTAGCAAACCTGCGTACCAGGGAAATGATAAAGATATTGAAGAAATAGAAGACGCGATGTTCATTATTGATTAGGAACTGGATTAGAAAGACAAATACACGACCGTTGATCATTACAAATAGAATGAGTGAAATCTTCAAGCAGATTTAATAATTCTTAATGTAAATGTAATAAAATAAGCAGGGCAGATTTATCATAATGGAAAATGATTATCTTGAAGCTACTACAGTTCCCCCCCCCCCAAATCTTTATTATTATTATTATTATTATTATTATTATTATTATTATTATTATTATTATATCATCTTGTTATACGTTTCCAATTCACTGTGGGCTAAAGCAAGGAGATGCACTATCACCTTTACTTTTTAACTTCGCTCTAGAGTATGCCATTAGGAAAGTCCAGGATAACAGAGAGGGCTTGGAATTGAACGGGTTACATCAGCTTCTTGTCTATGCGGATGACGTGAATATGTTAGGAGAAAATACACAAACGATTAGGGAATATACAGGAATTTTACTTGAAGCAAGTAAAGCGATAGGTTTGGAAGTAAATCCCGAAAAGACAAAGTATATGATTATGTCTCGTCACGAGAATAATGTACGAAATGGAAATATAAAAACTGGAAATTTATCCTTTGAAGAGGTGGAAAAATTCAAATACCTGGGAGCAACAGTAACAAATATAAATGATACTCGGGAGGAAATTAAACACAGAATAAATATGGGAAATGCCTGTTATTATTCGGTTGAGAAGCTTTTATCATCCAGTCTGTTGTCAAAAAATCTGAAAATTAGAATTTATAAAACAGTTGTATTACCGGTTTTTCTTTATGATTGTGAAACTTGGACTCTCACTTTAAGAGAGGAACATAGGTTAAGGTGTTTAAGAATAAGGTGCTTAGGAAAATATTTGGGGCTAAGAGGGATGAAGTTACAGGAGAATGGAGAAAGTTACACAACACAGAACTGCACGCATTGTATTCTTCACCTGCATGCATATAGAGTGTTACTTGGCAGGCTGGAGGGAAAAAGACCTTTGGGGAGGCCGAGACATAGATGCGAGGAAAATATTAAAATGGATTTGAGGGAGGCGGGGTATGATGGTAGGGACTGGATTAATCTTGCTCAGGATAGGGACCGATGGCGGGCTTATGTGAGGACGGCAATGAACCTTCGGATTCCTTAAAAGCTATAAGTAAGTTATGTAAGTAAGACTTATGCAACTTTTCTTTCTTTGAACGGTATTCTTTGCTTTACGTTGAAATATAACCCGACAACGTACCTAGGCCTACACCCCTTTATGCCATTATTTTCTACAAAGGACCGTACACTAAATTGCACAAATTATGTTCTCATGAAAAGATTACGGGTTTGATTTTAGTTTGGATATCCCTGCCCGTTTTATTTCAGTATAATTCCCTGATATATAGATCGAGGTCTGACTTAACACACTATCTTTCGAGCAGTGCACAATAAAAGAAAAGTTCATAAATCACTCTATAGAATAGGTTATTCTTGAATCTTCCATTATATTTTTGGTAACCCTTTTCGATTTATTGTAGCATAATTCCTTGAAATATAGACTGAGACCTTATTAGAAACACTATTATTTTCTGTAACTTACGAGAGAAAAGAGAGAAAAAAATGAATTGAAAATATAAATCTGATACATAAGAGAATTATTTTTTTCTGTTGCCGTTTCTATACTAACTCAGACGGTAAAAGTTGTATTTCTTTTATACGTCCTATGTCGATATAGGAACATTTAGTTCCAGACTCGCAAACGTAAAATAGACCTCTACAGTTCTCGATTTCATGTTCTCCAATTTTCCCCATTATTTCTCCCTCGTTTTGCTCCCTGTCCGCTCTCTCTAAATCATGATCCTTTATTTAGACACTAAACCAAAGCACCGGCCGCAAAAAGTAATAACAGAGGTTTCAGCTACAGTGGAAACCATAAACAGCTTTACGGCTCACCTGCTTCTAGGTTGAATGGAACGTTCGACACTGACTTTATGTTTCATTTCTGTAAAGAATAAAGTCTGACCTGAAGTACAGAGAAATATTTCACGCAATCTCAACATTTTGCGAAGCTCAATAAGAAACTGTAGATTATAAAATTATTTTAAAGTTTTCAATCATATGATTTATCGAATAATTTCGAGGGAAAAATTGTTCCGGAGCCGGGTATCGAACCCGGGACCTTTGGTTTAACGTACCAAGGCTCTACCACTGAGCTACCCGGGTTCGATACCCGGCTCCGGAACAATTTTTCCCTCGAAATTATTCAAATCAACTTTACAGGGAGTTATACCTGAAATCTTGATTTGCATATGATTTATCTTTTTTTTTTTTTTTTTCAAAATTATTATTTGCTAATACATATTACAGAAGGAAATTTATGAACGTTTTCGCCTATACGGCATCATCAGATATTCAAAATGTTACAACGAAATCTAAACGTAAGTCCGATAATGTGTTCACAGTAATAAGCATAACAATGATTTGAATAACTAATCATGAGTAATATGTAATAAAATCTGATATTGGTGTGAGAAATGCTTAATTTTTCTTAAATTTGTGTAGTTTCGCCGACTTGCCAAAAGGTGAAATATAATAAAAATATAAAATATGAATGTAAATTACATAGAAGTGGTGTTACATTTTGTTAAATGTATATATGTATATATGTTAAATATATATATATATATATATTGTTAAAATTGGTAAAATATTTGTACTTAATATCTGTGTGAGACAGATTCTACATGGTTTTATGCAAATATTACTGATGTTAACGATTAAATTATGTATGTCTTATATGCAACACATTTGTTGAAAATCTTCTATAACGATTGTTCAACAGGTTCTTGACTTGTATTGCGTACTGTAAGATGTATTACTTACTTATTTACTTCCTTACTGGCATTTAAGAAACCCGGAGGTTCATTGCCGTCCTCACATAAGCCCCCCATTGGTCTCTATCCTGAGCAAGATTAATCCATTCTCTATCATCATATTCCACCTCCCTCAAATCCATTTTAATATTATCTTCCCATCTACGTCTCGGCCTCCCTACAGGTCTTTTTCCCTCCAGTTTCCCAACGAACACTTTATATGCATTTCTGTATTCTCCCATACGTGCTACATGCCCTGCCTATCTCAAACTTCTGGATTTAATGTTCCTAATTATGTCAGGTGAAGAATACAATGCGTGCAGTTCTATGTTGTATAATTTTCTCTATTATCCTGTACCTTCATCCCTATTAGCCCCAAATATTTTCCTAAGGACCTTTTTCTCAAAATCCCTTAACCTGTGTTCCTCTCTCAAAGTGAGAGTCCAAGTTTCACAACCATAAAGAACAACCGGTAATATAACTGTTTTATAAATTCTAACTTTCAGATTTTTTGACAGCAGACTGGATGATAAAAGTTTCTCAATCGAATAATAACAGGCATTTCCCATATTTATTTTGTGTTTAATTTCCTCCCGAGTGTCATTTATATTTGTTACTGTTGCTCCCAGGTATTTGAATTTTTCCACCTCTTCGAAGGATAAATCTCCAATTTTTATGTTTCCATTTCGTACAATATTCTGGCCACGAGACATAATCATATACTTTGTCTTTTCGGGATTTACTTCCAAACCTATCGCTTTACTTGCTTCAAGTAAAATTTCCATGTTTTCCCTAATCGTTTGAGGATTTTCTCCTAACATATTCAGGTCATCCGCATAGATAAGAAGCTGATGTAACCCGTTCAATTCGAAACCCTGTCTGTTATCCTGAACTTTTCTAATGGTATATTCTAGAGCTAAGTTAAAAAGTGAAGGTGATAGTGCATCTCCCTGCTTTAGCCCGCAGTGATCTGGAAAAGCATCTGACAGAAACTGGCCTATACGGACTCTGCTGTACGTTTCATTGAGACACATTTTAATTAATCGAACTAGTTTCTTGGGAATACCAAATTCAATAAGAATAGCATATAATACTTCTCTCTTAACCGAGTCATACGCCTTTTTGAAATCTATAAATAACTGATGTACTATACACTTATACTCCCATTTTTTCTCCAATATCTGTCGAATACAAAAAATCTGATCAATAGTCGATCTATTACGCCTAAAACCAGACTGACGATCCCCAATAATTTCTACTACATATGGAGTTACTCTTCTGAAAAGGATATTGGACAAAATTTTGTACGACGTCAACAAAAGCGATATTCCTCGAAAGTTACTACAGTTAGTCTTGTCCCCTTTCTTATAAATAGGTACGATTATGGACTCCTTCCATTGTTCTGGTACAATTTCCTTTTCCCAAATAGCAAGTACAAGCTAATAAATTTCGTTAGATAATGCTTTTCCACCCTCTTGTATTAATTCTCCTTGAATTTGATCAATACCTGGAGACTTGTACTTTTTCAAATTTTCTATCGCAATTTCGACTTCAGAAAGTGTGGGTTCCGGTATAAATGGCTCAGCAGTTTGTATTTGAATTTCGTCCCGATCATAATAATAAAATGTACGTACGTATGTATGTATGTATGTATGTATGTATGTATGTATGTATGTATGTATGCATTCACACTGCAATGGGTATATACCCGGTGGCAGTGGTAACTAATTACACTCAATAAAGACAATAATAAACATAATTAATAACAATACTAATAATTAATACTAACAATAATTAATAATAATATAAATAATAATAATAATACTAATAATAATAATAATAATAATAATAATAATAATAATAATAGCAGGGAACATCCTAAATTAAATGAAGCACGATCAGTTAAAATGATATTTAAAGTGAATCTAATCTGTACCTTAAACCTATGTTCGAACTAAAACCCACGAGTATGATATGTTCATATCTGCACAAGTAACTTTCAACACTACACTCATTTCGCTATCAACTCACTCACTGCACTAGAACTACGACTCATTTCATTGATTCTATCCTGATTTCACTAAGACTTCAAAAACATTTCACTGTTCAAATACTTTGCACTGACACTATAAACTGTAAAGCTTCACTGACAGGAACACGTTTCACTTACTCAACACACTTCACTGACACAACACACTTCACTGACACAACGTAATTCTTCACTGATAGAACACTTCAATAACAAAATATCAATAACACACTTTAAATGATAATAATAATAATAATAATAATAATAATAATAATAATAATAATAATAATCACTATATTATGCCAATAAGAGAAATAATAAGCAAATTATATTTAAAAACCCGTGTACATTATTATGAAAGGATTCATTTTCTATCTTTTTGAAGCAATAGATTATGTTAAGGGACTGGAACGCCCATCTGCTGACGCGTACCTCGGAGTAAACACATAATGGCCGGTCTGTTGTGGTGCGTTTCTATTACCGATATGTTTCCATAACGCCCTCTTCTACAGGAGAGCAGGCGTCGTAATTGCATTTGGAACGCGCACCAAAATGAGGATTACTTGTGACACTTGGGCGCCCGGCTCACCAACATCCAATTATTCCAGTCCTCCTAGCATAAAAACAACCGCAAGGGAAGCTCATCTATAACTAACATTTTTATTACTCGTTTGGAAATTATACGCGGCTGCCTTTACACGTTGTATAGCGCGAGATACGATCTCTCAAATTGCAGTAATTTTTTTATTATTATTTTAATCTCTAACACCTATAGCATGAAGCTGTAACATGCATTTATGTTTGTCTACCTTACTTTAGCGATGTAGTCTGATCATATGATAAAAAAGAATCGATGGCTTATGGGAATATATCCCACTTCCAATATCATTATTTGGTGCAAAAACTTGGAGTTTAATGCCAACTGATTCTGCTGGAGTTATTATTTGTGATTACGTATCGAATGAATGCGTTTCCGACTCCCAGTAGGAGACGTTTGAATTATTTCCATCCAGCCCTCAGGACTGCATATATGCTCAGAAGCAATTTGGGCTTCAATTTTCACGGAGTGTAGTCCACACCTGTGGAGTAACGGTCAGTGCGTCTGGCTGCGAAACCAGGTGGCCCGGGTTCGAATCCCGGTCGGGGCAAGTTACCTGGTTGAGGTTTTTCCGGGGTTTTCCCTCAACCCAATATGAGCAAATGCTGGGTAACTTTCGGTGTTGGACCCCGGACTCATTTCACCGGCATTGTCACCTTCATATCATTCAGACGCTAAATAACCTAGATGTTGATACAGCGTCGTAAAATAACCCAATAAAATAAAAATAAATTCACGGATTGACCCAAAAAGAAAAGTAAAGGCTGGTTCAAAATAAACCGGAAACGAGAATCGGAACGAAAACGAAAGCGGTAAAATTGCTAAAATGTGTACATTTAAATGTGAGCATTCACAATTAACGAAAAGCTTGCCAAAGCCCGGGATCGGGAACGCAGAATTAGACAAGTTTCAACTTTGGCGTTCACGTTTCCAATCACAACCCATTAGATCCATTCTATTGCCATGTAAAAGCTATTTTGTCGTATATTTTTTTGCAAGAAGACCGTGACATAACCTATCCTTTATTTTGTTCTGTGCTATGCATCATGGAGCAAGTTTTATTTGATGAGATTCTAATATTGAGTGTTGAGGAAAATCTTCACGTTTATGATAAGCGGCGCATCTCATATAAAGATGAGAAAATGAAGGAGAATACGTGGCTTTCAATAGCTGCATCTTTGAACACCGATCGGAAGCGAATCATATTTTATTACTGTATTGGTTGTATTACACACTACATATTCATGCTTCAATTCAGTAACTACTGTTTTGTTCATTTTTGTTCTATTACAAATGTTTCTTTAATTATTTTACATTATGGTAGACTTAAAATAGGTTGTGATAATAAAGATGCATGGGCATATTTATAGTACCATACCTAATGAAGTCCACACCTATGGAGTAACGGACAGCGCGTCTGACCGCGAAACCAGGTGGCCCGGTTCGAATCCCGGTCGGGGCAAGTTATCTGGTTGAGGTTTTTTCCGGGGTTTTCCCTCAACCCAATACGAGCAAATGCTGGGTAACTTTCGGTGCTGGACTCCGGACTCATTTCATCGGCATTATCACCTTCATATCATTCAGACGCTAAATAACCTAGATGTTGATACAGCGTCGTAAAATAACCCAATAAAAATAAAAAAAAAACATACCTAATAAAATGTTTCAGTTGAAATTTCAAAGTTGGTTAACCCGTGTTTATTTTTGCTGCCTTGTACTCATGAAAGAACGCCATTGGTCAATTATACACCAATAACATCAAAATGCGTAATATCGACTTTACATATCGTTATTGACATGCATATCGATATGCATAGTCGTCTAAGTTCTCGGTTTATTGTGAATCAAAACTTTTCATATTGACGTCCTCTGCTTCTCGTTTTCATTCTGGTTCTCGTTCCCGGCTTATTGTGAACCAGCCTTAACTGGAACAGTTTAGAAACTTTGTACACAACGATACGTCTGTCATACAACTATATGTTCTACATGTTTTCCACCAATGTGTACGACATGTTCCATGCAGTTTATCATCCTTGTGATAGATGGGAGGATAATATTAAAATGAATTTGAGGGAGGTGGGATATGGTGGTAGAAACTGGATTAATCTTGCTCAGGATAGGGACCAATGGCGGACTTATGTGAGGGCGGCAATGAACCTGCACGTTCTCTAAAATCCATTTGTAAGCAGTAGAACCCCGATTATCCGTCACCCTATTAACCGATCAGCGGATTATCCGACTGTCTTTCTCTCACTCTGTTCTTTCTTTCTTTGCTGCGGAAAAAATTATGTAGTGCTATACCTTATATTACTAGCCTACTTATTCTTTTCTAGAGTCTATTATTATAAGTTTTTATTACAAGTGTACTGCCAGCAATAGGAACAGTTACCGATAGGCCTACTTGAAGATGTTTTTCCCAAATTATAAAATAGTCACTATCTGCTTTCAAAGAAATGATCCCAAAAACTTCCGCAAAATTTAGAGGAAACCCGTGCAGCATTCAGTCCTTGTTCTACTGTTCGAATGCTCGTACTTCATAATTTCTATCCAAAATATCTTCCACGAGTGTCAAAAGTGTTTTACTAAGTATCAAAATAAAAATACAAATAATTGATCAGTTTGGGAAAGGAGAAAATGCGGCTCCTCTCGCATCACAATCCGAGATTGGCAGTAGAAATGTGCACGATTTAATTAAAAACAAGAATGAAGTGTATAAAATCTTTAAATCTACAACAAGAAACCACTATTCCTATATTTCCACAAAAAATCAAGGCAAGGAATTTACTTGGCCCTTATAAAACCATTGTTGACAACCGGACTTAAATACCGGTAAACTTCTGATTCACTATCTAGCACAGGACTGGGCATGAGAACGGCTCAGTCTAGTCGGCCAGAGCTGCTCTCGCTCCGAAAGTCACTTCAATTCCAAGCCAGAGCAGAACTCTCACGCAGTGGCGGACTCGCATTACAGCTACCTTCCCTGCATTAATATAACAAGAGTCACGGTTGTTCTAGTCAATCAGTCTGTCAGTACATAATAGTTTATAAGGATATTACATCAATCCATTGTACAGTACAGAATTTATAACACTCTTATTAATTTAATGAAAAAAAAAATGCACTCTATGCACACACACAAATCATTAGGCTTATTTACATAACCCATACGCACATACTGCAATCTCCTCACCACGGTTCTACGAGACAGACGTATGGCTTCCACTTCCCTTACTTGCTGTGGACAGAGTTCATCTGCCAATATAATTAAACATCGCTTGATGAATTCACCTTCGTTGAATGTTTTCAATTTCTTTGCAATTTCGTGGCACATTTTGTAGCTAATTCTCATAGCCGATTCACTAAGTGCATTATTGTCATCCTGTTAATATATAATATAATATATGATATGATATATGATATGATATGATATGATATGATATGATATGATATGATATGATATGATATGATATGATATGATATGATATGATATGATATGATATGATATGATATGATATATGATGTGATATGATATGATATATGATATGATATGATATAATATAATATAAAATAATGTGATGCGATATATGATATGATATGATATGATATGATATGATATAACATAATATATAATATAATATAAAATGATGCGATGCGATATATGATATGATATGATATGATATGATATGATATGATATGATATGATATGATATGATATGATATGATATGATATATGACCATAAATTAATACAACTTAAAGAAAATGTTGCTCAGGTACCGGTACATTATATTAGAGTATCTATTCTTTATTTATATTGCATTATAAATTATTATAGTACATTTAGTAATATATAATTTTAAATTATACAAATATTATGACATATCATAGTATAGTATATTACAGTTCATGATATATAATATTATATATTATATATCATAATACTTGTATAATTTAAAATTATATATTACTAAGTGTATAATAACTTATAATGCAATGAAAATATCAAATAGATACTCTAATATAATGTACCTGAGAAACATTTTCTTTAAGTTGTGTTAATTTATGGCGTTCATTACCAACATATTTGTCATATTCAGTACCATGTTGTAAAGAATAATGTCGTTGGATATTGAACCTCTTCATCAGTTGGAGTGTTTTACGCCAAATTAAGCTCTTTGCTAATCCACTGCTTTCTACGAAAAATAACTACTCCTCCCATGATACATTGAAAGCATTGGGAGTAGCGGTCCGCTTTAGTCTATGAGCGGAAGCTCCGTCTTCAAAGTTCGCCTTCATATTGCAGAGTCACCACTGCACCGACACTGAATGACGTACAGTATGCATATGTCACACCGCTCGCGAGACAAGCTCTTTAAAGCACATAGCGCTCAATTCTCAGAATCACGTATTGTGCCCAGCCCTGATCTAGCATGTTAAACACAAGACCACGGTGAAATTATGAAACTGTGTTTTGCACTAAATTTACGAAAATATTTTATGATACGGATTATCCGACTTTTTCGATTAACCGTCCAGTCCACCCCCTTGATTACCGCGGATAATAGAGGTTCTACTGTATGTATCATATTATTACAAGCAACTTATTTAAAAAAAAATAAAAAGAAGGAAATTTGTTATTGATAATAATTTACATTGAAAATAGCTTAATGTAA
This sequence comes from Periplaneta americana, assembly GCF_040183065.1. Classification (NCBI taxonomy): domain Eukaryota; kingdom Metazoa; phylum Arthropoda; class Insecta; order Blattodea; family Blattidae; genus Periplaneta; species Periplaneta americana. The sequence goes on from NC_091119.1 coordinate 177,619,905, forward strand.
AATACAATGTTTTGTATATTATTATTGTAATAGACTTTTTTATACATCAGTAATACAAACATTCGGAACAACTGGATAATACGCACGGCAGACCAATATCGATAGTCGACTCTACTCGCTGGCCACTAGTCACCGGGCCGTACCGAGCCCTATCAAACAAAATATAATCGAAATGGTGGTAGTCAAATTCGCGACTATATTCTTAAATAATTCACTCCATTAGTCAAGTTCAAGGTTTTATGTAGTACAACGGCGGTTTTTTTAATGCATTAAATGAAAATGAAGATGTAATAAGATAATAAACTAGGTTATCACAAGGAAATTAACAGGAAAAAAGGCGTGTTTCACGGAATACAATTAAAATGACGGAAAGTAAATTTCCGGTTAATGTTCGCCAAAGCGTAAAGTACGTAATTATGACGGCGTTGCTGTTTTATTTCTGGCCTATACAAAAATACCTAGCCTTTTACGGAAAAAAAATTTAAGGACCATGAAATTATTCACCGCTTTCATTATAGGCCTATTATTTTTTAACAATATTACGAATCAAAAACTGTCATATTATATAATTTTAACTACTACATGGACGAATCAAATCAAGCTAACCTAACCAAAGCTAACATAACCTAACCAAAGCTAACCTAACCTAACCTAACCTAACCAAAGCTAAGCTAACCTAACCAAAACTAATCTAACCTAACCAAAGCTAATTTAACCTAACCTAAGCTAACCTAACCTAAGCTAAGCTAATCTAAGCTAACCTAACATAACATAACCTTCGTAAATGCAAGGCCTGTAACCGGAGCAAGAAGGGATCTCAATTATTTAATCTGCAAGTACACGCAAAAATAAATTCAAGTAAGGATCACGCTCCCACTGCATGAGAGGTCCGCGCATGCGCTACAGCAAAACTGTTTCTGTCCCGAGCCTCTCATCTAAGGCACTCGTCATAATTTACTCGCAATATTTACGCAAATACACATTGTCGCTAACAGTGGTGCTATCTCTCAATAATATTCAGAACGAAGGAGGTAGACAGAGAGAGAAAAAATTTCTCCCGCCAACTACGCCACACACCAACGTCACGTTCTTATGTTGGTGACATTGTGTATTTACTTAAATTTGGTGCTAAACGTAACGACACGGTTCAAAGTGACCGTGCTAATTCTCCAGTATAGCGAAACATTCTTTACTGTTGCTCACAATATTTCATAAAATGTAATGTTATACCTTCCATTCGATAAAATTTTCAAAGCCATAATAATTACATATTATATGATGTAGTTGTTTTTGTTGTGTAATAATAATAATAATAATAATAATAATAATAATAATAATAATAATAATTTACGATTTCTTAAATTTGATAGTCCACACCTGTGGAATAACGGTTAGCACGTCTGGCCGCGAAACCAGGTGGCCCGAGTTCGATTCCCGATCGGGGCAAGGTACCAGGTTGCGATTTTTTCCGGTGTTTTCACTCAATCCAATATGAGCAAATGCTGGGTAACTTTCGGTGCTGGACCCCGGACTCATTTCACTGGCATTATCTATCACCTTCATCTCATTCAGACGCTAAATAACCTAGGATGTTGATAAAGCGTCCTAAAGTAAGCTACTTAAATTTGAAATTCGAGTGTTAAGTTGAATTTGTCACAATATTTTCTTATTATCTAGTAACTGTGTACAGTATTGAAAATTCAGTACACTTCTTTGTAGTTTGAAATTAACACGTGCAATTGCAAAATAGGTCTATGAAGTTTAAAACTTTTTATTTGAGGTATCCGTACTGTGGATAGAATAGAATTTCTCAGTCGTCGAAATATTCTGTTGACATCGAAGAAATAGCAAAAATAAATTACAGGAAATTATTGACCGCAGGCAAATTTTTTACATACTCTTGTTGCAAATAATGATGAATAATGTACTAAATATCTGATTGCATACGTTTTCGAGGTTTAATATTTATGGCAATATCTTACGCTATGTTACTTTCATCACAACATGCTTTTATGTTTTTGTTATAGGTAGCCTAATATTGAACAACAATAATATTGGTTATGTTTTGGAGGTCTCGCTATTTACAAAGATTCCTTGTGCTCTGATAGTTTCATCACAATATGACTTATTGTTTGTACAGGGACATCATTTTATTTTTACTAACATTTTTAATATTAACCTGTCTATACCTTTAGAGAGGGCGGCCAGGTAGCTCAGTTGGTAGAGCAGCTGGCTACGGACTGGAAGGTCCGGGGTTCGATCCCAGGTGGTGACAGGATTTTTTCTCGTTGCCAAACTTTCAGAACGGCCCCGAGGTTCACTCAGTCTCCTATAAAATTGAGTACCGGGTCTTTCCCGGGGGCAAAAGGCGGTCAGAGCGTGGTGTCGACCACACCACCTCATTCTAGCGCCGAGGTCATGGAAAGCATGGGGCTCTACCTCCATGCCCCCCAAGTGCCTTCATGGCAAGTTACGGGGATACCTTTACCTTTTATACCTTTAGAGAACCGGAAACACCGCTTGTTCCCCCCTCCAAGACTGGAGTTCGATGATACTGGCGTAAAACACAAATCACTCTACTAGGTATAGGATGGAAGAAAAATAGTTCATCCATTTAAGTAAACTAGGAAATATCGCGATTTTGAGTTTGATAATTTTCATTAGGTTTTTCTTTAATCAAAATACAGTACTGTATTAAAAATAAGTGTTTTTACTCACGAACTGCGAACGTATTCATTATGCAGTGTATATTATACTGTCTACAGCACATTAGCGTACAGTATAGAGAAAGAAGTTAAATTGAAAAATAATCATAATATGAATATTTAAACACAATTTTGAAAATGGTGGCCGTTTATTTCGATACAGGCTTCAGTTCTTTTGTGCATATTATCGCACTATAGACTATTGCATCTAATTCCAATTGCCAGTTTAGTCTTTCGTACTAGTAACTCATGTTGAAATAATTCTGTTCCTACTCTACGTACTGTGAATTCAATCTTCACTTCTGCCCGACCCGAAAATATAAAATTACTCAGACATGCTATCTACTGTCCGTCCAAATGGTTATGCCGTAGGATTGTAGAAAGGGAGGAAATCACGTGAAAGTTAATTACTTAACGAGGCCCTTTTATTTAAGTTAAATTAAACAGCTGTATAATATTACGTAAACGTCCAATTCCTAAGAGAAATTAATGTTTTCAGAAAAGAGCTAAGACAGCCCAGCTTTTACATAGGGGCGAGCAGAAGCAGGTGGGGGAAATCAGGATGCGACGTAGGCAAACGGACAGTACCTGTGCGAAAATATGATTCAATATTGAAAGCACTTTCGTCACTGGAAAACGCGAACATATTTCTGGAACGTACTATACTCAGTAATTCAGTACTGCTTACTATCTGCTGTCTTGGTTCTGTGTAGAGTTGGAAGTTCCTTAGTAGATGGGGTGGGAGTGAAGTACATTCAAAAACTCAGGTACAATAAAAATTGAAGTAAAAATAAAATGATGTCCCTGTATTATGTTTAATACCCAACTGTAATAAACATCATATTGAACGATGTTTTCAACATCAACAAACAGACTCTCAGCAAGTACACATCGTTTTAATATTACAAAAGTTTTAATTTATATGGCAATTTTTGTCCAATGCTATGGTTTCTCGTTGTTTGCAAGAGTCTAGACGGTAATGTAAAAGTGTGGAGTGGTTGAAATGATAACAATTGATAAATTGTGAAAAATTATTATATGTGTACAAAAGAAGATTAATTGTAGCTTCTTATTACAAATCTGTTTCGTTTCTAGCTCAGTTTCCAGAACTGCTGAGAGTAGCCTATAACTGAAATTCCAAACATATCTCTTGAAAAACTCAATCAGTGTTTTACTCCGCCGGCCACCACACAACCTGACAAACAACAAAAACTAAACACTATGAATATTAGAATAACTCTTCTCGGGTTCTCAGCCAGGTGAGTTGGAGATTAGCTTCCAAGCTTTCGACGGCTAGCTCTGCCATCTTCTTCAGGGACGAAGTGATGTGGGACCACGTCTAGCCGGTATATATGCAAAAGTAGGGCTTCCCGCTGCGGGCCAATCAGGAGCTAGTTCCTAGTCCCGACCGCCAGGCGCATTCTGGTTGGTGGACACGTCAGCCAATCAGGAGCCACTTGCTGGTCCCGACTGTCTGCCGTGTGCTGGTGGTTTAAGCGTATTGATGGCAGGTTTCCATGCCGTACTCAGCTGTAGACCCCCGTCTCTGTTGAAATTATTGCCATCTAGCTGGATTTCGATGGCTTCCTTGATAACCAAGTCCCAGTAACCTGATGTCTTGTCCAAGATGGTGGTGGCGCTGAAATCTATCTTGTGGCCAGTTTCTAGGCTGTGTTGGGCTACTGCAGACTTATCAGGATAATATAGTCTTAGGCTGCGTTGGTGTTCCTTGCAGCGTTCCATAATAGTTCGTCCCGTCTGCCCGATGTAGCATTTCCCACACTCACAAGGTATTCTGTAGACACCAGGTGTCCTGAGACCACATCACTTCGTCCCTGAAGAAGATGGCAGAGCTAGCCGTCGAAAGCTTGGAAGCTAATCCCCAACTGGCTGAGAATCCGAGAAGTGTTATTCTACATCAAACGCCGGGAAAGCCTCAAGTCATACACTATGAATAAATATGGGAAATGCGTGTTATTATTCGGTTGAGAAGCTCTTATCATCCAGTCTGCTGTCCAAAAATCTGAAAGTTAGAATTTATAAAACAGTTATATTACCGGTTCTTCTATATGGCTGTGAAACTTGGACTCTCACTCTGAGAGAGGAACATAGGTTAAGGGTGTTTGAGAATAAGGTGCTTAGGAAAATATTTGGGGCTAAGCGGGATGAAGTTACAGGAGAATGGAGAAAGTTACACAACACAGAACTGCACGCATTGTATTCTTCACCTGACATAATTAGGAACTTGAAATCCAGACGTTTGAGATGGGCAGGGCATGTAGCACGTATGGGCGAATCCAGAAATGCATATAGAGTGTTAGTTGGGAGACCGGAGGGAAAAAGACCTTTAGGGAGGCCGAGACGTAGATGGGAGGATAATATTAAAATGGATTTGAGGGAGGTGGGGTATGATGATAGAGACTGGCTTAATCTTGCACAGGATAGGGACCGATGGCGGGCTTATGTGAGGGCGGCAATGAACCTTCGGGTTCCTTAAAAGCCATTTGTAAGTATGTAAGTGCTTCCTGCGATATCACATATTTTTAATTCTTCCATAATTGCTTCTTTGTTTTTCCGTGGCGCTACAGCCCTTGAAGGGCCTAGTCCGACCAGCCGGCTGCTGGCCTCACGCCCACATGCCGAAGCAGAGGTGGATGATCATCCAACCAGAATGGAGGTATCGTGTGGTTAGCACGATGATCCCCCCAACCGTTATAGCTGGTATTCGCAACCGGATTCCGCCACCTATCGTAGCTCCCCAAGTGCATCACGATGCTGGGTGGGCACCGGTCCCATACACTGGCCGAAATTTTATGAGAAAATTTCTTCCCCCATGAGGACTCGAACCAGCGCGCATTCCGTAACGCGAGTCCTAGGCGGGATGCCTTAGACCTCGACGCCACGGCGCGGGACCCATAATTACTTCTACAGGGACATCACTTTATTTTTACCAACATTTTTAACATTAACCTGGCTATACTCGGAAACACTGTTGCCCCCTTCCATTACAGGAGTTTGATGTTACTAGTGCAATATGTAAACAAATCATTTTACTAGGTATAGGAGGAGAGAAAAGTAGTGTATCAATTTATGTTGTAGGGTAATACGATATTACGATTTTCAATTTGAGCATCACTTTTACGGAATTTATCAAAATACAGTAGAGTAGTAACATTTTTTTCAAAAACTCAACTTTTCAGGCGGTTATGTTTGTTATGTAATGTCTACTTTATTTAGCATATTAATTATTGATGTTAACATACAATATAGAGAGTGCATTTAAGTTGAGGGGGTCATAAGTAAAGGGCTGTAAGTGCACTTAAGTTACTTTTGAGAAAATGGGGTTTAAATATTTAAGCTTTCGTTGAATCAGTGAAAGTTTTATTTAAATTTTAATTAAATAATTAAAATATCCCTTTGCCACAAAAATTTTAGATACTTTAGCTTACACTGGATGCACTTAACTCATGTTATTACAAATGTCACTAGCATTCCTTTGCTTCTAGCCACCTCAATTCAAAATAAGCTAATCTGAATTTTTAAACAAGTTGCTGAAAATGGTTGCCGTTCATTGCAATGCAAGCTTCAATTATTTACGCATATTATTAAAAACATTTTGAATCATATCCTCTGAAATTTAATTTATCGTTTCTTGAATATAATTTTGTAGTACGATATTATTAATATAGGTTCTTTTTTCTATAGAAAACGCAACCATATTTCTGAAACACACTATACACTGCAGTGTTTACTTCAGTGCTTGAAAACTTCGAATACAACAGCGGCCGTAAGTTTGTGTGTCTGACGGGAGCAAGGACATTAGTGAAGGGGTGGGAGTGAAGTACATTCAGGAATGCAGGTACAATAAAAATGCAAGTAAAAATAAAATGATGTCCCTGTACTTACCCGAATCTTTAGTTACTTGACTCACTAAAATCGGTTCCCAAAGTAAACTCACCTATATGTACTAAAGTCTATACACCATTCCGCGTTCAGAAAGTCCAAATACCAGTTGAGACATGTTTAACGGTTTCGCAAGCGGAATCAGGGGTAGGTATAACGTCGACTGACGTTCACGTGTTACAAATTTTAGTCTTTGCGTGATAATATTATGTTAAACATGTGTAGCAAATCTATTTTTTATATGATATTCTTATTGAATTTGGTATTCCCAAGAAACTAGTTCGAGTAATTAAAATGTGTCTCAGTGAAACGTACAGCAGAATTCGTATAGGTCAATTTCTGTCAGATGCATTTCCAATTCACTGTGGGCTAAAGCAAGGAGATGCACTATCACCTTTACTTTTTAACTTTGCTCTAGAGTATGCCATTAGGAAAGTCTAGGATAACAGAGAGGGGTTGGAATTGAACGGGTTACATCAGCTGCTTGTCTATGCGGATGACGTGAATATGTTAGGAGAATATCCAAAAACGATTACGGAAAACACGAGGATTTTACTGGAAGCAAGTAAAGAAATAGGTTTGGAAGTAAATCCTGAAAAGACAAAGTATATGATTATGTCTCGTGACGGGAATATTGTATGAAATGGCAATATATAAAATTGGAGATTTATCTTTCGAAGAGGTGGAGAAATTCAAATATCTTGGAGCAACAATAACAAATATAAATGATACTCGGGAGGAAATTAAAAACAGAATAAATATGGGAAATGCCTGTTATTATTCGGTTGAGAAGCTTTTATCATCCAGTCTGCTGTCAAAAAATCTGAAAGTTAGAATTTATAAAACAATTATATTACCGGTTGTTCTTTATGGTTGTGAAACTTGGACTCTCACGTTGAGAGAGGAACATAGGTTAAGGGTGTTTGATAATAAGGTTCTTAGGAAAATATTTGGTGCTAAGAGGGATGAAGTTACAGGAGAATGGAGAAAGTTACACAACACAGAACTGCACGCATTGCATTCTTCACCTGACATAATTAGGAACATTAAATCTAGACGTTTGAGATGGGCAGGGTATGTAGCACGTATGGGCGAATCCAGAAATGCATATAGAGTGTTAGTTGGGAGGCCGGAGGGAAAAAGACCTCTAGGGAGGCCGGGATGTAGATGGGAAGATAATATTAAAATGGATTTGTGGGAGGTGGGATATGATGATAGAGACTGGATTAATCTTGCTCAGGATAGGGACCGATGGCGAGCTTATGTGAGGGCGGCAATGAATCTCCGGGTTCCTTAAAAGCCATTAAGTAAGTAAGTGTAGTAAATCTGTTTTGTTATTTATTTTATTTTTTTTTTCGGATTTCTAATGTTTCTTTTAGTCGCGTTTATTTTACAGTCACAACCTCTTTTCGTAGATTTTGTAAAAGCGTATGACCATGTAAACAATAATATTTTGCACATAATGTTAGGAACAGACTTCAAAAACTTTTAATCGAAACAACATAAACGCTTACATTTGCATATCAAGGTAATAATAATTTCGACAAATAGAAATTTCATGAAACTTATATATACAAACCGAGAATCTAAACACGAGGATGTAGTTTATCGCTAATATTGTATAGCATAAACAGCATGCACCAAAACTAACAGTAGGTACTGAAAATAGATATTGTGCTTTTATGTAACTTGCAATGTATAAACTGCAGTAAAGCATTTTAATAAACAGAAGCTAAACATAACTTTGTAAAATAACATTACATATTCATTAAAATCATCTTCTATACGCACATGTTCAAAATTCATTGTTATTTTCTAGTATACATCATTTGTGTAGATTCTAAAGCAGAGTTTGCAAATAGAGGTCGCTCAGTTCGTCAAAGAAAACTATTCTTTTATGTGATTACAATTTTTAACGTCAGAGCGAAGTACATAACAAATTTATTCAGTATATCAAAGCTTGATTAATAAAACTTAACATTGAAAGCTACTCAAAATCAGAATACGGATTTGAAAAGCTCGTGTTAACTTGATATTTCAATAGCTATAGACAGAGTGTACCGGAAAAAGTCATTAATTTTAGGGAGTTATTCTTCGAGATATTTCAAACGAAAAGGTTAATACAATATTGCTCGGTTTTTGCTTCCTTTTCGACATAAAAATTGCTTTACAGGAAATAATTCATATCGTATTTTTGGAAGGCCAGGGATTGAATTCTCAATATGTTCAGACAGTTGAAGACAACAGTGTATTATGACAATACATTATTGAAAGAACTTCAATTTTGCCCTTTAAATGTGGAGAAATTTAGTCTGAAAGAAAGTAACATTGAATAATTCCTTTGCAAAACGGAAAGTTATATTTGTTCGGATCAAATTTCTGTAATTTTGAAGGACAAAACTAAAATTCTTGCAATCATTTTACCTAACTCTGATTGAGGTTCTGGTGGATACGTATATCTATTACCATGAAGTACATCTCATTTGACGGTATGTGTCAGAGGAAAAACAATTGTTTGTATACATCTGAAGTCTGATTAGTGGAATATGTAACTAATCGGCGATGTATGCATTAGAGGGGGGAAAGGAACTGGCCATCCTACCTCATTATCTCCTGGCCTAGCTGTCTCATGAGTGATGCCTTATTGGTGTTATTTATGAGGGTAAAACCTGTCTTCAGGCACTTGACTAAACAACATCAACATTTATTACCATAATACACTGCTATATTATATTGACTAGGGGAGAGTCTGGTAGTGTCGGACATCGGGTAATATCGGACAGTGAGTTTCTTTCATCTACCACACGATGATAGTACCTGATTGACATGGTTACGTTTCTATGATGTCGCATAGAGAAACGTAACCAAGTCATTCAGTACTACGATATGGTGGTAGATGAAAGAAACGCACTGTCCCATATTACCCCATGTCCGATACTACCCGACTCTCCCCTACATATATTGGGAATTAATTCAATGTCTTTCCCAAAATACGCTATGAAATGTTTCATATCAAACAATTTTAATCTCGAAAAGGAAGCAAAAATGAGCAAAATTATATGAACATTTTTGACGTGAAATATCTCGAAGAATAACCCTGTGAAATTAATGACGTACGTAGAATAATAGAAACGCTGTTATACTTCGGACGTGGCAAGCAATTTAAAATGGGAAGTGAGCAAAAATTATTTTATGTTTTCAGTAATTATGTAACAGTGTGTAAAATATTCATTATTAATTAAAATATGTTACACTGATATATTCTTTAATTCAAATGTCGGTTTGTATGGTCTGTCTTTTATAAATAATGACTTGTTTGATATTTAGCAATGTCAGGTTCCACCGTAATTTTTTGTGTAGCTCAAGTCCTTAGGAAAATATTACTGAGAATTAAATAATTAAAACAATAGACTAAAACTATGGAATGCTTATTTTCTTTTAAGTTATGAAATTTAAACATAAGCAGATGCCTACATTATCGTATTTTAGATGACATGTTTAGATAACACATTTTTGAGTGGTTTAAATATGTTAATACAACGTAGTAACCTGTACAATTTCTCTCTCCATCATGTCACGGGAGATAGAGCTCATTGAAATTTACACTGATTACGTAATTAAGGTAACTTCCGTGTGATACTGGTTCAGATTATAAGCTTTATGTTATCTCTACTATATTAATCCTGTTTCTAAGGACAATATTGTCACTGAGAGGTGATATTAGTAAACCAAATATTGACTCTAATAACATCACGCAAGATGAAAAGTGAGAACATTGATAATCACACTTTAGTTAGTATGCTCACTAGGCAACGCAAATGTGCTCCATTTACTTAAAGACAGTGCCTCACTCGATCCTGAAATTCTTCTGCCACGTTTAAAAGTATTGCAGGTGGGATGTGCTGGATAACATCCTTTGTTTTAAGTTATCTACAGATGTAGGCTCTCTCTGAAAAACATGCTTTATCACAAATCCCCATTGAAAGAAATTAACGGGTATGAGGTATGGTGACCGTGGAGGCCATGACTGAGGTCCAACTCGTCCAATCCAGTACACATCTCATCTACTTTCTGGCGTACTGTTAGAGCATAATGTGCCGTGCCCCCATCTTGGTAAAACCACATTCTTATCCGTTTGTTGGAAAATCATACAGGAACTCCATTACAATGCTGTCCAGCAATTCCTCAAATGTGTGTTGATTTACTCGTACATTTCCATAGAATAAATCACATCACCTAGTATTTCACATCACTTCATAACTTTTGGAGCACCAGGATTGTTAGCTTCACGCATCCATTTTGGGTTTTCTTTGGACCAGTATTGTGCATGTTATGTATGAGCGTGCCCATCCAGAAAGAACAAGCATTCGTCACTGAACAGAACAAAGGGAGGATCGATCAGTATACAAACGCTGTGATCCAGTTGCAATATGTTCGCCTCTTCTTGGACTGTCTGTAAATGCTATAATTTTTAAAGGTGAAAACATGCAGATTTCAATATTCTGCAAACAGATTCTCTACTGATATCACTTTCTCGAGCCACATAGGGCACTGATCTTTTAGGACAGGCCGTCATCTTCGCAGTCACGTCTATTAATTTCGGCCGTCAGTAGCAGATTTGGGACGAAAGGTGGAGAAATCTAGCGGTAGAAAAGGAAAATATGTACTGCCAACTTAACAGTACAAATGGAAAAGGTCACTCAAATTACGGAAATCCTGCAGCAAATGCGTCATTATGTTACTTTGTACAAAATTATTTCAGTTTTACAATTAGTAATGTTTCCCATTTGTCAACTGAGGTCTGTATCGGGCCTATACTTACTTATGAAAGTATAAATTTACAAAAATTTCAGCATTTTCGAATATCAGAATGTATGTTTAAATAACATATTTAATCCTATAGCTAATGAAGATAAAACCCAAAACAATATATTTTAGCATTAATTAGCGTTGTATGAAACGAAGTTCTCGCTTTTTGTTTAGATCACAAAATTAGATGGGTAGAAAAGTCATAGTAATATCTGTGCCAAAACTTCTAAGAGAATCACACAATACATCACAATAATATGATAAGCGTGAATATAATCACTTAGTAATTTAAGACGGCGCTCATTCCGTCGGATTCCGACCACTTAGTCACTCATAATGAGTGCACCTCTGCACATTAGTGTGTTGGACATTGTGCCACTGTCACACATTTGTGACACAGTGCATGAGGGTTGACCACTAAAAGGAAACTAAGAGGTGGAACTTAAACTGAGAGGATTCAATCCGGCAACGGAGCTGGAATCCGATGTGGCTTAGTTGATAAAGCGTCAGCATGTAGAGTTGAAAACCCGGGTTCGAGTCCCGGTGCCGGAGAGAATTTTTCTCCGCTCCACCCATCCTTCACCATATGGTAATGCAGAATTCCTGCACGGAAATATCATACGTACTTCGGTACATCAAAAAAATATTCTAAGAGTACTTTTATCTTATGAAGATTGTGATCAAGTATTCCTTTAAAGTTTTAAAGATTTTGGTCCTCGCTACTTTCGATAGGGTATGGCGGAGTAATTTGGGTATAGTGGGGTAATTTCGATATAAGTTACAATTTACTGAATAAAACTTCACCCAATCTTCAAAAACATGTAAATTCAATATATATTGTCTATTTCACAAGTGTCTGTCACGGACTGTTAAAAATTTGTGTTGAACACACTGATACTGCCTGGTAACAAAAAAATGTTTCTTGTTTACCAGTCTATGAAATGATACATCACATTCAAAGTAATGTTGTTGGGCAATCAGCTGAGATATAGTGCTCAAATTGATGCATGTGTACATAACACATGTCTGGAAAATATTTTTAATAAATTTAGTAATACTAGGGGATCGGAAAGTAATGCATAATAATTACTTTACGCTATACTATTTTGGTTAGGACGTTCAAAGTTGGCAGATAGTTCGAATCTTGCGCTACAGACTCGAATAGGTGTCACCCTGGTGAAACGAGCGGTAACTACTAAGTAAAAATGGAACGTGTGCTAGCATCGTCTGCTTGTGAAGAGCAGCGAGATGTAGTCGGTTTTTTCTGAGGAAAACAGAAAAGTCCGAGTGAAATCCACAGGGAAATGTTGAAGTTATATGTTGCTAATTGTCTGGACCGTAGCAACATCTCCAGGTGGTGCAGGTTCTTCGAAGAGGACCGAGTAAATCTTACCGACGAAGCAAGTTCTGGCCGATCACTGACCGCTGCAACATCACGCAATGTCAGAGGCATTGAGGCAGCAGTCATCCACCTTACAGTCCAGACCTTTCACTGTCTGATTTTCACCTCTTCGGACCAATGAAAAAATTCCTAGGAAGTCACGATGGGGGAAATGTGTTGAGAGACTTGGTTCCTGTGTTAAAAATAGGTAAAACCTGTAGCTTCTTTCTGCATTACTCCGTTTTGCTTACCTATTAAATACGTTGCCACAAAAAGTTGTTTTGCATTACTTTTCGTTCCTGCCTGGTATATCATTAATAATGTAATAATTCTGTAGAAATGTTTTAATTCGCGTGTAAATCATAAAAAGGAAACAACAGGAAAATCTTCTTTCGAATTTCCGCAAAGCCAAACAATCGCATCATTTTTTCCAGAAGAGTTATTATACAATATAGTAAGTCTGTGGAGTTACTCCAGGATATTTGGCCGTCTGAATACTTCCGTTCGTGTGGGCGATGTATACCCACATGTGGAAAGACTTTTGAGCGCGTACTAGAGGTTAAATCTAGGTTTAGTTCGGAGTATACTGAAGCCGGACCATAGTGTAGAATCATATAACTTAGTAGTGAAACAATTTTGGAAGTGGCTTTTAACCAACTTTGTTAGGGATGTGGTTTTACACCGTAAATAACCTGGCAGAAACCCCAGTAACTTCTCCATCATAACTTCTGCTTCGTAAGAGAGAGAAAGATCTCGTAGACGCAAATGTTAAAATACCAAAATAACAACCAGAATCGAGGTTCTCAACAAGGAACTGCTTTTAAGGCAAAGTACGAACTGATGAACTGCAATGCTCCGTATATTTTGTACTGCTGCTCTTAATTAAATCGGTGCAGCCAAGCGAATGTTTTATCTTAAGCCGGCATCAAGGTTTACCCCCTCAACCCCGGTATAGATTAGAGAGAGGAGCTCTACATGTACGATACACTGATAACCGGGACATGTGAGATAAAATGGTCCGGCGTGCAAAACAGGCCAGCAGAATTCCATCCTCACACCCCCAACCCAACCCCCATCCTACCCCCTGCGTTCCAAGCCGGCTAATGTTTGACGTGAATTATTGGATTGCTGGTTGGAGGGGGTGTGGCTATGCAGTACCGCTATGGGTACTGGATGCAGTGTAAAGATACTTCAACTTTCTGGTCATTCTATTGCCGTCAAGTTCTCCAAATTTAAACACAAGGACGGCAAACTGTTGGAGAGAATGTAGTAATACAAAACAAAACATCGTAACAAATTGCTGTACTGAATTATTTATATGGTATGATGTGATTAATAGCACAGGGGGATAGGAAATTAATCATACAAAACAAAACATAGCAACAAATGAGTACAGTGTGGTATTTAGGATAGGCTCATGATTATGAAATTAGTGTTTTTCTCAGGGTATGAAAATTAATAATGAAAACAGACATAACATTATGTTAGGTATATGTAAATTTATTTAAGGAAAATATATTAGGGGGTGAGAAGAAAAGGGGTATAAGTGCACTTAAGTTATTTGTGAGAAAATGTGGTTGAAAGCAGTTAATATTTCATAAATTCCGTGAATTGTTTAATTTCAGTTTCAGTGTGTGGTGTGGTTAAAAGATGTATCCCTTTGCCACTATATTGGACAAACAGGCAGATCATTCCAAACTCGATACAAAGAACACATTAAAGCAATAGCCAGAGGACACAATACATCTACATATGCAGAACACGTAACTAATGCCAACCACACATACAATAACATAAATACAGACATGGAAATCCTACATATACAACCCAGAAACCAAAAACTCGACACACTAGAACAATATGAAATATACAGACACACTAAAACACACACCAATCAAATTCTCAACACTCAGATCAATTACAGAACACACACTATTTGACACAACTCTTCATCACACGAACGCATCCACACAACAGGCAGCGAAGTTGAGATAGCGCCGAGATCTAGCAGGCTCTGAGGATGGTGTCGAATAGCACCGAAACAGCTATAAGCCGCACATGCTTACATAATTAACACGAGTAAGATCGTCATTTAATCAGTTATTTAAAATTTTAAATGTTTTAGCTTGCCCTGGATGCACTGAACTCATGTTCTTGCTTCTGATACCATCATATGTATCTTCTTCATTATGCGGAACATATTATATAACGAATTTGTACATTATTTTTCCCTGGGATTGTTGTACATTGTAGGCCACCGGCGTGGCTCAGTCGGTTAAGGCGCTTGCCTGCTGGTCTGAAGTTGCGTTCGGGCGCGGGTTCGATCCCCGCTTGGGCTGATTACCTGGTTGGGTTTTTTCCGAGGTTTTCCCCATCCGTAATGTGAATGCAAGGTAATCTATGGCGAATCCTCGGCCTCATCTCGCCAAATATCATCTCGCTATCACCAATCTCATCGACGCTAAATAACCTAGTAGTTGATACAGCGTCGTTAAATAACCAACTAAAATAAAATAAAAAATTGTACATTGTAATACAGAAAAACGAAACTGATGATCTTGTAAAACATCGCATCGTAAAAATTATTACTTTATATCAATTTGTTCCTCTGATTGAGGTTCTGGCTGATAAGTTCATCTGTTATCAGTAGGGCTTGGAAGTTGATGACCTAAAAATCACAGAAAAATTATCTATAAAATGACCTTAAATATCTGAAAATATGACATTAAAATTGAAAAAACTTACCAATATTTTAATAATAATAATAATAATAATAATAATAATAATAATAATAATAATAGTAATCTAGTTGCAGTGTTTTTCTTAGTCTCTCCCGGTTATAATAATAATAATAATAATAATAATAATAATAATAATAATAATAATAATGGCTTTATTTAACCTGGCAGAGTTAAGGCCGTAAGGCCTTCTCTTACACTCAACCAGGATTAAAACTTGTTTACATAGTTGAACATAAAAACTGGATCAGAATTAATTAATTACATACTGATACAATTTAGGTTATGTCGTTCTCATGGTAGTGTCACATCACCACCACCAACCACAACTTCAACAACAAAGAAACAAGGGGCCTACTTGGAAAATCTACACATTGAATAGAAAGGCCGGAAATTAAACATACTAGAACAAACACTAAATACACATACATACAAAAACATATGCACAATACAACCTCGACTAAATTTTTGAGCCCAAAATATCATTAGGAATCTTAAGATGGCGGAAACAAGCCAAAACTAGTCATTAATTAAGGCAAATGTTTCAATCTTAACGTAGCAGAGATATAAAACTGTTTATTTAACAGATTTAACTATTCATCTTGATTGCACAACTTTTAACACTATATCACTTCGGAAAACGTATTATGTGTCCATTTTTGTGTTAAATTTTATATTACCTCGTTAAAAAGTTTCAGCCTGTTACCGGACATCTTCAGAACTGGTTGTTGCTGGTCTTGGCGCCTTGTATTTGTTTTTTCTGTAGGGTGTGTTTGTATTGTGTAATGTAGAGTCAAAGAGTGTGTGCGTTCTGAAACACACCCCCACTGGAAACGCAAACAAAAGGCGCCAAGACCAGCAACAACCAGTTCTGAAGATGGCCGATAATAGGCTGAAACATGTTAACGAGGTAATGTAAAATTTAACACGAGAAAGGACACATAATACGTTTTCCGAAGATTTAACTAATCATTAGAGATTAATATGATAAAAGTGTGCAATCAAGGTGATTATATCTCTTTCTGTTTGTGGAAGTCAAAGAATCTTATCTTTACTGACAAACAAATGAGGTAATTTAGATTTAATACTGTTAGTTTTAATTGCAGAGTGTTAACACCATTTTGTAGAGGAAATTGCAAACTGTTACTTGCAATTCTGTTACACTTTCCTGAGTGAATGTCTGTACTTTGTATGCAGCGTCGAATTACTGTCAGAGAGGGTGCCGTCCCTCGACACCGCATTGTACAACCAGTCAGTGTCAGTATAATCAAATAGTTGTCTTCACTCTAATTGAAGAAGATTTATATGAGTGCAAGCTTATTCTGCACAGAATAATACCGACACGAAACTAGAGGAAACTAAACTCATTGCTTCCGATTGAAACAACTCATTAACAATAACTTTATATTATTTAATTGTTTATGTTTTGAATTTGTACACAATTATTATTATTATTATTATTGCAACTTAATTATTCTGCAAAAATATAAGGTCCGATATTCACTATAATTTCATATTTTTTCAATCCTTATCAACAAAGAAATCCTCAGTATACAGGGTGATTCAGACCACCCGTAACGGTAATTTATTTCGGAAACTATAGCATGAAAATTTTCGAGACAAAAATATTTATAACTAAACCACATGTGAACTTTCACTTGAGCTCGATTTCATCAATCAGCTCTAACAGGAAGTAGGATCAGTGGCGTATCACTTTAAAATTTCAAACGGGAGTCGGGGTCAAATAAGATACCATTTGATAGAGCTCTTCAAAACAAACAACTTTCATAGGAAACGTTTTTATTAATTCCTGCTCTTTCTGTGAGAAAACATACGAAAAGGCAATGGGTAATGACCACTCGTAAGTCATTTATTTCGGAAACTAGTGCATGAGAACTTTCGAGACAAAAATATTTATAAATAAGCCACATGTGAACTTTCACTTGAGCTTGATTTCATCAATCAGCCTTAACAGGAAGTAGGGTCAGTGGCGTATCACTTTAAAATTTCAAATGGGAGTCAGGTCAAATAGGGTACCATTTGATAGAGCTCTTCAAAACAAACAACTTTCATATGAGACTTTTTCATAAATTCCTACTCTTTCAATGAGAAAACGTACAAAAAGACAATGCCATCAATATTGAGAAATGTTACAAGACGAAAATGTAAACAAGACAATTAATGTTGACATGTTACTGAAAGGCTTGACAATTCTATTAATTTTTCATAAATTTTCAAACTATCTTCCGTTCTGAGCAGCACACACCTGTACTCTTTTTCTAATAACATTGTCAATGACTTTAATACTTCGGCGTGGTCAAGTGACTGGCAGAGAAGGAATTAATAAAAACGTTTCCTATGAAAGTTGTTTGTTTTGAAAAGCTCTATCAAATGGTACCCTATTTGACCCGACTCTCATTTGAAATTTTAAAGTGATACGCCACTGACACTTAAATCATTAGAGCTGATTGATGAAATAAAGTTCTAGTGAAAGTTCACATGTGGTTTAGTCATAAATATTTTTGTCTCGAAAATTTTCATGCATTAGTTTCCGAAATAAATGACTTACGAGTAGGAATCACCCATTGTCTTTTCGTACGTTTTCTCGTTGAAAGAGAAGGAATTAATAAAAACGTTTCCTATGAAAGTTGTTTGTTTTGAAGAGCTCTATCAAATGGTACCTTATTTGACCCCGACTCCCATTTGAAATTTTAAAGTGATACGCCACTGGTCCTACTTCCTGTTAGAGCTGATTGATGAAATCAAGCTCAAGTGAAAGTTCACATGTGGTTTAGTTATAAATATTTTTGTCTCGAAAATTTCCATGCAATAGTTTCCGAAATAAACGACTGTTACGGGTAGTCTGAATCACCCTGTATAAAGAAAATCTCTGTGTCACAGGAGTAATTTTTTCTTGCTCATTTTGTATATCAGTTTCTCTTAACTAAGTAGACAGCGATGTTTTATTGTTCATTGAAACGTATTAATTATTGCACATCGTTTATACTTTGTGCGACCGTGATAAACTACAAACTTTTTTGTGTGAATTGTGTCAATTTTAAATTATTGTATTAATTTTATTATGTCTATTACTATCTTCTGAATGTTTTGCATTAATGATGGCTACCAAACCCACTAGTGCTATTTGGGACTATTTTGTTGATTTAGGCCAAATGTCGGTAACCTTTTTGTAAGAGTGGGCCACAATGATAAGAAGTGAAGGAGATCTGGGCCGGACATGACTTACAGTTTAATTAATTTAATTATACGATGAGAGTAATGGAACGAAGAAAAATTCTCTCCGGTGCCGGGATTTGAACCCGTATGATGACACAGAATATCTGCATGGAAATATCATACTGTATGTACTTCGGTACAATAAAATAATATATATGATGTGCGTAAATCACTTCGTGATTTAAGACGGCGCTTATTCCGTCGGATCCCGGCCAACTAGTCACTCATAACGAGTGCACCTCAGCATATTTGCGGATTTCGGTCCTACGTTCATAGACATCTATGACGTAGTGCAGAGGGCGGCCACTAGAGGGAACCCAAGAGTTGGAACTTAATCTGAGACGATTCTGTCCGACGCCGGGGTGGTATCCGGTGTGGCTTTGTGGATAAAGCATCAGCACGTAGAGCTGAAAACCCGGGTTCAAATCCCGGCGCCGGAGAGAATTTTTCTCCGTTCCATTACTCTTTCATCTTATGATGACGCACAATGATGACGCAGAATATCTGCATGGAAATATCATATGTACTTCGGTACATTAAAATAATATATATGATATGCGTCAATCACTTCGTGATTTAAGACGGCGCTTATTCCGTCGGATCCCGGCCAACTAGTCACTCGTAACGAGTGCACCTCAGCACATGTGTGGTCCTACGTTCATAGACGATAAATCTAAATCTAAATCTAAAAAATAGACATCTATGACGTAGTGCAGAGGGCGGCCACTAGAGGGAACCCAAGAGTTGGAACTTAATCTGAGACGATTCTGTCCGACGCCGGGGTGGTGTGGATAAAGCATCAGCACGTAGAGCTGAAAACCCGGGTTCAAATCCCGGCACCGGAGAGAATTTTTCTCCGTTCCATTACTCTTTCATCGTATGATGACGCAGAATATCTGCATGGAAATATATGTACTTCGGTACATTAAAATAATATATATAATTTAATTATGTTTTGTTTAACGATGCTCCCAACTGCCGAGGTTATATCAGCGTCGCCGGTGTGCAGAAATTTTGTCCCGCAGGAGTTCTTCTACATTCTAGTAAATATACTGACATGAGTCCGTCGCATTTAAGCACACTTGAATCCCATCGGCTTGAGCCGGGATGGAACCCGTAACCTCGAGCACAGAATACCAGCACTATAACGACTGTGCCATCCAGGCCGATTACAATTAAATGAATGATAAATATATATATATATATATATGCCAGGTTAAATAAATCATTATTATTATTATTATTATTATTATTATTATTATATACATACATACATACATACATACATACATACATACATACATACATACATACATACATACATACATACATACATACAGAATTACTCTCTTCAATAATAAATTATCTATTACATATTAAAAAATTGAAGAAATATTATAACTAAACAGAATAGCAACTAAATTATGTAAATTAACGTTTATAACTTTGATACTCATAAATGCAAAGCCTCAAAACAGTATGTGCTTCAATTGTCCGATGACGAAGTATACATTGGGACAGTGAAAGAGTTAATAAAGCTCGATTAAACCTGAAAAAATAATGAAAAGTAACACATTTTTCATATGAAAAAATAACACATTTTTCATATATTATGTCGACTGTCGCACTGGCGGTCATCGGAAGCATATTTTTCGGCCACTGAGACGTTAGAAATGTTTGTAGAATACCTATAACATCATCCATTAATTGAAGCTTTGGGCCGAATAACGATCTATGTTGATTGATTGATTGATTGATTGATTGATTGATTGATTTGAAAGTACATAATGGCTCCTGTTATTCTTACGCTGATGATACGGTGGTGATGTTCAGTGGTTTGACTTGGGAGGACACTTATAAACATGCCAATGTAGGTATACATTTGATCAAAAACTGGATTGATGCAAATTTGCTATCTCTAAATATAACTAAAACTACTTTGGTGCCATTTTCTTTAACAGTCTCTGGATTGAACGAATTGAAATCACTTTCTCATTTAAAATTAATAATCCACAACTCATTTTGTAAACTCTCTACAACCTGTAAATGCCCTTGCCTGAAAGAATCTGTAGATGTGTAATACGTGGGAATTATTGTTGATCAGCACTTGAAACGGGATAGACAAATCACCTTTTTATGTAACAGGATCCGTAAAACAATTTACAAATTTGTAAACCTTCGCCATTACTTGCCTACTCATGTATTACGTTTGGTTTATTTGGCTATAGTTGAATCTGTTATCCTACATGGTATAACTGGATGGGGAGGCATTACAAAAATTGCTCTTTTTCCTCTAATTATGTTGCAAAAACGTATAATCAAAATTAGTTTGAAAAGGCGACTGGATTATCCAACAAATTTGATCCATTCCGAATTGAATGTTTTTAGAATTCACCAAATTTATAAATACTCTTTAATGAAATTCTATCATAAAAATAGAATGAAATTTGTAGCTCAGCCACATGCTCATAATACAAGACGAAATGAAATTCTTAAATTAGTTGAACCTAAATGTTCCACATCTGTTGCTTTACTACACAGTGCAAATTATGGTCCACATCTATATAATTCGATAATAAAATTTCATCCAGAATTGATTACTTTAAGCAATGAAATTTTCAGATCCAGAATTAAAAAATTTATATGACAGACTTCCCTGTATTATATTATGTACCATGTATTGTAAAAGAAGTTTATTTCTATCCTACAGTAAGTATATTTTTTCTATTTTATCTTGGTTACTATATCAACATGACCTGTACTAATTATACTACTAATAATAATTTAATATTAATCTACGAATCTCAACATCTTCTCTTTTTTCACTCAGTTATTACTAGTATTATTATTTACTAATTTTATTATCATCTTTATGTGACCTTTTTTCTTAAGTATTTTGTCTACAAAGTGTGTATATCTATGTAACGGAACTGTCCCCGAACACGAACTTTGCTCTTTCGGGGTATTTTAATGTAACGATTTTATTTATATGTTATTATTGTTATTATTAAATAAATAAATAAGTAAATAAATAAATAAATAAGTAAATAAATAAGCAAAAAAGTAAATAAATAAATAAGTAAATAAATAAGTAAATAAATAAATAAGTAAATAAATAAATAAGTAAATAAATAAATAAGTAAATAAATAAATAAATAACTAAATAAATAAATAAGTAAATAAATATATAAGTAAATAAATAAGTCAATAAGTAAATAAATAAATATATAAGTAAATGAATAAGTAAGTAAATAAATAAGTAAGTAAATAAATAAATAAATAAGTAAATAAATAAGTAAATAAATAAATAAATAAATAAGTAAATAAATAAGTAATTAAAAAATAAATAAGTAAATAAATAAATAAGAAAATAAATAAATAAATAAGTAAATAAATAAACAAATAAATAAGTAAATAAATAAATAAATAAATAAGTAAAAAATAAACAAGTAAATAAATAAACAAGTAAATAAATAAATAAGTAAATAAATAAATAAGCAAATAAATAAATAAGTAAATAAATAAGTAAACAAATAAATAAATAAGTAAATAAATAAACAAGTAAATAAATAAATAAGTAAATAAATAAGTATATAAATAAATAAATAAGTAAATAAATAAATAAGTAAATAAATAAACAAGTAAATAAATAAGTAAATAAATAAATAAATAAATAAGTGAATAAATAAATAAAAAATAAATAATTACGTAAATAAATAAATAAGTAAATAAATAAATAAATAAGTAAATAAATAAATAAACAAGTAAATAAATAAGTAAATAAATAAATGTTACAATCTGCTAACTGTGCAGGAGGACCAAAAATGTTACATCGTAATTCCGCTCATAAATTTACTGACATTTTATGGGGCACAGACATGGACATTACGACGAAGTGAAGAGAAGCAAATAGAAGCATTTGAAATGTGAATATGGAGAAGAATGGAACGTGTGAAGTGGACAGACAGAATAAGAAATGAAGCTGTTTCGGAAAGAGTGGGTGAAGAAAGAATGATGCTGAAACTGATCAGGAAGAGGAAAAGGTTGGGTCACTGGCTGAGAAGAAACTGCCTACTGAAAGATGCATTGGAAGAAATGGTGAACGGAAGGAAAGTTCGGGGTGGAAGAAGATATCAGATGATAGACGACATTAAGATATTTGGATCATATGAGGAAACAAAGAGGAAGGCAGAAAATAGGAAAGACTGGAGAAAGATGGGTTTGGAGTGAAAGACCTGCCATTGGACAGAACACTAAATGAATGAATGTTAAACATAAAATACAAGTCATATTTTGCACCAAAAATAACTACCAAGTTGCCTTATGTGTATAAGTATTTAATGGTGATTGCTTGTTTCGTAGTTTGTTTATAATGAGATGATGTTACTCGTTAATTTGTACATAGGGTTTCAGTTAGGGTGAGCTGGCACTGCCTTCTAAATACTCCATGTACTACGAATCAGGTGCGACAATATGCAGACAACTGCGAATCAGGTGTGACAGGATTATTTCGACAAATTAACAGTGATAGATGATCGTCATTTGTTGAAACTGAACGAATTCTTATACGGGATTGGTTACTGATTGCATGAGCGAAATAGTCAACACAATTCGTGAAAGAAATAGATCATTTACCTGTCAGTAATTTCATGCGCTTTTGGATTGGAAGAGTTGTTTCATAGTAGTGATTTATTATTGCACTCGGAAATAACGTGACTTAGTACCGGGAAGTTACTTATCAGATTTTTTGCTCTTAAAAGAAGACAGAAGTTCAGACATTTCTAAGACAGCTAGAGAAGGTAGAAAATTATTAGACAGGTAAGAAAGTGTGAAATCACAGATATCACAAGTTTATTTATTTATTTATTTATTTACTTATTTACTTACTTATTTAGTTATTTACTTATTTAGTTATTTACTTATTTAAATATTAATTTATTTATTTATTTATTTATTTATTTATTTATTTATTTATTTATTTATTTATTTATTTATTTATCTATTTATTTATTTATTTTTTATTTTATTGCTAGTAAGTTTGAAATGAATACAAGTTAATACAATATAAGATAAACTAGCCCACTCCTGAATGAGTAAGAATCGTGCTCAGAAGGGGATTCCAATACAGACAAAAATAAAATTAACATTGAGAGTTAATACAGATTAAATAGTGTTTAATATGTTTAAAGCCGAACTATAAATCCAATACAATTTGAAATGAATACAAGTTAATAAATACAATGACAAATAAACTAGCCCACTACTGAATGAGTAAGACTCCTGCTCAGGAGGGGATTCCAATACAGACAAAAATAAAATTAAAATTGAGAGTGAATACAGATTAAAAAGTGTTTAATAAGTTTAAACCCAAACTATAAATCCAATACAATTTTTTTTTTATTAATTTGGAGAGGATTCTTGGTTAAAATAATATTAGAATAAAATTTGTTTCATAATCTGGGAAGCTAATTGTGAAGCCAGGGAAAGGATGCAACTATCACAAATCGGTGGGGGAATATGTTGATAAACACCTCAACAATTGCTGTGTCTGTTCCAATATTGTTTTCCAATGAAATTGTGTTTTCTTTCCGTTTACGGCCCCTGGCGAACTTATTTTTTTACAGTCCTCGTAATTGCGGTCGAGTGGCCAAAATTTGCATTAGCACTTCTTTTGACATTATTAACATGGTGAAAGAAATCATTTTTTTTATCTGTCCCCATCAGAATATTCTTCTTGAATTTGGTATTCCCAAGAAACTAGTTCGATTAATTAAAATGTGTCTCAGTGAAACGTACAGCAGAGTCCGTATAGGTCAGTTTCTATCTGATGCTTTTCCAATTCACTGTGGCTAAAGCAAGGAGATGCACTATCACCTTTACTTTTTAACTTTCCTCTAGAGAATGCCATTAGGAAAGTCCAGGGTAACAGAGAGGGTTTGGAATTATACGGGTTACATCACCTGCTTGTCTATGCGGATGACGTGAATATGTTAGGAGAAAATCCACAAACGATTAGGGAAAACACGAGAATTTTACTGGAAGCAAGTAAAGAGATAGGTTTGGAAGTAAATCCCGAAAAGACAAAGTATATGATTATGTCTCGTGACGAGAATATCGTACGAAATGGAAATATAAAAATTGGAAATTTATCTTTTGAAGAGATGGAGAAGTTCAAATATCTTGGAGCAACAGTAACAAATATAAATGATACTCGGGAGGAAATTAAACACAGAATAAATATGGGAAATGCCTGTTATTATTCCGTTGAGAAGCTTTTATCATCCAGTGTGCTGTCAAAAAATCTGAAAGTTAGAATTTATAAAAGAGTTATAATACTGGTTGTTCTTTATGGTTGTGAAACTTGGAATCTCACTTTGAGAGAGGAACATAGGTTAAGGGTGTTTGAGAATAAGGTGCTTAGGAAAATATTTGGGGCTAAGAGGGATGAAATTACAGGAGAATGGAGAAAGTTACACAACACAGAACTGCACGCATTGTATTCTTCACCTGACATAATTAGGAACATTAAATCCAGACTTTTGAGATGGGCAGGGCATGTAGCACGTATGGACGAATCCAGAAATGCATATAGGTGTTAGTTGGGAGGCCGGAGGGAAAATGACCTTTAGGGAGGCCGAGATGTGGATGGGAAGATAATATTAAAATGGATTTAAGGGAGGTGGGATATGATGATAGAGAATGGATTAATCTTTCTCAGGAAAAGGGCCAATGGCGGGCTTATGTGAGGGCGGCAATAAACCTCCGGGTTCCTTAAAAACCAGCAAGTAAGTAAGTCCCCATCAGAATGTTTGCTTGTTAGAGGTACCGATGCCGGTATATTTAAAAGTTCTTCTATTAAGTATACCGGTATGTAGTGGATGGTCTCTCTCAAAAGTGAATCGCGTCTTCCAAAAGTTTGCGATCCGCTAACCTAGTATGATTCCCTAATCGTGTATTCAGCCAAATTTATATCTGTCTCTTTAGACAGTGCAGAGTGAATATAAGGAAATCAGACATACCTATTGTCTGTGGGAGATAAATCTAGAAACGTATGACATGTTGTTTCAGAATAGTGGTTACGAATCCCTAGATGAAATTCAAATGGAATGAACCTTTATTTCATTATTGCCATGTTTTCATCATACAGGAATACTAATCATATGTATGCATGACTTTCCATCCTCTGTTGACACGAAATTAGAGGAGAGAGAGGGAGGGAGAGAACAAATGAAAGCCGAACAGCGTATTGCGGTTAGGAAACAAGCTACAAGCTTCGGTGTATGTTGTTTATTTTTCTACGCTGCTAAAAACCTAAACCGGAATGGAATGCAATGCAGATTTATGTATCGTATGAATGGATGAGAACATTAAACCCCTTCAGTTTAAAAAATAACGGAAAAAAATATGAGATCTCGTATTTTATTTCCATAGGCGTTTCGATGATAAAGCAGTAGATGATGTGATAAATTATTGTTTCTGTTTGCTGCGTGGGTTGTTGTTTGGATTGTTGATTGACGACTCTGGACAGAAATCACATCATCGCAATGGAGAGAACGCGGATATCTCATTTTGTGCGATAGTGACCATTTTCACGACTCGTGGATGAAATAGTATTAGTGGCATCCATCTTCATTCTCCATTCCCTTTCACAAAATCCAGGTTGCCATTTTTGTTTACGGGAGGTTGTGCACATGAGAGTCATAGCAACCTTCCCTCCGGTCGATATACCGTTGCCGGCCCACTGCACTAGACCTCGATACTTCTGTAGGCTGCAACTTTCAGTTTCTTCACTCAGAAAAAGAGTCGTAATTGCTAAAGAAGTCATCCGATGTAAATTGGAAAAGGTAATAGAATGAATGATGGACATATTCATATTTAAACACTTGAGGTCACTGAGTAGTGATTAGGGCAGCGCCGAACATGAGAGCGGCTCCGTTTAGCCGGCCAAGCTGCTCTCGCTCCACAAAGCACTTCAATTCCAAGCCGGAGCAGAACGCTCACGCAGTGGCGGACTCACATTACAGCTACCCTCCCTGCATTAATATAACAAGACCCACCGTTGTTCTATTCATTCAGTCTGTGGGTACCAAATAGTTTATAAGGCAATTACATCAATCCATTGCACATTACAGACTTTATAACATTTGTATTAATTCAATGAAATAAACTTCGCTCTATGGAAACATACACACAAATCATTAGGTTTATTTACACAATCTATATGCACAGTGCTTTAACAATTACATAATGGTATTAATAATATAAACATACAGGGTGATTCACGAAGATTTACTGTCAGTTACGAAGCTTATTTCCGAAGACATTCTGAGCAAAAATGTCATATAAACATGTGCACTAATATCAATGGGCCGTATTCATAGACATTCTTAGCGCGGGCTTCCGGTGGATGATCAGCGAACTAACGTTTTTCGTATTCGTAAACCAGTGTTAGCGATATGATATGATATGGTATGATTCATGTACAAGTAGCCAGTCGATAGCCGGGGCTAGATTAGCACGCTCGTAGCGCGAGCTAGCTAAATGTCTATGAATGGCATCCATTATTTTCAGAGTTAACTAATTTAAATTATTAGTAAAATACCTTTTTTCTTTAGTTTTAAGAGTAAAAAAATATTTCAAATAAAGAAGTGACTGTTTAGAAGTATCATTTGTTTCATTGGATAGTGATCTGAAGCTAAAAATGTGTTGTTAATTGCTTTGTAAAGATTTTGTTTTTAACCCCTTACCGCATGGGACAGTCTTGCACAGACCGGTTTAATATTCAAATAACTTAAGTAGTTCTTTCTTTCTCAACTGATGTCACATATGGTCAAATCCAATTCTTAATAGTGTGCCATATCTGTCCCAGTATCCAGTTTGAAATATTAAATGCTTATATTATAAATTATATCAATATAAAACCGGTATGTGCCATATCTGTCCCAGAATGCGGTAAGGGGTTAATTTTTAACTAAAAAATACATCTTTCTTACGTACTTGTCACAAAAATTGTTGCAAATCATACGACTTTAGGAACTTGATTCTTTACAGTTTATTTACGCATCCTAATATACATTCTTGAAGAATTTACAAGAGCAGCGTGATTTGTATCAATTGTTGTGATAAATGTGTAAGAAAAATGTAATTTTGTTGTAAATAAAAAAAATTGAAAAAAAAATCTGTACGAAGCAACTATGGAATTCGTAACAAATTTTCAGCTTCAGAGTACTAGCTAATTAAAGAAGTGATACTCCTGAATAATTATTTCTTTAGGATCTGTAATATTAGTCTATTTTATTCTTAAAACTAAATAATAATGGTATTTTACAAACAACTTCAAATTAGTGTAAATCTGAAAATATTGAGATTAGGACAAATGTTTTTATGCTTTTTGTTCAGAATGTCTTCGGAAATACGCTTCGTAAGTGACGATAAATCCTTGCGAATCACCCTGTATGTAATAAAGGATTACAATCAGAAACGCAAGAAGGAAATTAATAATATGCACTCTCTTACAATTTTTCTTTTGTCTGAATCAACTCTTGTAACAAAATCATACTTTTGTAAATCTAAAATCAATAAATATTTCATGTTGAAACAAAACTATTTGAAACTCAATAAACAAAATAATTATATCATTGTTTTCCGAGACTTATGAGATCGTTTCATTTGCAGAAACCGTTCAATGTTTCGAACAAATGAATTAGCCATGTTTAATCTCAAAATATAATTTAGGTTTTCGTCTGACATACAGCTTCTCAGGCGGATGCATCTTCAAAGTTCGCCATCCTACTGCAAAGTCAACCACTGCACTGACAGTGAGTGGCGTACAGTATGCAAACGTCACACCGCTTGGGAGAATTTCTCTATAAAGTAAACAGCGCTCATTTCTCAGAATCATGTAACGTGTCCAGCCCTGCACTGGGACATTTGCCATGCCATTGGGTCAACTTTTGTATCCTTGTGTCGTAGAAGTCTGCCGCCTGGGATCGGAACCAGCGTTTGACAGCCGTCTGCACCTCTCTGTCGATCTCACGATTTGACAAATATCTCAGTTCCGGTGGAGAATATGTTCAAAAATAGCTGAACAATTGCTGCATCTGTTCCAATAAATTTTTCCAATGAAATTGTGTTTTCTTTCTGTTAACGGCCCCCGACCAACTTATTTTTACGGCCCTCGTAATTGCAGTGGAGTGACCAAAATTTGTATAAGCACTTCTTTTGACATTATAAAAATGTTGAAAGAAAAATATTTAACTTTTTAATCTGCCCCCTTCCGAATGTTTGTTGTCAATACCCAGCGGAACGATTTTAAAACCTCTTGTCAACTGAAAGTTTGTATCACAATTTTCATTATTCATCGCTTTATTTGTTTACACTTCTCCTTCGTCTAGTTTTCCTTCACCTTATCAGTTTCTCTTCTTTCATGTTTAGTTTATTGTAATTTCTTCTACTTTCTTCTGTGTTGATGTTTTTCCATATATGTTTTAACATATGAAACGTAGCCTATTATAAAGTTAAAAGTCCTTATAATTAGAATTTTTCAATAATTTATATTCTAAACTACCAGAAACATCCAAATAATTATTCAGGACAGAAAACCAAATTTATTTACTTTTTTTAATTTCACCTCTGATCTCACCAAAACCCTTACTAGAGGACGAGTCTTCATACGACTAAAAAGAGAATAAAAACAATTGAATTTTAAAAGATCAAACTGAATATTTTAAAATCTGTTTCGTTTTTATTATTGTTACTATTATTTATGACGACACAATATCCTTTTATGCGAGATCGTGCGTATTTGCTTGGTTTCCGCACAAAACCAATCCGCGGAAAGTCTAAAATTCCACATTCAGTATTCCCAACCTAACACATATAACAATTTCCCTCTTCTTACCGCTTAAGTGACATACTGATTTTACTGCTTTAGGCTTTTAACATATTATTTTTAGAGACGTTCAATATAGTAATAATTATAAATTGGAAACTTACCACTGCAATTTCACCTAAATTAATTATTGTTTTTAAATATTTGAAAAAATGAAGTAAACTCTAAATCATTACATAACCTTACCGTTTGTTTTAAGTTCGCATTTATAGACTGGGGGAAAAAAAGACAGCTTTTTTCACGGCCTGCTGGAGTATAGTAAACACAGAAAACGTTTTAAAGCAACAATGTTGAAAATAGATATTTTAGTTTTGCAAATTTGCCGTCATTGAACAGAAAGCAAGATGGAGATTTCATTGCAACTAATTAGAAATTTCTCTTTCGCACAAAATAATGTACGATACACGAGCGGTATGTTCTCTTTCAATTCTCGGAAATTAAAAAATCTCAACTACGTTTCGCTTTTTCAGACTTTTCCTCGAACATGAAAACTTCAACATACCGCTCTTGTAACGCATATTACTATAAATAACAGTCTTACATTTCTGAAGTGTTTGTAATTTATGTTTATATGCATGACGACATGACAGTCAATAATTGTCCTATTTTTTAAAATTAAGATACGTCATTATTTAAAAATACTGCCACTTTGAAAACGAAGCTAAGGCTTATATTACTATAAAATTCGTCACTAAATATCCGGGTTTGAGCCCACGTACATTACATCGAACGACTGGCACTATAATCAAATTGTTCACAATATGTTTCTTTTTTAGTAGCAAGAGTACAATAATGTTGCCCTATGTACTCCACATGTTTCGTTAAGAGCCCAATATCTGACAACTGTTACGAGACACCAGCTTACAACACCAATTTTATAGTCATTGAATAAACGAAAAAAAAAAGATAGACTTCTCTTACTGCATTTAGAGACACAAAAGTGCCATTAAAACAATGGCACTACAGTTCAGCAAATATAAACTTGAAGAAGAAAACACACAGAGACATGTTAAATGTTATGTTTTATTTAACGACGCTCTCAACTGCAGAGGTTATATCAGCGTCGCCGGATGTGCCGGAATTTTGTCCCGCAGGAGTTCTTTTACATGCCAGTAAATCTACTGACATGAACCTGTCGCATTTATGCACTTTTAAATGCCATAGACCTGGCCCGGGATCGAACCCGCAACCTCGGGCATAGAAGGTCAGCGCTATACCAACTCGCCAACCAGGTCGACCACAGAGACATCTTAGCCCTTTGCAGCAGAGTGGTTGTTTAAAAGAACCACAGTTTTCTGTATTTTTCACAATGGTTTTATAAATGTATAATTTATTAATGTTCCTCTTTTTATAGTTTAGATACACCGTTTATTCATTACTTTTGATGATAAAATTTAAAACAGAAGTTTTCTTTCTTCCTCTACAACTATAGCACAAATGTTCAACCATACAATCACCTCATCAATATACAGTAGATGTGTCATCTATATTTTCATGTAGAGTGTTGCAAAATTCCACACTCAAACTTCTCGGGATTGTAAACAAAGATTTTTCGTTAAATAACCATAGGTCGGAAACCAAGAGTTACGTCTGTCGTCACCTTCGAACGCATCTCTGAGTAGAAACAAGTATCTCTGCGCATCACAAACACGTCACAATTAGCAGACTGCACACAGCTTTTACGTGGCACATTCGGTGAATATTGGATTGGTCGGGGTGGACTCATTGCATGGCCTGCTCGTTCTCCTGACCTTACCCCACTCGATTTTTTTGTGTGGGGACATTTAAAGAGTTTAGTATATGAAACGCCAATTGTGTCAGAGGAGGACCTCGTTGCTCGCATTCTTGTAGCTGCCGATCACTTACAACATCAATATCGAGTATTTCAACGTATGAGAGACGCATTGTCACGTCGTTGTGTATCATGTATTGAAGCAGGAGATCGCATGTTTGAACAATAAGTGGAAGCTCATAAGTTCGACAGAAAACAAGTTCGACATCCTGTAATTCGACTGCTTACGTAGGAGAATTAGACACGCCCCTATACGGACACTAAGAAATGGGTTTACTATTTGAATGGAATTGGTCCTGTGTCTTGTAGTGATTACTTTTGTTAAAGGAAAACAGAATATTTTATTGATTAGGACAGGGGTCATCAGCACAGAGCACGCTGGGGCTAGTCTCCCTTACCCGCGGAAAACGCAGTGCATTAGGGTGCACTCCGTAGCTGCTAGCGGGTATGCTCTCTATCTCTCCCTGTTGCACGACAGTGTACACGGGATAGCACCGCGTACCCATTGCACATTTCAGCGAGTGCTGACGACCACTGGATTAGGACATCCATAATAACTGATTTTAAATTAATGAACTCTTCTTTTTCTATTTGAGAATTGTACCGTTTGTGAGACGGAACTGTCGAAACCCGCTATGGTACTAGAAGAGCATACATAACTCTCGGGGCGGGCAGGAAATGTAAGTACAGTACTGTATTCTTTGTTGGATAACCAATAATAATTTGTATTCTTTTCACCTGCCACACCCACTACCCTTATTGGACTGAACTTTCAATTCTGTTCAGTCGAACTTAGGAGAGTCCACTGTACCTGTAAATAAAATGTCACCAAAACCATTTTAAATGGTTACCATACTCTCAATGTCTGTCAGTAATGTCTGCGTTCGAAGGTGATGACCGACATAACTATTGTTTTCCGAACTATGATTATATAACAAAAAATCTTTGTTTTGGGCTCCTCTACCATCCCTAGAAGTTTGAGTGTGGAGTTTTGCAACTCCCTGTATAAGAACTAGCTCGATTGTAGCAAGGTAAAGTACCAGTAAAATGTTACGTTATGTTATATTGGTATATTAAATCAAAATCCCTAATATGACAAAGTGGTCACTCAGAATGACCATCATTTTTTTCTTTAAATTTATATTTTTGTCATCTGTGTCTCAGAGCTCTTTTACGATGAAAGGGTTGTTCTAGTTCTTGATTTTTGTACTACATACAGGTAGTGAGTAGCTGTTATAAAAGCGTGTTGTAAAGTGTCGGTGAACATGCTTATAGTCTATCTATATCATTTTTTTTTCATGTTGGGTTTCCGAGAATACTTGTTAAAATTGTTTCATACTTTTGCCAATAAGCAATGTACTGTTCCCTAAATATTTATGTGCATGCTTTCCTTGGACGAGGGTTAAAATAACTGCTGTATAGTCGGAATTTAAATAATTTATATAAAACAACACCTAAGACATCGGAATGTAATCTGCCGTTGTAAAAAAAATGTAAGTTAGCAGGAAATTAAAATTTGTATACTTCTGCCATCTATTGAGATTTTGGAAAGCTGACTGCTGCATTGCTCTTAGAACTTTTGCATTCAGAATTTAAAAGTTTTGCTTTCCATCAAATTTGTATCAATGACTCATAAATTTTAGCGCATACTGAGTGCAGTTAAAATTTTGAATAAAATTGTTCGAAGTTTCGTTATGATTCATGATGTGGAAAACATATCTTGTTTTCATTTTTGGCTCACTATGCTGCAAAGGGTTAAGCTACAAAAAGCAACACACAGTAGAAGGATTGTCTTCAAATTTTAGAGACAAAATAATAATCTGTACTCTTTTAGTAACTTGAATATGAAGATAAGATGAAACACACGAAACTATTGTATCACTTGTAACTTTTCCGGTAGCGTTCACTGAAGAATGTGAGCTGCTTTTGTTTAGCAGTCCGTGTGCATGTCAGTTTCGTATCCGTAACAAAGGAAACCTGCAAAGCATCCACCTGACGGTTTCCAAGAAATTTTGCAACTGTGGAATGTTAAATTTATTACAAAGGTTTGATTAAGTTCCTGATGACACAAAGTCGACAGGCCGTAAAGGTATGCCGAGCAACTCACAGGCTTGTCGGGGGTATAATTAAGCATGTTCCTCCTTTATTGTACTCAGTGTACTGAATACAAAGCTCACAGTATGGGGTTGTGATCCAGTCATCAGGGAGACTGTTACTGTAGATAGACAGTAGGCCTACTCTAAAAATAAATGCGTGCATATAGGTTAACTTTAAACAATAGCTTCCTTTACTTATTATTATTATTATTATTATTATTACTATTAGTATTATTATTATTATTACGATTAGTATTATTATTATTATTATTATTATTATTATTACTATTAGTATTATTATTATTATTATTATTATTATTATTATTATTGAGATTGTATAATAACTTCATTAAAAACATTCAAAATTAGCAACTTCCAATAATAAATTATTTAAAAAGCAAGCACTTCAACTGATTTTAAACACAGATTAGTATTCTATTATATGAAGAGTCCATTGCAAGAATGATGGATGTCACTTTCTTGTCGAAAATAAACCAAGACTGTCAATGTATAGCTTAAGACATATAGATTGTGCATAGAGAGTTACATGGCATTAACACTGATAGTCATTGTCCAGTAATGATCGAAAAATCACAGTTAAGCTTTGAGCGCTAAGCATTTCAAACTTTCAATTGTTTCTCCTGAAAAATGTATTCCAAATGACGTCCATTATTCTTGCAGTGGACTCTATATATTCCCTTTTATTATTTTTCACTTTTTCTTTGCATGAAATTTTTGAAGATAGAAAAATATTTGTTTTCTTTCTTTTTTTTAAAGTTAGGAATCTTTCCATCTTTCGAAATTCAATAAATCAATTAAAACTAAAATTTAATTTACGTGTATAATAATTATTACTCCATTATATTATTGCATAATATTTTGCATTTATTTTACAATTGTATTATTTAATACTTTCATTTCATTTTATTATTTGTACTTTCTAGTTAATCGAATCTTCTATGTTTTACCTGATATAATTTCATTCTATTTCTTGTATTATTATTTTGATATTCATCACTTTCTTTTGCTTACATATATTTGATATAATTTCATTGTATTTCTTATATTATTCTTTCTTGTATTATTATTTTGATATTCATCACTTTACTTTTGCGTACATATATTTGATTATTTAAATTAAACAATTATTTTAGTGTAGGCTTAAACTTGTAATATTACTTTTTCATTATTCGATGTAAACTCCACTCCCGGCCACAAGCTTTTGCTTCATCGGGAGTGCGAACCAAAAGTGTACCATTATTATGATCGTTCAAATAAATTATTATTATTATTATTATTATTATTATTATTATTATCTTTCTTGTTGTATTATTCTCGTATTAGCCACTGGCCTCATGCGGTACCGCGTTTGCCTGCTGATCCGGATTTGCGCACGGGCGTGAGTTCGATTCCTGCTTGTCCTGATTAACTTTTGGATTTTTTCCGAGGTTTTCTCCAACCGTAAGGCGAATGGCAGATAATCTATGGCGAATCCTCGGCCTCGTCTGATCAAATACCATCTGCTATCACCAATTTCATCGCCTCTGAATAACCTCGTAGTTGATATAGCGTCGTTAAATAAACAAATAAAATCATTAAATATAAACTTTTTCTTATTGATATATTGAAGGTAGTTCATTTAAAATAATATTGCTAGCGATTTTTGACTCGTATTTTCGTGTTGTGTTCAATTGATCACTATTTTGAAACTCGGTGTTATACCTTGAATCGCATTTCACATTTATTTTTTTTTTTTATTTTGGGAAATGAAATTATTTAAATCAAAAATGCTTGAAATATCCTCTATGGACCTACTCTTTGTTTTTCTAAACTCATAAATAATAACAAATAATTAGGTGCATAATTAGAAAATATTTTATACTTCTTTTTTGTCATGAAGTCTGAAGCTCCGTTATTTATTTATTTGAATATACATTTTCTTGAATCCTATTTTACCCGAAAGTACATTAGGGTTAAATTATAACCTGAGTTTATATTATTATAATGAGTATTCATTTGATGTGGGTAACCCAGTCTTACTACTTAAAATTAGCACTTATATCCACAAAATTAATTTGAATTAATTACAAGTTCTTAAATACATTAAATATAAAATTACGAAACTGTTTATAACAGCGTGTTTTTCTGAACACATTGAATAATGGTTTCTCAAATATTAATTTAAAAAAAAATGTAAATGTCCGACCAAAATGAATCTTTTGTTTTCGAATACTGGACAATGAAATAAAAAGTGATTCACAGTTTGCTGTTTCTTACAGATACATAAATAGCCACTGTCCTTATGTAATTTAAATCGTTCTAGATAAGACCCAAATTTCCCACGACCCGATAAAAATTGCGTTAGTATAAAACCCGGTATAATTTTCTTGCTATTTAAGCGGGTGTCGACCCTGAGAAAGAAGATTTCTCTTGTAACTGAACCCTTTGTACTGCAAAGCCACTGTTTGTTCCACCTATTCATTATGTGCTCACCTTTTTTGTGGGCATTGCCCTCTTTTCCCCTATATTTCCATTTCTTTCTTTCTTTCTTTTTCTTTCTTTCTTTCTTTCTTTCTTTCTTTCTTTCTTTCTTTCTCAAAACTTATAATAATTATATTTTGTTATTAGATAGTTGATAGCTGTCCCAACCAGGGTTTAATAATCGGCCTCCTAATCAATTCTAAATTACAATTTATAAAGATTATAAGTGATGATTAATTACGCTGATCGATGACTTCAGTGCAGTGGAGGATATCATGTCCAGGGTGCTGTCAGGAACTTTTAATTTTCGGAAGACTTGAAGGGCCATATTCATAGACATTCTTAGCGCTGGCTTCCGGTGGACGATCAGCGAATTAATGTTTTTCGTATTCATAAACCAGTGTTAGCGATATGATATGAATCTTGTACAAGTAATCAGTCGATAGTCGTGGCTAGTTTAGCACGCTCGTAGCGCGGGCTAGCGAAATGTCTATGAATAGCACCCCTAAGGACTCTCATAACAAATAGCCTAATTAGGTGCATAAGTAGAAAATATTTCATAGTACCTACATGTTTTTCATTAAGTCTAAATATTAATTGCATATGGACATTGTCCTCTTTTCCTCTATATTCATCTTTCTTTCTTTCTTTCTTTCTTTCTTTCTTTCTTTCTTTCTTTCTTTCTTTCTTTCTTTCTCTAAACTTATAATTAATAATAAATAATTAGGTGTATAAGTAGAAGATATTTCATAGTGCCTACATTTTTGTCATGAAGTCAGATCCGTTATGTGTGGACATTGCCCTCTTTTCCCCTATATTGTAATTTTTTACGTATAACGTGCATATATATCACGTACAATAAATGTAGTGAAATTCAAAAAGCGGCTTCAAACAAAGCAATAATACTATTACTGTGTTAGTCGTCCTGACCTCTCGCCCGCTATGAAAATGCAAAATTATTGTTAGGCTTCGATGAAAGATGTGCGCCCCGCCTGTTTTTTTGTATGCTGCAAAGTTAATAAATTGGGATAAAGTTGACACTATATTCAGTTGAAACCGATGGAAAAGGGATTGGTTTACTAAAAGCGTTCGTTTGTTTTCACAAACTGATTTGAGCCCTCGCATTTCAATAAAATGAGCTCTCAAAGTGAGTATCCGGAGGAGATATGTAACCCCGCACCGCACATTCAAATTCAGGATACTTTGAAACATCAGCATTCAATACCATAAATCAGTGTATATTAAGTTTGAAATTTTTGTGATTAAAAAGCACTGTAGGCATCCAAACAATCTTTTTTCGAATATATGAATTGATATCGAAAACTGTGTTCCTCTTCCATGCTTTGATCTTTTCCTATTTCCCGCTCCATTTTTTCAATCATTCATTTATTCGTCATAATTGGTTTATCAAATAGTATTCTCTGTTACGTTTTACCTCTGTTAATACACTGACGACAAAAAAACTTCACGCACCAAGAAGGAGATGTCGTTTTGCTGCAAACTTCGGCATACAGTTACATCTCAGGGAGATAGTCAATTGATTAGCGTAGTAACGTAATTTGTTGAATGGTGTTGCTACCAGAGATCGTGAACCTGCTGTCACCCGTGGCCTATAAAAGGGCTTGCACACGCTACTCGAACGTAGTGGATTGTTGTTTCCGGTTGCATAAAAGTCGTCTATCATTCGACATACCTCTACGACGCAATCGAAGAAATTTTACCCAGTTAACGGAGTTTGAGAGGGGACGCATTACTGGAATGCGCGAGGCAGGATGGTCTTATCAGCGAATCGCCGGCCACCTACGCAGTTCTGACCACACTGTTGGGACGTGTTGGGACCAGTAGATGCGTGAGGGTACGCACACACGACGTCCTCGACAGACCGCCAGGAGAGAAGATAGTCTAATCCTTCGACAACCCCGAACAGATCCAACTGTTTCGTCGCCCGCCATCCTGAGACAGGTAGCACCGTCATTACAGGCCCCTGTGTCTGCCCGAACCATTTCAGGCGCTAGGCTGAAGGAAATTTTGTCTCACGGCTGCCATTACGTGTCCTGCAATTGATATTTTATTTATTTATTTTATTTTATTTTAAATCCACCACCAACAGAAGCAGGCTTCCAATTACAGGTGGCTTACACAGATGTATACACAAAATATATAATAAGAGAGAAAAAAACAACAAAACAAACAACACAAACAAAAGAAAGAAAATACATAATGGTAATAGATGCTAGAATATATTATTACAGTTAATATAGTGCCAAATGTCAATATAATGATGCAAAATTATTTAAAAACTTGAGTAAAAACATTACACTTCTTCATAATTTAAATATCTAAGGAAATACAATGCTTTTTAATATTGCATGAAATTTTCCAATTGTTAAACTGAAATCCAATTGAGAATCACAGTTTAAAGACAGAAAGTTGTAAGTATGACACATAACAAACAATGGAGAGTTCTTGAAGAAAACAGTTCTAGGAATAGGAATAATAAAAGGTTGCCTATGACGTGATTCTGTCCTTTTTACATTGAACTGAAGGAATTTAAGAAAATCACAGTTATTCAATATACCATTAACAGTCTTATAGAGTAAAATTTGGCTATTTATTAATCGTCGAGATTTTAAAGTTTTATAATTAAATTAAAAAAGTAACTGATTATATGAAATTTGCTTGTCATAAGACGATACGTGATGTTTTTTAAAATATAAATAACGTAAAAATCTTTTCTGTATCCTTTCTATTTGCATCTGATGCGACTGGAACTGAGGTGACCATATTACAGACGCATACTCTAGCTTACTTCTAACAATAGTTTTATAGAGAGTATTAATAGTATTTATATTTTTTAATTATTTTGTATTTCTGATTATAAATCCTAATTTTCTATATGCATCAATTACCACGTGATTTAAGTGCATTTTAAAACATAAGTTGCGTGTAAAATAAATACCCAAATCCTTAAATGATTCTACTCTAGGTAAATTCACACCATTAATTTCATACGAATTTTGAGGAACTGTCTTATTTTTAGAATATGTCATAAAGCAACATTTATTAAGATTTAACAGAAGAAAATTATCGATACTCCATCTATATAGTCTGTCCAAATCATGCTGTAGATCAAAACGTCTTGTTGTTTGTCAATGACTTTATACAATTTAACATCATCAGCATATAGTAAACATTTAGTGTGCAAAATCTGTTTAGGTAAGTCATTGATATAAAGTAAAAAGAACAAGGGACCAAGATTAGATCCTTGGGGTACACCTGAAGTTACTGTGAATGGGTTTGATTTTACTTGATTGACTGAAACATACTGCTGCCTGTTTGTAAGATATGACGTTATTAACTGTAAATAAGAATAAAATAATCCAAAACTTGAAACTTTATTAATTAAAATTTTATGGTCAATTTTATGAAACGCTTTGGAAAAATCAAGGTATATCACGTCTAAATTTCTGCGATTATGTAATGTATTAAATGCCTTTTGTGTAAAATTAATTAGATTTGTTGTGGTAGACCTATGGGTGTAAAATCCATGCTGATTTATATCAATTGCACTATAAAGATTTTGAAAAATTCGTGTATATAGAATCTGCTCAAATACCTTGGACGGGGCACAAACTATTGCAATGGGTCTATAATTTTCAATTTTACTATTATCACCAGATTTAAACACAGGGCAAACCTTTGTTAATTTTCATATTTTCGGACCGTCCACCGTCGCCTCCTTTTGCAGTGGTTTCGTGAGCGACAAACCTGGACTGCTAAGACTGGAAGTGGGTTGTCTTTAGTGACGAATCCAGGTTCTCTTTGAGCTCTGACGACGGTCGTGTTCGTGTCTGGAGACCTCGTGGTGCACGCCTCAATCCTACATTTACTGTGGCGCGACACACCGCAGCCACTGCTAGCGTGCTGGTCTGGGGAGTCATCACGTAAGGCAGTCGGTCACCCCTAGTAGTGATACGAGGGTCAATAACAGCACAGCGATATGTGTAGGACATCCTTCAGCCACATGTGTTGCCTCTCATGGCAGGATTTCCAAGAGGTCTTTTCCAGCAGGATAATGCTCGGCCGCACACGGCAAGGATGTCACGGGAATGCCTCCGCAACGTTGTCACACTTTCATGGCCTGCACGATCGCCAGAGTTGTCACCAATCGAACATGTCTGGGATCACCTGGGACGCCAACTTCAGCGACCTAGGAGTTTACAAGATATAGAGAACCAATTGCAGCAAATATGGACAGATATGCCGCAGGATACCATACGAAGTCTGTATGCCTCGTTACCCGCACATATTACAGCTTTCATCAAAACTAGAGGTGGACAAACAGGATACTAGAGCCTCTATCCAGGTGGTCAGTTTTCAGCAATAAAATTATTATTTTGCTCTAATATTGTAATCATTTACATACATCAATATTACGATCATCCACATCAGATTTCATGCAATTCCCACAACTCCTTCTTGGTGCGTGATCTTTTTTTGTCAATCAGTGTATTTAAATAACATACTTATACAATTTTTCATTATACACGATGCAATCAGTATATTAATTGCAATTCCATTTATTTTACCGTTAAACATGTATGCGGGTGTCACTGAAAATCATTGCTTTCTTGCTTGTTGAGACAGTCTATGAGATAGCGTCAGATGGTCTTCAAGAGTTGAGCTTCTACACGTGATTTTGTGCAAACATGTCAAGGATCTATTGCAATATTCCTTGGAATCTCTTCGCCTCATGGCTAGTCTTCTTCTCTGCCTTTCAAGTGATACATTTAGTATAGATTCAAGGCGTTTCTCCTCATTCTAGATAACTTTTCTGTTGAATCTGTCCTGTGTGTTGCCTAATTTAGGGAAGTCCGGAAACTTATTGATTGTTGTTTGTATATGCATATTATTTTTCGTATTCTTTATGTCTTTAACAGGTGTAAGTCTGGAAACAGACTTCGCTTAGTATGGCGCCTTTCGAAAAGAAATATAGACAATTAACAACACACCTGCCAGTGATTCAACGCGTCAGATTTGGACAATAAAATCTCGCGACTTATATGAGTACATTACATGACAGGCTAATTTATGCAATTCATTGGCTTACTTCATAGTAACTACTGGAAATATCTGCCTCTCTGAAGCACTTTCCACATCTTTTGAAACAATTTCTAGATATTCTGGAATTCGTCTGTGTCGATATAATTAACAATAGACATGGTCCGTTTCATTGAATTTATAAACGACAGCTCTCACTTATCATATAACTTAAGGTTTTACTTTTAACAATTTCGTTGCTTTCCTACTTGCTGTTATCTTGGATATACCTAAATGTTAAACTAACTTTCATAACGAATTCGTGAGAGACTGTTCTAATCTATAGTTTTGTCAAGTTTTTTTTTCCAGTTATAACACGATTTACTTGCTTTCTTATTTGAAAATAAGCCGGTTCCTTCATACTTTTCACTACATTTTGGGTTGAAGAAACAGATGGTTTTTGAACGTTAGGATATTTCCATAGAAATATAAGAAGGAAATTATTTTAAAATTTTTGGATAGTAATAATATTATAATAATAGTAATAATACTCAAAAATCCGTCACATGACAGCCCATGAAGGGCGAAGACCGAAGGCCAACTAGTTGACAGGTCATATCACGTCCACCAGCTTCACCAGAGGTGACCGATCATCGAAACAGTACGGAGGTATCGTGAGGTCAGCGCGATGATCCCCAGAGCCGTTATAGCTGGTTTCCGAAACCGGATTTCACTACCTATCATAGTCCCCCAAATTCATCACAATGATTTGTGGGCACCGGTCCCATACACTGGCCGACATTTCATGTGAAATTTCCTTTCCCATGAGGACTCAAATGAGCACTCATTCTGTAAAGCGGGTCCAAGCATGATGATTGTTCGTAATGCATTCACTCACTCAATTAGTCACGCACTCATCATCCACCCTCCAATTCATTCATTCATTCATTCATTCATTCATTCATTCATTCATTCATTCATTCATTCATTCGTTCATTCGTTCATTCATTCATTCGCTCACCCATCCATTTATCTATTCACTCACTCACTCGCTCATCCATCTATCCATTCATTCACTCACTCAACTAATCATTCATTCACTCGCTCATCCATCTATCCATTCATTCACTCACTCACTAATTCACTCACTCAACCATTCATTCATTCATTCATTCATTCACTGGCTCATCCAACTATCCATTAATTCACTAATTCACTCAACCATTCATTCATTCATTCATTCACTCGCTCATCCATCTATCCATTCATTCACTCACTCACTAATTCACTCACTCAAGCATTCATTCATTCATTCACTCGCTAATCCATCTATCCATTCATTCACTCATTCAGTCACGCACTCATCACCCACCCTCCAATCCATTCATTTATTCATTCATTCATTCATTCATTCACCCATCCATCTATCTATTCATTTATTCACTCACTCACTCAACCATTCATTCACTCGCTCATCCATCTATCCATTCATTCACTCACTCACTCAACTATTCATTCTTTCACTCGCTCATCCATCTATCCATTCATTCACTCACTAATTTACTCACTCAACCATTCATTCATTCACTCGCTCATCCATCTATCCATTCATTCACTCACTCACTAATTCACTCACTCAACCATTCATTCATTCATTCACTCGCTCATCCTTCTATCCATTCATTCACTCACTCACTAATTCACTCACTCACTCAACCATTCATTCATTCACTCATCTATCTATCCATTCATTCACTCATTCAGTCACGCACTCATCACCCACCCTCCAATCCATTCATTCATTCATTCATCCATTCATTCATTCATTCATTCATTCATTCATTCATTCATTCATTCATTCATTCATTCATTCATTCATTCATTCTATCGTTCCATTTCCTTGTTGTGGTAATTTTTCCACACAGGGTGTATATTTCTGTGTTTTGATAGAATAATCAATCAGCTACTAAAGGACTCATAACTCCTCCTAACCTCAAGACATAAGCTCGACAGCAATGGTTATAAATCGGGAAGCTCGTCGTCGGAGGTGCGACGAACGTATTCAGGCATTTTTATGTTGCCACTGCCCGTTAACGCCATTGGGGTTGAATTCCAATGTCGACCTTCTGTTGCGAGAGTATTCATCGGGGTGAGATAGGGTGAGAAAGCCCACATTAAAGCTGCAATTCGTGAGTGTAACAGCAGCGATATTACCCCGCGTCGTTATAGCTGCGCGCCCCCCGAACAACGCGCTGGGGAGTCCAAGAAGCATTTCCTTGGAATTCTAAAGATACTAACGTTTATTGTCTGATTTAGGAATGGCGTGCTGAAAAGGATGTGCTGCCGGAGTGGAGACGAAAAAAAGAACTTGTCTCTCTTTCTCTTAAACTCGCGGGAAATAACGGGGGCAATCGGAATATCCGGGCTGCAGGTGACATCGAGAATGGGAAAAGTTCAATGACAGATGGGTCGTGCTTGTGTGCACGTGTTGTCTTGTGCTCCTCCGGGGTCTTGTTCCTTATCTGGGTCGTTTGTAATTTTCCTTGCAAATAAAATATCCCCATTTCCCTTTCCATGCCGCTCTCGGTTATGATACAAGTATCAGCCAATTCAGCTTCATATCTAACCGACAATCGTAGGCGGAACACCATATATGTTTACTCTTCTTTGTACCAGGTAATTGAAAGGGCGAAATGCTTCTTTATGAACAGAGTTCGGATTATATGAGTTTTTATGCTCGACCATGCCGAAATGTACTAATTATACATCTGGTACCAGTCCTTTAATGCATGCCATTAAAGTACACCTACTCATTAAAGTACAGGTCTTCAGCCAATGATAACTCAGCTTACATGTGTTCAGCCAATGACAAGTCAGCTTTGTACCGTTATAAAACCGCAAGTATCGATTATTCTCGGATATGCAATCGAAAGAGAATTAGCGAAAAGTCACGGAGGCTGAAATCCAATACTGTCGCAGAAGGTTATGTTCTGTTACTATAATAATTAGCGTTAATTCTAAATAATATTCAAATCAATTCAATTTGTCATCTCGTTTTTCAATGTCGAATTCAATAATCAAGGTTATAATATTATAATATTATCAAGTTTAACGGGATTATACATCAAGGTCAATGACATTATTGTTCCTCGGAAAAAATCAATACTTTCGCGTCTGCGCACATCTCACAATTCACAACCTAGAACAAGGTCACTTCCGATCTTGTCAGATACAAATAAAATGTATACATCTGAATACCGGTAATTTCAAGTTAGAAATATGGTCGAGCATAAAAAGTCGTATGAAACTCGCCTATAATGGTAATTTTCATACGAGCTTCTTAATTACTATCATTATAGGCTCGTTGCATAATGTACTATTATACTTTCGCGGTGACTATGATGAATCAATCAGTGGTTTTGAAAAGACATAAGTTACCATATGTCAAAGAAAGCGCATTTTTCTGACCTTGAGGTCTTGCGCGGGCATCAAGCGCTAGGTATGGAATGATGAGGAAGGATTATGTACATGAATAAGCAGCCTGTTGGACTTAAAAAACAGTGGTGCAAAAAATTCAAACGGAACGTGAAATTTTATGTCGTTATTTTTATATGGCTTCTTTCTCTTTGATATTAGGTATGTTGTCTGAAAAAAGTACTAATATCAATTTCTTAATATTGCAGTTGTGTTTTAAACGTTAATAACATAAGAAAGAGTTAAGAAGGAATATTCAACACATCATTCATAAAGAAAGTTATATTCCAAAAAAAGAGATTGACATGATAAGCTGGAATTTATATTGATGATATGTTTAGCCTTATAAAAG
The DNA here is from genome assembly GCF_040183065.1 of Periplaneta americana. Taxonomy (NCBI): domain Eukaryota; kingdom Metazoa; phylum Arthropoda; class Insecta; order Blattodea; family Blattidae; genus Periplaneta; species Periplaneta americana. Next base: position 177,664,804 of record NC_091119.1, read on the forward strand.
TAATCAATATACTAATCAAAACAATATTGTAGTACAAAACAAACTTACCTAGGTATATGTTTTAACTGTAAATAATATTGCATAACAAAACTCTTATCGAACTTTGCTTTTAAGGTGATATTGGTGCGCAACTTCCTAACATCAGAATATTAAATTATTTTCTCGAAATTTTCTGAAGCTATAGAGCTGACGATTTTACAATACATGGCTACATATCTTTTGTTTATGATGTAACAGCAGTTGCTTTGTTTTATTCACTTCCTTCCAAACATTTTCCATGCGAATATTTTCAAAATTTTCAATACACCATCTTCAGTAATACATATTTACGATATATTAGGTTTACGAAAACATCGTTTCAGCACCTGTAATGCTACTAAATAAACATATCTGAAAATTTCATTTTTCTGTAAAAAAAAAGTTGAGAAAATATTCCCTTTTGAATAAAAAACAAAATTGATCGTTAAAATTAAAACTTACATCTCTATAACGGACTTACACTTCTCAGACAAATCTACAGTTTTAATAAGTTGTCTTCCTTTTATCTATTGATTTAGTGCTGGCCATCCCTGTATATAGCTCGACGAAGCTGTATATACTACCCCTCTCGTCTGTGTCTATCCTTTCCACTGTAAAGCGCTCAGGCTCTCCTGAGCTCTAAAGTGCGTGCTTGCCCATATGGGTATCAGTTGACATGACTGCTGTATGATGAAGAATGGATAGAACAGAGAAAATTTCTCTCCGGCACCGGAACTCGAAACCGTGTTTTCAGCACGTAGAACTGAAAACCCGGGTTCGAGTGCCGGTGCCGGAGAGAATAGCTCAATTCGTGAGTAAAAACAATTATTGTTAATACAGTACTGTATTTCGATTAAAGAAAAACCTAGTGAAAATTATCAAACTCAAAATCGTGATATTTCCTAGTTTACGTAAATGGATGAACTACTTTTCTTCCCACCTATACCTAGTAAGGTGATTTGTTTGTATTTTACGCCAGTATCATCGAACTCCAGTCGTGGAAAGGGGTAGCAAATGATGTTTCCGGTTCTCAACCGTTAATCCAAAGGTATAGCGAGGTTAATATTAGAAATGTTAGTAAAAATAAAATGATGTCCCTGTATAATTAGCAATGTTAAATACAGACGTTTGATATGCCAGGGCATGTAGCACGTATGGGTGAACCCAGAAATGCTTATAGAGTGTTAGTTGGGAGGCCGGGGGGAAACATACCTTTGGAGAGGTTGAGATGTAGATGGGAGGATAATATTAAAAGAGATTTGAAGGGTGTAGGGATTGGATTAAACTTGACTGATGGGGGGCTTATGTGAGGGCGGCAATAAACCTCCGGGTTCTCGAAAAGTCTTAAGTAAGAGGGTCATCATATCCATTGATAGCTACGAGGCGCATCCAGAAAGTAAGTTTCCCGATTTTTTCCCCTTGAAAGTAAACGTAATTAGCCGTGTCAATTGCGCATGCGTAACAGATCTATGACGTATCAATCATATGCCAGCCGGACAGGTCCCGCCTGGTGCCAGTAGCGTGGCAGCAGTGGTCCGAAATGGAAGCTCTTATTCCTTTTCCCGCCGCCTGCGAGGTTCGGTCGGTGATAAAGTTCTTTAATGCACAAAGCATTGCGCCAATTGAAATTCATCGGCAGCTCTATCAGGTCTATGGGCCGAACATCTTTCTCTCTCTCTTTTGCACCTCAAGAAATTCCTGTTCTCCAGTGAGCGTTTTGGCAACGACGAAGAGCTGAAGACGTCTGTCACACGCTAGTTCCATTCACAGGCGGCAGAGTTCTACGACAGAGGGATACAAAAGTTGATCCCACGATACGACAAGTGTCTCAATTCTGATGGTGGCTATGTTGAAAAATAGCTGAAACATTGCTGTACCTGTTGCCAATAAATGTTTTCCTGAAAGTGTGTGTTCTTTTTTTTTAAATAGGGAAACTTACTTTCTGGATGCGCCTCGTATATCTTAAATTAGCAGGTTTTATGTAAATTCTGTTGTTACTCTTGACCTATTTCTGGTCAGTCTCCTATAATATTGATAGATTAAAGATGAACATTTGTTATATAAAACATTTTCTGATATTCCCCTAAGGTGGGGCAATTTTGTGATCCTTTACTAAAGTGTAGTAAACTGAAGCATTCTTCGATTAGCTTCAGCTCCAGTTTCCGTGAAATCGAGTTCGTGTATCTAATTGGTAACCGGAACTGTGTTAATTAACTGAACTATTAGCTCCATCCGGTTGTAATCTTTCCCTCCTCAGATTCTTAGATCGCACAGTCTTCCCGATTAGCCTACCCCGGGGTTCTATTTCTGACACTTGTGTGGGGAGGGTTGCGCTATCGTGTTGGCTGATCTCCAATCAAAGTTGTGACAGCGGTCACCCTGCGGGTCACGTCCCTGCAGACGGCAGGGACGCAGAATTAGATATCTTGGACTTCTCTGGAAATTGAATCTCAGAGCGCAACTTTCCGGCGAGGGTTATGGGAAATTCTGATAACACTACTCCAACCACTATTCTCATCCACTCTAGGTGATTTGAAATCAGTTGCCACCTACAAGACTGATGTTGAAAGGGCGTATCAGCGACATTTGTTTACCATCTCTGTCGCACTGCGGAAAATTCTATTATCCTTATGATTTTCGCTGGTCAGAATGATGTCGTTTTATGTTAGCTTCTTATGGAAACTGGTCAATGAAACGGCCTGAAAAATTTTCCTAATTTACAACAATTGAAGTCTTGTATTGTAGTATTGTATTGCTTTGAATTGTATTCTAATGTATTGTATTAATTATGTCATATTCATAGCATTGTACTAATTTTCTATCATATTGGTTGAGTGGAAGAGAAGGCCGAATGCCGTTAACTCTGCCATTAAAATAAACCATTATTATTATTATTATTATTATTATTATTATAAAAACACAAATATAACATATTATGCAGAGATTTTACTATACCCCTCTCCTTTTATTCCTTTTGAAATTTTTAATTTTGACTATTAACTTTTACTACGTCAAACTACATTTGACCAATAAAAGGTACGAAAGGACGTGTTTGAACCAATCATGGCTGTTTATCGCACAATTTTATCGTTTTCCTAGCATTTGTTTGTTTCTATCACTACCCTTGCATTTGTTTCTTTGTTTGCCAACATTTCAAACTGCAGATTCTTTACGGTACTATAAAACATGCTTTGCGATCGTCATTTGTTTACCGCCCAGATAGTCAATTGTAAATGGCAGCTCTGTTCAAACGTTTTCGTGAAGTTAACATCAGTGAAATATAATTTTACTTACTTACTTACTTACTTACTTACTTACTTACTTACTTACTAGCTATTAAGGAACCCGGAGGTTCATTGCCGCCCTCACATAAGCCCGCCATTGGTCCCTATCCTGAAATAGATTAATCCGTTCTCTATCATCATATCCCACCTCCCTCAAATCCATTTTAATACTATCTTCCCATCTACGTCTCGGCCTCCCTAAGGGTCTTTTTCCCACCGGCCTCCCAACTAACACTCTATATGCATTTCTTGATTCGTCCATACGTGCTACATGTCCTGCCCATCTCAAACGTCTGGATTTCTAATTATGTCAGGTGAAGAATATAATGCGTGCAGTTCTGTGTTGTGCAACTTTCTCCATTCTCCTGTAACTTCATCCCTCTTAGCCCCAAATATTTTCCTTAGCACCTTATTCTCAAACACCCTTAACCTATGTTCCTCTCTCAAAGTGACAGTCCAAGTTTCACAAGCATAAAGAACAACCGGTAATATAACTGTTTTATAAATTCTAACTTTCAGATTTTTTGACAGCACACTGGATGATAAAAGCTTCTCAACAGAATAATAACAGGCATTTCCCATATTTGTTCTGTGTTTAATTTCCTCCCGAGTATCATTTATATTTGTTACTGTTGGTCCAAGATATTTGAACTTCTCCACCTCTTCAAAAGATAAATTTCCAATTTTTATATTTCCATTTCGTACAATATTCTCGTCACGAGACATAATCATATACTTTGTCTTTTCGGGATTTACTTCCAAACCTATCTCTTTACTTGTTTCCAGTAAAATTCCCGTGTTTTCCCTAATCGTTTGTGGATTTTCTCCTAACATATTCACGTTATCCGTATAGACAAGTAGCTGATGTAACCCGTTCAATAGAATTTTACTATGTCAATTAATATTTTATTGTATTAGAGTACTTTTTTTCTTGTAATCTTTATACAGGGTGAGTTTTAAGTCCACAGACAAACTACAGAGGATGATTCCTGACTGAAAATGGAGCTCAGAAGTTCATGTCACCTTGTGTCCGAAAATGCATAGTTTCCACGGTAGATGGCTCTGAAGAACGATATAAAAAAAGAGCCCTGGCTCACAGTACATGGCCTGAATCCCATCTATATTACAACAGCTGTTGAAAGTGGCCTCTATGGGATGCAATGCACGCGTTCACACGTCGTATCATGGATTGCCTCACTCGTTCGAATGTACCGCCCTGTGTCCGAATAGCGTGACAGGCTATGTGGACACGCTGTTCAAGGGTCTCAACATCAGGAACAGGCTCACCGTACACAATGCCTTTCAGATGCCCCCAGAAGAACAAATGCAGGGGATTTAAGTCCGGTGATCGGGCAGGCCAGGCACTTCTCGACCGTTTGCACCTGTTTGGTCATACACGAACACAATTTCGGCTTGTTGCTGGAATGAATACCGGTCCATTTTGCTTCTACGTTGCTTAAATCACACCATCTGCAACACACAAAACGCACACTGCAAGTTATGAGAGAATGTCGTCAGTGCCATCTACCGTAGAAACTATGCATTTCTGGACACAAGGTGATAGGAACTTTTGTGCTCCATTTTCAGTCAGGAATCACTCTCTGAAGTTTGTCGGTGCACTTAAAACTTACCCTGTATACTTTCTTCTAGTCGTGTAATAGTCAATTAAATTTAATTTGAGTTTTGATTTTCCCTAGATAAATCAAAACCTTTAGTGAGATTACTGTTTGTAAAAAAAATTGAATTAGAAATCAGTTTTCCTTGCAATGTAAAAAATAAAAGACAGCATATTTCACAATTATTTTGCACGATAAAGTGAATACTCAATGGAAGATAGTATGCAAAGTTTCATCCAATTACCTCTTAATGATGTGTGAGAAAATATTAGACGTACATAATAATTGAAAAATGGAATTTTCGAAAAAATACGAATAAAGTAAACATGTTTTCAGTACCTTAAGCTATTTATATGTCTTAGAATTGTCAATATACACGATTAGAAGTGAATTTTATCCTCGAATTTCAGGGGAATATTCTTGAAACTACGTATGTACTATTAAATGACGCAATTTTTTTTGTTGATTTTTGACCATTTTGTTTAACGTCTACCCTTACACAACGCAGTATTTTCTAAAGTAATAATTTCCGCTTTAGTTCATAACGAATGTCCAAGGCAAACTGTACACCAGTACCATTTGATATTTGTTTTCTTACAATAGAAAATTTTATAAATTGACAACTTCTACAAAAATATTAGCTAATTAGTTACGTCCTGTAAATAATTCACATCTTTATCCTTAATCAAACATCAACGTCTGAATTTATCGATAAATTCGTAGGACTGGATTCAATTAAATATACTGCATTAAGTATACAAAGGCGATGTTAATATTAACATAATATCTCCAAGAGTACGTGCATCCTTGTAATATAATGCATATCTCCTTCTGACAAGGAAGCACTCTAAAGAACGCTGTATGATATACAAGCTGCATCAAGATAATGCAGGAGATGCATATGGAGATCATGTCTTGCAGGAAATGTGCTGTGACACACTTTATAAATTACATACTGCAGTGACGTACACAGAATTTTATCAAGGGGGGGTCATTATTAAAATTAACAATTTACATTACAGATATTATTATTATTATTATTATTATTATTATTATTATTATTATTATTATTGTCAGCTGAGTTTTCACAGGGGGATTTGAAACTAATTCTGGGAAGAAAGAAACATTTGTCAATGTGAAAATTTCAAAAATCTCGCGAGAATAGCTATATGACGTTTTGCTAAAAAAATTGCAAAATTGAACTTCGCGGTCAGTTAGCCATATCAAAGAACCCGGAACGATAATGTGAAGTGTATATAAAAAATATGAACTGTAAAATGCACAAAACGTTAAAGGAACATTTTAGAATAAAGTAAGAACTCAAATTAACGAATTGGTAAACACCGCTCTTAAAATGAGTTTAAAATCGACAATGCAAAATATTTAACATCTGCACTGCGGAACTGTTGAATTTTTTTTTTTTCAGTTTGTTTCACAACAAGTTAAATTTCATATTGTGTCAGTTTCATTTTATTACAAGGTCGCTACTTGGCGGTACGTCTCTCTATATTAAAGACAGCATTGTTATAATTCAAACGTGTCGCAGCATCAAGCACAGGGATTATACTGAAGGAGGGGTAAGAGGACTATATTTAATGTCGATGTAGATTTTGTTACTCTGATAGTGAAAAATTAAAAAAGGGGATAAGATTATGGATAAAAAGATACTCAAATATTAATATCACTTTTTTTAATTCAAGGAGAGGTGCAAACCCGTTAACCCCCTTTGCATACTTCCCTGACATACAGCATTTCCTGTTTAATGTAGTTTCTGTTGACATGTTTAATCATAATTTTGAGTGAATTTTTCCACTTCCATACTATAACACAAGATTAGTCGTTACATTAAAACAAGGTGTTCAATGCCAAGTAATAGATTGCTATCGTAACTTTCTTAGGTTTATGTTAAAGCTGAACATAACAGAAGCTGATGCCAGTGTACTGGATTATATCTTTGCAATATCTTTCGGAAAAGAAAATGCTACGCTGAACGGGATTCTTTAAAGACCAAAAATAAAAATATTCGCTTACTTGATGGCATTTGTGTACATTTGTAGTTGTTTTGAACATTTGCATGTGTTGAGTGTCACAAACAGTGTATGTACATAATTAATTAAGTAGTAAATTCTATCTTGCTATGTACTGTATTAGTTTCACCATGAAATATTATGTACAAAGTTGTTTCACATAACTCGATTAATGTTACAACAGCGTTGTTACAGAAATATTCATTCTCTTATACAGAAGGTGACAAAACTATTCTTTCTTAAATGACATCATTTCTATATATTGAAATCTATATTCAGTTATCTAACATACATATACATAACATTTTGGTCATGTTATTGAATCTTCCCCTGTAAATACAGAGTTATTAAAAATAAATGGATAGATAGACGACAGACAGACAGATAGATAGATAGATAGGTAGGTAGGTAGGTAGGTAGGTAGGTAGATAGGCAGATAGATAGATAGATAGATAGATAGATAGATAGATAGATAGATAGATAGATAGATAGATAGATAGATAGATAGATAGATAGATAGATAGATAGATAGATAGATAGATAGATAGATAGATAGATAGATAGATAGATAGATAGATAGATAGATAGATAGATAGATAGATAGATAGATAGATAGATAGATAGATAGATAGATAGATAGATAGATAGATAGATAGATAGATAGATAGATAGATAGATAGATAGATAGATAGATAGATAGATAGATAGATAGATAGATAGATAGATAGATAGATAGATAGATAGATAGATAGATAGATAGATAGATAGATAGATAGATAGATAGATAGATAGATAGATAGATAGATAGATAGATAGATAGATAGATAGATAGATAGATAGATAGATAGATAGATAGATAGATAGATAGATAGATAGATAGATAGATAGATAGATAGATAGATAGATAGATAGATAGATAGATAGATAGATAGATAGATAGATAGATAGATAGATAGATAGATAGATAGATAGATAGATAGATAGATAGATAGATAGATAGATAGATAATTAAATAAATAAATATATATATATATATATAAACATATAAATAAATAAATGAGTGAGTGAATAAATAAATAAGTCAATAAATAAAAAAGTGAATAAATATGTGAGTAAGTAAATAAGTAACTAAGTAAATAAATAAATAAATAAATAACTAAATAAATAAATGAGTAAGTGAATGAGTGAGTGAATGAATGAATCAATGAATGAATGAATAAATAAATGAGTAAGTAAATGAGTAAGTAAATAAGTAACTAAGTAAATAAATAATTAAATAAATAAGTAAATGAGTAAGTGAATGAGTGAGTGAGTGAGTGGTGGAGTGAGTGAGTGAATGAATGAAGGAATGAATGAATGGATAATTAAATAAATAAGTAAATAAGTAAGTAAATAAATAAATAAGTAAATAAATTAATTAATTAATAAATACCGAGTCTCCAGAAGAAAGAAATTCATCATTCCAATCAAAGCTGCAGACTTTGTACAGTCTTATAAAAAGTTTTGTCGCACTGATACTTTTTAAGTCCCAGAAAGGGGACAGTGCGCATGATCAGAGGACGAGAGAACGACTAGTTGAGGTAATAAAATTAATTTTGTTTCATTGTATGTCTGATCATGTGCACTGCATCCTTTCTGGGACTTATAAAGTATCAGGGCGACAAAACGTTTTTCTAAAATTGTACGACATGAGTTTGGCCCAAAGGAATACCGTCCATGGCTCAATCTTAAAGTCCTCCTCCTCCAATATGTTTTGGAATTGTTAACATCTAATTATTTCGATTCATTTAAGATAAACCAACCTGTAAAAATTTATGTGGGCCACTTCATATGTGCACAATTCTTCAAATTTCTCATAGTTATTGTCTCAATATTGTTCTCTCTCATAAATGAAGGTAATAGAAAATTACTCTTGATGCTTATTTTTCAACACATTTCAGCCATTTTCTCAATGTCTCGTCCCACGCCCTTTTCGTAAATTCCTTTTCCGCTTGCCACGAAGCGAGAAAGCGCTTCCACAAAGTGATACTAGAGGGTAAAGGAATTTACAAAGCAGAGAGTGTAGGTGGAGTTGACAATGAAGGCGAGTGCACGCTTTATATGTCCGCCTCCCTGATGCCTCGTAAGCTTAATAGGACTAATTCACGTCACTGCAGAGATGCCATTGTTGGAGCAAGTATGCGTTCTTCAGGACTTGAAACAAAATCTCCAGGACTTCAGTCCGAGATTCAGACTTCATTGAATTTTGTACATATAGAATTTCGGAAGGGCTGAAAAGAAACCTTCTAATATTGCTTCATTGCTAACACCCCTAGATACTCTAGACGTAGGCGAGGAACGTCCTGAATTCTAATGGCCTGAATATATGGAAAGTGTTATTTATGATTAAGGGGAGAGGATGTATTTTTTGGTGAAAAATGAGTAAATTTTCAGAATAAAATTCTTTAAAATACTCTGTGATATGTGTGAAATGCATAACATAATATTTTGTGGGTATTTGTGCCCTTATTGGGTATTGATTTGCCATTTTTAAACTTCCTGCGTTATGGATTTTTAAACCACTCGCCCACTTTTATTGTTGTTTTCGGTAAATTAAATTTTCAAATTTTTTTTTCTTTAAAATACCCTTTGATATGTGTGAAATGCATTGAATAACATTTTGTGGGTATTTGTGCCCTTATAGGATGTTGAGACGTCATTTTTAAACTTCCTGCGCTATGGATTTTTAAATCACACGCTCGCTTATATCGGTTTCCAGTAACTTCATTTTTTGTTGGTACATTGCCAGACAAAAATGGATATAATTTCTTAGCTATTAAAGATACATGCATGAAATTTAGAACACACATTTTTTAGACTATTAGGAAACTTTTTTCTGTGACAGAATTTTGTTAATTGATTTCATTTTAAAAATACGTCCGTTTGTTTGCAAGAAAGGAAATCAGAAAATTGTTATTAAATTTTAATTGTTTATTTTACAAACGTAGGGACAAATATCAAAATTCTGTTACAGACAGTCTGTAGAACATGCTTTTGCAAATACATTGCAAAAAACTGTTTGAATATATCTTTAAAAACGGTCTAGATATATCGGTTTTAGTACAATCCTGAATTGGGTATATATTTTTTTTTCAAATTTGGGCCCCAAAAATATTTTTTTTTAATTTTATTTGGTTGAGTTGCCACAGCTATGAGCTCTCTACATACAAAAAAAATTAATATTTTACACCAAATAGGAAAAAAGTTAAAAAAAATACCATCCTCTCCCCTTAAAGGAATAATTGTCAGTGGTGTGGTAGTATTATATTTTTTAATTATACAACTAAATGATCGAGTTAATAGGACAAAACTTTGGAAAATATTAATGATTAAAAGATATCTTTCACAACTTACAAATGTAATAAAGAAATTTATTAAGAAACTAATATAATCATTGATGCAAGATTTAAAGGAACAAAAAAAATATAAACTAATTCAGGCCTATGACAAGAATGTAGTATATAGTCTACTATTTTTAATATATGTACAGAGAAATTAAGAAGTATAGAATATTACTCATAACTTCGTAAATTTTAATTTCACAAAAAAAAGTTTATACAAAAGATGTTGGATATAAACCACACAATATGATACCAGAGTTCGACAGTTAAATTTTTTTTTAATGACACTCTATATTAAAATTTACACATTCCTAATTTCCATTATGTAGGAATTTTACCCATTCACCCGTTTGGTGTATTTCAACTATTTATTAAATTTGTTTCGTGGAGTTTTAACTTGAGACAAATAAGTATGTAAAATGATGTTGAGTAGGCCATAAAGAAAACACTATGACTAACCAACGTTTTACCACAGGTCCTCAAAATGAGAACCATTCACAGCAAACTATATCCCAGTCTTATGCAAATCTGGCTTTCAGATAGTAGCTCCCTGTAAAGCAGGTTTGAATAATTTCAAGGAAAAATTGTTGGGGGGGGGGAGGCTGGGCATCGATCCCGAGATCCTTCGCTTAGCGCACGAATGCTCTACCGACAGAGCTACCCCAGGAACAATACATGATACCGTCACAATTTTTCCTTTATATCCACACAACTCAAATGGGCTGACAAGACGCCATAACCCAACTTTGAGTGCACACAAATCCTGTGTGACTTAATTGTGGCTTCCTATTAAGGTACCTCCACAAAACCAGATTTGCATAATATATTCGTTACTGGAGCTACGTTAACAGGAAGCCACAATTAAGTCACACAGAATTTGTGTGCACTCAAAGTTGGGTTCTGGCGTCTTGTCAGCCCATTTGAATTGTGTGGATATAAAGGAAAAATTGGGACGGTATCGTGTATAGTTCCCGGAGTAGCTCAGTCGGTAGAGCATTCATGTGCTAAGCGAAGGATCTCGGGATCGATGCCCGGTCCCGGAACAATTTTTCATTGAAATTATTCAATATCCCAGTCTATCATAGAAACAGTTCATTGTAGATATGAGATAATACATATCAGTCATGTAACGGTGAGAAAGGCAATGGACTGTTTCCGTGATAGACTGAGACATTGTTTGGCTGTGATTGGTTCTCATATTGGGCATCTGTTGTGAAGGTTGGTTAGTCATACTGTTTTGTTTACTTTTATGGCCTTCTCAAGATGATTTTATAGTACTTATTTGCCTCAAACTTGAAGTCCAAGAAACAAGTTTAATAAATAGTTAAAAGACATGAAGCGGGTGAAAGAGTAAAATTTCTACACATTCATACATACCATTAATGGAGATTCGGAATGTGTAAATTGTAATATAGGGTGTCAATTAAAAATGAAGTTGTAAGAGCTGAGGGGAAAAGGCCTTTGTGGAGGTCAAGGCGTAGATGGCAGAATAATATTAAAATAGATTAAAGGGAGGCGGGATATGATGGTAAGGACTGGATTAATCTTCCTCAGGGTAGGGATTGATGATGGGCTTATTTGAGGACGGGAGTGAACCTCCGGGTTCCTTAAAAGCCATTTGTAAGTAAATAAGTTCTTCGTATAATTCTTCAGCAACAATTAAGGTAACAATGAACAATACCACCATTATGCTCTCGTTATTATGCAGCAATTTTGAGATAGCCAAACTTCGGCCTATATTTTGGACTAGATTGTATTTATTTCTGCTTTTTAAATGTGGTTCCGGACAATTGGCCACAGAAAATTGGTAACTGGGACAATTTGCCACAGAAAATTGGTAATAGGAACAATTCGCCACAGATAAACAATTTGCCACACCGTCCATTATCCAAAAATGGGACCCTAACGATTTATTTAAATGTGAATTAGTGGCAAATATGATAGCGTTCACGTTGTCCTTCGGTTCAAAATACAACAACCACCTTTCTCCTTGTACGGTCTTAGTGTATCTGTTGGATATAACGTTCAGTTCGTCAATATTCCTTGGCTCAGGTGGTAGGTGCAGCCTCCTGGCACGGCGCACAGTTTTTTTAATAGATGGTTTATTCGCTAGATTCACATTGGCTTCGCTTGCAATACGCTGTAACTCATTTTGAATAATGACAGACGTTGGTTCTCGGGAAGTCCCCGCCCTTGCCTTCATGTTCTCTACACATTCCTTTGCCTTAATCCTTCCCCAGTCTGCAGAATGATTCTTGTGTTCAGACGGTTCTTTGACGACACTGCTTCCATCTTCTGATAACGTGACTATTGCATTACACCCGCCACGCATGTCACAGCGACAAACATCTCCATTCTTATTTTCTCTAAGTCTCGTGTACATGTAGCCAAGCTATATTAATTTGTCAGAGCCTCTTTCTGATTTTGTGAAGAGAATTTCTTCCGCCATAGTTCAGAATTAGTTTATAGCTTCTGGATTTGTCTTGTGTTACCACAGAAATATATTAGGCCTATAAATTTTTGCGAATTTGAGTATTGCATTCATATATTACAAGTTGTAGCGAATTTAAATATAAGGCCAATTACCTTTCACACGAATTTTAATGTGTGGCTAACTGGCCTCTGAGGCCAGTTTTCTGTGGCGAGTTGTCCCCAACCCTTACAAAATGGGTAAATAAGAGTTGAAATTAAGAAGATCCTGACAAAAAATGGTTGGTTTCACAATTTATTTTAATTGGTATACATTGAATAAATACAAAAATATAGCACGAACAAAAATGTATAGTTTTGAAAAAAAGATTAATAATGAACAATACAAAATTGTGGGTTGATCGTCTTTGACTCTGAGCCCTTCAAAATGTAGTGAGTAAGATTTTTCATAAAAGAACCGAAAGGAAATAGGGTGGGTTAATACCATCTGTTCCTTCCAAATGTTTCGAACAACAAAAAGTCGTGTCCCAATGAAATTATATTCTTAATCATTCAACATTTGATTTAAATACGTTTCTTTAAATGATGATGAATTGCACAAAAGAATAAGTCTTTCAATTTTAATTACAAAATTCGAACACCCTGTATGTACATCATTGTTTAAATCTATAGATTTGACATTCATTCATTGCTGAATATAAAAATGTTGCTGCATCGAAACAAAATCCACATCAGTGATCTTAATATGGCATGCAGAAGGTGCACAGAACGCTGTCCTAGTTCAACAAATCACATTGTCCGTTATCGGAGGTAATAACAAGCCAATTGCATTAGTGGATCGCCTTCCTCAAGAATTATTTGTGCGCGCCGTAATCACATCCCCACGGGATCTAAAACAAAACGTTCAGATTCGTTCAGATTGTGACCGCTCGCGGAACGAGATTCGACTGTTATGTGCGAGAAGCAATTACCTTGACTCACGAACTTACTGCATAGGACCACAGTCTACTATATACAGTCGCGAAGCTCAATATGTAGTAAAAATGCAAACATGGGTAGTTGCCCACCACTAGGATCGCTACTATCGCCTCATCATCACAGATCTCTCCTAGCAGATGGCAAAATATGTTACACTCTCGTTGTCGTGTTCTTTTGGAAAAATTAACACCTTCCTTCCATTATTGAAATATTAAATGGATAAAGTTCATTTATTATTTTAATGAAGTATATTAAATTCCACCATAAAACTCGAAGATACCTGCAAGAAATAGGTTAATATTATTTTTGTTTACGCAAAACGAACTGAAATTTACTATAATCGCTTCACTCATTCAGGATTATAGCAATAATGAACTATGAAACCAATAAATATTAATTTGCATTTCCCTTTACAACAATAATATAATAACAATAATAATGGAAATATGAATTAATGGAGTAACTTACGTATACCGGTACTTGTAGTGTAGGCTTACGTAGTTAACAAAGTGGGATGAGGTTAAGCAATAATAATCACACCAGAATTGGAAATAAAACGTGATCAATAAATTTTATTGTAACAGACTTACTTTTTCTACGTCTCTAGTAAAGTAACAAATAAAAATAACAACAAAATTAACAGCTATAATTAAAAACATATCCTTTGAAAAAAAAAAAGTAGGCCAAAGTTGTCTGAAAATGTACAATTATTCAAGGAATCAGCTGATACAGACGTAGAATTAGCGCAAAGCTTTTGTTTCTCAGCTGCAGGTAATAACAGAACAGGTTTATTTTAAACATCAAATAAAGTTGGAACTGCATTCCAGATTAATTAATTTTTGTTTTCATTCATTAATTGCGTGTTTTCGAAATGAAGAGAGCATAACTTTATATTATTATACAGATTTGCTTCATTCTTTGTCATTAGATCTTCCCTCCTGCTGTTTATTAACCACTTTTTGCATCTAGAAGTAAAATAAGAAATAGATGTTAGGATTTTTCTTCATGAACATCAATGCGAAATACGCAACGACCTAGCTAGCACTCGATAGAAATACGACTCAGTCCACTTTAAATCCAAAGTCGACCGTGGACAGTCTATTGTTTCTAGTTGCTAACCGCTAGGAGCGCTTTATCGTGAGATTTGTAAAAAATCACCTCAAGCTTCGCGACTGTATATAGTAGACTGTGATAGGACTATACATGTTCACGAATTATAAGCAGAAGTTTATTTCATTATGCTCACCGATTAAATCTCATGTCATTTTAGTGACAAAAGTCAATTTCTCTTCTAAATTCAGAATTTAGATTAGTTTTATTTAATGTTGACAATGAATGTTACCACGAAAGTTGGACTGTTGCAATCATGATCATTAGCATCATCATCATCAGCGTCATCATCGTTATCATCATCATCAAGAGGAACACCAGCATAGGGAAGAGTACCTGCTGGAAAAAGTTCTTAATATTCTGAGCAAATAACCCCTTGATAATCAATCCTACCAATGGCGATGCACAAAGGCGGGAGTGCCGCAGGGCTCCGTATTAGGACCACTACTTTTCTCTATCTACATTAATGACGTATCAAAGAACTTGCAGTATTGCCGATATCACCTCTATGCCGACGACCTACAACTTTACATACATTCCAGACCCAATACGATCAATGAATCGATCGACAAGTTAAATTGTAACCTAGCCACTGTCTCCACTTGGGCGGCTAATTTCGGACTCACACTTAATCCAAGTAAGACTCAAGCCATAATTATTGGACATAAGCGTTTAGTTAACTCCCTTAATAACAGTAATCTTTCAGTTGTTACTCTTAACAACACGCTAATCCCTTATTCATCTGTCGTAAAAAATCTTGGCTTCTTTTTTTGATAATAATCTAAGTTGGAATTTTCAAGTTAAAGAAGCGATAAAAAAATCTGTTCCTCCATTCACTGTTTGAGTCGCTTGAGAAACTTCTTGCCCCAGCAACTAAAACTTACCCTAGTACAAACCTAGTAATGCCGCACTTCGATTATTGTGACGTTTTGTTGAGTGACCTAAGTTCTGAATTGTCAGTCAAGTTACAGCGAGCTCAGAATATGTGCGTCAGATACGTGTGCAACATCCGACGATATGATCACATATCACCGTCCTTCGCAAGTCTCTCGTGGCTCCGACTTAAAGAACGCAGAACTTTACACTCTTTGTCTTTACTCTTTCGAATTCTGCACACCTTAACACCAAATTACCTTTCGTCTCGTTTCTCTTATCTATACTCTAACCACGACGTAAATACCAGATCACTTATCTGTGGCACGCTAAGTATACCTCTTCATAGAACATCTTGTTATTCATCATCTTTTACAATATCCACCTCGCGTCAATGGAATACCTTGTCACAAAGTATTAGGGGCTGCAAGACAACAAACACCTTTAAAAACAGCTTAACAGATAACCTTATTAGCATTTCACTCCAGTCTTAGTGATTTAAACTATCACTGACTACATTGTTACTTTTTTCTTTAGACATCATCCTGATTGTGCTGTATTTTCAAAATTGTCTCATAATAATCTCTTTCTATGGCAATTGGCCATATATGTGAACTTGCACTTGGGGTTTCCGTTACTCCACAGGTGTGAACTACTATTATTATAAAAAAATAAAATAAAAAAATTTGTTCCATTAAAACGAGTCTTTTCATAATGTCGCTTAGGAAAATTTTGTAGCATAATAAGCACCTAACGCTTTTCCCTTCTTCGCAACAAAAGAATTCATTTTTCCATTCTTTGTGGAAATAACATTTTTGGACTTTTTTAATTCAGGAGCTTCCTTAGTGAGCGATATTTTTTCTTAGTGAAATCCACCGCTGACCGCCAGTGCTTCAACCGGTCGGACAGGTACCCCGGCTAGGGGTGTGGAGGGAGGGAGATCACGTCCTTGCGTTCGACTCCGTTCGACATGTATTACTGATGCCCACGTCTGGTCTGTATAATAAGAAACACTATCATATCCTTTCGAAAATAAAATACATTAGAGTATATTAAGAAACAACCGTATACAGGTATCTAATGATAAACTTAGCAATAAAATACAAATGAATAAAAAGAATACGCGGTTATTTTTGCTTTTGTTAGTACAAGTAATAAACTAACCTCTTAATTCTTTAATAAATATAATATTTTATCGCTTTCGGGCAAACTAACCCCTCAAATGTTATGACAAGTCTTTCTGTTTCTTTTTCTTTCTTTGATAGACGTGAAATATTAAGTTCGTATACCAGACTTAAAAGAGATAATATTTTAGTTTGCATATAATTCTGACGTGTGCAGCAATGTAATCAATAATATTCGACGCACACCGCTGCCTTGACAAAGTGACTAATGGCAATGTCATGACAACGAACGAAAGCTAGGAGCTGACTGTCGGCAGGCAGACATTTATGAAGCGCTTAAGATAGAATACCTGTCTATTAGATTGAAAGGCACCAACTAGTTTGAATAATAGTTCCAGTCAAGCATCCGTGTTGTATATAATGATGTCTCTCATAGCTTGAATTTCAATGAAACATTATAATTTTCATTTCATTTTTCTGAGGAAAAGCGGGAAGTTTTGCATATACGAGTGCTTAAGAACGCTTCTTCGAAGGTTCAAGATTAATGAAACTTTCAGAGTGAGGAATCTTGCGTATTGAATGTCTGGATCTTTGTGAAAGTTGTGTTGTCGGTGAAATATTGTCATTAATGTTCGGTTTTTAAGGTGTTACAAACATTGCTTTCAAAATTAATCTCACTAGAAACACACATTTATGAAATTTCAATATCTAGCGCTTTCACTACTACTACGACGAAAACAACAACTACTACTACTACTATTACTACTACTACTACTTCAACTACTACTACTACAACTACAACTACTGCTACTACTACTACAACTACTACTACTATTACTACTACTACAATTAAAACTGCAACTATTACAATTGCAACTACTACTACTACGACGACTACAACTATGACTACTACAACTACAACTACTACTACATAAACTACTACTATGACTACAAGTACTACATAAACTACTACTATGACTACAACTAGAACTACAACAAAAACTTCTACTACGAATACAAATACTACAAAAACTACTACCGTCATTTCCCATAAATATGGTCCTGAAACACAACTATAGTCCACGATACAACTATTCGAAGAACATTATAGAAGTATCATAGATCATTCATAGATAGTTGCAGTGACTTGACTTCAAACTACAGTACAGCAAAAATATAGATAAACGAGGTATTACGTTATGGAGTACAAAATTTGAATGGTTGTATCGTTTACTATAGTTGTGTTCCAGGACCATAGTTATGGGAAATGACGGTACTACAACTACTACAACGAATACAACTAGTACATAAACTACTACTATGACTACAACTATAACTACTACAAAAACTACTACTATGACTACAACTACTACTGCAAATTCTACTACAACTACAACTACTACAGAAACTACTACTATGACTACAACTACAAATAGGAATAAAACTACTACAAAAACAACTACTATGACTACAACTACAACTAGGAATAAAACTACTACAAAAACTACTACTATGACTACAACTACAACTAGGAATAAAACTACTACAAAAACAACTACTATGACTACAACTACAACTAGGAATAAAACTACTACTATGACTACAACTACAACTAGGAATAAAGCTACTACAAAACAACTACTATGACTACAACTACAACTAGGAATAAAACTACTACAAAAACTACTACTATGACTACAACTACAACTACTACTTACTACTATGACTACAACTACTACAACGAATACAACTACTCCTACAACTTCTACGAATACAACTACAAAAATTACTACTATGACTACAACTACTACTGTGAGTATAACTAATACAAATACTACTACTACTACTACTACTACTGGTCGGCCTGGTTGGCGCAGTTGGTATAGCGCTGGCCTTCTATGCCCGAGGTTTTCGGTTCGATCCCGGGTCAGGTAGATGGTATTTAAATGTGCTTAAATGCGACAGGCTCATGTCAGTAGATTTACTGGCATGTAAAAGAACTCCTGCGAAACAAAGTTCCGGCACACCGATGACGCTGATATAACCTCGGCAGTTGCGAGCGTCGTTAAATAAAATATAACATTTAACTACTACTACTACTACTACTACTACTACTACTACTACTACTACTACTACTACTACTACTACTACTACAATTACTAATACTATAACTGCTTGAACTACTATCATTACTATAGTGAACTCGAGAGATAGCTACTGGTATGAAATTCATGACGCAACACTAGTAGCCAAACGTTACTATCACTTGAATGAGAATGCTACGCGACCAAAAAATATTGATCGCTCCACTCAATACACAGTAGGTTTAGTACGGTATCATTCAATTTAACTTTATTGCGATAAATAATGGAAGAATTATATATTTTTTAAGATTAACTTATATACACAGTAAATACAAAATAAATAACAACGAAGGATAGGACAATACTCGTATATAAAATAATTTAAATGGCATGTATGATGAATAAACATACAGCATATGGCGGTGTTCATCCCTGTGTCGACGTATTGTCTTCAGATACGTACACCGCCAGTCTGGTATGTGTGGGTGTTCAATTATGTTTGTTGAATTTTAAAATTTTATCCATTTAAAAGCCATCTCTATTAAAACACTTCTCAAATAATTTACTCCCGAAAAAAATTTACTATTCTTCTTCTTTCAGTGCATAGAATATTGTGGGACATATGGGCACTTGTTTTCCTAGTGAATTGAATTCAGTAGGCCTACTATCCCGTAAGGCCCTTTTATCATAATCGTCCACATTAACAATTAAATATTAATAAATATATAGGGTAGGTAACTATTTGCATAAGAAGAACATACATATTTTTTTCTATCATTTTGGCCAAAATCTTATTCCTAGTGTTCCTTAAATGTATTAATTTAAGTAAAGTTAACGGAAGATTTAAACTTCTTTCTTATGCTTTCAAAACATATAGGGCCATATTCATAGATATTCTTAGCGCGGACTTCCGGTGGATGATCAGCGAACTAACGTTTTTCGTATTCATAAACCAGTGTCAGCGATATGATACGATATGAATCCCTTTACAAGTAATCAGTCTATAGCCGGAGCTAGTTTAGTACGCTCGTAGCGCGGGCTAGCGAAATGTCTATGCACGGCACACCCACTTTTTAAAACCTTTTTGATTCTGATTACTATTTTCTACTTCACAGTTGTCACATTGAAATATTAATGAAAACTCCAATACCTCACTGAGAGTCGATCCCTGATCATTCAGCCATCGCAAGGATGATATAAAACGAAAACAACGAAATAATTTTTGCACACACCTCTAATTATAATACGGCGTTTCGGAAACAGATAATGACTTGTAGAACATTCATCTCTTCTTCAAAATCGAACTGTTTTGCGATCAGCAGTTGGTTTCGTTTTATCCTCCAAACCATTCGCGGTATAGCGTATATTCTGTCATCTGAATTAACGTTGATTTGCATAACAGAATTGTTTTAAACATCATTAAATAGTAAAGCAAACCGTAAGCGAGTCATTTGATGTAGAAGGGATGATAAATTCACATGGACGAGCAGGTAACGAAGTAAGCTCGATATGCGATTTCATCGGGTCGAATCACCACTAATAAATATAACAGAACAAAGAAATGTAAATAATTGTTTACCTGTATACACATGTCGCACAATAACAACACTTTACATCCGGGCAATGAAACAACACAATCCTATGACAACAGAGCTGAATATACACTGGATATGGCCCCATAATTAAAACCCTGAAAAAAAAAAAATGAAATTTAATGTTGGCAGAATAAAGCCTGTATTGAAAAATGATCTAGTCCTTGGTTGTACATCGCGGAAACTATACTGAATTTTCATTATCGTAACAGTCCTTAATATCAATGTCATACAATTAATATCTTGATTGTAACATCCATAGTCATCATACTTGCTTACTTACTAACTTAGTGACTTTTAAGGAACCCGGAGGTTCATTGCCGCCCTCACATAAGCCCTCCATTGGTGCCTATCCTGAGCAAGATTAATCCACTCTCTATCATCATATCCCATCTCCCTCAAATCCATTTTAATATTATCTTCCCATCTACGTCTCGCCTCCCTAAAGGTCTTTTCCCTCCGGCCTCCCAACTAACACTCCATATGCATTTCTGGATTCGCCCATACGAGCTACATGCCCTGCCATCTCAAACGTCTGGATTTAATATTCCTAATTATGCCAGGTGAAGAATACAATGCGTGCAGTTCTGTGCTGTGTAACTTTCTCCATTCTCCTGTAACTTCATCCCTCTTGGCCCCAAATATTTTCCTAAGCACCTTATTCTCAAACACCCTTAACCTAAAGTGAGAGTCCAAGTTTCACAACCATAAAGAACAACCGGTAATATAACTGTTTTATAAATTCTAACTTTCAGATTTTTCGACAGTAGACTGGATGATAAAAGATTCTCAACCGAATAATAACAAGCATTTCCCATATTTATTCTGTGCTTAATTTCCTCCCGAGTATCATTTATATTTGTTACTGTTGCTGCCAGATATTTGAACTTCTCCACCTCTTCAAAAGATAAATTTCCAATTTTTATATTTCCATTTCGTACAATATTCCCGTCACGAGACATAATCATATACTTTGCCTTTTCGGGATTTACTTCCAACCCTATCTCTTTACTTGCTTCCAGTAAAATTTCCGTGTTTTCCCTAATCGTTTGTGGATTTTCTCCTAACATATTCACGTCATCCGCATTCCATAGTCATCATAATTATAAAAAAATTGAAACCCATTTTCAATAAAATATTTAGCTAAACACATCAGTAACTAAAAGTGATATTAACGAAAAGATTCATGAGTAAGTCAAAATATAATCTAAATCTTTTCACTCATTTTTGGAACAGACTGGTTTTCGGAACACAAACCTATTTTTGAGAGCAATTCGTCGCTGTTATTCCAAAACCTCGTAACTCCAGAAAACAAGTAAGAAGAATAGTAATAATAGTACAGGGACATCACTTTATTTTTACTCGCATTTTTATTGTACCTGCGTTTCTAAATGTACTTGACTCCCACCCCTTTCACTAATGTTCTTGCTCCCGTCAGCCACACAGACTTACGGCCGCTGTTGCATTCAAAGTCTGCTAGCAGTGAAGTAAACACTACAGAGTATAGTGTGTTTCAGAAATATGGTTGCGTTTTCCATGGAAGGAAGAGCCTATATTATTGAAGCTTAATTCCAGGGGCAGGTATTTATGGAGATTAATTTTATCATTTGTGTTTTTGAATATTGGTGTCGGCGGAGATTGTTGGAGATTGATTTCTACTCTTGTTGGATATTAATGGAAATTTTGGAAAATACAAGTATTTTGAAACTGGAGTATTAATTCAGTATAAATATTACTTTACAAATAATTAACATTAAAGGTTCATTGAATTCTGGTAAAGGTGCGGTATGGCCAATAGACAATATCTGTTGGATTGAGGCTGTATTTAACACACATTCATTAAAAAAAAACTTGCAGCCCTCAAATTAATATTTTCAAATTGTATTAGTGAAATGTTGAATTCTCCGTCTTTTGAGTTCACTAATGTAATCAGAACCCCTGGAGTACCATGTGATGTAGCCTACTTGAATGTGCAACAAATTCAAAAGGAAAAAAGGTCCGAAAAAAGAACTCAGAATATGAAATTCGCTATAAAACGACGCAATAATAATAATAATAATAATAATAATAATAATAATAATAATAATTCGCGAATGTGTTCATATTTCGCTATTAGAACTCTATTTCGCGATTTGTCGTGATTATTTTATCCGCATATTACTAATCAGAATCACTTAATTCGTAAAGATTAGTAAAAATCTATTGTATAGGCTATCTATTATGTCGTGATTTTCGTGATCTCCATAAACACCTGGCCCTGCTTATTTCGCACAGGTACGGTGTGCAGCATGACTGAATAACTTTATCTGTGTGGACTGAGCAGAAATGAAGATTAGAGTTACCGAAAGTACGGTAATATGCTGAATAAAGTAGCCATTATGTAATGAATAAAACCGCCTGAAGAGTTGAGTTTGTGAAAAAAATGTTACTACTCTACTGTATTTTCATAAAATACCGTAAAACTAATGATCAAACTGAAAATCCTAATATCGTATTTCCCTGTAACATAAATGGATACACTACTGTTCTCTCCTCCTATAGCTAGTAAAATGCTTTGTTTACATATTGCATTAGTAACACCAAACTCCTGTAATGGAAGGAGGTAACAGTGTTCCCGAGTATAGCCAGATTAATGTTAAAATTTTTGGTAAAAATAAAGTGTTGTCCCTGTATAAGAAAGTATTAATAGTACATTATGATACAAGGTTGGGAAGTGTTTTTTGAAAAATCGAGAAAAAGTTTAAAAAATTCGCACTGCTCGTTTTTCAACTTCCGACAATTTGTAATGCACTTCACAAACGTATATTGTACAGTATTTTTTACACGTTAGTATATTTTGAAAATAATATTTTTAAAAATCTTAATATACAGTGCGTGTGTTACACTTTAAACACCTGACTGATGTTAGCAGTCTGGCCAACGTACAATCTTCAACTTCCACTTCAATGTGAAGGAGTAAAAATGATTCATGTACTTATAATATTTCGTGTTCAGTTTCAGTAACTTTAATTTTTTATAAGTGAATTTGGAATTGTTTAATGTACAGTACGTGCGTTAAACTATGAACAACTGAGTGATGTTAACAGTCTTGCCAACGTACAAACTTCACCATCAACTTCAATGTGTATGAGTAAAAATGATTGAGGTACTTGTAATATTTGCTGTTCAATTGAAATAATTTGTATTTATTTTTGTTTAGTGAAGTTCGAATTGTTTAAATAAAGTTCAGTACGTTTCAAATGCAAGATTTGGTTCGTATGATGTATATTAATTAACACTGCCTTTTGCGTATGAATTTTACATGCACTGTAGCATGCATAGAGGGCAGTGGTTTTCATTACAACACTAGTGCAGTTATTTGTAATATTTCGACATCTAGGTATCTAGGTTGGCAACTCTGAATTCAGTAAAATCAACTTTCAATCGTGGCGGCCGTTTTCTGTAACGATGAGAAAACACACTATCATGCAAAAACATTTTACTGTCGTATGCTATTCATTATTTTATGCACTACAGTTATCTAAATTTTATTACTGAAATTCAAATTTACTTTTAATACTGCGCCTTTTATTTGTAATATTTTATTTGCAAAGAAGTTCTAAATGAACGAATAGGGCCTATATAGATTTCATTTATGATACTGTGTTGGTTTGATGCAGAGAGTGATTTAAAAAATGTTAATTCACTGCTAGGAATTAAAAGCTTTTAATTCTCTACTGTGAATAAAGTCATTGTTTAGCTTCCTAAGGATTGTGAAAGAAAGACCAGTTTAGATATCAGTTGTGGATAGAAAAATTTATGAAACATAAGCAGATGTTTTCACAAAATATAACTGCAAAACCCTCGCAGTGATCATTTAATAAATCTTGTGTCAAGAGAATAAAGCACCAAAAATATGTATAAATCAAAATATTAACTATACGAGGTTTTTTGTATTAACACGTATGCTATCATTCCGGTATACGCACTCGATTTGTATTTTGTCATTTGCGGAAAATGTATTGTTTATTTTTTTTTGTAAATGTGTATAATCCATTAAGGATCGTTGCATTGCGTATTAGACGTTTGTGCCTAAAAACATGCAAAGTATTTTATTATTTAAAAGTTCAATAATTTCATATATACATTGTAGACTATAGTACGTGTACAAAATTGAGCTTTCATCACTTCTCAAATTAATCACTAAAAAGTTGTATTATGAACACTATGCTCCACCCGTTTTTACCCTACCCATAATCAGACTTGGAACTCTGATTTTAAGATGTCCTGAACCTACTAGGTACTTTATGAATTTTCTGAAATATTTTATTCTGCAGTTTTTAGTCTACCACTTATTTTCTATATTAGAGTAGTTCTGAGGAAATAACGTCTTAAAAATTTTACCCTCGATAGGGCGCGCCTATGTATAAAGTGCGCCAATTTAATATAAACTCGTTTTTAACGGTTTAATATTTTCTGATAATTGATCTATTCTTTCATCGTTGCTGCAAATGAAGTTTTGTAATTAAATGCACGGTTATTTAAAAAATTAAGTTGGAAGTTTCAACAGTCTGGCAAACATTGCCGCTAAGGCACTATTTTTTTTTGTAGTAATAAAGAAGTAAGAGGTCTACGAACGCAATATAGGTTTTCGACTCCAATATATGCTAGTTTAAATCAGGATATTAGGAAATCTACTTGGTTTCTTAATTCAGATAATATAAGATCCAATAATGAATTAATTACAAACAAAACTATACTTGATACAATTGAATTTGCAAACTTGATCATAAGTAGGCAAACTTACTTTGATGTGGCATTAATGATTACATTTATTGAAGATCGTAATGTGTATTCACGTGCAGATAACGATGACTGCTGGCATCTAAACAGATTTCAGCTAGGTCAGCGAATTCCCTTCCTGGCTAGATAATACATTCCTCTACAACTTATTACTTTCCTTCTTGATTCTTGTATAACGCTGTATAATATTTCAGTAAAATATTTCCTAAAATGACCAAAGATCATAGTCAAATAGAGAAAATGATACAGGGTAGTTGCGCCCAGAGTCGCAATATATACGAAGTATTTAATAAAAAATTACAAGTTGGAGGGATTTTCTGTGATTTGTCCTAAGCATTTGACTGTATAAATCATAAAATGCTGCTAGATAAATTAGATTATTATGGAATTAAAGGTGTTGCACACCAATGGTTTCACTCATATCTCATAGATAGGAAACAGAAAGTCGAAATCAATACAACTATGAAATCTACCTCGACATGGGGAACTATTAATAATGGAATTCCTCAAGGATCAATATTAGGTCCCCTACTTTTTCTAGTGTTCATAAATGACTTTGCCCTCCTAATAAAGGATGTAGATCATTCCATATTATTTTCAGATGACACAAGTATAGTAATTACAGCCAATAACTCCAACACTTTCCAATCTTCAACAGAAGAAATTTTCTTCAAAATATGTGACTGGTTCTCAGTCAATAAATTAGTATTAAAATGTAACAAAACTAACATAATTCAATTTAAATCCTGTCTAAATTCAACCTCGCAAATTTCAAGCGCAATAATTAACAATAGATCCCTATTAGAAACAACAACAACCAAATTTCTTGGCTTAAAAATCGATAATGTGTTAAATTGGAAAAATCATATTAAAGAAATTACCCCCAAACTAAATTCGTCATGTTTTACTATTAGATATATGCAAAAGATAGTAAATATCAATACCTTAAAAACAATATACTTTGCATACTTCCACTCCGTAATGAGTTTTGGAATAATATTCTGGGGAAATTCTATAGATAGTAACAGTATATTTCCTATTACAAAAAAAAAAGGGTATTTAGAATAATAGAAAGCCAATTCTAGGGAATCGTGTAGGACTATTTTTAAAATACTTCTAATAATGTCCATGCCTTGTCAGTATATTTTTTCATTAATAATCTTCCTCGTATGTAATCGTGAAAACTTTGTAACTAATTCAACAGTTCATAGCATAAATACACGTCAAAAATGACTTTCATACTCCATCGGTAAGTCTATCGTGCTATCAAAAAGGAGTGCGTTACATGGCAGCAAAATTTTTTAATAGCCTCCCTATCGATATGAAAAATGAAACTCAAAACATAAGATTATTTAGGGCAAATGAAAGAAGTACCTAAGTTCTCACGCCTTCTATTCTGTAGGTGAATTCATGACATTCAATAACACTTCATGAAATTGATACTAAAACTTTGTGTTGTACTAGTAGACTATATTGTAAACCTCGTCTAGATATATTTCATCTAGACTGTGACTATAAATTAAGACTTTATAATAGTATTAAGTTTTTGACTTGTTCCATATTCTAGCTGTAAGTAATGTATGAATACCATGGAATGTTAATAAATACAATACAATTTTGAAAGTGAAAATTACGTGTCATGAAGTCTTTCGGATTTTCCAATACTTAACGTCTTCAGAATGACTTCAGACTTTACGAAAGGTACTTGCAGAGTTTCCAGACAATGTTCTTAAAAGTACATTCGAAGGAATTCTACAGTGCAAATGAAACCAGAGTTAAAGCTGTAAACCCTCTTTTATAGCTGTAGTCGACAACAATATAGGTATTTTCGCAAGAATGTTATAAAGGATTCAACTGCTCCTCCAACTGATACTAAAGGAATGTAATATCTTCCTACTAACGAATAATTACAAGAAAAGAAGCAAGCATCCGACGTAATTGTCAGAGATATTTCCTGGTTTGTAACTTATTTTCTGTGTTATGACCAACCTTACAATTTTATAGCTAGTCATGGTACTCCGGGTTTTGAAATTATTTGTAATTGTTTTGTAACTGTGCTGCATTGAAACTCTAAGGATAAATATGATGTAATATGCAATATGAAATTGGTTTTCACATAAAACAAACAAAACTGAACTCTATTACATTTCATATTTAAATATTCATTATAAAATATGAGTAGTGTGATTCGGAGTAATTTGTGTATATTGGAGTAGTTGGGTATAAGGTACAATTTAATGAATAAAACTGTACCTAATCATCAAACATATGCCAACTTAATATATGCAGTCTGAACTGTAATTAATGCCGTTAATTTTAAATGGTTATTCTTTGAGATGTTTGAAACAAAAGTTTTTAATAAAATTTTGATCGTTTTTCCTTCTTTTTCGAGAAAAAAAATTATATGAAATATTTTTCTTAGCGTATTTTAGGAAAACTGTTTAATTAATTCCCGATATGCTCAGTCAATTTAGGAGAGCAGTGTATTATGATGACTATTACACTTTTACTACATCACACTACTTTTGACCAATAAAACGGTGCGAAAGGACGTCTTTCAACCAATCATGGCTGCTTATCGCACAATTTTATCGCGTCCCTAGCATTTGTTTAATTTTATCGCGTCCCTAGCATTTGTTTATTTTTATCACTACCCTAGCATTTGTTTCTTTGTTTGCCAACATTTCAAACTGCACTGGTCTGGACGTCAAAAAACAGAAAATTACAAACCACTCCAGTCGATGCACAGCACTTTCAAATATGATTCGCATTGGCATTCAAGAACAAGAATTAATAAAGATCACTGGTCATATATGAAGAGCACCATTCGAAAATCCTGAATAAGCTGAGGAATACACCATGCACTGTACATCAACGAGTTCACTTCTTTTACGCACACGTCCAATATAACATCAACTGATCCACGAACTACTAAATATTCAAATTTGAAAATTATACTTTCAATAATTATTTCTTTTAAAATTATTCATGTTCATTTTTTATGTTATCATCGTTAATTAAAACGTTTCTTGTTTATTTCATCATCCCTAATTAAAACTTTTCTAACACTTGTTTATATTATTTAGGTTATGTAATAGCTTCTGCTATATGATATTATGGATAGTCACGTATCAGAGATTGTTTAATACTAAGATTTATTGAAAATCATCTGCCAAGTGACATTGATTAATAGGATCCGGACAATTGAATTGGAATGCAACTGTTTTAATAAAAATGAAATTGGATCAACAAAGCCTTCTTGACTAGTAACCGTCTACAGAGTTCAATGAAGATTCCATAGTTGGCACAACTGATAACAAGAAAACAGCTAAACATAACACATTACTGCCATCTAGCATGAATCTAGCATAATATTTGTTTTGTTGAGATGGTACAATAATACATTTGAAGACAGTTTTGTATTCTCGTAAGTCAATTAATATTTTATTATACTGGAGTACTTCGTTACTTCTAATCTTTATATTCTTTCTTCTAATCGTGTAATAGTCAATTAAATCCCACTCGAGTTTTTATTTTCTCTAGATAAATTAAAACCTCTTGTGAGATTACTGTTGATAAATTATATATTGAAAGAATTTTAGTTTTGTCCTTTAAATTAGCAGAAATTTCATCTCAACAAATGTAACTGTTCTGCAAAGGAATTTTAAAATTCTATGTATTCTGGTAATCCTGTTGCTGGAGAGATATACGTAGCTCGCGTAATGCGAAAAATAGAGAAGACAACGAGAAATGCAAACATAACACTCACAGTTGCTTTAAGGGAAAATTGATTTCTTGTATGTAAGTTTACTGGTTACTACTATTTCTAATTGCCTGAAGAAATTGCTTGTAGTAAGACAAACTGAGATTTTTTAATCATTAATTAGATTTGTCTAACTTAAAATAAGCTTTTCTTGTTGACTGTGTTCAGCGAATATTTAATTAAAATTAAATCAAATATAAGAGTTTAAAAATAATATTTATAATTTAGTTATTTTAACGTAAAATAAACATATCGTATTTTTATTTTTTCCTTTAGAGTTTTCTTTACGTCCTCTAGAATATTCACTTCAAACGAAAGAGTAGAAACATATCTTAATTTTGATTTAGTTTGAAATAAGCGTATCTAATTGTCTGCGTTTCCAAAATATTTAATTACAATTATGTTTTAGAATGTATTTAATTTTCCAAGATTTTATTTAACGTGAAATGAAGAGAGTACATTCTCCGCTCTCTAACATAGTTTAGACACAAAAATTAAACGGTATATCATTTATATTTTTTTCTTACGAATTTAAAAACAATGTACCTGGCAATGACCTTCAAAATCCCTGTTCATAACAAGCCAGCTGAAGAGGTTGTTCAGAGCAACACAGCCTTATTTGCACTCCCTGCTGAGTGCACAGCGTTGTACGATCTCGTAATTCATGTATTTTGAAATGCAAATTTTTTATGGAAAACTATTCAAAATACAGAAAAATGGTATTTGACCTATTTGTTGCTCTTTTGTGAAAGAATCATCCACTAGAATTAATGACATTACTTACAGTTCAACCCGTATAGTCTATTTCTCAATTGTCTATCGTGGAGTATTAAAAAGGTGTGTTAATCACACTGATACTGCCTGTAAAAAAGTTTTTATTTACCAGTGTATGAAATGACACATCATATTCAAAGCAATATTGTTGGAAAACCATCTGAGATTCTATAGAAATTCACAGTGGTTTTGAGCAAAACTAAGAATTATTTATTAAAATAGACAGAAATATTAATTCAAAATATTGTATTAACCATAAAATAGAAATATTTAAGCTTGGAAGGAGACTTTCAAATATCCCAACTTCCACTTCAAAACACTTGGTCGCACGGATGTGAATGGCGCGCGTAGCATTCTGTAGCCTACTTCGGCAGAGCGATCCCTGATGAGCGCAACTGATATTCACCAGATAAAATACAGGCAGATCTATAGTCCCTTCCTCCCGTACTTCACAACGCATTCCTCAGCTTATTTTACGTTTCAATGTTCGTATTACGATGTAAGCAACTTCAAAGCCTGATTCACAGTATGACGTTTGGATTTTTACGAATAACTTTAAAACTAATGATAATCGGACCTATGTTCAGTTAACATTTTGTGCTCAAAATGGCCTGTGGAACTGATTTCTAAAGCGCGGGATATTATTTGTGAATCACTCTTTATATTGATACGAGTGGGTGATAAATTACAGTCTTGTCTAAGAAGACAGGGATGAACACTCTTGGGGAGAAATAGACGATACAGAACAGGACAAAAGTATAATTGTATTATATAATTTATTATTATACTGTACCGAAGTAGGCCTGCATATGATATTTCCGTGTAGGAATTCTGTATTGCCATATGATGAAGGATAGGTGGAGCAGAGAAAAGTTATCTCCGTGACCGGGACTCGAACCAGGGTATTCAGCTCTATGTGCTGACGTTTTATCCACTAAGCCACACCGAATTCCAGTTCCGATGCCGGATTGAATTCTCTCTGTTTAAGTTCCACCTCTTAGTCTCCCTTTAGTGGCCAACCCACATGGACTGTGTCACAGATGTGTAACAGTGACACAATGTCCAAAAACCTATGTGCAGAGGTGCACTCATTAAGCCATTATGACATACTGCATGAGGGTTGGCCACTAAAGAGAAACTAAGAGGTGGAACTTAAACTGAGAGGATTAAATCTGGCATCGGAACTGGAATCCGATGTTCCTTTGTGGATAAAGGGTCAGCACGTAGAGTTGAAAACCCGGGTTCGATTGCCGGTGCCGGGGAGAATTTTTCTCCGCTCCACCCATCCTTTAATCATTGGACAAAAGTAAGTGAAACAATCGGGAAGAAATACTAATGTAAACTGATAGGAAAATGGGCCGTAAAATTATTACATAACAGGGATTACTCGGGAGGAAATTAAACACAGAATAAATATGGGAAATGTCTGTTATTATTCGGTTGAGAAGCTTTTATCATCTAGTCTGCTGTCAAAAATCTGAAAGTTAGAATTTATAAAACAGTTATATTACCGGTTGTTATTTATGGTTGTGAAACTTGGACTCTCACTTTGAGAGAGGAACATAGGTTAAGGGCGTTTGAGAATAAGGTGCTTAGGAAAATATTTGGGGCTAAGAGGGATGAAGTTACAGGAGAATGGAGAAAGCTACACAACACAGAATTGCACGCATTGTATTCTTCATCTGACATAATTAGGAAGATTAAATCCAGACGTTTGAGATGGGCAGGGCATGTAGCACATATGGGCGAATCCAGAAATGCATATAGAGTGTTAGTTGGGAGACCGGAGGGAAAAAGACCTTTAGGGAGCCGAGACGTAGATGGGAAGATAATATTAAAATGGATTTGAGGGAGGTGGGATATGATGATAGAGAATGGATGAATCTTGCTCAGGATAGGGACCGATGGCGGGCTTATGTGAGGGCGGCAATGAACCTCCGGGTTCCTTAAAAGCCAGTAAGTAAGGGATAATTGACGATGTTATTGTTAAAGTAGTTACGGGAAACGAAACACAAGGTACAGTGCCTATATACCAGAAGAATAAACAGGAGAAGAAGTTTTTAATTGAAGAGGAAAGTAGACATTTAAATTAGGTCTTACTTTTGAAAAACACATTTTACATCTCAAGAAAACTCTTTGAATACGTTTCTATGATTTCAGGATAATTAAAATTAGTGCAAATGGTATAGACCAAGAGCACACAGCGTATTGGTGGGGGAAAGCGTGAGTATAAAGTGCCTTAACGCGTAATGAATTTTTTAATTCTCATTTTCATAATGGTAGAGAGCGCTCAGTAACTCTTGTGTCCGCATTACTTTATAAATTCAGCGACCTGGAAAATTGTTAGGTTCCACAGCTCTGCTGCATCAACATCCGATAGTAGTAAATCCTGTGTGAACCCTCCTGCTTTCCTGGCGCTTTGTGAGTTACTCAAAGAATTTTTTATCCTCTCTTGCACCAGTTATGGATTTACATTTATTGTCGAAGATATTATTTGTGAACATGTATTTCGCACCTAGCTTTCCTTTAACTACTTACTTCGAAGAACATGACCTTTGTCTTCAGTGCCTCGAAACTTTGAACTATTTCAATCATTTAAAATGCGGATGTCCGCGATGGTCGAACAGTTAATAAGCTTTCAATTACATTCGAGGTACCCGGCTTTGAAACCAGCCTCAAGCAATGGAGATTCGAGAGTCAGATTCCAGTTGTTTGAGATGGACAAACATAAGTACGTAACAGAGTTGACAACGCTTCTAGGACCGGAGATATATTATCCTGATGATGGATAGTGTGTATGTATTTATTATTAACTGCGAATTGACCTATGCCATGTGGCATTATCACAGTCTAATACAAATGAATTTACGTAATTTTTACATTAGTAATAATAATATCAATACAAGAATAATATAGCAAGAAGAATAATAACAATAAATTATTTATAACACTTAGGACCGTTCTTACAATATCCAGTTAAGTAAGAGTAAAGCTAATTTAGAGTTAACTTTACGGTCACAGTAAATTTGCAGTAAACATAGTTTCGTTCATAATCATCTAGTTAATATTAATATGAAATTTGTGGTAGTTAGTACGTCAAATATGTATGTATGTATGTATGTATGTATGTATGTATGTATGTATGTATGTATGTATTAACACTACAATTGGGTATACACCCAGTGGCAGTGGTATATAATATACAATAATACCATTACAATAATACAATAATTACAGCAATAAAAATAAAATAAACGTAAATTTACTTCTAACTATAAATAAATAGATGCAATCAACCCAGGATTATAAATAAAAACTATGCTATAATAACGCCTATAATAAGCAAAAGTAAACCTAACCTATTTCACCCAACTATTCCCAATTTAAGTAATTACATATCACCGTAATTAATTACGTATCAACTTAATTACATGTTATCTTAATTAATTATATATCACTATAATTTAATTACATATCAACTAAATTACATATCATCTTAATTAATTACATATCATCTTAATTAATTACATATCAACTTAATTAATTACATGACACAACTCAATTAATTACACTGCACCTACAAATTACATTGTCAGTCTAATCTTTTCAACCTTTCCTTAAATGTATTGATTTTGAGAGGACCACACTGAAAGATTGCCGCAGGTAAGCTGTTCCAGTCTATTATTGTGCGGTTAACAAAGGAAAATTTTGCAACGTGTATTCTTTGTTTTCTACATTTAAACTTCATAATATGATCAGCCCTGCCTAAGTATGAAGGTGTTACTAATCTTGCATTAATAATCTATTGTCATTCTTTTCTGATATAAATCCGTATAATTAATATGTCTGATACCTCACTTACTTACATACAAATAGCTTTTAAGGAACCCGCAGGTTCATTGCCGCCCTCACATAAGCCCGCCATCGATCCCTATCCTGTGCATGATTAACCTTATTCCTTTGCTGTGATCGTGCCAGAGAATCAGTCCCATTCCGAGGCTTATTGTAAGGTTTCGTAACAAGCTGTTTTTTTACGGTGATGAGTTATTAGCCCTTCGCCCAACCCCCAAGCTGGAGGAGCACCCCCTTATCGGCTGTCCACGACTGCTCATTCAATATATTCGCAACTACCCTCCATATCTTACCAAAAAGAGAAAAATACAGAGCAATACTCTTCAATGGATGGAGAAATATTACTGAAAATTATTAATAAGACACAGGGCATTATTGAACATAATAAAACAAGTTTTGTTTTGTAGGAGTATGAAAATGAGAGCATAGAATGAAGTATGAGAAAGATTTGAAGATGTCAGTGGCACCAAAAGATCAGTTACACAAATTTATTCTTGAAATTGAAGCTGTTAGTGGCACGAAAGTAACAGTTAAACAAATTTGTTTGTTGAATTTAGTAAACTCTTAATATTAAAGCATATCCGAACGTATACAGTTACTTACTTACAAATTGCTGTTAGAGAACCCAGAATTTTATTACCGCCCTCACATAAGCCCGCCATCGGTCCCTATTCTGAGCAAGATTAACCCTGTCACTACCATCATATCCCACATGCCTCAAATCCATTTTAATATTATCTTCCCATCTACGTCTCGGCCTCCCCAAAGGTCTTTCCCCCCCAGGCCAACCAACTAACACTCTATATGTACTTCTAGATTCGCCCTTATGTGATACATGCTCTGTCCATTTCAAACGTCTGGATTTAATGTTCCTAATTATTTCAGGTAAAGAATACATCTAGCTTTAATTAGTCACGTAATCTTATCGTGCTTTGATTTTATTGTAATTGTAATTGTAAATTTAATACTAATTGTAATGTTATTTGTAATTGTAATTATAAATTTAATACTAATTGTAATTTTATTGTTTATATTATAGTTGGAATCTCCTGGTAGAGGGGCAGAGAAGGCCTGACGGCCTTATCTCTACCAGGTTAAATAAATAAATACTAAATAAATACTAGATAAATACAATGCTTGCAGTTCTGCGTTGTGTAACTTTCTCCGAACGTATACAGCACCGGTACTAATTTTAAATTCTTCTTCATTCTCGACAACATTAAGCCTAGTTCTTTACTCAAACTCTTCTTTCACATTTTGCCAATTGACCTCATTTACAGCACTCTATAGGAGCTTATTATCAAAACGACTCTTGTCCATTCTCATAACTTTGTGAAAAATTACGAAAAACGTTTTGAGATCCAAAATTTCTTACCAGGTAGTCAAGAGACATTATGAAATCAAAGGGATTTAGTGCATTTAGAATCAAATAAGAGCATGAGACTCTTTGATTTCAAAGCTGGAAATAATATTTTGTCGAAATTTTTATTGTTTACAAGAGTCAGTTTGATTCCAATGGTCACTTTTAACGTAGGATTTTAGTGGTTTAGAGGGCGTTCTGAATGCCTAATCATGACATTGTATGCAAAGTTATATTTAAAGAATGACTGGACACACAAATCTCATTTTTGTTATCAGGTGGACAAGAGACGTTTTGAAAATGAGCTCCTTACTATAATTTCTCCCTTTATAGTTCTTTTAAGAGATAACAAGCTTATAACCTTCTTAGGTTAACACCTTCTTAGTTTGGGGCCAATGTTTAATGCGGATGATGCTATTTGTAGATATGGTTATTACCAGAGACCGGAACTTTGGCAGAATGCCTTTTTAAATGTGTTAAATCTATCTTCATTTTGAAAGTAAATCTGTACGGATTATACATATGTGATTGAAACGTCACAGTTTCAGATTCCCTTTTCTGCCTTTTTTAATATAAATCCCTAATTTACAAAATAAATGCTTTTTTGCCTTTATTTGATTATTTATCTATTATTTCTAGTTCGATTAATTAAAATGTGTCTCAGTGAAACATACAGCAGAGTCCGTATAGGTCAGTTTCTATCTGATGCTTTTCCAATTCAATATGTGGGCTAAAGCAGGGAGATGCACTATCACCTTTACTTTTTAACTTCGCTTTAGAATATGCCATTAGGAAAGTTCAGGATAACAGGCAGGGTTTGGACTTCAACGGGTTACATCAGCTTCTTATCTATGCGGATGACGTGAATATGTTCGGAGAAAATCCACAAACGATTAGGGAAAACACGGAAATTTTACTTGAAGTAAGTATATGATTATGTCTCGTGACGAGAATATTGTACGAAACGGAAATATAAAAATTGGAGATTTATCCTTCGAAGGGCTGGAAAAATTCAAATATCTTAGAGCAACAGTAACAAATATAAATGACACTCGGAAGGAAATTAAACGCAGAATAAATATGGGAAATGCGTGTTATTATTCGATTGAGAAGCTTTTGTCATCAAGTCTGCTGTCAAAAAATCTGAAAGTTAGAATTTATAGAACATTTATATTACCGGTTGTTCTGTATGGTTGTGAAACTTGGACTTTCACTCTGAGAGAGGAACATAGGTTAAGGGTGTTTGAGAATAAGGTGCTTAGGAAAATATTTGGGCTTAAGAGGGATGAAGTTACAGGAGAATGGAGAAAGTTACACAAAACAGAACTGCACGCATTCTATTCTTCACCTGACATAATTAGGAACATTAAATCCAGACGTTTGCGATGGGCAGGGCATGTAGCACGTATGGGCGAATCCAGGAATGCATATAGAGTGTTAGTTGGGAGACCGGAGGGAAAAAGACGTTTAGGGAGGCCGAGACGAAGATGGGAGGATAATATTAAAATGGATTTGAGGGAGGTGGGATATGATGATAGGGACTGGATTAATCTTGCACAGAATAGGGACCGATGGCGGGCTTATGTGAGGGCGGCAATGAACCTCCGGGTTCCTTAAAAGCCATTTGTAAGTAAGTAAGTATTTATCTATTATTTATTAATTTATTATTTAAAATATCCTACTGATATATCTTAATTTACTTCTATAACCGCTGCAATGAAAGTGACTTCACCGAATGTATATTATTGTCTTTCAGTCAGTTCATATTCTCTTTGCAACAATGAGTGCTGCCGTGCAAAAATGTATAACAGTAAGCGTTTTAATAATTATCGCTTGTGTTTATTTGACAAGGCAACAATGAGTGCGGGTCTAACGTTATTTTTAACGGTTATTTTTATTTCAGTTTTCATTGCGACGTTGTTGTAGCTAGCTAAATATTTCATATCGCA
This sequence comes from Periplaneta americana, assembly GCF_040183065.1. Classification (NCBI taxonomy): domain Eukaryota; kingdom Metazoa; phylum Arthropoda; class Insecta; order Blattodea; family Blattidae; genus Periplaneta; species Periplaneta americana. The sequence goes on from NC_091119.1 coordinate 177,701,800, forward strand.
ACATATCAGTACAACCAAACACAAAAATGCACTTCCCAAGGCTACTGGGAAGAAGATTTCTTTGCTTCCAACAGTAATTGCAACATCGAGTCGAAAATCTCAATTTGCATTCGACTTATGTAAAGCTTTTCTTGCTGTCTAAATCCCTTTGTGGAAAGTGGAAGGTTGTGGGTCTAGTGCAAGGTTTTTGTAATTGCCTTTTATTGCATATTTAGCTATTTGTAGTGCCTTTTTGTCTGCCTATTTTAGCTATTTATGATGCCTTTTTTGCCTTACTTACTTACTGGCTTTTAAAGAACCAGGAAGTTCATTGCCGCCCTCACATAAGACCGCCTTTGGTCCCTATCCTGATTAAGATTAGTCCATTCTCCATCATCATATCCCAATTCCCTCAAATCCATTTTAATATTATCTTCCCATCTACGTCTCGGCGTCCCTAAAGGTCTTCTTCCCTCCGGCCTCCTAACTAACGCTCTATATGCATTTCTGGATTCGCCCATACGTGCTACATGCCCTGCCCATCTCAAACATCTGGATTTAATGTTCCTAATTATGTCCGGTGAAGAATACAATGTTGTGTAATTTTCTTCATTCTCCTGTAACTTCATCCCTCTTAGCCGCAAAAATATTTTCCTAAGCACTTTATTCTCAGACACCCTTAACCTATGATCCTCTCTCAAAGTGAGCATCCAAGTTTCACAACCATAAAGAACAACCGGTAATATAACTGTTTTATAAATTCTAACTTTCAGATCTTTTACAGCAGACTGGATGATAAAAGCTTCTGAACCAAATAATAACAGGCATTTCCCATATTTATTCTGTGTTTAATTTCCTCCCGAGTATCATTTATATTTGTTACTGTTCCTCCAAGATATTTGAACTTCTCTACTCTTCAAAAGATAAATTTCCAATTTTTATATTTCCATTTCGTACAATATTCTCGTCACGACACATAATCATATACTTTGTGTTTTCGGGATTTACTTCCAAACCTATAGCTTTACTTCCTTCAAGTAAAATTCCCGTGTTTTCCCTAATTGTTCGTGGATTTTCTCCTAACATATTCACGTCATCCGCATAGACAAGCAGCTGATGTAACCCGTTCAATTCCAAACCCTCTCTGTTATCCTGGACTTTCCTAATGGCATAGTCTAGAGCAAAGTTAAAAAGTAAAGGTGATGGTGCATCTCCTTGCTTTAGGCCACAGTGAATTGGAAACGCATCTGACAGAGAATGATCTATACGGACTCTGCTGTACGTTTCACTGAGACACATTTTAATTAATCGAACTAGTTTCTTGGGAATACCAAATTCAATAAGAATATCATATAAAACTTCTCTCTTAACCGAGTCATATACCTTTTTGAGATCTATGAATAACTGATGTATTGTACCCTTATACTCTCATTTTTTGTCCATTATCTGTCGAATACAAAATTTCTGGTCAATAGTTGATCTATTACGCCTGAAACCACACTGATGATGCCCAATATTTTCCCCTACATCTGGAGGCCTTTTTTGCTTGCCTATTTTAATGATTCATAATCCCTAAACTTCAGGTCTCTGGTTATTACTCATTAGATAATACTTTTTAAAATAATGTCATTTCTGATTTCAAGTAACACTTACTTACTTACAAATGGCTTTTAAGGAACCCGAAGGTTTATTGCCGCCCTCACATAAGCCCGCCATCGGTCCCTATCTTGTGCAAGATTAATCCAATCTCTATCATCATATCCTACCTCCCTGAAATCCATCTTAATATTATCCTCCCATCTACGTCTCGGCCTCCCTAAAGGAACACTTTAATTTTTAATTGTATACCATTATTAATAATAATTATGAGTACCAGTTTGCTTACGGTTTCGAAGTCAAGAGCCTAGCATCGTTCATCTACAGTGACCATCTCTCTCATCCACAAACTGCAGTAAATTACCTCGCAACTACGTACAGTATGTTGTTTGTAATCTGGAGGGACAGTGTAAAGTCGATAATTCAGCTTATATTTCTCGATTACCATCTTTATTGCATAAAGACACGTTATTCGTTAATTACCGTCCATTAAATTTGTCCTCCACTATAACCGTATACACACAATTAATTGTCGTCCCCAGATGGGCTTCCCCTAGAGAGCCGGCTGCTTAATGTTAGAGTCGTCCTACTAACTTTCTAAATTGTAACTACTACAATGTAAGCAACTATACATCATGACAGACTCTCACCTGTAGTATTTGAATTGTAAATCACTCTGTGTATTTAGTAAGCTCGTCTGAATTCTGCTGGAATTACATTAAGTATGAAATAAATTGGAATTTGCACATTTCGCGATTCTGTATTCTAACTCTGATGGTAAGACATAACCTAGCCTAAGCACTGAAAATAGTGTGTGCAGTGCTAAAAGGCAGATTTCACAATGTGTAGAGACAATTCTCGCTAGTTCAAATCTCCCGAAAACAGGGTGAACAGTAAGCTAGTCTCTCCTCCTACGTGCGGAGACTCATTCGTAGATGCTAGTGAGGCCCGCTGCGGTGCTCTACTGCCCGTGAGTTTGGACGGGGAGGGCCCAGGTAAAATAAACGCTGGTACAGTACGCCTGGATGTTAACTGGGCAGATAGATGCACCGCAGTGTGGAACATGTTTTGTTAATTTTGTACATGCATTAATATAAGTTACTCATTTATTTTGTAAGCTTCTTTAGCGCATTTATTATGATAAAACGAGTATGCACTAGAGATGAACAAACCTAACTGCCGCTCTCGCTCGCTGTGTTCCTTGCATTTGTCTCTCGAGTCTCGTCTCGTAACTGTCGTGCGCCTCGAGTCTCACTCATCATTCTCGAAATAGCATCTGGTCACGTGGAAAGATTTCGTAACTTTTAATAATATACATAATTGAAATAAATAATATTATAAATGTTTAAATGAGACAAAGAGATAAAACAGAACTGTATCTTAGTTATCAGAATGTTCTGGTTCTATTATATGATATTACCTATGGTTATATAAATAAAAAGAACAGTTCTCAAATGAATTTGCATTTCTAAGAAACATAAAACATAACGTTAATATTTTTACTTGAGATTGTACACCTGATCTCAAATATACGAAAAGAAAATTCCTAGTCTTTTAATAAAGGCCTAGTAATTAAATAAAAATTGGGGAACGGATTATTATAATAATAATAATAATAATAATAATAATAATAATAATAATAATAATAATAATGATTTATTTTTATTATACATTGAAAGGTAGAGATTTCAAATAGGCTACTTGATTGTTTATACATAGCCTATATAGCAGTTGCCAAAGTTCAGTCTGGTATAAACAACTGTGGCGATTCAAGGCTGCTTGACGTTCGAGACTTCGGGAGTGATCAACTCTCGATGTCTTGAAACACTCAGAAGCAGTCTTTACGTCAACGACGCGACATATACAACATTGTCGTGCGGGTTTTCGGCTTTGTGGCGCTTCCTCGATCGTTGTTCACACACAATAAAATGCAGGAACGCTGAATGGTAGAGACATAAATCACATAAAATGACCTTTTCCCTAAATGATATGATTCCAGTTATAATTTATTGGTCATTTGTCGCAATCTATGCAAAGGGAGAGGACAAAAATACCCCGTAGTTAGTAGTATTTGCAAAGTCCTCGAATTAAACGAAAAGTTTGTTTCATAAAAAACTCCGTCAGTTACAGAAATATTGCCTAACTTCATTATCGGCAGCATAGATTCCAGTATCTTCATTGTAACATAACATAGGCTAACCAGATGTCCCTGATTTCCGGGGACAGTCCCCGGTTTTGAGTTACTGTCCCTGGGGAGCAAATTTCTCCGTTTTGTTCCCGGAAATTAATTTTGTGTCCAGAAGCTTTGATTTTGTTTCAATAACATTTTACACATAAATATATATATATATATATAAGTATTGTGATGGAACTGCTGCGATTCATGCATATTTCTGAAAGATACTCAGTATGAGACAAAAGAACCAGCGAGCAAAGTACGAGATGTTCTGCACTCTTTGAGAAGAACATATGAGCCGTTCAAAATAGAAGTGGTGTAAATGGGTAATGAGGGTTAAAGTAAACATTCTGTAAAATACATCACAAAGTAGCAATTCGTATTCAATTTATTTAAACTATTAGTAGTCAGTGGATAGCAAGAAGGACATATTAATTGCCACTTTGTGCTGTATTTTACAAAATTTTTACTTTAAACCTCATTACCCAATTTTGACTTAAATCACATTTACTCTGAACAGCTCATATCATCTTTATCTTTCATCAGCTTAACATTCGCGTTGCGCGAAAGCTTTAGAACTGCCACAGCGTCCATTTTTAAGCAGTTCAAAAAATGAGGAATTTTGTGACAATCCAACAGGTGAAAAGTGGTATGATATTTTCCAACATTTCAAAAAAACAAAAAAATACATTCCATTTGAAAATAATGTCAAAATAGTGTCATTAATCATGTGTCTTCCAGGCAGTAATTCATCAGTTGAAAGTCTTTTCTCCACAATGAACTCATTCTGGACTGATGAAAAGTCAACAATGAAAGTTGAAACAGTTAAAGCTTTCTTACAAGTGAAAACAAACTTCGATTTCTCATATCAAGAATTTAGTGTGAAGCTATATGGGAATGAACAGATCCTTTAAAAGATACATTCTTCAGACAAGTATAATATTGTAATATGAACCATATCCTTTGTCGCCGATGAATAGACATATTTAATAGCAGAATAGATGAATTATATGTCAGAAAGTATGGACTGCAGCTCCTATTAGACATTTCTGCAGTACGATAGAAATGGAATAAAGCCGTCTGTAACTTCGAGGGCATTGTTTCCTGAAAATTTGTTTCGTAGAACGTTTTTACAATATTTTTATTAATACGTACTATAACCTAACAATATCAGTTACTATTTTGGGACGTCCTGTATGTCATTCCAGCCGAGAAATCTCTTCAGCGATAGAAGCGGAGAAAAATAGATCTCAGCTTCTCCCTCAAGACTGAGATTGGAAATACCAAATTGAATTCAGAACATTGAACGACTTCGAGATCGATTCTATAAAAATCATAAAATATCACATTGTTTGTGAGACGTTCTTTTGCTGAGAGCTTTAGAAGACATCACGAAGTTCTACTTTAGAGTACAATTCTTTCAGTACACGTAATAAACATGCGTGCAAATATTTCTGTATCTGTAAGTTTTTATTCTTCTGTTGGAGATTGATTTTAAATTAATTTTAAAGTATTTTGAACTTGGCATTAAGAAATCAAATAACATTGCAGTCTATGCATAGAATATTTCAAACATCGTTATTCACACGATTCATGGATTTCCACAAGGATCAATATTAGGACCTCTATTTTTTATAGTGTTCATAAAAATGACTTTTTCCTCGTAATGAAAGATGTAGGTCATCCCACATTATTTGCAGATGACACAATTATAGTAATTACAGCTCATAAGCCCAACATATTGCAATCTAGAATAGAGGCTATTCTTCTTAAAATATGATTGGTTCTCAGCCAATAAATTAGTGTTAAATTGTAACAAAATTAACGTAGTTCAATTTAAGTTCTGTCTAAATTCAATCTCGCAAATTTCAAACGCAATAATATTAACAAGAAGTCCCTTATAGAAACAACAACTAAATTTCTTGGCTTACTAACCCATCATTTATTAAATTGGAAAAATCACGTTAAAGAAATTATCCTCAAACTAAATTCAGCATGTATTTATATTAGATCTATGCATGAGATAGTAAATATTAATGCCTTAAAAATATACTTTTGCATACTTCCATTCGGTAATGAGTTTTGGGATAATATTTTCGGGAAATTCTACAGACAGTAAAGGCTCATTCACAATGAAAATTAAACATAACATAAGCGTTAACTTAAGAATATAAACATTACGGTAAAATCAAGATCATTCACGATGGGGACATAAACATAACCGCAAACATACTTGGTAATCATGGAAACATAACAACGACGCCATTTCCTCATATTCTATCGTATACTTCAGCGCTCCACGATTGTGTTCTATTTGCAAATCACGTAAGCATAAGCATTTGGAGTTTTCAAACTTTCATGTTAACGTCTTACGGTAATGTTTATGTCAATGCTTATGTGGATCATTGTGAATCATCCTATTTGGTAGCCTGGGCGCAAACTTCTGTGTTTATGTTACGGTTAAGTTTAATTTTCATTGTGAATGGCCCTTAACAGTGTAATCTTACTGCAAAAAAAAAAAAGAGTAATTAGTATAATAGTAGGTGCCAAATCTATGGAATTCTGGGAGACCATTAGAAAAACTACAAATAATGCCCATGGCTTGTCAGAATATTTTTTCATTAACAAACTTCCCCTATGTATTCGTGAAAACTTTGTAACTAATGCAACAGTTCATAGTAAAAATATTCGTCAAAAATGACTTCCATACTCCATCGGCAACTCTAAAAAAAAGTGTGTGTTATATGACAGTAAACATTTTTGATAGCCTCCCTGTAGACATAAAAAATCAAACTCAAAACATAAGATTATTTAGGGACAAATTAAAGAAGTGCTTTATTTCTCTCTTTTTTATTCTCTAGGTGAATGTATGACATTCAACAACATAGCATGAATATTTCTGTCTTGTATTAAGTATCGACACTAACCCCTTGTGTTGGATTTGTAAATATTGTACAACCCTTCCGTATATTTTTCAACTAGCCTGTGACTTTAATTCAGACTTTGTAGTACTATTAATATTTTTTTTTTTTTACATTTTCCACATTTTAGCTGTGAAGCGATATACGAATATAATGGAATGTGAACAAATATAATACATAATATTAGTCTGTGTTCTGTACATACTAATCCACGTTGTTCTGCGATACTTTTTGTATAATTTTAGTATTTGTATAGTACATTGTAATCGATATAATTATCATATATTTTATAACAATTCAATTTGTGTCCAGTACATGATAATTCATGCCATTTTCAAACATTTCGTATTGTATCAGTCTGTGTCTAATACATTCCAGTTTATTTTATCCTCAGTCAATATACAAAATTGAATTTTATGTCTCGTACATTATACGAGGCACGTCCAGAAAATAAGTTTCCATGGGACCGTTTACAAAACGAAAACACAATTCCATTTAAAGATATAGACTATTGGAACAGATACAGCAATTGTTGAGCTTTTTTTAAACATATTCCTCACTGGAACTGACACATTTGCAAAAAAATACTTTTTCCAAAGCCTCCTTAGTATTGTGCCATGTTACAAAATATCAGTTATCTTTAAATAACTTGAAAACGATTAGAGATATTTAAAAAAAGATTGCACCATTTTTTTTTTCAGAAAATTTCTCATGATTTTGAATACCTACATGAACCCCTTTGCATTTAAAATTTCAAAGTTGCATCCAAAATGGCGGCCTTTGTGATAGCTGAGGGCTAGAATGGAATGTGTCACTTGTAGAGCATTTGGTCTTACAAATATTGGTAACACCTACAGTAATCGGAAATCCAGCATGGAAGATATTTATATGGTTCCTGACTTTTCATTCACCCTGTAGATGTACAGTAGTGGCAAAGAAAAAACCGGACCGACACATGTAGCTGATTTCAGAGCCTTTTTCACTCCAGATCACGATAGACTGGTAACTAAGATTTTCGTGGTTCGAATCCTGCCTGGGAAGGAAACTTTGTTTTGTTCCTTATTCAAATTTATTCCCATTACTTTTCGATTGCTGGTAAAATTCATGTTCTGGGAATAATAAGTTAATTAACCCTAGCACTACTAAGCTTCGATCTGTCACGTGGATGGCTAAGGGGGGCAAAAATTGCCCGCGCTTTGTTTTGATTTTTTAATAGACTAAGAATTACTTTACTATGTTACTACACGATTTTCTATATCAGGAACATTAAAAAAAGACACACATATAAGTATTTATGAAAATAGTCTTATAAAAACGTATATTTCTCACATAGGCTAATGCTTTGGATATTTAAACTTCAGACTTTTCTGTACTAAATAATGAACAAAACATTATTTTAATATTTAGCCTACTACACAATTATTCTATATCAGGAACATTCTAAAAGACACATACAGTATATGAGATTTTGAAAATAGTCTTATAAAAACATATATTTCTCATATAGGCTAATGCTTTGACTTTTTAAACTTCAGGCTTTTCTGTACTAAGTAATCAAGAAAACTATTGTAGACCACAAATAACAAAACTAAAAATCAAAGTCACAAATTGCTCAATTGTCAATAGCTTTTTTTTCACTCACTTTCACTTTCATTTTCACAATTGGTGCATATGATTGTTTTTGCAGAATGAGTGGAACAAACATATTTACAGCACCTGCAGTAAACTATAGACACTTTTGTCATTTTGTCTTTTTCCCTTTTAGAGCTTTTTGTCTTCAAGCAGAGATGACATCTTCCCCGTGAATATGATGCACCAGAAGGCACAACTACACTATACGCCATTTCATACAAGTTGAGAGGATTTGAAAGCATTTCTTTCCCCTTGTACTTTCTCTGAGTTCGTCAGCGACAGCGTAAACGACATTTCATACAAGATGAGAGGATGCGAAAGTATTTTTTTCACTTTACGCTGTCGCTGACGAACTCAGAGAAAGTTCAAGGGGAAAGAAATGCTTTCAAATCCTCTCAACTTGTATGAAATGGCGTTTAGTACTGGGAAGCGTTTTCCCTAGAACACTTTCTATAGCAGAGATGATAGGCTTTTGCAAACCTATAATATTCTTGGCTCTCTCTTCCACAACTGGCCTAACTAGTTGTTGGCCCGACTCTAGCATATAGAGCCTTCTTACATTATGCTTCTTCTTATTCCAGTCGGGGTTGTTTTTCATGAAAATTGTTCCACCATTGAGACATGCAATATCTATCAAGGTGAAAAATATAGATAGTGGCCACCTTCTAGACCCCCGCTTCACAGAGTGATGTCGCGTCATTTGATCAATGCTGTCTATACCTCCTTTTGTTTCATTATAGTAGAGATTAACATGTTTTCTTTTTCTCTGTCGACTCATCCACTTTTCTATCATTATGTTGTGTGGATAGAAGTAGGAGATTCTTAGTGGGCTTGAGTCTGGTGATGTATGAAACCAAGGTAACTGGTGCCTTGCCTGTTTTCGGGTCTGTGAATAAGAATCTAGAGGAATATAGCTCTCGACCCTGCGTCTTCTTTAGCTCTTCCGGTATGTGCTTTCTGTTACTCTTCAATGTCCCCACCAAAGTCAGCTTGTCATCATTGTAAAGTTCCTCCGCTAGCTCGATGGATGTATAATAACGATCCGTTGTTACATTTCTTCCGGTTCCTTCCAGCGGCTTCACTAGGCGTCTAACAACTGCCTTTGCACTCCGTTCCTCGGCAGGTCGCTCGTCCTTTCCTGCATAGACCTCCATTTTCAGAATGTACCGGGTGTGTGCATCCGATAACATCCTAATCAATATGCCATTTTTGCCTGGCTTGTCTTCCATAAAGACTTTAAATGGACATCTTCCTCGAAAGAGCGAGAGCATTTCGTCGATTGTTAGATGTGCACTAGGTATGTAGTATTTTACAAACAATTCGTCAATTTTATAGGAAACTTCACGAATGGGGCAAAACTTATCTTGCTTTCGTCTTTCAGTTCTTGTTTGCTTATCATCAAATCTAATCAAGAACAGAAGTTCTCCAAATCGAATACGACTCATTGTAGCTGTGCAGATGTTCTTGCCCAGTACTTTTCCCCATAAATCATCAATTGGCAGTTCACTGTCATTATTTGCACCCATGAGTATCAGAATACCAATGAAGGCATATAATTCTTCCGTGTTTGTAAGTTTTAGATTCCTAATACTAGCTTCTTCGTTAGTATGATGCACAATAATGTTCACTATTTCAGGAGTTATAAACTTTTTGAAAGACTCTGACGCATTAGAAGTCAAACCTTCATTTGTCAAACCTTCATGGAAACTCACTATATTCTGTACTGACCTGCGGACTTGCCTTGGAGGTGCAGTAGTATATTACCTACCACTTCTTCCTATAACAGCGATGTTAGAAGTAGAAGCGTGCTGCTGATCAGGGGATGAACTTCGCGAACTTGAGTCAATTCAATTTCTCTGTGATATTCAGTGTCACTGTCGTATGTAACAACATTATCATCTTCTTCTGGATCACTTGCATCATCTATATTATCTTCATTTACCATAGCTGTCACCTCTTTTTCTATGAGAAAACTCCGAGACATTTTGACACTCTGATTATTACGAGACATTTCACACAACTAATTTCCAAATATTCCAGTTTGAATAACAAGACAGTTATTACTTTAAAAGCAACAATGACAACATAATTTGAATTAAATTTGTATATCCAGTGGTACCAACAATCAAACAATGTATATTAATCTGATTATTGATCAATATTTTCAGACAGAAAAATTGTCTCACCCATGTCTAAGGGGGGGGCAAAAATTGCCCGCACTATAAATGAAGATGGTAGGCAGATTTAAATAAATCATAAAAATTATAAGTCCATGTCATTATATACTTGAGATATTAATCTACAACTACCAACAATCTTGTTTCTTCAGGTCAACAATTACATATTCTACACAAATAAAACAAACAGAGCGGGCAATTTTTGCCCCCCCTTAGCAGTGCTAGGGTTAAGTAGTAAAATATTGCTGCAATCGAAAATTTGAATAAGGAACAAAAAAATTTCCTTCCCAGGCAGGATTCCAACCACGAAAGTCTTAGTTACCAATCTATCGTGCTCTGGAGTGAACAAGGCTCTGAAATCAGTTACAAGGGTCGGTCCGGCTTTTTTGCCACTACTTTACATATCAGCCAGAACCTCACTCGGAGGATTGAGGCCTGTAAATCGAAATTTCATCCTAAAAATGAGTTAAAAACTTTTTCACCACGAAAAGTATTTATGCCATTTCGATAGAAAGTTATTTATTGAAAGACATATGCCTGGAAAAAACTAAAATATTATGGTTCATATGTAATGGAAATATAGATGATATTACGTCGATAGAAGCATCCTTTAAGTATAACAGATACTCGAATAGTGTTACGATCAATATCTAGACTATAAAACCTTTAAAATTCCTATTATATAAAGGTTGTAGCGTCTCCAAACTATCTAGCTTCAAGTCGAGGCACTTCTGACAGCATTTCTTCAATCCGTATTAATAATATTCTAACAAAAGAATTCGTAAAAGATGATCTTGTGTAGGAGCCCTGGGGATAACAGATGACTGCTGTCGCCACGAGATGTTCACATGTGCTGCCCCAGACAAATTTCTATCGATTTCCATTCCAAGACTTGGTGGTACAAATGGGATTCCATCATGCATATATTCTTATTACCCACACAAGTTTAAGTGCATCCTACCTCAGACAAGGTTTTTGTTATGCGAGTCACCTTGTGTGCAAATCACTCTTTCAGGTCCCTTCATATTTCATCTCGGCATTCATACGTGAGATATATCCGTTACTTTCAGGGGTGCGACGCCTCATCACTAAGAAGTAGGAGGAAAATATATTCGGACTATCGTTTCAAATTCCGTGTTTATAGACATCTTTTCACTTTAATTCACAAGCTATAGATTTTGTCTCAGTGTAGGTCATGAACAGTCTTCGAGACTTCGGACCCGATAGAGCAGTTCAGTGGGAAATCCGCATAACGGCGGACTGAGTATAGTGGTAAAGCGTACAGCGGGTGGGGGTACTGTAGAATGAATGCCAACAAATACGCAAAGGAAAACGCTCGGATTTAAAAGTTCTGACGAATAATTTGGTTTTCATAAAAATCTATTTCCAAACTGTGTCTGAAACTATTACACGGTTAGAAAATTCAGAGCAAGAGATACCGGAAGTCCTCAAATTAATTGAGGAAATGACACAGAGAATTAATGAGACACCAAGTACACCGGTTACTGAACGTGTAAAACAGAAGTGGAAATAAATTTTATGTAAAAATAACGGATATGGAACATTGTGTAATGTAAACAGCAAATTAGTGGACAAGAGTCACCCGAGAATAAAAGACTGTCTCTTAGAGACTGCAATGATGTTAGGTTTCTTCGTTTTGTCCTATCACGTCATGCGACGTAGAGCGCAGCTTCTTACAGTACAAACTGTGTTTGGCAGATAACCGAAAAAATTTAAGTTTGAGACACTGAAAATGTATCTTGTAGTGCATTGCAAATCGGTACTGTAGCTTCACTTCCTAAAGGCGACCAATAGAATAAATGAAGAAATTAAATTGCTACATGTTTATTTCCACCATTAACACTGTGTATAATTAAACACAAATGCTTATAAAAGAAGGAGAGTAAATGCTTTTCACATTCTTTTGACATTGTCATTGTGTAATGTATATTTACTTTCAGAATGTACATATGTGTGTGTTTCCCCATACTACCGTACTCTATTCTAAATAGGAACGTTGTTACCTGAACACATCTCTACCTTCGCTACCTGCAGCGAGTCAACAACCTATAGTACATGCACAGTAAACTTATTGTATCGGGTCCCAAGTCTCGAAGCCTGGTCATAAGACTCGAACTCTGGTTCGGTGTTCTCGAGGTAAAGGGAATCCTCGTAGTTATTTCATTAAAACTTTGCGTCAGGAAGACGTATGCCACTATTACATGCAAATTTATAACTTTCAACCAGGAGTTCGTATGCGTGCAAAATCGGGTAATCTCTTATTGCGTTCGTTAGCCTAGCGGTTTAAGGCGCACAAGATAAGTCCGGCCAGCATATCATGCCTAAGATAGCAGATTTCGTGTCCAGGCCACTGAATTAAATTAAATTAAATTAAATTAAATTGATTTAATTTAACTAGCTACCTAGCTAGTGAGTAGAAATTAAAATTGTTAAAAATCTTTCCAGCCACTACCGTAAGAACCAGGCTCGTGTACGGTGTGATCTTAGCCAATAATATAACATAAAATTTACAAGGATAATTTACTAAATACAGTAAGTAAATTAACTCAAACCAATAAATAACACAAAAAAGAGAGGAAAACACATTTAATAATTTAATATACATTATCTACCAAAAAGTAATTGTGCACTGTTTTTGCAACTTTAGAACCTCGTGGTACCACCTCTTGTTGCTATAACAGCAGCCACCCTGTCAGGCATGCTCTCCACTAGTTTGTGTAGGATATCCACTGGAATGCGTCGCCATTCCTCTTGCAACATGGCACTCAGTTGGACAATGGAAGTTGGCCGCATCTCCCGAGAACTCAATCGCCGGTCCAATATTTTCCCAAAGGTGCTCAATGGGATTGAGATCAGGACTCTGTGCAGGCCAGTCCAACCGGTGAATATTATTGTCTCCATACCATTGCATAGTAGCCGCCAAAACATGGGGCCAACTTCCACTGCCCAACTGAGTGCCATGTTGCAAGAGGAATGGCGAAGCATTACAGTGGATATCCTACACAAACTAGTGGAGAGCATGCGTGATAAGGTGGCTGCTGTTATAGCAACAAGCGGTGGTACCACGAGGTTCTAAAGAGGCAAAAATAGTGCCCAATTACTTTTTCGTAGATAGTGTAAATTGGCAATCAGACAGAAGCCATTGATATTCAATAAAACATGAATATAGTCGACAGAAATAAAAGGTAAAAAATATACACATGTTTTAATATTATACTTACTTACTTACTTACAAATGGCTTTTAAGGAACCCGAAGGTTCATTGCCGCCCTCACATAAGCCCGCCAGCGGTCCCTATCCTGTGCAAGATTAATCCAGTCTCTATCATCATACCCCACCTCCCTCAAATCCATTTTAATATTATCCTCCCATCTACGTCTCGGCCGCCCTAAAGGTCTTTTTCTCTCCGGTCTCCCAACTAACACTCTATATGCATTTCTGGATTCGTCCATACGTGCTACATGCCCTGCCCATCTCAAATGTCTCGATTTTATGTTCCTAATTATGTCAGGTGAAGAATACAATGCGTGCAGTTCTGTGTTGTGTAACTTTCTCCATTCTCCTGTAACTTCATCCCGCTTAGCCCCAAATATTTTCCTTAGCACCTTATTCTCAAACACCCTGAACTTATGTTCCTCTCTCAGAGTGAGAGTCCAAGTTTCACAACCATACAGAAGAACCGGTAATATAACTGTTTTATAAATTCTAACTTTCAGATTTTTGGACAGCAGACTGGATGATAAGAGCTTCTCAACCGAATAATAACACGCATTTCCCATATTTATTCTGCGTTTAATTTCCTCCCGAGTGTCATTTATATTTGTTACTGTTGCTCCAAGATATTTGAATTTTTCCACCTCTTCGAAGGATAATTCTCCAATTTTTATATTTCCATTTCGTACAATATTCTGGTCACGAGACATAATCATATACTTTGTCTTTTCGGGATTTATTTCCAAACCGATCGCTCTACTTGCTTCAAGTAAAATTTCCGTGTTTTCCCTAATCGTTTGTGTATTTTCCCATCAAGAATAATTTTATAAATATCCTTTTTAAAAGCTTCAACTTTAAAATATTTCAAATTTGGAAAATGGTTTATAATTTTATTATAAAGTCTTGGGCCGAAACTAGCACCATGTTTAAGAGCTGCACTTGTATGATATATAGGTTCAATTAATGGGAGAGTAGACTTCTGTCTTCGAGAACGATATTAATGTCGATTAGATTTATGTTTTATTTGATTTCTGTGATGGTAAGTTAGTAAACTATATTTATAAATTTCTTCAATAGTTAATACTATAAAATCTGTATAAATTAAATTTGTTGGGTAATCCATATTTTTGGTTAGACAAATTTTTATTAATCTTATCTGTAGTAAAATTAATGGATTAAGTACAGATGATGCTACTCCACCCCAATTTATTATACCATATTGTATTAATGATTGTACTAAAGCTAAAAATATTATTCTCAATGCCTCCTTATTGATAAAATTTCGAAGTATTATGAATTTATAAATTGTCTTTCTTATACTTGTACACATGAATCAATTTGTTTATTCCAACGTAAATGCTGATCTATAATAATTCCTAAATATTTGACTTGTGTGGAAGGTGTTAGATGTGGGCAATTAAAATAATTATTTGTTAATTCATTACATGAAATGTTATGTATTACTAATTGATAATTATTTATAGGTAGAGATGGTAAAGGATAGTAAAACTGTAGTAAAGGATAGGGAGGGCCCATGTAAAGCAATCGGTGTAGTTGTACGCATGGAAGCTGACAGCGTCATATCGCCAAATACCATCTCGCTACCACCAACTGCATCGACCCAAAATAAACAAATAGTTGGGATAGCGCTGTTAAGTAACCCGCAAAAAATCATAGATATTTGACTTTCTGTAGAAAGA
Organism: Periplaneta americana; assembly: GCF_040183065.1. Taxonomy (NCBI): domain Eukaryota; kingdom Metazoa; phylum Arthropoda; class Insecta; order Blattodea; family Blattidae; genus Periplaneta; species Periplaneta americana. The sequence continues at coordinate 177,717,215 of NC_091119.1, forward strand.
TGTGATGGTGACGTACTATACTTTTTCCGTGAGAGAAACGTAATTTAAGGATTCACTTTTTGAGGGCGTTGATGTTGACTTCATGCCACTTTATTTCGTCTACATGTTAGATCTCTTTATCTCTTCCATCAGGGGCACGCCCTTTTCATGCCACTTTCGAGCCTTGCAAGATCCCACGCAAGTAAATAAATCCCCATCTCGTTGCCAACTCCTGAGAATAGCTGTGTGGCTTCATTTCTGGGAATTACGCAGTGTTGCAAAGGTCAATCAAATCTCGGAATCTCTCCGTTGATGCTGTGAAATTCACAAGACCATAAAATTGTTTCCTGCAAAACACTTGAATTCTCCGTAGAAGAGAATACAGATGATAACCTTAGTGGCACATTGCTGATGAAACCGTTCTTCCACGCCCAGTATGAACACTACATAACGAACAAGAATTCTCACATTTGAATTGAGTCTAAAAGCTGACTCAGCCACCCAAAAAGCCGGCTTAAGAAGTAACTGTTATTTCTTTCCTTCCAGAATTGAAATTGTAATCCAAGACAATGTTTTCCTGACCATGTATCGTACACTATTATTGGAGGGAGTGTCAGATGTTTTATGTGTTTATATAACACCTTTCATTTAATTTGAAGTTAAATAACAAAATTTTCAAAAATAAAATATTCGAACTGACTAAAACTTATAATTATTGATCTATATTGCAAATTTCTTAAACATATATAGCTAGCATACATTTATATTTTTCTGTTTATAGTGTTTTGCTCACAGTGAAAGCCTATATTATTTTGTGGTTATTATTTAGTATGTTTGCATTATTTTACTCAACTTCTGCCTTTAAACTACATCAATATTTGAGTGCTCTTTAAATACGTATCAGTGTGTAATTATTAACTCATGTCATTGCTAATTGTATGAGCTTCCTTTATTTATGGCTAAGTGGAAGAGAAGGCCTGATGACCTTAATTTCGCCAGTATATATATATATATATATATATATATATATATATATATATATATATATATATATATACTATTATTATTAAATTTAGAATGGTTTGTAGTTTAAATAAGATATTGTAAATAACAGAAGAAAAATATGAATTGCAATAAACATTCGTTCCGTATTTATTGTGAAAGTTCCGTTTTCTAGCAAAATATTCCGCTGGCTTGAAAGTGTCTTAGGGTGGCTCAAATATTCCTCTTTCTGCAATGATGCTTCGGTAATGTGATTTGAATCCTATAGATTCAAAATTCCCTACTTCCACTTTCACAAATTGAAGGATTTTGACAATAACTTTTTCCACATAGAGTAAACTTTCAACATAACAGTGACTTTTAACAAATCTTTTGCTTTAAATTTTGCTTTTTGAATTCAAATTATATAAATCAATAGAATTCATTCTTAGCAAGCAATATATGGGTATAACTCAATTATGAACAAAATGATCTTTAGGGGGTTTTTAATCTAGAGGATTTATTTAAGCTACATGATGGTTTTCTTCTTAGTGTATTGTACAATTATTATATAGGCTGTATATGAACGCTAGGAAGCACCATTTGTGCGACCTCAAAAATCTGTGTAGTTTATAAATGTTTATTTTACTGTCATAAATATAGACACCGGTTGGTAGAAGGAAAAATTATTTTGGAAAATTTTCACAGTTATGCTGATGTCTTCTATCGTCGCTGTTATTCCGAAACCTCGTAAATCCGGTGACCCTTTAAATTCAGGTTTCGAGCTTAACGGTTGAAAAATGTCGATCCTCAATTGTTTATGAACGTCTATTGAAGAATGAACAATATATTTTCCGCAAATGACAAAATACGCAACACGTATATGGGAATGATAGCACATCCGCCTTTCTAGCACTCTGCTATCAATAAATCTTGAAGATTCTACTGATAAAGAATTTCATTTCCCAAGTACTCTCAATGTTAGAAATAGGCTACGCATGAAATTTAGGTACAGTACTTTAATGGAATGTAAATGCAATAGCAATTAATTTTAAACATACATCCAATGATTTACTTACTTATAGGCCTACCTAGACTATGAGTTGTAAGATGGGTTGCAAGTAATGAACTTCAAGAAGCAAATTACATTTTTTTTTTTTTTTTTTTTTACTTCTTCAAACCTTAATTTCTGCATAATTATTTAGAATGTTCCACAAACTTTCCACAATTTGCACAAATAGTCTATAATTTTTTATTTGTGCATTTTTGCGACAATTATTTATTTTCTAGGTTAAACACTGGTAAGAACGTATATAGACTATAACCTAGTGAAGCATCCCGATAAAATTGAGTACAGTTGTAAAAATTATGTAAAATTATGATTTTGAAAAACGAAGAAAGAGATCAAGTCTCCAAAGCCTCCAGACTGTCGGGTTGCTTAAGGGATGTAATATGAAGAATAAATATCTCAATATTGAAAGCAAAATGAAAATCTTTAAAACCACAATAAGACCAGTGATGACTAGGGACCGGATTTTTATGTAATTACATATTATATTCCTTTCAACCTAACCATATATAAATAACACATCATTGCGAATCTTGCAATTACCATTAATATAATAAAATTTTATACTACATATTTTTACATATTTACCCCACATTACATATTATGGCTTGGTATTACATAAATCTACATATTTAGGAGTTTTATTCATTTTTACTTCTCTAAAAGGAAAAAAAAAAAGAAAACTTCTCTTAGGGAAGTTTACAATTTGAAATGCACAGATTTAAAAGCCTTTTTATCTACCCAAGAAAAGATATATTTCGTCACGAAACATAACGTCCTTAGTTCCAGGCAAACAACAGTTTGTAAACGCCTATAGTTTGAGGCTTTAGTAGGTACTTTGTTTCTTACAGGGAGCAGCTAAAATGAATGTGTCCCACATCTCCTCTTATTTTCTCCTAATCCAGTAAAGCGAAACAGTGCTTGCAGTACTGTTGTGTCATTCATTTCACTCAGTTCTCTAGTTTTGGTACTTACAGTATAAAGTGCAAGTGAGTTTATCTACTGCTTTTAACTAACTAAAATGGCTCCTGTATCTTAAATCCTAACAACAAAAATAAAATCATGGATTGCGATGGACGAAGGTTTCACTACGGATGGAAAAATTGCAATGTGTCAAGTATGCGGTAAAAAAAGTCGGGTGCTCTATGAAATCACAACTGGAGAGTCTTACCTATCCTATACCTGCCACATATTGATATTAAATATTTTCATGATTTACATATTTTAGTACATATTAAGCTTATTTTTCTTATATAAATATGTACATATTTCACACCTTGATATTACATATAAATCCGGTCCCTGGTGATGACGTATAGCACAGAAACCCGTGCAGAGACAAAAAAGACTGAACGACTTATGTGTACAGAAGAAATGAATACTCTACGAGCCACAGCTGGTAAAACTAGACTTGATAGAGTAAGAAATGAAGATGTGAGACAACAGTGCAATATAATGGATGTTAAAAAGTTCATAAATGTGAGAAAGAAAGAATGGAATGCGCACCTAGACAGACTTGATAACTCAAGACTTATTAGAATAGTACGAGATATGATTCCCAGTGGCAAAAGAGATTGGGCCGACCGAAAAACCGGTGGAAGAAAGGACTGATGTCATCTTGTATTGAATCGTCTCCTGTGTGAAGACAAACAGGCCATGTGCCTATACAAAAAAATAACAAGAAGAATATACCTCAGAGACCCGGGGTCCGGAATAAATCCCGCGGGCCGCCAGTCGGACCGCCGCTTACTTACTTATGTACTGGCTTATAAGGAACCCGGAGGTTCATTGCCGCCCTCACATAAGCCCCCCATTGGTCCCTATCCTGAGCAAGATTAATCCATTCTCTATCATCATATTCCACCTCTCTCAAATCCATTTTAATATTATCTTCCCATCTACGTCTCGGCCTTCCTAAAGGTCTTTTTCCCTCCGGCCTCCCAACTTACACACTATATGCATTTCTGGATTCGCCCATATGTGCTACATGCCCTGCCCATCTCAAACGTCTGGATTTAATGTTCCTAATTATGTCAGGTGAAGAATACAATGCCTGCAGTTCTGTGTTGTGTAACTTTCTCCATTCTCCTGTAACTTCATCCCTCTTAGCTTCAAATATTTTCCTAAGCACCTTGTTCACAAACACCCTTAGCCTATGTTCCTCTCTCAAAGTGAGAGTCCAAGTTTCACAACCATACAGAACAACCGGTAATATAACTGTTTTATAAATTCTAACTTTCAGATTTTTTGACAGCAGACTGGATGATAAAAGTTTCTCAACCGAATAATAACAGGCATTTCCCATATTTATTCTGTGTTTAATTTTCTCCCGTGTATCATTTATATTTTTTACTGTTGCTTCCAGATATTTGAACTTCTCCACCTCTTCAAAAGATAGATAAATTTCCAATTTTTATATTTCCATTTCGTACAATATTCTGGTCACGAGACATAATCATATACTTTGTCTTTTCGGGATTTACTTCCAAACCTATCTCTTTACTGCTTCCAGTAAAATTCCCGTGTTTTCCCTAATCGTTTGTGTATTTTCTCCTAACATATTCACGTCATCCGCATAGACAAGCAGCTGATGTAACCCGTTCAATTCGAAACCCTCTCTGTTGTCCTGGACTTTCCTAATGGCATACTCTAGAGCAAACTTAAAAAGTGAAGGTGATAGTGCATCATCTTGCTTTAGCCCACAGTGAATTGGAAACGCATCTGACAGAAACTGACCTATACGAACTCTGCTGTACGTTTCACTGAGACACATTTTAATTAATCGAACTAGTGTCTTGGGAATACCAAATTCAATAAGAATATTTTATAAAATTTCTCTCTTAACCTAGTCATATGCCTTTTAGTTGGGCCACCGCTATCTTAGAATACTGGACCATTTTTTTAAACTCCCTGTATTTTCAGGCCCATGACGTTATACCCAAATTCTTCATACGTGCGTAATAATAGCCTTTAATTTCGTTCGTCTTTTTTTTTCTTTTCTTTTTCAATTTCCTTTCTCTCGTTAGTACCTGTCATTACCTAGAATTTACGTCCGGATGTGCTGTTACCAAAAGAGCTGAAATGAAATTTTACGTAATCCTCTGGTCATTATGTGTGTCCTGGCTGTTAGGAAATTTTGTTTATTGGGGGGAAAAAATTTGCCCACGTTAAATAATCATATGTGCTATAAGCTGTAATTGTGGGGGCATTTTCGAAGCTGGGGTGAGGGAAGTGGAGTTTGTCATATGCAATATTGAACTGGATGTGTTGCGTCATTAAGTACATTCTGTGGCACGTGACGCGTTAACGGTAATGCATTAACATCGGCTTTTATGGTATTATATTTAGATAGGCAAATGATGTTATCCTTTAGAATTTTATTTACTCTTGTTGACTTTAAAGTAGAACATGTAGATGCTAGTGTTTATATTAGGAATAATTTATGGATATATATACTAAAATTATTGCAACGAAGTAGAAAATGTAATTCATAGAATTATTATAGACAGAATCGTCTTATTTTACATTAATTTATGTTCGCTCGGAGAAAAACCAGAGGGTGGTAGTTAAATACAGAAAGCCACACAATTTAATGCAGTTTCCTTCGTCCCGCGCAGAGGTAAACACCACATAGTTTCCAGTTCCATAACGACTAAGTGTGTACGTAGTTTGTATTGTGTGTTTAGTTTTTTTAGTATACATTGAAATTAGTGAAATATGTGGCGACCATGAGAGTCTGTTGAAGAGAGTGCACAACATAGTGACGACAATACTAAAAATTGTAATGTTCTGTTGGAAGAGATCATTCATTAGCGAGATAAGCTGCACAATATATAAAAAATGTATACTCATTTCTCAGTAAAGAAAAAGGCAAATGTGATTCACTAATTGCTAAAAGTCTTTCTAGATCATTAATTAAGAAAATAATTTCTGTCAATATAACCGATATAACACTCCTAAAAAGAAATCTGAGATTGCATTACAAACAGTTGAGAAATTCAAGAAATTTGTTGATTTCGGACGTGATATAATACGACGGATCATTAATGAATGTTACAACAATCACATATCTCCGACGTTGGACATCATTTTAAGTGCAGAAAAAACACAAAGCACAGATGGGGAATTGCTGTATTGGTAAATAGTAATATGCGTTACAAGAGCGGTATGTTGAAGTTTTCATGTTCGAGGATAAGTTTGAAAAAGCGAAACGTAGTTGAGATTTTTTAATTTCCGAGAATTGAAAGAAAACATACCGCTCGTGTATCGTACATTATTTTGTGCGAAGATCGTTTATTACATACCTGAAAGAGGTATTTCTAATTAGTTGCAATGAAATCTCCATCTTGGTTTCTGTTCAATGACGGCAAATTTGCAAAACAAGAATATCTATCTTCAACATTGTTGCTTCAAATGTTTTCTGTGTTTACTATACTCCAGCAGGCCGTTATGTATGTCTGTCTTTTTATTTTCCCCCAGTCTATGATGAGTCTGGAATCTTGTTGATTTTTTCAAGGCTTCCTTAATGTTACTTGCATCACGAATGCAGTAACTTTAGTGGAGTTGCAGAGGTTACTTAATTTTTGCAAATATTTATAAACAATAATTAACTGTGCAATTTAGGTGAAATTGCAGTGGTAAATTTCCAATTTATAATTATTACTGTATTGAACGTCTCTAAAAATAAAATGTTAAAAGCCTAAAGCAGTAAAATCAATATGTCACTTAAGCGGTAAGGAGAGGGAAATTGTTGTGTGTGTTAGGTTGGGGATACTGAATGTGGAATTTTAGACTTTCCGCGGATTGGTTTTGTGCGGAAACCAAGCAAATACGCACGATCTCGCACAAAAGTAGCCTATATTATAAGACTCAATTGTTGTAGGTTATACTATTCTGAAATTTGTGAAATTCTCAGATTTATTATGTTAACTGTATAAAAGAATAAAAATATTAGCTATTATATGAACAATTAAATATATTTTTCTTTCTATACAGCCTTGGTCTATTAATGTTTTATTCAATATCGAATACTTCTTCATCTCTGAAGACTGTAAACTTATTTTGATATCCTAAAATTTTGCTATACTACAATAATCAACATAGTTGCCGTGTCCAGTAATGGAAATATTTCCAATATATCTAGTAGGCTTTGTTATTTCGATTAAAAAGAGCTCAAAACTGAAGGTCAATGCATTCTTATGATAGTTTTGTGCAATGTAATTAGAGTTACGGATTTCGTATCCCCCGATATCAAGAGTTTAAGTTAATGAGTGATTTTATAGAATAATTTGGTCTACCTAACGTTCGAGAAACAAATTTGTATTATTTACATATTCTGTTATGTTTAATGAATAATAATAATAATAATAATAATAATAATAATAATAATAATAATAATAATTTTAATTCTTTATTTATACTGGCAGAGTTAAGGCCATCGGAACTTCTCTTACACTCTACCAGGTCACAAAGTATACAATCAGTGAAAAATTTGAGAACAATTTAAAGAACAGAATACTAACGTATTACAAAAAAATAATGGTAATAGCGTAATAAATCGACATTAAACAACATTAAAATAATACCATAATAGAAAAAAGTAAGTACATTACATTGAAATATAGTAAAAGCAACTCATTTAGTACAAATAGTTAATATGAAGAACTTAAGGAAGAATATAACAAAATGGAATGTAATAAAATAATAAAAAAAGAAAATAAATATGAAAATTAAATAAAATTCACAATAAAAAGGGTATGATAATAAATTCATCTGGTTGTCAAGAGAACAATAAGGGGAAAGGAAGAAAAAATATTTTTAGATAGTTTTACAAAACTATCGCAGAGAAAGGAGCTTATAACTGAAAGGAATCAGAATTGAAAAAAATGCTATTTTAGTTTATTTTTAAAACTAGACTATGTCCGACAGTCTCTGACACGTTGTGGTAGAGAGTTCCAGAAATGACCTGCAGAGACGGTAAAAGATGAAGAGTAGAAGGATGTTCTATGTTTGGGAATGGAGAGTGTGATATGGTGTTGTGAGCGAGTATCTATTTCGTGATATGAAGAGACCTACATTAAAATTGTTTGAGAAACCGGCCATATATGAGCAAGTTTTACTCCTGGTTGAGTGTAAGAAAATATCTTATGGACTTAACTCTACCAGGTTAAATGATAAATTTATAATTACTATTATTATTATTATTATTATTATTATTATTATTATTATTATTATTATTATTATTATTACTTTTTAATCATTAGTTCTAAATGTATTTTTAAGAAAACAATTGGATATATTTTGAAACCCGTTCCTAGATCTCATTGGCAGAACCCAAGTTGGTAACCCATCGCTTTAGTAAGCTTTTCAAGAATTTTTGCTTTGTTATGGAGATATAATCGAAATTCCCAGTGGGACAGGGTAACCATATAATCAATGCAGCGCTCTGACAGTCAATGATGCAATTTCCCGCTGCCAGGTCTGGTCAGTTCTGTTCATGTAGATGGGATCTTTCATGCGAAACGCATTTATTGAAATTTGCATGTTGAGTAGACAACGTTCAATTTAATGATTTTCGCAATCCAGATTTGCTACAACAAACATAATAGAAAATGTTCGTTTTTGAAGCATTTCATTATTACTGATAAAAATATTTTTTTTGTGACCATAAATTCCAATTTTTTAATTTTATAGTCGTAATGGGTAGCAGGAATTTTTATGTTGGTTATATCAAAGCTAGCATTTTATATTGCAACAATTCTACATAGTATGTCAATGCCTTCGTTTTTGTATGCCGTTGATTCATGGACTGTGAAACTATGACAAAAGCAGCATAATTTGCTGCGAAATTAAGTTTCCAAGAAATATCTACTCATATATCGTGAAAATAAGGCTATGGATTAATAACGGAAATTTTGTTTTTAACTCTGAAATTAAAATAATGTTTCAGTTTTCTGTGCTTATTTTGGCCCTATGACAATTTAAAGCCCTTCAGGACGAATTGAAAGAGATCAGGGCGTGCGTGGAGCTGCAGCCCTTTAAATTAACAATCATCTATCATTCTGACGACTTCCTTCTTCAGTCTAACTGATTTTACTTTTCATTCAGTTCATATTTCACGCTATGTAGGACAAAAATGTGTGTAATAGACCTGTCTAGGAAGGAATAATATCGATAGTATATTGTATATCATGTACATGATTTACTTTGATACTCGTTTTCTCGATTTTCTAATTTTCAATAAATATTCTAAAGAATGTAGTTTTTCTCCAATCTCTGTGAAATTTTGCACAGAAATCCACAAAAGCATGTGAAGTAAACTGACACTTTGTTTTGCTATTGAAAGTATCCAAATTGCCATGTGTTGAGGATGTGATAAGTTTTAAAAAAATTGACAAATTAACAACCAACAGGTTAAATATTTTCTTTTCTCGATAAGTAATTAAAAATAACAAAAACATGTGTCATATTTTACATACATCTATCAGGAATGAATTTAAAGAAAAATTATGTAAACTTTGAAAATTGGGACAATTATAATTCAGTATTAAAAACCACAGAAATTAATTATAATTAAACTAATTGAAATATCAAAGTGAAAATTTGTGTGTTGCATGTCAACATTTTAACAAATATGTGGTGAAAGTTTCGGATTAATTGGTATAGAAAAGTAAAAGTTAGAAATTTCACAGATCCATAGCCTTAATGTAAGTTCCCTCATTGTGCAAATGTTTATTAAAATTAAATGTAGTTAAGGGAGAGCCTACCACGTTTTTAGGCCTAAAATGGTCCCTGAATCAAAGTAAGGGTTTTGCTACAAAAACATAACGCAATCCATTGAGTCATAAGGGAATATGTTTATTTTTCGTGTGCTGTCACTTTTAAAGGAACTATAGGTTAACTGCCAAAACTCCGCTGTTGTAGGATACTAAACCTTACCGCTGCGCCGGAGGCGGCGTCGGGGTTTCCCTCCTTTAATCTGAACCATTGTCTCCACTGATTGAGAAGTCATCTGATGCATCAATGCTATCAGTTATTCTGCTAACGAAATTATTGTCAGTTTCACTGTTTATTACATTATCACTAGGAAAATATTGTTCTTAGTTATTTTTAACGTGATCAACACATTTCTTCCACTTTTCTTTTCCATATTCTGCCAGAAGACGTCGACACAATCGTTCCTTTACGTTAAGTGGGAATCCAATTGAAAACACTGGAGACAACTGACTAAACATTTTAGTCTTTCCCTTTAAGTAAATGAAACCAATCAAAACAATAAATCCTTATTTTTAAAGCATGTTTGGGTTTTGAAGATAAATAATGTTTATGTACGCGCGCTACTTGACGGACCGGCAGCAGTCATACATAAACTTAACAATTGATGATATCTTATACACTCACTCTACTAACATGAATTTTTTTCCAATATAAAGTAGAATCTGTTTAGACGATTTCGTACACTGCAACTACCCACTTATCTCTTCAAGAAAAAAAGTTTTTCGCTGATCGCTTTTCTAATTCAAAAAACATATTTTCCCACACTACAGTAGAAGACAACAATGTGTTGTATCCGGGAATCGAAGCTCTTCCTGGCTTAACATAACATCAGGTATACCACAGGGTTCGGTACTCGGACCATTGTTGTTCACAATATATGTCAGTGATATTACATCTCATGTAAGGCATTGTAACTATCACTTGTATGCTGACGACCTTCAATGCTACATCTCTTCCCGCTTAGATCGAATAAATGACGCTATAGATAAATTGAACGAAGACATTGACTCGATTGTGACATGGACAAAGAAATTCCATCTTAATATCAATCCTGGAAAGACACAAGCAATCATATTAGGACACAAACGGCAAACCGACGCTGTAAAGCACCTCGACATTTCCCCCGTTAAAGTAAGTACAGTGCATATCCCTTTCAGTTCTTCGGTAAAAAATCTTGGCATTCACATGGATAATAATCTCAACTGGGACATGCAAATCACAGAAACCTGCAGAAAAGTATATTCTATTATTCATGTGCTAAAAAGGATAAATGTTCATCTTCCCTCTTGCTTAAAAAAGTCCCTTGTGCAGACCCTTGTATTTCCCTATTTTGACTATGCTGACATTTTACTGACTGACCTTTCCAGCGACAACAAAATGAAACTTCAACGTGCTCATAATTTGTGTGTACGTTTTGTAAGCAATGTTCGTAAATATGATCATATTACCCCATCCCTGGAAGCAATAGGTTGGCTTAAACTAGATAAGAAAAGAAATTTACATTCACTTCTCTTTCTCTTCGAAATCTTGAACTCTTCTATTCCTTCGTACCTGTCGTCTCGCTTCACTTACCTTTCTTCCCACCACAATCTGAACACACGCTCTCGCCATGAAACAATACTAACAATACCATCCCATCGCACCTCTTCATACTCATCCTCTTTCACAATAGCCCTGCCAAGACTCTGGAACTCGCTACCTGCTAGCATCAGGGACTGTCGAAATAAAATTCAATTCAAGCGCAAACTTACTAGGCACTTGGTCAGTAATTGAGACTCGTTCAGACATGGTTTCTTGTAAATAGTTCTTTTAATCTACCACAAAATATCTCAATATCCGGTAATTTCATCACTATAGAATTTTGTTATTGTAGGTTTAATTTGTAATTTAGTAAATACAAAAATATTCTTTGTTCTTAACTTCTATGATAAAATGTCTAGCTTTCATTAATCAGGTATTCTTGTCGTACTTTAATTTTTATTGTAATTGTAATTGTAAATTTAATATTAATTGTAATCTTATTGTTCATGTTATAGTTGTAATCCCCTGGTAGAGGGGCAGAGAAGGCCTGACGGCCTTATCTCTACCAGGTTAAATAAATAAATCTAATCTAATCTAATCTAATCTAATCTAGTTGTGTAAAACAAACCTCAATTAAGAGTCTTATATTTGTTGTATTGTGGTGATTCAAACATCATAAAAATCTGCAAACAATACTCTTCAACATGCTTTTTTCCTTATTAGAATCTCACTACTACTTTTTCAGTTATTATTAAGTATAAAAAATGCGAAAATATTCGGCTTCATTGAAAGTCTACGTAAATAACGCCTTCTCCCGTTATTGGTTGACACTTGGGAAGGAGAAGGTGAATAGCATATTGTATCACTCTTCAATATTGACGCATGCGCAGACCAACGGAGTTTTCTAAGTTGTTCCCCTATACAAATATTTGGCCTTAACGTAGAGTAGGCTAGCGCATAACCCTGGGGTGACAGGTGGTGCTGAACAGCACTGCATAACAACGGACATACTGCAAAAATATCGATTTGTTTCTCATTAATATAATGGCATTGGCCTTTCATCTGATGGAGTGACTGCAGCATCCTGATTGACAGTGGAATTAGACCTGTGCACTTGCTATTATCTGAAATCAGTTCCAAATTGTAATGTGTAATTTTTATAATTAGTATACTGAAGAGCCCCAAAACAACTACACTGAGGGTTTATTTTTAAATGCATTGCTCTGAGATTTTCTTCCATGAGAAAATCTAAATACAGTATAATATTCATTAAATAAATAGGTATGTTTGGTGAACAATGTAAAATTGTATGTCATTTTCAAGTATTTCTATCAAAACGGAACTGTCCCCGAACACGAGCTTTGCTCTTTCGGGGTATTTCCATGTAGCGTTTTTTATGTATATGTTATTAGTAAATAAATCTAAATCTAAGTGTAAATATAAATTTTTATTTAAGAGTTTAAAAATCGCAACAGGAGATAGTTTTACCTGTGTATGCCATGAGTGTATGCCAAAATTGTTAAATATTGTTTTGTTATAGGTATGAATGCTCTAAATTTGAAATTAATTTGTAGTTTATATTTATGTAATGTTATGTGAGGGAGACCCTACTGCACTGGTTTGAAAAACGTTTTCTTTATTTGTAACACATTTTAGCCATATTTTTTTTAGTGCTAATTAGAATGGTTAAAATAAAGAGACCTACCAAATTTTAAATTATTTGGATACATAGTTTTGGATTTATTGCAAATTAAAAACAAATATTTGAATGATTTTGGAAAAATTCCAATTCGTCCGTCCAAATTTCTTAGTTATTACTAGAGCCGGGATGTTTGGCAAAATGTCTTTTTTACTGGGTGGAAGTAAATCATTATTTTCATCGATGTAAATTTGATTTCTGGTAAATCAAAGCGTTAGGGCCAATTTTTATTTTGCCTTTTTAAGTTTTTTATTACTAATTCAATAATAAATGCCTCTTTTTTGTAATTTTAAAGCAATATTTATTTGCTTTTTTATTTCCAATTTTATAATTAATTGTAATGTAATGTATATGAAATTTAAGTATATGAAACAATGACTCACTTTACTAACGATAGTAAATAAAAGTAATTTATTTCGGTGCTTAATCTGCTAATAATCGTGCTTTCATGCTATTGGTGCAATATGAATAATGATCGACAATCCATAGTTACAAATATAATGTCATATCATCACGATACCAACAATCAGCTTTATAATTTTAAATATTAAGACCCAGTCAGTTATTGTAGGGTGACAGAAGGTATAAGATCGGTTCGCTAGAATGCCTAAATTCATTAAACAATTGAAAAGAAAACTTCATGCTTACGTTATGAATTTGGTGCCCATGTGTTTTCATCCGATGGAAGAGTTTTGTTATGTAAGGTTTGTAAAAAGACGAAACAAAGTATTTTATAAGTCAACATGAGTCAACTACGAAATAATAATGTGAGTTATCATTTAAATTTTTGCTAAAATATATTATGCCTTTTTAAAATTTATAATGCCTTTTTCAAAATTTATTATGCCCGGTTTACGTTTTTATTTTTTTTTTTTGCCTGCTTATTTTAACTATTACAAAAGCCTAAACATTAGTGCTCTAGTTGTAAAATTAAAGTCCTGGATTACAGGTATGTTACAATTACAGGTCTTTTTGACTCAATAATAAAGTCTATTTACTTTCCATTCCAACCTGGTATTGTAGTAGCTTTTGCCACATTTTCAATCAAAATTTCCTGCGGAATAGTATGCATTCATCTCGGTAGAAAATTTTATTGCTCCATTCCATGTCAGCTTTTGTTACTATTTTATAATTTCGCCCATATATTTGACGTTATTTTCAGAACAATTCTTTGTTGGGACCTAGGAAGTGTTAGCACGGGCTACGTTCCGTATCTTTTTCTTTATAGTACTGTACCATATCGATCGTGATGCGAGAAAACTCTAGCCTTGTTCTTGGATGATCGAACAAGACAGCTGTTTGAGTTCCGGGAGAAGCATATCAATAGCTGACGTGAGCACTTCGAAAGATTGCATCATTTAGATCCCACGTCATCCATGCGGCGTCCATATAGAACAAGACGGCACGCTGAAATTTATACAGTTCGTTGGAAATTTCTTCAAGTAATTCTTTGAATCATTCAGGGCATTTCTGTCACCGACTATGTCATTTCCATTCTTCCTCATATAGGCTATACCATTCTACTATATTTGAAGAGTTTGGACCAAATTCTGAAACTCATAACCGGGATCACTAACAATAAATTCTTATGATAGTTTTTTTTCCCTCCAATAACCTCTATGCTAGGGTTGTCCAAACACACTCCTTGAGGGATTGCGGGCTTCTTCAAAACGTGAGATGGTTTTTAAAAGGTTATAAAAGTTCTACAGCAAAAGTGTAACTTAGGCATATATATATGTCAATTTTTATTTATTTATTTATTATTGCTAGTAAGTTTGAAATGAATACAAATTAATAAATACAATGACAGATAAACTAGCCCACTCCTGAATGAGTAGGACTCGTGCTCAGGAGGTGATTCCAATACAGACAAAAATAAAATTAAAATTGAGAGTGAATACAGATTAAATAGTGTTTAATGTGTTTAAATCCAAACTATATATTTTTTTTATTAATTTGGAGAGGATTCGTGGTTGAAATATTATTGGAATAAAATTGGTTTAATAATCTGGGGCCTTGACTCATGCTATGATAAAAAGCTGCATTGGTTTTACATTTTGGTTCAGACAAACCCAGAGAATTCATATTTTTAGTTCTATATTTAGGCTATGTATATACTTTTCAAAGTTATTAAAATTTCTATGAAAATATTTTAATAAAATATAATAATACATTTGTTTAATGTTGAAAACTTTGAAATGTTTAAATAACAATTCAGTTGGGTAATCTTTCTGCCTTTTTAAACAAATTTTAAATACTTTTTTCTGTTGTAAAATTAACGGATAAATGTGAGATTTATAATTGTAGATATATATGATTTTATAAGAACATGCAGTAGGTTTTAAAATCATAATAAATAATCAAAATTATGAAGTTATACCTTTTTATGCAACAAGTTACGAATTGATAGCGTTTTAAGCACGAGAAGTGAAGATTGTCCACCGACCCAAAGGGGACGTGAACAACATGGCAAGTGCTTAAAACGCTAGTTTCGCACATATTTCATACAAGATCTTTTTAGGCAGTCGCTCGAGAATCCCTAGTGGATATTTTAAAGGGAATAAAATTGTTGATTCGTTCTCCCGTAATGGCGAAGCTTCTGATGTTAAAGTCGTATGGAAATAAATAAATTTCATGGCCTTCGGATATGTATAGTAGGAGCTATAGTGATTGTTTTGCTGGTTGTTAGGAGGTTGTTTAAGTGGAGTATTTTTAATTAGCATTTTTTTAATTAGTTTCAGGCACGGAAATTTACTTTTAAGCACTCTAATTTATGAATACGGAAATCAATTACTTTTCGATACTAAAATGAGAATCGATAAGGACAAGAAATTATGCACAAATTCCAACACATGTGGAACTGATCTGAATGGGGGGGGGGGAGAGCAACGGTGAATTGTTCAATGGTTGAGGTGTTTGGACTTTTTCCATTGCTAATTTAAAAAAATTTGTAGCACAACGTTTCGAAGAGTGGATCTGTCTTCGTCGTCAAGTGAAAATATACTGTGGGGATCGTTACAAACAGCTAGCCTGTCTGACTGATCGACGACCGTGAAGTCGGTGAGAAATATAAAGACGGGACACACGATGTCATAAGCTGTTGTAACGTGAACTATATAGAATGAAAAGAAGAATCCTTTGTAACGATCCCCACAAAAGGTTTTCACCTAACGACGAAACGATAACTTTACTTGAGAGCTACGTCACTATTGTTCATTCAGTACATATACTGTATACTCCAAGCTCACACAACTTAACAGTTTCGGCATGAAATTCTTACCTCTGGTCATTAGATTCTATGGTATTGAGCCACATTTCAGCGAGGTTTGTTTTAACGCCACGGTACCAGTTTCTGGTTTTTGATGCGAACAATTCGGCAATATCTATTTCACCGGCTTTCCAAGTTTCTGAAATTTGTGTCACTTGGGCCACAGTTCGAAACAGATCATAATCTGAAGACGCACGATCAGGTATATATGTTGGGTGTCGTAGCAATTCGATTCAACCAAATGATGATTAATGGGACAGCGGTAGAATGGTGGTAGGAGAAATGGGAGTACCCCAAGAAAACTTATCACCAAATAACTCCTTTTTCTACCACAAATTTCACTTCGATCTGTCGATATTTGAAATTGGATTACCAGCATGGAAAGGCGGCGATATTTCAGGTTAAAGTATTGAAGTGATGAACTCATTTCAATGATTTTTAGATCTCCAATATGTGCGAAAGGCAAACAAATGGAGTACTGCAAGGAAACCCCATCAGCCCGGTGCTCTTCAACATCATGACGGCTGACATCGTAGATATCACCAAGGACAGCGCGACATCGATCATAATGTACGCTGATGACATGGTACTGGGATCGCCTAACAAAGAGGAACCGCAATGTACACTCAGTAAACTCGAGAAATGGGCTGACGAAAACTGCCTGCAAATAAATCATCAAAAGACTAAGCAGAATCTTCAGAAAGGGAGGAAAGCCCAACGCAATTGACAGATTAACGCTTCTCGGCGAGCCACTAGAAGTCGTATCGCAATTCTCCTACCTAGGCATCACCCTTCAAACAACCATAAAATCCTTCAGAATACACGTACAACAAAAAGTGTCAGCAGCAATTAGAGCGATATGCAGCATCAACCACCTTCAGCAATAATCAACAGAAAAAGCAATGACGCTTTTCAAGACAGTCATGACCCACATAGCAACATATGGAATGAACATAATTTGGGACAAACTTACAAGCAGAGACATGGCACAAATAGAAACAGTGAAAGCACGCTTCATGACAAGAGTGCTAGGAGTTGGAAAAACGGCACCATCGAGAATGACGTATGCCCTAATGAGAGAGACCTTCTTCATCGAAGACATTAGACGACAGCTACTACTACCGAGCACAAGCGTATATGAGACTACGCTCCAAGGACTACAGGAGAACAGGAAAGACATCCGCAGCGAATTCTACGCAACAGAGGCCATGTGTGCGAAAGAGTGTACACGACCCAACTACGAGATGAGGCACATCCTAACACGATACGCAATCCATGGTTTTCATCACAAGGTATGCAGCACGAAGAGTTTCCATGAGCCGAACCAAGAATGCGTGTGCGAATTGTGCAAAAAACCCATGTGAACGATCATCATCATCATCATCATCATCATCTTCTTCCTAACAAGTATTAGGCCAAGTGGCCTGTTACGGTCTCAAACTAGAATTTTCAGTCCATCTCTTCTTTGGACGGCCTAGAGATCTTTTGCCATATGGATGGTAATGAAACAGTGCTTTTGGAATTCTGCATCGATTCATTCGTCCGAGATGACCCTTCCACTGAAGTTGATATTTGCTGATGAACTGAATAATGGGTTCTATTTGAAGTTCTTGCATTATGTCCTCATTTTTTTATGATCCCAGCGAGTATATCCAGCTGTTGCTCTCATAAACCTCATCTCACTTGATGTTATTCTACTGACATCTTTATTCTTCACAGTCCACGCTTCGCTACCATAGCTTAATACTGGCTGTGCTAAGGTTTTATACAAGCCTATTCTTGTGTGCCTTTGTACTAGTGAAGGTTTCATGATTTTATTAATGATCCCCGTTGTTTTATTATATTTACATATTTTTTCAGCAATATCTACTTCATCATATGGTGATAGTGTATAGCCAAGATAAGTGAACTAACAACTGAGCTACCCGGGAACTCTACCCGACACCGATCCAATTTTTCCCTCTATATCCACAGACCTCAAAGTGGGCTGACAACCGTCAAGCTACCAACATTGAGTGCACACTAACTCTGTGCGACTTAAATTGTGGTTTTCTGTTAACGAACAGTGATGTATATTATGCAAATCAAGCTTTCAGGTATAACTCCCTGTGAAGTTGATTTGAATAATTTCGAGGGAAAAATTGTTCCGGGCCGGGTATCGAACCCGGGACCTTTGGTTAAACTTGATGCTTGATGCTTGATTTTCATAGTATACGTCACTGTTCGTTAACAGAAAACCACAATTTAAGTCGCACAGAGTTAGTGTGCACTCAATGTTGGTAGCTTGACGGTTGTCAGCCCACTTTGAGGTCTGTGGATATACAGGGTGTTTCAAAAATACGGGGCATAATTTCAGGTATGTATTTCCCACATGTAGACAATCAAAATAGTTCATTACAACATGTGTCCGGAAATGCTTTATTTCCGAGTTATGCCCTTCACAACATTGAAATTCACCGGAACGTTTTTCTTTCCGCAGGTCGTTGCCGTCAAAGGAGACATTAAGAGGGCACTCTGACAGTTCATTCCGAGGCGAAGGTTACATTCAGTACTTGGATCGAAGGTTTCCTGATCGATGGATAGGTAGAGGTGACCCAATTGCTTGGCCTCCACGCTCACCTGGTCTCAACCATCTCGATTTCTACTTGTGGGGCCATTTAAAATCATTGGTTTATTCGTCTCCGGTGCCTGATTTGGAATCCCTTCGGAATTGAATTGTGGCATGTTCTGAGACATACGCAATACTCCTGGAGTTTGGGATCTTGTTCGCAGGTCAATGAGACATCGATGTGAGGTCTGTATTGAAGCAGGAGGTGGACATTTTGATCATCTTCTGTAATGACAACGACCTGCGGAAAGAAAAACGTCCCGGTGAATTTCAGTGTTGTGAAGGCCATAACTCGGAAATGAAGCATTTCCGGACACATGTTGTAATGAACTATTTTGATTGGCTACATGTGGGAAATACATACCTGAAATTATGCCCCGTATTTTTGAAACACCCTGTAGAGGGAAAAATTGGATCGGTGTCGGGTAGAGTTCCCGGGTAGCTCAGTTGGTAGAGCGTTGGTACGTTTAACCAAAGGTCCCGGGTTCGATATCCGGCCCCGGAACAATTTTTCCCTCGAAATTATTCAACTTTTTCATTATTTTATAAGCAGTTAACTATATGGTTCCAGTTTGCTAATAATATAGGGTAGATGAGGGTAATTGAAAACAGGGGGTAATTATAAACAAATGCTGTGAGAAATACAAACAGTAATCTGTAACGTGGCAGATTAAAATAAGCTTCAATAATATCCTGAGTAACATAAAAGTAACAGGACTGATTCCACATATTGATTGTCTTTAGTATTACCTCACGTTATTATTTTGTTGTTGGTGTTAAACTTTTTGTTATCCTATTTTGCAGACATGTTTACTATCCACGTATAGGCTACAACCCTCATCCGAGCTGGCTTAAGAAAATTTTGAACTAGTATACGAGTACATAATTCTATTATTTTATTATTCAAACAGATTTTGCTTGGTACAGGGAATTTCCCACAAAATAACATGATTTTCGATTTTTCAATATTAATTTCCATGTTATATTTTTCACTGACCATATTTAAATTGTGTACTGAATATTGTAAATCATCTTCAGTTGAAGCCATGAGAACTAAATCATCAGCGAAAAGTAAAGCATCAAGCTGCAAATTTCGATTAATTGGAATAAATCCATGGCGTGTCTGTCGCCAAACTTAAATGATTCTATATATATATATATATATATATATATATATATATATATATATATATATATATATATATATATATATATATATAATAAATAGAAGTGGTGAAAGGCCACAGCCTTGTCGTACTCCACTATAAATAGGTCGCCATTGTGAAAGTTTATTGTTGCTTCGAATTGCTATGATGGTTGTTTTATATATATTGTAAATATTTTGTATAATCTGTTGAGGTACTTGATCATCTGCCAAAATCTGAAGTAATTTATTCCGATTAACTTTATCAAAAGCCTTTTTAAAGTCAATGAATGCCATATGCGTTTCTAGATTAAATTCTCTATGTTTCTCAACCAGTAATTCTGTTGAGACTTGAAAGCAATGTAAAAATGACGCTCAATGGGTTGCTAGCCCAAAGAAGTGCAATTGGTGGGGTTCCCACCTATACAGCATTTCCTCTGTATATGACATTTCAGTTATACCACTGAACGATACCACGTCGAAAAGTGCGCTGAAAGACGTTCATCGCTTAATAAGTTTTGCTCAGACTAATTAACTCACCTTATCCACATTTGTGCACATTTACTCTCATTCATTCAATATGTGCGAAAATCTATAGCACAGTTTAATGGTGAAATCCTTCAGCCTACAACATAACGAACTCCATGACATTTTATGAACTTCTGGATTACAACAGTACAGATCGATGGGAGCAGTCGTCACCGCGTTGCTATTGGAAATTGTGGTGTGGACGTACACATGATATCAGGTATTGAAAGCGACTGAAAGGCATTGAAACATTGTTGCTATGACTCGCAATAGAATAACGACAATGGGAAGTAGGTAAATGGCCTGCTTCCATGACACATATAAAAAAAAACCTTTCAGCGCGACAATTATTGTTTCGCTCTCTGTAATTTAATTATTTTTACCGAACAGATCAACCATGGGGTTACAGTCTGGCTTCAGGAAATCAGAGTCGTGCGAGCAAATAGAGATATTTAAGCTTATCAAATTCGTTTGCAATTGCTGTATCTTGTAATATAATTCCAAGTATAGTTCAGGGCATCATCAATATTATTATTATTATTATTATTATTATTATTATTATTAATACATAGACACAGAAGTGCACGCATTGTATTCGTCACCTGACATAATTAGGAACATTAAATCCAGACGTTTGAGATGGGCAGGGCATGTAGCACGTATGGGCGAATCCAGAAATGCATATAGAGTGTTAGTTGGGAGGCCGGAGGGAAAAAGACTTTTAGGGAGGCCAGACGTAGATGGGAAGATAATATTAAAATGGATTTGAGGGAGGTGGGATATGATGATAGAGAATGGATTAATCTTGCTCAGGATAGGGACCAATGGCGGGCTTACGTGGGGGCGGCAATGAACCTCCGGGTTCCTTAAAAGTCAGTAAGTAAGTATTATTATTATTATTATTATTATTATTATTCATTCCTTCATTCATTCATTCATAGTGTTCTGCACAAGGACAGGTCTTTCACTGCAAACCCAGCATTTTCCAGTCTTTCCTATTTCCTGTCTTCCTTTTGTCTCTGCATATGATCTACATATCTTAATTTTTTTGCTGTACTATACTGTCAAGGTTGTTTAGCTTTAATTGTTTATATAATTTTTCTTAAATTTTAATCACTCAGTTCCTGAACACTGTGAGAGTAAAAGTCCATTGATCATTTTGCAGTACTTGTATTGCAAAGAGTTCCTTAGATCTTCCACAATTGTTCAAAAGGCTTAAGTGTCAGGTATTGGAAGACCTTCCCATACTGCGTAATGTGGACCACACATTGAATTAAATCTTGAAATACTTTTATGCGAGATTCCGATGGTACTAAATATTCAATTGGAGAATTTGCAGCTTTTTCAATATCTGAATCCTCGTTTGAACTTCCTTTGACAATGATTTTCTTTTATTTCTCCTAGTATTGCTTTTCTTATATTATAAATAAAAAAACCTATCGTGTTCAAAACTAATAAAACAAACATAAACCAATCGCATATCATAGGAAGAAACTAATAATAATAATAATAATAATAATAATAATAATAATAATAATAATAATAATAATAATAATAATTATAATAATAATAATAATAATAATAATCATCATAATAATAATTACTTACAAATGGCTTTTAAGAAACCCGCACGTTCATTGCCGCTCCCACATAAACCCGCAATCGGTCCCTATCCCGTGCAAAATTAATCCAGTCTCTATCATCATATCCCAACTCTCTCAAATCCATTTTTATATTATCCTTCCATCTAGGCCTCCCCAAAGGTCTTTTTCCCTTCGGTCTCCCAACTATCACTCCATATGCATTTCTGGATTCGCCCATACGTTCTACATGCCCTGCCCATCTCAAACATCTGGATTTAATGTTCCTAATTATCATATGTCAGGTTAAGAAAACAATGCGTGCAGTTCTGCATTGTGTAAATTTCTTCATTCTCCTGTAACTTCATCCCTCTTAGCCCCAGATATTTTCCTAAGAACCTTATTCTCAAGCATCCTTAATCTCTTTTCCTCTCTCAAAGTGAGAGTCCAAGTTTCACAACCATAAAGAACAACCGGTAATATATCTGTTTTATAAATTCTAACTTTCAGATTTTTTGGCAGCAGACTAGGTGACAAAAGCTTCTAAACCGAGTAATAACAGGCATTTCCCACATTTTATTCTGCGTTACAATAATGGTGATTATAATAATAATAATAATAATAATAATAATAATAATAATAATTGGAGATTTTTCCTTCGAAAAGGTGGAAAAATTCAAATATCTTGGAGCAACAGTAACAAATATAAATGACACTCGGGGGGAAATTAAACGCAGAATAAATATGGGAAATGCCTGTTATTATTCGGTTGAGAAGCTTTTGTCATCTATTCTGCTGTCAAAAAATCTGATAGTTAAAATTTATAAAACAGTTATATTACCGGTTGTTCTGTATGGTTGTGAAACTTGGACTCTCACTTTGAGAGAGGAACAGAGATTAAGGGTGTTTGAGAATAAGGCTCTTAGGAAAATATCTGGGGCTAAGCGGGATGAAGTTACAGGAGAATGGAGAAAGTTACACAACGCAGAGCTGCACGCATTGTATTCAACTGGCATAATTAGGAACATTAAATCCAGACGTTTGATATGGGCAGGGCATGTGACACGTATGGGCGAATCCAGAAATGCATATAGAGTATTAGTTGGAAGGACGGAGGAAAAAGACCTTTGGGGAGGTCGAGACGTAGATGGGAGGATAATATAAAAATGGATTTGAGGGAGGTGGGATATGATGATAGAGACTGGATTAATCTTGCACAGGATAGGGACCAATGGCGGGCTTATGTGAGGGCGGCAATGAACCTCCGGGTTCCTTAAAAGCCAGTAAGTATGTAAGTAATATAATAATAATAATAATAATAATAATAATAATAATAATAATAATACAAATAATACAAACACCTATCCACAAAAGACTTGTTCAAAACTAATAAAAATTTTATTTTATCAAAGTGAATAAAACGTTGTGCGATATGCTTATTGTATCATCATATTAAAATACTCGTCTGGTTATCAAATTCGGCCAACGACCTCGTTTGAGAACTTTCCAATCTCGTATTTAATATGAAACTTTACAATACTCATACTGTATCTTGAATAAATATTATACTGCACTTTATTACACTAAAATCTATTTTTTTTAATTAAATTTTGTCACTTGTAAGAAAACTTTTGCATGATAGAGGGAAGTAGACTTCAGCAATGAATTTAGCATGTAGAAATTAATTGACATGACTTTTCGCACTTCATACAGCAGAAAAAAAAATATATTTCGCAGACCAGTGTAATTGAGTGAATTTTTTATGGCTGTAAATGACAGTGCACTTTTCTTCTTACGTCCATATTATTTGTAACAATGACAGTCGATAAGTAGGTAGTCATTGCAGACACAACAGGACAAAAACTTGGGAGGGTTGTTTTTTTATTTAGTGCTTGTTTCACAACTTTATCTTGTATGTATGTATGTATGTATGTATGTATGTATGTATGTATGTATGTATGTATGTATGTATGTATTTATGTATGTATTTATTCACACTGCAAATGGGTATATACCCGGTGGCAGTGGTAACTAATTACACTCAATAATGACAATTAATAATAAACACAACTAATAAAAACAATAACTAATAATAATTAATAATAATAATAACAACGAGCATCCTAAATTAAATGAAGCATGATCACTTAAAATAACATTTAAAGTAAATCTAATTTGTATCTTAACCCTAAGTTCGAACTAAGACCCACGAGTGTGACAGGTTTATGCCTATACTTATTTCGCTATCAACTCACTCACTGCACTGATTCTATCCTGATTTCACTAACACTTCAAAACCATTTCATTGTTCAAATACTTTGCACAGCCACTTCACTGACACAAACACACTTCACTTACACAATAGACTTCACTGACACTACACACTTCACTGACACAACATACTTCCTCACTGATAGAACACTTCAAACAACAAGATATCAATTACACCATTTAAGTAGTATGTATAATATACTACCGTCTATTAATAAAATCTTAAGCTTATTTTTAAATACATTTTTGGTTATTGGTAAAGCCTTTAGTAAGTCTCCAGGTAAAGCAGTACAGTCCCTGATAGTACGATTGAGAAAAGAAAACTTTCCAGTGTCCGTCCTCTGTCTTCTTTCCCTCAATTTATATGAGTGATCGTTCCTTGAAGAGTAATTTGGCGGCTGCAACCTATTTTTTATTATTTTTTATTGTAGCTTGATTGTAGTTATATAATCATTTAAAACTCCCCCATGACTTTATGAACACACTTTATTTAATTGCTACAGGTTTCACTCAGCCTTAATTTTTTATTTTGATATTGTTTAAAACTTCCTGCGGTAGAAGAAATGCTATTCATTCAACAATATAAATATGTGCCCATTAATTGATACCACTTAGCAGCAGACCTTCCCATTAAATGGAATGCATGCTCTCTAATGTTATGAAAACACGTTCACTATTACATTGTGAACGAGAGAGCGGCTCTATTAAAAACTCTTTTATTGTTTGACTGCATCTCAGATGAAGCAAAAAATCACAATGTTCACCAGCATTTGTGGAATTGTTGGTTTGTCTATTAACTCCCAGTATACTGCGTAAAATTAATGTATGAGGTGTACTGAACGGGATATGGGTTTAGAGGGGAAAGGGGTGCACGGAAATGGAATTGAGGTATAATTATGTGGATTGCTATTGCACGCGCACTCATTATATTCTATTATTTCATGCCATATAACGTTGGAGTCCCTGTCATCTGTTCCCGCGTTGTTATCAAACCAAATTATAGAAAATTACGGTAAAATGGCAGGGTAGGGTAGGGTCAAGAGTGCCACACTAGGCAATTGTGGTCGTTGGCTCTCGCATTCAATTTATTTATCAGGATCGGTTCTATAGGCTTAGTGCACATTTGTCCCTGAAGCACGTCGAAGAATTGTTAAACGTGCCCAAGAGGCAGCTGATGCGTAGCAAATTGTGTTTGCAGAAGCATTGAAACGAGTTTTTGCTGTCATATTGTGACAGAAGAGAATTATGTTTCGCGACAACATTATTTAAACAACTTTTTCTTTCCAAATCAAGCTTTCAGGTATAACTCCCTGTGAAGTTGATTTGAATAATTTCGAGGGAAAAATTGTTCCGGGGCCGGGTATCGAACACGGGACCTTTGGTTAAACGTACCAACGCTCTACCAACTGAGCTACCCGGAAACTCTACCCGACACCGATCCAATTTTTCCCTCTATATCCACAGACCTCAAAGTGTGCTGTCAACCGTCAAGCTACCAACACTGAGTGCACATTAACTCTGTGCGACTTAAATTGTGGTTTTCTGTTAACGAACAGTGACGTATATTATGCAAATCAAGCTTTCAGGTATAACTCCCTGTGAAGTTGATTTGAATAATTTCGAGGGAAAAATTGTTCCGGGGCCGGGTATCGAACCCGGGACCTTTGGTTAAACGTACCAACGCTCTACCAACTGAGCTACCCGGGAACTCTACCCGACACCGATCCAATTTTTCCCTCTATATCCACAGACCTCAAAGTGGGCTGACAACCGTCAAGCTACCAACATTGAGTGCACACTAACTCTGTGCGACTTAAATTGTGGTTTTCTGTTAACGAACAGTGACGTATATTATGCAAATCAAGATTTCAGGTATAACTCCCTGTGAAGCTGATTTGAATAATTTCGAGGGAAAAATTGTTCCGGGGCCGGGTATCGAACCCGGGACCTTTGGTTGAACTTGATGCTTGATTTGTATAATATACGTCACTGTTCGTTAACAGAAAACCACAATTTAAGTCACACAGAGTTAGTGTGCACTCATTGTTGGTTGCTTGACGGTTGTCAGCCCACTTTGAGGTCTGTAGATATAGAGGGAAAAAATTGGATCGGGGTCAGGTAGAGTTCCCGGGTAGCTCAGTTGGTAGAGCGTTGGTACGTTTAACCAAAGGTCCCGGGTTCGATATCCGGCCCCGGAACAATTTTTCCCTCGAAATTATTCAACTTTTTATTTTATAAGCAGTTAACTATATGGTTACAGTTTGCTAATAATATAGGTTAGATGAGGGTAATTGAAAACGGGGGGTAATTATAAACAAATGCTGTGAGAAATACAAACAGTAATCTGTAACGTGGCAGATTAAAATAAGCTTCAATAATATCCTGAGTAACATAAAAGTAACAGGACTGATTCCACATATTGATTGTCTTTAGTATTACCTCACGTTATTATTTTGTTGTTGGTGTTAAACTTTTTGTTATCCTATTTTGCAGACATGTTTACTCTCCACGTATAGGCTACAACCCTCATCCGAGCTGGCTTAAGAAAATTTTGAACTAGTATACGAGTACATATAATGCAGTGGATAAGGGATAAGCGTGTCGCCGCATACTACAGGTTTCGCAAAATCACGATATGAACCGAGTCTGACGTGGAACCAAATAGGCTGTGTGCATTATCAGAACACCTAAACAACTTCCCAGAGTTCAAACATGGGTGTGTTGTTTACTGCTTATCATACAAAGAACAGAGAAATACGCTGACGGCCTACAACAGAAGGAACACAGCGTCTCGAACGTGATACATACTCTCTCGTACCTTTTACACACTTTACAGCAATTAATTTTTTCGTTATAATAGCAATTACTTTTTCTCATAACTTTTCTTTATTTGTACTTCGAAAGATATTACTGGAGTAATTTACAGTGCATAATGTAAGAGACAATCAATAAGTATCCGGACTACCCTGAATGTAGACAACAAACAGGACATAGGAAACGGAGAAGTTATCTAGAATCAGGGAAACACCTGCAATCTATACTAATTGTATCACTAGAAAGGCAAATAAGAAGGCTAGCTACAAGGCGTATATAGAGAGATTCCTGAAAAAATCGCAATAAGTCCTTGACGTGTTTGCACAAAATTACATGTAGAAGCTCGGTTCTTAAAGACAATCTGACGCTGTTTGATAGACAGACTCAACAAACATGGAAGCAATGATCTTCAGTGACAGGGTACAATAAATACAGGTGCAGTCAGTGGCGATTTCTCTTAAGGAGCACAGGAGCAGTACACCACCTCTTCAAATAACGCGTGTTTTTTTAATTTATATCAATGAGTTGCAGTAGACTATGTGAGCGACATAATTCTTTATTATAATACTGTGTAAAAATAACACTGCACGTGTACTGGTCTTGTTGACGCCTGGGAATTATGTTTACCGCTCGACACTTGCGGCACACTGTTCCATTGGAGCATGCGCAGTAGTGCTGTTTCACTGGCAGGCTTTGGAGC
Organism: Periplaneta americana; assembly: GCF_040183065.1. Taxonomy (NCBI): domain Eukaryota; kingdom Metazoa; phylum Arthropoda; class Insecta; order Blattodea; family Blattidae; genus Periplaneta; species Periplaneta americana. Next base: position 177,745,153 of record NC_091119.1, read on the forward strand.
ATCGTAGGGAGGCAATACAATGTGCATAAGAGGGGTTAGGAGCACTTTCAGATGTGTTCTCAAGCTGCTTGCAGTAGTAGTTAGATCGTTACATCACAAATGTTACAATGAATAGTGTGCAAAATCTTTTAAATGTGTAATTTTCTGTAAGACCTCTACACGAAAAGATCAAAATAAAGAAGATGGGTACACCTACACATGAATTAAAATTACAAGTGGCGAAGCATAGTAATAGAGAAGAGAAAAGAAAATTGAACATTCGGACTTACGAAAAAGCAATATGCGGCTACAATATAAAAGACGCTGTATTTTGTTTTGCTTGCCAATTGTTCGACGGCGATAATTTATTGACAAAAACAAGTACGTTTTATGAATTTTATTTATTTTTCTGTTTGAATTTAGGACTGTGCGTAGTAACTAAATAATTTTGATTATCGTTCTGCAGGTATGATTGATTTGAATCACATTAATGAAAGAATTAAAAAACACGATTCTTCAGCTGCACACATCAACAATAATGTTAAAGTAGCAGTATTGGGTCAAACAAACATACAGACACAACTGGATTTAATATTGGATTGTTGAACTTCACAATGATAAAGTTACCAAGAACAGATAAGTTCGTGGGGTTTTGTGGAGCTTTTGAGTTGGCTTTAAGAGGTCACGATGACGGAGACTCGTCTTTAAACGCTAGTATTTTTCTTGGCCTCATCAATTTAAAAGTTCTGAATTAGACGCAATCTTAAGGAACATTTGGAAAGAGCAAAAGTGTTTAAGGACACATAAAACACTATACAGAACGAAGTCCTTCAAGCCATTTTGATGTATGCCATGATGAGATTTCAAAGAAATAAAGAATGCTGTTGACTTTTTAGCAGTTAAGGCTGATGAGATGACAGACGTATCGAATGTTTGCGAACGCGTGAACTTTGTTATAAAACGCAATATAGCTAAAACAATATTATTTACGGTGTGTTGCAATAGAAATTCAACATTTTACTTTGCTATTAATAGACCTACATAGGAAACTAACTGCAATTTCTTGACTAACAGAATTATGTAAATCTATACCTATATAACATATGTTAATAGTTATGGAGTAGTTAGTGCAAATAATGATGATGATAATAATAATAATGATAATAATGATAATAATAATAGCGTGTAATAATAATAATAATACATTAATCATAATAAATATTTGTGCACCACCAGGATTATTTATCACCACACGCCACTGGGTGCAGTTCGGAAATATATTGATTGAACCTTAAGTATAAATCGGAAACAAAAGATAAATAAAGAGTTTCTGCAATAAAGTGAGTCTTGTTACGATATATTGTCACGTGACGATAACGTTATTTAGTATGGAGATTGGTTCTATCTTCATCATCTGGTGAAAAGGAAGTCTATTTCTAAGGATCGTTACATACCGGTACAGCTGCCTGTATGATTGAGCAGTGATCTGAAAGAACCAATCCTCGAAACGTCATGAAAAATTGTATTTTATATTTTTATCACCAGAAATGGAAAACATTCACTCAACTCCATTACCAAAAATCAATGCACCATTGCGCTTTCCGTCATTGAGGTCTTAATTTTATTCTTTTTTGAGTTGGGTCGGCATTCGCCTATACAAGACCTGTGCTTTGTTACGGCAGTGAGGCATGGACATTGAGGAAGAAAGACGAACGCAGAATAACGGCCAATGAAATTAAATTTATGAGATAAACAGCGGGATATACGAAATGGGATCACAAATGCAAGGAAGATTTAATGGAAGAATTACAACTAGAACCTGTAATTAATCACGTTAAACATTATCGGAACAACTGGATAAATCATCTGCATCGCAAGTCTAGAGATAGAATCCCAAAAGTCATGCTCCACTATCGTCCAAACGGGAAGAGATCTCTCGGTCGTCCAAAGAAGCGCTGGATTGAAAATTCAACTGTGAGATCGTAACGGGCCATATGGCCTAATACTTGAAATTATGAAGAAGAAGAAGAAGAAGAAGAAGAAGAAGAAGAGTTGGGTCAGGTTCCAAATTATTTGAGTTTCTGTTATTTATGTCATTATTTGTATTTCTATTTATATTATCATGAACTTCGTTTTACAATATTTTTTTATTATTTTTTGTGACATGATTATTATAAAAGTGATTATTTTGTTAGAAATTTTTAATATATAATATTTTGATACGTTTATTGTTGTATAGCTGGTGTTCGAATATTTGAATTTCAACAATAAATTAGAATGATTCCGAATTTCTTGGAGATGTTAATGATTGTATAGATGGTATTCGTATATTTAAATAACAATGAACTGAAATGACTTTTAATTAATTTTATGCTCGACCATGCCGAAATGTAGTAATTATACACCTGGTAGCAGACCTTTAATGCATGTCATTAAAGTACACCTACTCATTAAAGGTCAGGTCTTTCAGCCAATGACGACTCAGGTTACAACTGTTCAGCCAATGACAGGTCAGATTTCTACCGTTATAAAACCGCAAGTGTCGATTATTCTCGGATATGCAATCGAAAGAGAATTAGTGAAAAGTCACGGAAGCTGGAAATCCAATACTGTCGCAGAAGATTATGTTCTGTTACTATAATAATTAGCGTTAATTGTAAATAATATTCAAATAAATTCAATTTGTCATCTCGTTTTTCAATTTCTAATTTAATTTCAATGTTATCTCTGTAGGTTCTTATGGCCTAGCAAGGTCAATGAGAACATCTGTTCCTCGGAAAAAATCAATACTTTCGCGTCTGCGCACATCTAACAACATACGGGACATTGGCCAAGGTCAGATACAAAGAAAATTAATAATATCAAGTTAGAAATATGGTCGAGCATAAAAAGTCGTATGAAACTCGCCTATAATGGTAATTAAGAAGCTCGTATGAAAATTATGAAACTCGCTTGCGCTCGTTTCATAAATATTCATACTCGCTTCATAATTACCTTCACTATAGGCTCGTTGCATAATGTACTATTATAGTACTGTGACATTCATAGCTTATGGCTATGTTTTCTACTATGTTATAACTGTATAGCATTGGGAAGTGTCTTGAAAATATGGAAGGGAGGCAAGATTGAATCGGTCAGTGGAATAAGGACCGAAGTCCAGAGAAGTAAATTTTACAGGAGACGTCACATCTCCTAAATCAGGGACCGTCAAGTGACTACACTCTCGTGCGTACGTACAAACCCTCAAGCCCTGACGTACGGCTGCGGGCAAGGGTAGCTGCTTCCACAGTGGCGGAGCTGACAACTTGTATGTGAACCAAATTTGTAATAAGAATGTAAATTAATTTCAGCTTTTAATTGAAGCACGCTTTCACTGTTAATTGCACTATATTGAAAAACAGTACTCTATACAATTTTGTACAGTTAACTATATACGAAACAAATTTTTGCATGTTTGCACAATAATGAAACAAAACAAAATATACACTTTTATACAGATTAATATACTGTTTGTCTTCTTCTCATTGCTATACAATTCAATTAACAAAATAAAACAACAGTACAAACGTTGTTATTCAAATACAATTCTCTAATAATAGTACTTTTTCTTAAACATCAGAGATCCGCGGCGATTTTTGCAGTTTTCTGTTAGTAAGCAGCTATTTAATTCTCGGAGCTATTGTTTTAGTACCAGCCAATCGCAAACATGCTTTCAACTGTTCATCACTTAGTTGCTTCTGTGACGTGACTTTGTAAACTTCATTAAACAAAACAGTGTTTCGCATACGTAGGATGTCCCGAACATTCACAACGTTCTTGCAGCAAGATTGTACTGTTTAGGAAACCTTTCTCGTGGAAAACAAGTATAGAAATGGTTAATACTTTTTCTGTTTTGATACTTATCCTTTAGCTCAATATCGCTTTGTAAATCAAGTATTTCTAATTGTAGTTCAGCAGGAATATCCAGGACACTCACTGAAAAAGATATTGCAAATATCTTAAATTGTTGTTCAAGTTCTCTAATATCCTCAAATCTACGTTCGAAACTTCGCACAATCGTTGCATTATTCTTATATATTCTTTCATGTCCAAGGCTTCTAACAGGTTTCCCATGTACATCCATAAATAAGGCAGTTTCATTTCTAAGTGCGAGAAAACGTTCCAGAATTTTTCGACTTAACCACCTTACCTCGGTATGGTAGAGTAAATCCCCATACTGTTAATACCATCAAGCAGTGCCCTGAAGTCCCTGTGATTGAGTCCTTTAGACCTTATGAAATTAATTGTTCGCATAACAACATCCATTACATTGCTAAGGTTCATGTTTTTAGCACATAAATATTCCTGGTGCAAAATGCAGTGCACCGGTGCCCCCAAGCGACCTCGATAGGTTCCACCACTGATAGACTGCAGTGTACAAGTGTACTGCCCGCAGTGGAAGCCGTAAGTAGGCCTGTACGCCCTCTCGCGATCTTGACTCGACTTGGCAGAGCCTGTCCTAAATCATTAGGCCAACATCAAACATAGGTCATAGTGCACCACTCTGACTGGTAATGAACACTCACTTGTGAGTTTAATAGTGGATAATAAATAATACGGTGATAAGTGATGGACAGGGAACGGATTTATATGGACTAAAAATATATGAAATATGTAAATATATATGTAGTTATTTTTACCAAAATATGGAATTAAATATGGATTTTTACCAAAATATGGAATTAAATATGGACTTAAAATTATAAAAAAATGACTATGTACGTTAAATATTGGTACATTTTAATCAAACTAAACAAAAAATATAATGGACGTACCTTATCTTCCAATGTAGTTTCAACAAAACACAATTTTTATTGTCTGTTACCATAACAATAGGTTACAAACATTTCTTTCAAGTGCTGAAAAGTGAATCTTCTTCTATTGTCTCTGAGGATAGATTTATACTGACTAAAAGAGCGTTCCACGTCACAAGAAGTAACTGGTACATAATTCAATTTCACAATGTCTGCTGGGGATAAGTCCAAGTTAATCTTCACTGTTGATTCACCACTCATCACAGCAACAACCTTTTGTAGTTCTTCATATCCAGGGTTTTTTGAAAGTACAGTGTCCACCTTAGCTCTTACTGCATCTGCAACTTTACCTCTACCACGATTCAGTTGTTCCACAATACTATTTATAATTTCAAAACTTTCAGATAGTGAAAGGTGCCTATTTTGGAGACTTTTGAGCGTTTTTATGATGCATGAAAATGTATGCTGAATGTGAGCTAAGTCATTCTTCACACTTATGTCACAGGTAACTGTTTTCGCAGTATCAATTGAGACTGCATCTTCAGAGTCCAATGCAAGGAGAACATTGTTAATAGAGTCTATATGTTCGGCATAATATTCAACTGCTTCTAGCCATGTACCCCATCTAGTTAAAATTGGCTTTGGTGGCAATGGAATTTCAGGGTACATTTCTTTCAACACGTTAACTCTACTGGGAGCTTTGAGAAATACTTTTTTCACTGATGAAATCAACAAATCTACTTTAGGGAAATTGTCTCTGACCACTTCTGCCACACGATGAAATGCATGCGCCACACAAGTAAAATGAGTCAATTTAGGATATACAACAGATAATGCTTGTCCAGCTTTGACCATATAAGGGGCAGCATCGCTAATAAAGAATAACACATTATCGTACATAATACCCTTTGGCCACAGGATACCCATAGCTTCGTTGAACAGTTTAACTATAGTTTTGTTATTGACTTTTCTAGAACATCACAATGTAAAAGAATTCGTTCAGAATATTGTTCACTTAACAAACCGATAACTACATTACCAACAAGTCTACCTTCTTTGTCGGGAGTCTCATCAATGGAAACCCAAATTGAACTATCTTTAATTTCATCTCTTATCTTCTGTATTGTCTCATCGTAGATGGATGGAGCATACGTCTTCCTAAGTGTTGACTCATCCGGGATTGTATGTTGAGTATATTTTTCAAGGAATTCCCTGAAGACCTTATTCTTTAGTTTGTAGAGAGGAATATCAGCAGAGATGAGAGAACGGCACAGGTCGATGTTAAACTCAGATCTTACATTCGATGTTGTTGGTTGTGTTAAAAACAATTGTCTCTGCTTGGAATTTAGTTGTTTGTTGGCCTGATGTTTACTAGTTGTAATGTGTTGTTGCACCAGGAACTTTTGTGTAGATGATACTGCACACTGACACAAATTACAAAATAATATTTTATTGTCAGTTGATAAACCATCTTCTTTAAATTCTGAAATGTAACTTGTTAGTTTTGATTTTAAATTGACTGAATGACGTACTTTTGGCATATTTACCGTCTTTATAGTATGATTTACAAAACTGAACCTATGTGTACTCTGACTGGCATTTAACTGTTGAGCTGCACAACTGAAGTCTGTTAAAAATTTTAAATTAAATTAATACAGTTTTGTAACTTACTTTCCCATTGTTGATAGGACTGCTAATTTTCAAATAACTCTGATGTTAAAGGGATTACTGAACATGTGTTTAAATCTCTATTGTTGAAATGTATTTTTAAAAGTTAATGGAATTTTGTTTTGTTTTATTGTTAAACCTAATATAATATGGACTGTTTTATATGAAATATGGAAAATATATGGAAATTAACGAAAATATGTACTAAACTCTAAAATATGGAAAAATATGGAAAATAAAAGTAGGATTTTTCAACCCTACACATTGTGAAACATAAAGATAATGCAAAATATAAATTATATTAGCTTTATAAGTAAATATGTATTTACATATAAATCCTTTCCCTGGTGATGGACTTCGGTCCTTATTACATTGTTTTACTGCGCAATTGTAAATGACAAGCATAATAATCTAAAATAGTGAATTTTATTTTTTGAATAAGTTGCATGTTCAGAATACACACATCGTTTGAGCTAATTGTTTAGAAAAAAAACAGGATATGACTTCAATATGATTAATAATAATAATACTTAAAATAAATATTCTCTCATAGATACTGCAGGAGTTTAGATACATCACGTACCTTTGCGAGTAACTGCCCGTGATACAGCTGTGGTACATTGAGGTTGGGAAGCTGCTCATGACCATTCCGCTCATTAATTCACCTGGTGTTTGTGCAAATGGTGGTATTGGAAAATCTTGAATTTTGATACCTAAAACACTTCAACATTTTCAGATGCGCTTTTCTTGAAAAACTGTGTGAAATACTCATCAAAGAAATAAGTGTGTGTTATTTCAATAACTTGGAAATTATGTTTAACAAGTTCAATCCATTCACTTGGGATCTCCATTTTTTCCACCTGCAGCGCCTCTATGAGACAGACTCCGAATCTTACTCGTAGCTCTGCCAATAGAATGATGTCCGAAGTCCCAAAGTTCCATGGATTTATATTTTTTATCCGCTGTAATATGGTAACGGTGATGGATATCGATCATTTTAATAGTGCATGTGCGCCTTGCCTTTAAGAATAAATTGCACTCAAAAAACCATTTTCGGTGAAACTTGGACTTTGACCCTTATAAAAACAGCCCTTGTCACTTTTTTCGAAAATGAGATTTCGATGTTATACAATAGATGGAGACTTCTTCTACCGCCTGAATAAGGGCATTTCTGGATTCGCCCTAACGTGCTACATGCCCTGCCCATCTCAAACGTCTGGATTTAATGTTCCTAATTATGTCAGGTGAAGAATACAATGCGTGCAGTTCTGTGTTGTGTAACTTTCTCCATTCTCCTGTAACTTCATTCCTCTTAGCCCCAAATATTTTCCTAAGAATCTTATTCTCAAACACCCGTAGTCTCTGTTCCCATCTCAAAGTGAGAGTCCAAGTTTCGCAACCATACAGAACAATCGGTAATATAACTGTTTTATAAATTCTAACTTTCAGATTTTTCGACAGCAGACTGGATGATAAAAGTTTCTCAACCGAATAATAACAAGCATTTCCCATATTTATTCTGTGTTTAATTTCCTCCCGAGTATCATTTATATTTGTTACTGTTGCTCCCAGATATTGTGGGTCCCTATCACCACGGCATGGCGCGTCCTCAGGTTGCGGATCGAGGAGACGGCCTCCAGATATGGAGGGTAGCTGTCAATATATTGAATAAGCAGTCGCGGACAGCCGATGAGGGGTGGTCCTCTAGCTTGGGGGTTGGGCGAAGGGCTAACAACCCTTCACTGTAAAAAAACAGCTTGTTACGAATCCTTCAAATTTATTGCTATAGTGGTGTAATATTTGAATTTCGTAATAAATTAATTTTTCAGCATGAAGAATATCTTAATCTATATTTTTAAATTTTCAGCCAAAAACAACCCTTGGCACACATGCCCATCTTCATTAATTTATGATGGTCATATTTAAGCGTTAATTAATGCAAATTTTCTGTTACATTATGTCACATAACCTGTATAATGATTGTCCTGAATATCTAGTTTATACTGCAGTGTATGTAGACTATAGAAAGTTCTTTACGTCTCCTGAAAAATTAAGTTTTTTGACAAGGGCTGTTTTTATTAAAAAACCCTTCATATATTATCTCAGAATGTCACCAAAAATAGTAACTGAACTTCATTAATTTTTGTGCACGTTTTCAACAAAATAGATCGGGACTTTTGAATTGCTCTGTATTTAAAAAAAAACAGGAAGATTATTTTACGTCGTTTTACATTTCCTTGTAGGTCCATACTCAATAATATGTAAATTATTAATTATCCAAATGTTTAACAGAGATTGGCATATGATTTTCATGAGGATAATTGTATAAACCCTTCTCAGTACTGGGTGTTCATTTCAAAGTGTGTCATGACGTCACTGTTGTTGGGTCACCGATTTGAAGCGAGTTTCAGCTTATATGTCAGAGAAGTTACCTATTATTCAAGGCGTTCTTCAATCTGAACTTGAAAACGTGTAGGGTATAACTTGAACGTCGTAGTAACAGATGGCGGTCTGTACGGTATGTGTGCTACCATAACCTCTTTTGATCTGTGTTTTGCACCGGCAAGTCGTACGCAGGGTATTTGTTATCATCGGTTGCGTACGGTATCATTCCACAACACAAATCAAATGCTCCGTGTCCATGTTGACCGTCGAAGTTAATGTCAACAAATACTGTACGTAAGTAATCGTCTTAAATCTCTCCCCATATCACCTCAGTACGTATTTCCAAACAGTTCACATTCCTGCCACTACCGGCATTACCGTACGTATTGGTACGTACTCTTCAGAATGAACGCCGTACTTGCTAGGCAACTTCTCTGCCTCATAGGTTATACACCTCTGCGGAAGTGTAGGAAGATTGAATTCTCTAGGCTCATCGACTAGCCACATGACGGCATACAGCGAACCATGACACACTTTGAACTGAACACCCAGTAGTAGTAAGTTGTAAAAAAATACCTTGGTAGCATGGAGGTTAAATAGGCTACGAAAATACAGCGTATTTCCTTAGAACAAACATGTCCCGAACGTCTATAACCTAGTAGGCGTATATCACTAACGAAGATATTCGCTTCGTGTGACAGAACAGGGTGTAGAACTAAAACCATATGATTTGTTGCGTCTTGTCTGCCTATGAAATAAGGATTTGTCTCATTCCGGTACATCTTGTAAACTATGAAACATTTGACGGTCGTGCTCCCGCATTTCGGAGCTGTGCAAACAGCCCGTATTCCTTCCTTCACTTCTGCGTAATCTTCTTTCAACTTTGTCGACACCAAACAGAACACTGGGAGGGCGTTAACGTCACAGGCTACCGTATGGTTATTATCCTCTGTTCCACTATTTGTGTCAGCCAAGATTTATCGATGTTGAACGCAGTTTCGTGAATATCTACGTTGAACCAGTTGAAAGAGCCTCAGGGGTGTCGGTGGGTGACTTTAGGAGGAAAAGTGTAGGATAAAATTTGAGTTTATGTGTAAAAGTCTGTTGTTCGAAATACGTATTTTTATATTAGAGACAAAAGGTAGTAAATTCTACAATTCATATACGAAACTATTAGACAGTAGTCCTTATGCTGAGTGGAGACTAAATTTGTGGATTCGAATTCTGTGGTTAATATGTTCGTTCCAACAACAGTCAGGAACCGTCCGTAAATATCGTGAGCATGCGCAGTACAGAAAAAGCGTTCGCTCACACTCCAAACCGGTTCTGAACGAGAAACATGTAGTACTGCAGTCGGACGTTCCAACACACTTTCGATACGAGTCCGGAACGATCAGAAGTACAGATGAGCTTAATAGTAATATGCGTTACAAGAGCGGTATGTTGACGTTTTCATGTTCGAGGAAAAGATTGAAAAAGCGAAACGTAGTTGAGCTTTTTTAATTTCCGAGAACATGAAAACAAACATACCGCTCGTGTATCGTACATTATTTTGTGCGAAGATCGTTTATTACATACCCGAAAGAGGAATTTCTAACTAGTTGCAATGGAATCTCCATCTTGGTTTCTGTTCAATGGCGGCAACTTTGGAAAACAAATATATCTATCTTCAACATTGTTCCTATAAAATATTTTCTGTATTTACTATACTCCAGCAGGCCGTGATATACGTCTGTCTTTTTTTTTCCCCAGTCTATAAATGCGAACTTAAAACAAACGGTAAGGTTATGTAATGATTTATTTTTCATTTTAATATTTTAAAAATATTATTTATATAACATATTGCAATTATAACATCGGCATCTGGAATTTTGTTGATTTTTTCACGGCTTCCTTAATGTTACTTGCATTACAAATGCAGTAAGTTTTGTGGTGTTGTAGAGTTTATTTAATTTTTGCAAATATTTAAAAACAATAATTAACAGTGCAATTTAGGTGAAATTGCAGTGTTAAGTTTCCAATTTATAATTATTACTATGTTAGACGTCTCTAAAAATAATATGTTAAAAGCCTAAAGCAGTAAAATGAATATGGCGCTTAAGTGGTAAGAAGAGGGAAATTGTTATGTGTGTTAGGTTGGGAATACTGAATGTGGTATTTCACACTTACCGCGTATTGGTTTTGTGCGGAAAGCAAGCAAATACGCACGATCTCGCACAAACGATATTTTCAAGTATCTGTGACAACTGTGACTGTGACAATTAAATATCTGTGACTTTTATCGGTGATTTTGTCACACCGACATTTTATATCGATACGTAGCATGAATTACACCGATATTTTGTCACACCGATAAAAATTAGCAGGAAATATTGAAGAGCAGTGAAATATGAATACGATTTCTCTATACACACCACTCATCAGTGATTTATATGGGAAAATCCAACAAAGAAATCATGTACATGTACCATTAACAAATAAATACTTACCTAACTGAACAGTAACATGTCAAAAGTTAACCTCATGTACCAAGAGGTTATATTATAGATATTGAACCAGTTGATCATTTTTAAATATAGTTGGGCATGGAGAAATTGAGGTTACATGATTATCCTAATCTTTTAAAAATTGATCATTTTTATTGTATATAATATAATGGATAAATTATTTTAAGTCGTGCATTAACATTATGATATTGAGTCATAGAATAAAAATTAATGAAATATAAGTATTCGGAAGAACATTGGAAAATAATTACAAAACAAAACAGTTGTTCAGACAGGATTTTACACAAGATTAAGTATTGGTAACCAATGGTGTTATTAATTAAATCGTGTAATAACTACGTCATTTATAATAAGATGGAGAAACTACCGCCAGATTGCTGTTATTGTATCATGCGCACTCGCAAATCTACGACGTAGAGGAGAAAATATCAGTCACAGAGTACTGAATACGGAGCGATATTTTGTCACAGATATTTCGCGTCATCAGTCACAGGTTTATCTGTGACAAAAAAATACCTGTGACGAAATATCGGTTTGTGAAATATCGGCCATCTCTAGTCAGAAGTAATCAGCGGATTGAGGCATGTAGCAGCGTGTAGATAACTGAGACAGGGAGATCAAAAACCCAATAACTCCAGTTTTTTTACAAAACTGAGTTATGGCCTGGATGATGCTTTTCAATTTCTCCCGCATGCGTGGAAGGCAAGAATACACTAATATCGACATTCATCTGCATTCTGGGGGCTGTTTTAAAACTCGTGGAAGTCAGAACTCCACTTACTCCATGGAATATGAGAGTTTTTGCATTCCAAGCTTAATTTCCCAGTAGGTGGCAACACAATCGCTCAACCAGCCGAGTAAAGTGATACGATACGGTATTCAGAATGTCACAAAAATCTATGAAATCCATGTAAGTAAGACTATTAATGGCACAATATCGAGTCGATTAACTTCCAGAAACCCAATACAGATGCATCATTCCCCAGTCAACTAGAGTGCAATTCAGTATTGCCATTGAAAGAAGAAAGCAAAAGAACTTGCAATTTTTAATGCAGTTTATTTTTGAGGAAAGCAGGATGAATTACCAAACTCTGTTTGCGGACAGTAATAATCTAGAATCTAGATGCACAGAAAGAACATGAGAGCTAGAGAGAAAAAAACAGAATCTGTAACATGAATGAGACTGTGTTAACATTTTAATATTGTTTGTGGTTTAATTTGTGTATTTTGATGTGCTTTATGGTAATTTGTGATTTTTTGTCTCGTATATTTGAAATTTAAAAAAATGTAGCAATGTTAATCTTAGTAATAAACTTCCATTTTCTCGTATATTCCAATGTTTCATAAGGGGATTATGATATACTTATCTTTTTTTTCCCTCTCATGGCTCATATTTATTCACTTTGCTTAATTCATACACTGTGGAAGTCAGAAAACCACTAACTCCAGCAGTGTTTATTTCAAATTGTAGCGTATGATAATGTAAAAATTTAGGTTTTGAAGTATTTAATTAATAAAAAATGTAATTTTACACACTATTAGTAAATAAATGTATAATATTTAAAGTTAGTAAGAGATATAATAAGTTTTTTTCTCCCGTCTGTAAAATTTGTTTATTGGAGTTAGGGAGTTTTTTTATTTCTCTGTCTCAATTACACAGTATGAACATTTCGCGTCGGTACTTTTGATGTAGCAGGACTGATTTCAATGACCTTGAAACCAGTTTGAGCGTGAGATTCTTTCTCCCAGGAGTTGGCACTGACATCACACCAGGTAGCAGTCGACACAGCGAAAATATAACACATACAATTAATACATCTAGGTACATTATGTACTCAAATAAAATAAATTGAACCGATGAAATAATAAATTCATCATAAACTGTAATGTCTAGACTCTAGAGTTCCTTTATAATGAGAGCTGAGACGTTGACCCCAACAATAATTAAAATACTATGTAATGATTTGATAGCGCTGAAAATGGAAAAACAAAACTCCTATGAAAAGTAAAAACCATATACCATATTATTATATTGTATACAAATGTTAAACGAATTTGATACATAATTTTATAATATATTATGTTATTTTATTATATAATTTATTACATATAAAACATAAAAAATATTACAACTAGTTTGTCACTGAGAAATAGGGAAAAACTCTTGACTCGAATTTATTTGAAATAAAGTGTTACTGGATTATGCACTAAGGTAGACGATGTTTGGATCCTGTGTCTCAATTCTTACACTAAATTGTTACCTTAGCTTATGCACGATTACATTAACCTCTAGCGTTTGAAAGAGGAACTAAACGCCGGCGCACAGAGAAACAAAACAGGAAAATTCGCTCAGTATCCATTTTCTATAATCCCTATTCGCTGCATGTACTGAAGAGTAGGCTATGTCTCTCGCGCATTTGCATAGAAACACCAGCGTCTCCTGGATACTGAAGAAAGACATCGACTGTTCACGTCAATGAGATTAAGATGGAAAATGACAGTGCAGACGAATAATAAAACTGAGATGTAGTTTATATTTTCGCCAAAAAGAAAGAGAATTTGGGTATTTAAATAGTTAATTACAGTTTCAACATGCAACTTTGTTTGAAAGTATAATAAATAACGTACTTAAATTAATAAAAAACTACTTTTAGGTGAAAGTCCCGCTGTACACGACATCGAATTAGCGGAATTCTTGCCTTCCATATTTTTTGTTATCTTTTTGTAGAAAATTATCGAAATTCTATTTTCTGCAATTTGAATTAGATGCGAAACGATAATAATTAAGTAGCTCGTTAGTAGCAAAGATGATCACAGTTATAGCATCTCTGGATTTAGTACTCAGAGATCCGAAAAAGCGTTCCAACATCATCCAGTTCTGTTTCAATCTCGTAGCAGATACCCGACCAGCGCATGCGCATAAGATGATCCATGAACCGTACACGACACCGTCACAATTTTCCCCTTTATATCCACACAACTCAAATGGGCTGACAAGACTCCAGAAACCCAACTTTGAGTGCACACAAACTCTGTGAGACTTAAATTGTGGCTTTCTGTTAACGAACCTCCAGTAACGTATACAGGGTGATTCACGAGGAAAGGTACCAAATTTGGGATGTGAATTCTGAAGTCATTCTGAACCAAAAAGTTCATATGAATATAGGTCCGTTTTCGTACGGTTACGGAGATATGAGTCTTTGATTTCGCAAAAACTTCTGAGATTCCATTGTACTAACTGGCATTTAGAGACAGATAACGGACAAATTTAAAGTTTATATTCACGTATGCATACATACCTAATATTCTAGAAGTCGGGGTCGATGTTTTCGCACATTTTCAAAGGTACCTCCTTCTGCTTCAATGCACTGTTGCGCTCGGGCGTGAATCGCGCTCATCGCTCGGGAGAGTTGCACGTTGTTGTTTATGCCGCATCCAAAATACTGTCGATTAGCACCTCTCTCGTTTCCCCCTTCCTTTGCTATACCAAGTCTTTCATCCAACCTCATAGACAGTAAATACTCTTCGATATGGTACCCTTCTGTTCGGAAAGCGTCGTTCATATTCAGCGACGACACGCAACGTACTTCCATCGCACAAACCATAAACATGCACAATATCGGCGTATTCTGCAGTCGAAAATTTATAAGGCATCTTCAAAAACACAACTTAACACTTTCGATAACTGTACCTGTATAACTACTGTACTGTAGGTCGCTGACTGAACTGCTGTGAACCGATAAGTGATAGCGTATTTGTTGTGACATTTGTAATGCACCACCACCCGGTTTGTTTCTCTTCTCTTATCTACATCGCTCACAATGCAGATTCCAATGCTACGTCATTCATCGCGACCTTCACTTTGTCTCACGTCAGCAGCATATAGTAACGTCTGATTCACATTGGGGCGAGACTTTTTACCAAAAACATGCATCTAGCTCCGCCATCGTTCGAAAACGGAGCTATGTTCATATGAACTTTTTCACTCAAAATGGCCCAAGATATCGTATCCTAATTTTTTTTACCTTTCCTCGTGAATCACCCTGTATATTATGCAAATCTGGCTTCCAGGTAATAGCTCCCTGTGAAGCAGACTTGAATAATTTCAAGGGAATTGTTCTTTTTTTTTATCCAGGAGCACGCTGACGCGTTTTCCAAACATACTTATGACTCTCCCTGTATATTACTCTATATATGAGAAAGAAATGTAGTCTAACAGTCTTACTAATAAACCGTGTATAGTTTTTATATGAGACTTATACAGATTTGAGACAGAAAACGTTACTAATAAACCGTGAATAAACTAAGGACGTATAAACAGGCTGTAACTATCAATGGGAATTGCTTTGCAGTAGTTATGTACACAAAACCCCTTGTTTAAGCGTTGTATATAGCGAAAAAATGGCCGCCCCTCTAACAGCTGTTCCATATCGACTGTCATTTTATGATGATGGTTGCCTGGTAACTACAGAAGAACAAACCAAAGAGCACAGAATAATTAGAATAATATTGCTGTAGCTTGTACACTTTGACCAAAATGTAGTGTGGTAATCGAATAGAGCCAGTTGTACTATCGATATTTAACACGCCACACTAGAGCGCTGTACCGGATCCAATAGAGAACCTCAGATATTCTATTACCTTTCATAACGAAGTAATGACGAAACTATGACGTAGCTGTGTAACAGTTATACTGTTATACACGACGTATGTAGTGATTATTAGTAAGGAATTTACACACGACTTATAAACGAGCTACTCATTGTATAAGTATAAGACAGTTAAACGTCTGTATATAGAGTTTTTATTAGTAAGACCGTAAATGTATAACAGATATAAAAGAGCATACCTAAGTTAAAAGTGACAACGGCATCTCTTCCTCGTTCTACAAATTACCGACAATTTAAGCTTAAAACCGTGTCAACTAGCAGCGTGGCTACTCTCTGAGAATTCGATATCTCGAAATGTATTTTGCAGCAGTTACCACAATTCTTTGTCTCCACTTCATAAAATTCATAACTGTAGTATACCTTACGGCCGTATCTACGGTGTTTGTCTACAAATGGGGTTGGATCGGTAACACTTGTGAAACAAGCGACTTCCAGAATGCGTTCATCCGCCCGGAAACCCGCAGCCTGACGTCATAGAGCAGAGTTTCATGTTGGCCGCGGGCGGATTGTTCCGGCAGAACGCTACGTTGCCCCCTACCTGCTGGCTTTCACAACGCTCCGAGACGTTCAGTGCACAACAATACACACCGAGTGGAGACAGGTAAACACGGGTGAGGAGCCTACAGTACACACCACATTCACATACTCGGCCTATTTCTTTCAATATGGACCATATATTGTGTGCAAAAATTGTAATAAACGTTGCTTTATGACGTATTCCACAAATATAAGATAATTACTCAAAATTCCTATAAAATTAATGGTGGAAAAGACACTTAGAGGAGAATCATTTAAGGATTTGGGTATTTATTTTACACTTAACTCATGTTTTAAAATGCATTTAAATCACGTGGTAAATGATGCATATAGGAAATTAGAATTTTGTTATAATCAGAAAGACACAGTAAAGGTAAAGGTATCCCCGTAACATGCCATGAAGGCACTTGGGGGGCATGGAGGTAGAGCCCCATGCTTTCCATGACCTCGGCACTAGAATGAGGTGGTGTGGTCGGCACCACGCTCTGACCGCCTTTTACCCCCGGGAAAGACCCGGTACTCAATTTTATAGAAGGCTGAGTGAACCTTGGGGCCGTTCTGAAAGTTTGGCAACGAGAAAAAATCCTGTCACCACCTGGGATCGAACCCCGGACCTTCCAGTCCGTAGCCAGCTGCTCTACCAACTGAGCTACCCGGCCGCCCAATCAGAAAGACACACACATTTAAAATATAAATACTATTAATTCCTATATAAAACTCTAGTTAGAAGTACATAAACTTGAGTATGCGTGTAGGCCTATAATATGGTCACCTCATCACATTCAAATAGAAAGAATACAGAAAAGTTTTTTACGTTACCTAGGCTATATTGTAAAAAGAATCATCACGTTTTGTCTATGAAAAGCAAATTTCATATAATCAGTTACTTTTTGAATTTAATTATAAAACGTTAAATTCTAGACGATTAATAAATAGCCAAATTTTACTCTATAAGACAGTTAACAGTATACTGAATAATTGTGATTTTCTTAAATTCCTTCAATTCAGTGTAAAAAGAACAGAATTATGTCATAGGCAACTTTTAGTTATTCCAATTCCTAGAACTGTTTTCTCCAAGAACTCTCCATCGTTTGTTATGTGTAATACTTACAACTCTCTGTCTTTAAACTGTGATTCTAAATTACATTTCAGTTTGGCAATTTAAAAATGCCATACAATAAATGTTAAAAAGAACTATATTTCCTAGGTATTTAAATTATGAATAAGTGATTGGCTGATTGGCAAACTTACTCGTGTTAAATTACATAAGCACATGTGGCTTACAGCTGTTTTGGTGCTTCTTCACACCATCCTCAGAGCTACTAGATCTCGGCGTCATCTCGAATTTCGCTGCCTGTTGTGGGGGTGCGTTTGCGTGTTGAAAAGCGGAGTCAAATAGTGTGTGTATTCTGAAATTGATCTGTGTGTTCAGAATTTCATTAGGGTGTGTTTTAGTGTGTCTATATATTTCATATTGTTCTAGTGTGTTGAGTTTTTTTTTTTTTTTTGGATTGCATGTGTAGGATTTCCATGTCTGTATTTATGTTATTGTATGTATGGTTAGCATTAGTTATATGTTCGGCATATGTAGATGTATTGTGTCCTCTGATTATTGCTTTAATATGTTCTTTGTAGCGTGTTTGGAAAACCCAAAAACCAAAAACCAGATCACCAGATGAATTTTTCATAATATCCTTTTTATTGTGGATTTAATTTAATTGTCATATTTTTACTGCTTTCTTATTATTATTTCATTACATTCCATTTGTTGTATTCTTCCTCACGTTTTCCCTATTAACTATTTGTACAGAGTTGTTTCTGTTGTATTCCAATCTTTAGATCTGTACTTTACTTTCTTTTTTCTATTATGATAAAGTTTTCATGTTGTTTAGTGTCGATTTTTATTATGCTATTATTTTTTTATAATGTGTTAGTATTCTGTTCTTTAAGTTTTGTTAAATTTCACTGTTTGTATACTCTGTCACCTGGGTAAGAGAAGGCCCTATGGCCTCAACTCTTCCAGCATAAATGTATAAATAAATTATTATTATTATTATTATTATTATTATTATTATTATTATTATTATTATTATAACTCGTAGTTTTCCAATCCATTTAGGGAACAGAATTAGCCTATTAAGTATCATTATTTTCATACAAATCAATACGGTGTAAAGTCCATGCCAATTCCTGCTTGAAATACTTGAATGCTGCTTAATGCGGTCATCTGCATTCTGGTAAAGTCTTTATTACGCTCCGAGGATTAATGAATACTTTGTTTGCATGTGGGTCGTTAAGGATTTTAACCTCAAATACGTATCGCAGGGTATAATGAATTGGTGTTGCAACATATTAAACTTTGCTTGCAAGATGAGCCCCTGATGGCGACCCATTTACATGGGAAATTGTAAGTCGTAGCTGAGATTCCCGGGGGAGTGCCCCCATTGTGACACCAGACAAGTGTTCTTACGTCACGACGTCTCGCTGCGGGCGCACGGTAGATCCTCAAGGGGACCTCGCCCCAGCACCATTCATCATGGCGTCAAATATAACAACACGGCGCTGCAACTACGGCAAAGAGAATTGAGCAAAAATGAAATTTTATATCGCTGAGGACAAGAGGGAGCTGAGGTAAAGAAAGATGCGACGATATACTGCAAGGAAAGAAAAAAGTGTGGCCAATATTTTAGCTTGAGTTAATAGACTTGTGATACGAACGGAATAGAAGGAATTAAAATGCAATGGAATAGGGTGAATTAGAATAGAATATCATGCAATTGGATAAAATTTATTAGAACGGTATATAATTACATAAAATAACATATACTGCAAAGAAAAAAAGTGTGATCAATATTTTAGCTTGAGTTAATAGAACTATGATACGAACGGAATAGAAGGAATTAAAATGCAATGGAATAGGGTGAATTAGAATAGAATATCATGCAATTGGATAAAATTTATTAGAACGGAATATAATTACATAAAAGAAAGATATAATGCATAGAAAAAAAAGTGTGATCAATATTTTAGCTTGAGTTAATAGAACTATGATACGAACGGAATAGAAGGAATTAAAATACAATGGAATAGGGTGAATTAGAATAGAATAGAATATCATGCAATTGGATAAAATTTATTAGAACGGAATATAATTATGTAAAAGAAACATATACTGCAAAGAAAAAAAAGTGTGATCAATATTTTACGTTGAGTTAATAGAACTATGATACGAACGGAATAGAAGGAATTAAAATACAATGGAATAGGGTGAATTAGAATAGAATATTATGCAATTGGATAACATTTATTAGAACGGAATATAATTACATAAAAGAAAGATATAATGCATAGAAAAAAAAGTGCGATCAATATTTTAGCTTGAGTTAATAGAACTATGATACGAACGGAATAGAAGGAATTAAAATACAATGGAATAGGGTGAATTAGAATAGAACATCATGGAATTGGATAGAATTTATTAGAACGGAATATAATGAAATTAAAGAAAGATTATACTGTATAGAAAAAAGTGTGATCAATATTTTAGCGTGAGTTAATAGACTTGTGATACGAACGGAATAGAAGGAATTAAAATACAATGGAATAGGGTGAATTAGAATAGAATATCATTGAATTGGATAGAATTTATTAGAACGGAATATAATGAAATAAAAGAAAGATACACAGTATAGAAAAAAAGTGTCACCAATTTTTAGCGTGAGTTAATAGACTTGTGATACGAAAGGAATATAAGGAATTAATATAGGCCTACAATGGAATAGGGTGAATTAAAATTGAATATCATGCAATTGGATAGAATTTATTACAACGGAATATAATGAAATAAAAGAATGACATACTGCATAGAAAAAAGTATGATCAATTTTTAGCGTGAGTTAATAGACTTGTGATACGAACGGAATAGAAGGAATTAAAATACAATGGAATAGGGTGAATTAGAATAGAATATCATTGAATTGAATAGAATTTATTAGAACGGAATATAATGAAATAAAATAAATACATACTGCATAGAAAAAAATGTGATCAATATTTCAGCTTGAGTTAATAGAACTGTGATAGGAACGGAGTATAAGAAATTGAAATACAATGGAATCGGGTGAATTAAAATAGGATATAATGGAATTGGATAGAATTTATTAGAACGTAATATAATGAAATAAAAGAAAGATATACTGCATAGAAAAAAATATGATCAATATTTTAACTTGAGTTAATAGAACTGTGATACGAACAGAATAGAAGGAATTAAAATACAATGGAATTGGGTGAATTAGAATAGGATATTATGGAATTGGATAGAATTTATTACAACGTAATATAACGAAATATAAGAAAGGTATACTGCATAGAATAAAAATGTGATCAATTTTTTAGCGTGAGTTAATAGACTTGTGATACGAAAGGAATATAAGGAATTAATATATATGCCTAGAATGGAATAGGGTGAATTAGAATAGAATATCATGGAATTGGATAGAATTTATTAGAACGGAATATAATGAAATAAAAGAAAGATATACTGCATAGAAAAAAATAGAATTTATTAGAACGGAATATAATGAAATATAAGAAAGATGTACTGCACAGAAAAAAAGTGTGATCAATTTTTTAGCGTGAGTTAATAAACTTGTGATACGAATGGAATAGAAGGAATTAAAATACAATGGTATAGGGTGAATTAGAATAGAGTATCATGGGATTTCATAGAATTTATTTATTTATTTAGTTATTTTACGACGCTGTATTAACAACTAGATTATTTAGCGTCTGAATGATATGAAGGTGATAATGCCGGTGAAATGAGTCCGGGGTCCAGCACCGAAAGTTACCCAGCATTTGCTTCTATTGGGTTGAGGGAAAACCCCGGAAAAAACCTCAACCAGGTAACTTGCCCCGACCGGGATTCGAACCCAGGCCACCTGGTTTCGCAGCCAGACGCGCTGACCGTAGAATTTATTAGAAAGGATTGTAACGTAGTGAAAGGAAGTGGATTATAACGGAATATTTATTTATTTATATATTTAATTATATCATTATTTATTTAGTTATTTATTTAATTGTTATTTATTTGTTTGTATGTTTGTTTGTTCGTTTGTTGGTTCGTTCGTTCTTTTTGTTTGTTTGTTTGTCTGTTTATCTATTTAATTATTTAGTTATTATTTATTTAGTTTCTTATTTATTTATTTAATTATATTATTATTCATTTAGTTATTTATTTAGCAATTAATTTAATTATTATTTGTTTGTTTGTTCGTTTGTTTGTTTGTTTGTTTGTTCGTTCGTTTTGTTTGTTTGTTTGTTTGTTGTTAATCTATTTATCTATTTAATTATTTAGTTATTTATCTATTTAATTACTTATTTATTTATTTTTATTTATTTATTTATTCTGGTAGAGTTAAGGTCATGAGGCCTTCTCTTCTACACTACCAGAAGTGAAATAGGCTATACACTGAAACAATTGCAATAACAAAAGTAGTAATGATGTGAATGTGAATATCAATTTGATATGAGTAGAATATGATCAAGTGTGATGTAATGGGTAAGAAAGAAATATAACCAAATGAGATAGATTGAACTGGGAAGGAATACGTTGAAAATAGAGTGCATTGAAACGAAATATAACTTAATGGAATAGCTTAGTATAGATTAATAGAGTATATAATAGATTGGAATATAAAGATTAGAACGGGATATAATGAAGCAGCATAGAATGGATTAGAACACAATATAGTAATAATAGTAAAATGGAGGTGGTGATGGTGGTGGTGGTGGTGGTGGTGGTGGTGGTAATAGCAGTAGCAGCAGCAGCAGCTTTATTTGTCCTGGCAGAGTTAAGGCCGTAAGATTTTCTCGTCCATTGAACCAGGTTTGAATCATACATGAAATATTGTATAAAAATAAACAAACAGAATATAAAACAACTCAGAAGTAGGCACCTAAGAGATTAAAATATAGTAGCTATTTATGTATCAAGTACGCAAAATAAAGCTTTAGCGGATGAAGTAAGTGTTTTTGGACGAGGCGTAAGCCGAAGGTAAATGTTTTGTGTGCTTAGTGCTTAGTTTTTAGTAAAAGCTCTCTAAAATATATTAAATAAGATAATGTAAAAGTAAATATAAATAAAAGGCATAGTCATTCAATTTACATATTGTCACTGCCGTGTGATAAACATAATGAAACAATGTCGACATGATATTAAACATATTATACTATATTATGAATGAATGAATGAATGAATGAATGAATGAATGAATGAATGCTAGCCATGAGGCCTTCTGATGGGGTTAGAACCCCCTCGACAGGGATAGCTTGGTGAGCCATTCCAGGCGAGCTTATCCTGTATGACATGATTATTAACCCTGTTAGAATTTACTTAGTCTCACCACTTTGTTCTTTGTTCATTTTGTGCACTGTAAACATAATACTAACACCGGCACTTTGACAAATACTGATTGCTATTTACACTATTTAACTAACACTATCTTAACACTGACTATGTTACCATTTACCATGACCTTCCCTAGTTCTTTCCACAAAACTCTGTTCTTTTCTGTCCTCGACCATTGTTTCCCCGCCTCTTTGGTAAACATGTCAGACCATCTGAGCCCTGGTCTTTCCTGTCCTCTCTTTCCGACGTAGGGGTCCCACATCGTGACTGCATGGGTCCATCTTGTCTGGTGTAGTCTCGCCACATGTCCCCACCAGATCCACTTCGTTGCCGTGGCACGTTCTGCGTCCCTTCGTCAGTTCGCATCACAAACTTCAACAGCTGGAGTTCTAATCTGTCTCGCCTTCAAGAGGAACAACCCAGTTTTTGTTCCCATTCTCTATTCCCTAAGACATGCAAGCGAACTCCTATTGTGACTTAGCATCGAGGGTGGTAGATATTTTTTCCGGATATGTTCCAATTCGACACACTGTAATAAAATGTGTGTCCAGGAGTCCTTTTCTCCACACAGTGAACAAAGGCGCTCTCTTCCTTCGTTGACAATTTTATTGCCCTTCCATGCCCCCAATCTTAGCCACGCTAATCCTGCTCTGCTGTCTTTGTTACAAAAATTTATGTAGTCACACCTCCCCCAGTTAAGCATGAGATCTGATTGTAGATGTAGTGAGGACTTTTCCGAACATTGGAGCTCAAAAAGGGTGTTATAAGGAGTAATTCTGAAACAAGCAAAGGCTATCATATGACTATTGTTGAAAAATGTCATTGTTAGAAAGTGGCTTTATCTAAACCTGAGAGAACTCACTGTGTTCTCAATTTCGTAAGTCATAGTTCAGATGTGACTCCAGGAAGAGGAAGACGAGTTCATTTTCCAGCAAGATGGTGCACCATTCACTTCCACCATCATGTGTGTGAGAACCTCAACGAGCATCTTCCTTGTCACTCCGTTCTGTTTAGTTTTTCTTTCCTTATCCGTAATTAAGCTTACTGTATGTATTTAATGTTTTTGGAAAGAAAGAGTTCGCTGAATTGTTCGGTTGTGTTGATACACCCGCTAGTGCCTGTCTGCGTGAGTATGCAACACCTGGACCTGGAAGCTGCTGCTTGAATGTGTAACGACCTCGGAGATCCCGTGCTCCCCTACGTCATAATCCGAGCTGTCTGTTCATCTGCATGTGCCCACCGAATTAGTTCTAGCCTATATTGTAGCACTCACTCACTCCGCCCGCCCATTGTTCGGTCCCACGCGCATCCGGGGATTATTCTAGTGACATGGGACGTTATTTTCAATATAATGGAATTTTTCTGTTACGATTTTGTTTCTAGTTTAAAATTATTTTTGTACAGATTTAGAGCCCAATAATTAATATGGTATTTAATGTGATGTGATAAACCTTTACAATATATTTTGCATTTTATAGTGAAACGGCTTCACATATGGGCTATTCTATATGCAATCGATCAGTAAAAAACCTCGCATTTTTTTAATACTCTAATTTTTTCCCTATTTATACAAGGTGCTGAGGAGAGTGCATTTCCAAAAATATACTATCACAAGTCAAACGGTTTTCGTACTATTGAGCGACAAATTTAGCGTATTTTATAAAAACAAGCCTCTTTCAGCGCTTAGAACTCTGGAAACATTTACTGCAGAGCATTGAACGAGAGCTCATTTTGAAGCTGAGATTTGGTAGGTTATGATAAGAAGTAATTCTTATTTTTATTGTATACAGAGAGACAGATAATCTGATTTTACTTAATTTTAGGCTTTTTTTCCCATTTGTAAAAATGTAAAAAATTTTGCGAAAAAACCTTGCATTATTAAGAGCGATTCGGCGTTGTTTGCTTAGTGGCTCGGCAATAAGTTTCGAGGGTATTAAATACATTATTTTCACACGCCTTGACTTGAACGGCGCAGTACCGCACGAACTGGCCGAGAGCTGAAGATAAGCGAGCGCTGGGCGTCATTTTACTCCTGTGCTTATGAAAACTTGTGATAAAGCTAGCCCAGCTATGCGCTACTAGACGAAACATCACGTGTTTATGTCTCCTGGCCTTGCTGGCCTTGGCTAGCTCCCGCCTCACAGTCAGCTGGTTAGTTCACGCGCGTACTATTTATTTTTTTGTATTTAATATTTTCAATACTTTCTTATCTATGGTGCACCAGTAAAAAATATGTGTTTATGTGTACTTTCAATGCGGAATTTAACGATATATTTTTAAAATATTTTTTCGTGGGCAAAGGCATCTTAATGAAGAAAAATCTAAATTTCTCCATTTCCATAAAAAATAATAAAAACTATTTACATATCAATACAGGGTGTATAAAATACGGGGCATAATTTCAGGTATGTATTTCCCACATGTAGACAATCAAAACAGTTCATTACAACATGTGTCCGGAAATGCTTCATTTCCGAGTTATGGCCTTCACAACATTGAAATTCACCGGAACGTTTTTCTTTCCGCAGGTCGTTGTCATTACAGAAGATGTTCAAAATGTCCACCTCCTGCTTGAATACAGACCTCACATCGATGTCTCATTGACCTGCGAACACGATCCCAAACTCCAGGAGTATTGCGTATGTCCTCAGAACATGCCACAATTCGATTCCGAAGGGATTCCAAATCAGGCACCGGAGACGAATAAACCAATGATTTTAAATGGCCCCACAAGTAGAAATCGAGACCGTTCAGATCAGGTGAGCGTGGAGGCCAAGCAATTGGGCCACCTCTACCTATCCATCGATCGGGAAACCTTCGATCCAAGTACCGGCGAGCCGTACGACTGAAGTGTGCAGGAGCGCCATCATGCAAGAAGTGAATGTGTTGACGATTGATCAGTGGAGTGTCTTCTAAAACATGAGGTATGGTTCCGTTGAATTTCAATGTTGTGAAGGCCATAACTCGGAAATAAAGCATTTCCGGACACATGTTGTAATGAACTATTTTGATTGTCTACATGTGGGAAATACATACCTGAAATTATGCCCCGTATTTTTGAAACGCTCTGTATAAACTTTAATTTCTCAACATCAAAATAAACCATTATTTTTATCATTGAGTGAAAGAGTTTCGGAGCCACAACAGTTTAAAGTTGCTAATTTTATGAAAATACGATAAATTTAAATATTTTAAATTTAAACACTTTGAAGTTCTGATGCCTCAAACTTTGCACAAAGCATTGTATCACAGTTCTCTACGTACAAAAAAAGTTTTATTGTATTCAGAAATTGTAAGGTCAATTTTCTCTGTATTTCTGTCGATTTGAGATGGAATAGCCCGTATGTAGTTTTGAAATTTGACACATTGGGAGCGTTACTAGTTATACAGGGACATCACTTTATTTTTACTAACATTTTTAACATTTACCTGGCTATACTCCGAAACACTGTTACCCCACTTCCATTACAGGAGTTTGGAGTTGCTAGTGCAATATGTAAACAAATCATTTTACAACTATAGGAGGAGAGAAAAGTAGTGTATCCATTTATGTTACAGGGAAATATAGTATTACGATTTTCAGTTTGGTCATTACTTTACAGTATTTTATCAAAAAACAGCAGAATAGTAACTTTTTTTTCACAAACTCAAGTCTTCAGGCGGTTATATATATATATTATGTAATGTCTACTTTATTCAGCATATTACTAACCTAATTTATTCCTAAGAATTTTGTGAGCACTTCCGTAAGAAACCCCAATTTCTACAGCTAACTTCTTGACTGACTTTTTAGAACCTCGCTGCATCCTTTCTCTAGCATCTTCTACAGCATCTTCTGTCACTTTTGTTGGCCATCTTACACTTTTCTTCCTTTCTGTACACTCTATTGCTCTAAATTTTATCTACCAGATTAATGACATTTCTACGAAAATATTCCGTAATGATATAATCAGGAAATTATGAAAAAAACTGTTGTTCACATTCGGTTATATTGTAATTCCAGTTTCCATCATCGTCCTTCATACCTACAAACAGTAAAATAAAGCTCTGTTTAAATAATGCTGTTAAGTACCTACCATATTATAGGGTACCGTACTTTTGGTAACTCTAATCTTCACTTGTGCTCAGTCCACACAGATAAATTCAGTTATGCTACACACCATACTTGTGTGAAAATAAACTTCAATAATATAAGCTCTTTCTTCTATAGAAAACGCAACATATTTCTGAAACACACTGTACTCTGTACTGTTTATTTCACTGCTAGCAACAGCGGCCGTGAGTTTGTGTGATTGACGTTAGCAAGGACATTAGTGAAAGAGGTGGGGGGTCAAGTACATTTATAAACGCAGGTACAATAAAAATTGAAGTAAAAATAAAATGATGTCCCTGTATAAAATTCAGCTTACCTCCTGTAATTTCTGACTCATAGTTCTGAGACAGGTCAACAGATTTAAATGTTTTTCATTGTTACCTTCATAACAGAAACCAGAACGTAAGGAAGGTTTAGCTACATTCCGAACAATATTGAAGAGTAGCATGGGAGAGTGAATAGTTCTTCGCTCTTTGAGACGGGCCTAGGACAGCATATTTAGTGAAGGTGTGATACGGTCAGATCTACGGACGTTGCAAATAAATCGAACACATGCATACGCATTTTGTTGCGTAGAGTTCATGCAGTAAACTGAGTAACTTATTGCAAATGTTAATTTGGTTTCCGGAAGGGGCGCTCGACCCTTCAAGCAGTGACGGCCCTCCTCGGAGATGTCGAAGAGGCCCTGAGAGTACCGAAACAGAAGTTCTACGCGGTCTTCGTAGACTACTGCAAAGCATTCGACAGTGTAAACAGGCAGCGGCTAATGGACAAGCTGAACAACATGCAAGGTCTGGACAAACACGTCCTCAACCTGGTCCGCAATATATTAGCGCAAAACTTCATTCAAATAGACGATACATTCCAGAAGTCCAAGGAAGTCTGCCAAACTAGAGGGATACCACAGGGAGACCCTCTAAGCCCGCTCCTTTTCAACGTCATGACAGACACAGGCTCCCCAACAGTGATGTACAAGTACGCAGACGACATGGTGCTCGGGTCTACCAACATAAGAGAGCTACAGGTCTCCATGAACAACCTTTCAGCTTGGGCTGACGAAAACGGTCTGCTCATAAACCAGTCGAAAACTGTACAAATGGTATTCAGAAAGGGAGGAAGAATAGCAAAAAGTGACACAATCTGGATACATAATCGACCCCTGCAAATTACAAATGCATTTAAATACCTCGGTGTAACGATACAGACGACAGCAAAATCCTTCAGAATCCACACTCAAGAACGAGCAACGGCCGCAGTAATAGCTACCCACGACATAACCGACATTACCCAACTAGCACTCTCAACAGCCATGCAGCTTTTCTATGCCAAGATACTCCCTATACTGTCATATGGACTGGACATCACATGGACCCGGCTAAACTACAATGACCTCAAGACCATGGAGAACGTCAAAGCAAGGTTCTTAAAAGCAGCACTGGGAATCTCAAAATATGCACCCTCCAGAATGGCGTACGAACTCGAGCGAGAACCCTTCCTGATAGAGGAACTACGATGCTGCCATCTACCGCAGCAGAACTTCGACTACGCACGGTCATGCAAGAGAAGAAGGCGGAAATAGAAAGTGAATTCTATGGAACGGACGCGATGATCAACCGCAACTGGACAGGGCCGAACAACAAGTTACGAAGCGCCATAACAAGGCTAGCAGTTCACTACAAACTGTGCAGAAGATCAGAGTACCACGAACCTTCCCCCGAATGCGTGTGCAAACTGTGCAACGAAGTGTGTCCAAAATATAATTTTAGTAAATGTGTGAATAGAACGAAGTCACTGGTGGAATATAGTAAAGAGAAGTAACTCATACCAAACTAAATTGCACGTTTGTGCGCACTTCTTTCTTATTATTGTTGCAAATGTTACGAAATTGTTACTGTTTTGTTTATCTTGATATTTGCACAATCTATTAGTTATTTCTAGATATTTAGCAATTTTTCTTAATCACTAATGTATTAGGCAGTCAGTATATTGTATTAGTACTTTATGTGCCAATTTTAATCGTATCTTTGTACTTGTATAGGGGAGAGTCGGGTAGTATCGAACATCGGGTAATATCGGACAGTGCGTTTCTTTCATCTACCACATCTACCACCATATGGTAGTACCTGAATGACATGGTTACGTTTCTCTATGCGACATCACAGAAACGTAACTATGTCAATCAAGTACTATCATCGTGTGGTAGATGAAAGAAACTCACTGTCCGATATTACCCGATGTCCGATACTACCCGACTCTCCTCTAATGTTTATATTCCCCTCTTTTTGCATTTTTTTTCCTTTTTTTCTTTGTTTTTGTAATTTTTTTTTTTGTTTTATTTTTGTAAATTTATTTCTATTTCTGTATTGGAATCCCCTCCTGAGCACGAGTCTTACTCATTCAGGAGTGGGCTGTTCCCTGGTTGAGGTTTTTTCCGGGGTTTTCCCTCAACCCAATATGAGCAAATGCTGGGGAACTTTCGGTGCTGGACCCCGGACTCATTTCACCGGCATTATCACCTTCATCTCATTCAGACGCTAAATAATCTAAGATGTTGATAGAGCGTCGTAAAATAATCCACTAAAAAAAAAAAGGAGTGAGCTAATTTATCTTTCATTGTATTAACTTGTATTCATTTCAAACTTACTAGCAATAAAATAAATAAATAAATAGATTTCTTATTTTCTTCTTCTCTCTCCATTTTTGTACATGTCTATTTGTATTGTGGTGGTGGTGGTGGTGGTGGTAGAGAAGGCCTAATGACCTTAACTTCGTCAGATTAAATAAATAAATAAAAATAAATAACCAAAATGAAATGTAACAATATATTAGTAGCAGTAGACATTTTGATTACGCACTTTTAACTCATTATATCATTTAGGAATATAGTTATAATATCCAATTTCATGTATTGAAATGTAATCTAACTTTTAAAGTACCTATTGAACAAGTTTCGTCTTCGTTTCTGTCACGTTCAGAAATAGTCTAGACTAGTTCTGAACATTACTGGCACGAGGGCAAAACTAGTCAACTAGATCATTTATAACTTAGATTATATTCTGACACATGAAATTGGATATCATAACTACTCGTACATGCCTAAGTACTAGTAGAAGAAATTTCAGTGTAGGAGTCAAAATCTACAACTGCTGAGTTGAGTACAATATCTAGCGGAGGTGTCTTGTACTTCGTGTTACACTAAAAACGTTAGCGTATCTCATCTGTTTTGATTAAGAATGCATTCGAGTCGAAACTGAAGAAACGACGAAAGAAATGAAGCCTGGAAAATCGGAAAGAAGAAAATGGTAACAAAGAAAAAACGAAATAAAAAATAAAAGAAAGAAATCACGACAGAAGAAATGCAAAGAGGGAGAAAATAACAACCAAAGGAAAATAAGAAAGACAAAAAACAGATGAACCAAAGTGTTACTGAAGTGTTGTATCAGTGAAGAAGTGTGTTGTGTCAGTGAAGTGTGTTGTGTAAGTGAAGTGTGTTTCTGCCAGTGAAGCTTTATAGTTTATAGTGGCAGTGGAAAGTATTTGAACAGTGAAATGTTTTTGAAGTGTTAGTGAAATCAGGATAGAATCAGTGAAATATGTCGTAGTTCCAGTGCAGTGTGTGAGTTGCCAGCGAAATGAATGTAGTGCTGAAACGTACTTGTGCAGATATGAACATATCATACTCGTGGATTTTAGTTCGAACTTAAGGTTAAGATACAAATTAGATTTACTTTAAATGTTATTTTAAGTGATCGTGCTTCGCTTATTTTAGGATGCTCCCTATTGTTGTTGTTATTATTATTATTGTTATTATTATTATTATTATTATTATTACTGGTAGTAGTAGTAATTATTACTATTAGTATTATTATTGATTTATTATTAATTGTATATTTAATTAATTGTGTTTATTATTAATTGTCATTATTGAGTATGATTAGTTACACTGCCACCGGGTATATACCCATTAGCAATGTGAATAAATACATACACACAAATAAACTAAAAATGAACGAAGAAAAGAAAGAAACAAAATTTTAAAATAAAAAAAAAACAAGAGAAAGAGGAAAAGGTTATGAAAGAAGTCTTAAAGAAAGTAAACGACAGATAAAATATATAGGAGAATATGAGTTACGAAGAAAGAAAGAAAGAAAGAAAGGATGGAAAGGAAAGAAGAAAGAAAGGAAAGGTTGCAAGCAAAAGGCAAGGACTCAGGACAGGGTAGACTGGTCTTCAATAGTTAAGCAGGCATTGGCTCTAGTTGAGCTGTAACGCCAAAGAGAGAGGGAGTTAGAGACCGAGGAAAGGGAACGACATGTTTAATTTTTGCATATTTTTTTTTACAATTTAGTTATTAGCTAAATTCATACTGGGTGGAAGTGAAATAAACCTGTAGATTTTCAGAGCGAATAGCTCATGTTGTATGTAACAAAAAGTGTAATATATTGGTGGAAAGTTCATAGTTTTCTCAGAAAAAATGTTTTCCCCCCTCCCAGATGTTTAACACCTTATTCCGTAACTATTGCTAGTAGACCGTGATTTTTTACCCATATCTAGGCCTATAGAAAGTCTAATAAACATTTGTTTATCATTCTGGCGTTTTCAATAGCGTGGACGATTTTCGTGTAAATCTAATTTGAAGCCACTGAACGATGCAATCAGATTGCAACACTGTAACCAGAGAGCGTGGCGGAATACATTTCACGTAGACTGAGTTCGTTGACCTCTTACATCTGTATTCCGAGAAGAAAGGTGACTATTAGGAGCGATGTTGCCACACTGCTGAAACTTCCAGCTTAATTTTCTAATTTACTGCGCATTTAATCACAAAACATAATGCAGGGTTTAAATGATATACGAGGGCTATTCATAAAGTAACTTCCGTTTATTTCTTACAAACTTGTGAATGATGTTACAGAATTGGGTTACAATACGTTTGAAAGCCTACACTCTAATTTATTTTTCCACATAGTTTCCAGTCACATTGAGACACTTGTAGCGTTTGACGAGCTTTGAAATTCCGCAATCGTAGAATTCGGCCGCCTGCGTCTGAAGCCAACCTACGACGCTGATTTTCAACTCTTCGTCATCGTCAAAGCGCTTCGAGCCAAGCCACGTCTTCATGTGCATGAAGAGATGGTAATCGCTAGGCGCAAAATGTGATGCTTTTCTCGATCAGATTGTGACAGGAGATGAGACTTGTGTGCGGTATGTGAATGCAGAAACAAAGCTTCAATCAATGCAGTGGAGCCATACTCACTCGCCGAAAAGAACCTACAAAGTGTCGCCAAACACTTTCCACGAGGAAACTCATGGCAACTGTCTTCTGCGAGAGGAAAGGAATTTTGCTAGTGGAGTTCTTGGAGAGGAATGCCACAATTAACGCTGAGCGTTACTGTAACACACTAACAAACTTGAAAAGGGCCATTCAAAACAAACGTCGTGACATGTTGAGCTCTGGGGTGATTTTCCTGCATGACAACGCCCGGCCGCATACAGCGCGTCGTACTGCGACCGAACTGCAAGAGTTCAACTGGAAAGTATTGGATCACCCTATCTATAGCCTAGATTTGGCGCCTAGCGATTACCATCTCTTCATGCACATGAAGACGTGGCTTGGCTCGAAGCGCTTTCACGATGACGAAGAGTTGAAAACCAGCGTCGTAGGTTGGTTTCAGTCGCAGGCGGCCGAATTCTACGATTGCGGAATTTCAAAGCTCGTCAAACGCTACGACAAGTGTCTCAATGTGACTGGAAACTATGTGGAAAAATAAACTAGAGTGTATACTTTCAAACGTATTGCACCGCAATTCTGTAACGTCATTCATAGGTTTCTGAAAAATAAACGGAAGTTACTTTATGAATAGCCGTCATAAATTGCCAAAAAAAAAAAATTCTTATGTTAGAGCATAAATTACTGAACAGAAAAAATCTGAAAAATTTTTTCTGCAACTTTTGTGGTTTCTCTAGAAAAATATTATCTGTGAGGCTAACGTTTTTGGAAATGGTAGTAGACCGTCATTATTTACTTTGGTCTGCCACGAATAGCCCTGCCAAGACTCTGGAATTCGTTACCTGCTAGCATCAGGGACTGTCGAAATAAAATTCAATTCAAACGCAAACTTACTAGGCACTTGGTCAGTAATTGAGACTCGTTCAGACATGGTTTCTTGTAAATAGTTCTTTTAATCTACCACAAAATATCTCAATATCCGGTAATTTCATCACTATAGAATTTTGTTATTGTAGGTTTAATTTGTAATTTAGTAAATACAAAAATATTCTTTGTTCTTAACTTCTATGATAAAATGTCTAGCTTTCATTAATCAGGTATTCTTGTCGTACTTTAATTTTTATTGTAATTGTCATTGTAAATTTAATATTAATTGTAATCTTATTGTTCATGTTATAGTTGTAATCCCCTGGTAGAGGGGCAGAGAAGGCCTGATGGCCTTATCTCTACCAGGTTAAATAAATAAATCTAAATCTAAAAAATCTACATTGCAACTGTGGCGATATCCTTGTTTACAAATCAAGGTATTGTGTGTTAATGTTTGTTGGACGGAAGGTAATTGACAATGACGTTCACATTGACTCGAACAGTAAATATTAGACTATTATCACTCCTAAAAACAGATGTACAGTCTGTATAATTGTGGCTCGTTTTCGCCCCGTATAGATTTCCTATTTATTTAAGTGTACTCTGTCGTCCCTTTTAATCTCCAGGACTATTTCTATTATTGTATTTGTATTCCTGGTGTTGTGGAAGAGAAGGCCTGATGGCCTTAACTACACCAGAATAAATAAATGAATGAATGAATGAATGAATGAATGAATGAATGAATGAATGAATGAATAAATAAATATTTCACTTCCACCCTGCATATTTTTTGTTTTGAATGTAACGCCGCAGTAACCCCTGCACGCTTAAGATCTACCTACTAAAAATAGCTTCTGTAAATACAAAATTCAAGGTAGGCCTCGGTGGCGTAGTTGGTATAGCGCTGGCCTTCTATGCTCAAGGTTGCGGGTTCGATCTCGGCCCAGGTGACGGCATTTAATTGTGTTTAAATGCGACAGGCTCATGTCAGTAGATTTACTGGCATGTAAAAGAACTCCCGCGGGACAAAATTCCGGCACACCGGCGACGCTGATATAACCAAATACCTTACTATAATAATACCGGACAGCTAGTAACTTTACGTGCGAACGACGCTGATGCTGCTACCTAGGCGGCCGGTGTGGTGATACTCGCGAAACAAGCTGTAATCAATTGCAATGTATATTGTTGCCGAGCTAGTTAATAGTTTTATTAATTAGTGCTGTGTTAAAATGTCAGAGTGTATATTATATGCTGTTTATAGTTGCTACAAAATTACAGCATTACTAATTGCTCCAAATCGTACTTTCGATTTCCGAGGGATCATAAAACGTGAGTCAACAACATTCTTTAATAGGGCTAATTCCTTCGTCTTTGTGTTGATAGAAAAATACAAATTGGCTTTTTTATCTAGACCTAATAAATGAATAGAAGTTAAAATGTATCGGATATTTTAAGGTTTTATCAAATTAAGTTTTTTTGTTGTCCACATGCCTTTACTAATTATTACAAGCATCAGATTACTATCAATTTTATCTTTGCAGTTGTCAGTAATGCGTATATAAAGCATTATTGTAAATTCATTCCTAATATCATAATTGATTTTATAACACTAAACCAAAGAAAAAATATGTAACAATTAATTACGGAAAGTAATATGAAGTATGCAATATTTCTCATGATATGCAGCTTTGATATAAGATAATAATTTTACATTAAATATTAATCAACATTTCTTAAGTGTTTCATATATTACTCCACATTAGTAACTCACGTTTTAAACAATAGTCAGAATCCCACTATGTTAATATTTGTATATGTGCACGTAATTCCATCCCGCTCCACTAGATGTCAGGTCCGTGATATTTCGTACTCACGCCAATGCTGCTAGTATACAGCTGTCCGGTATTATTATACAGGGACATCATTTTATTTTTACTTCAATTTTTATTGTACTTGAGTTTTTAATGTACTTCACTCCCACCCCCTCTACTAATGAAGTTCAACAGTCCTGCACATAGATCCAATACCGCATATATAGTCATAGTAGCCTTGCGGTCATAGTAAACAGTACGTTCCAAAAATATGTTCGCGTTTTCCAGTGACAAAAGTGCTTTCAATATTGAATCATTTTCGCACAGGTACTGTCGTCTATTTTCCTACGTCGTATCCCGGTTTCCCCCACCTGCTTTTATTCGTCAGCTAGTGGCTGGGTTGACGTCTTAGCTCTTTTGTGAGAACATTAATTTCTGTTAGGAATTAGACCTCTACGTAATATTATACAACTATTTAAAACAACTTAAATAAAAGGGCCTCGTTAGGTAATTAACTGTCACGTGATTTCCTCCCTTTCTACGACCCTACGACATAACCACTTGCACGGACAGTAGATTGCCTAGTATGTCTGAGGAATTTTATCTTTTCGGATCGGGCAGAAGTAAAGACTGAATTTACAGTACGTAAGGTACTCTCTTATAGAGTAGGTACAGAATTATTTCAACATGAGTTACTAGTTAAGAAGGACGAAACTGGTAATTGGGATTAGGTACAATAGTCTATA
Source organism: Periplaneta americana (assembly GCF_040183065.1). Lineage (NCBI taxonomy): Eukaryota > Metazoa > Arthropoda > Insecta > Blattodea > Blattidae > Periplaneta > Periplaneta americana. The sequence continues at coordinate 177,780,854 of NC_091119.1, forward strand.
GTGCGATAATATGCACATTAGAACTGAAGCCTGTATCGAAATGAACGGCCACCATTTTCAAAAATGTGTTTAAATATCCGTATTATGATTATTTTTCGATTTAACTTTATTCTCTATATTGTACGCTAATGTGCTGTAGACAGTATAATATACACTGCATAATGAATACGTCCACATGGACAGCTCAGATCATGAGTAAAACACTCATTCTTAATACTATACTGTACTCTGATTAAACAAAAACCTAATGAAAATGATCAAACTCAAAAGCGCGATATTTTCTAGTTTACGTAAATGGATGAACTACTTTTCTTTCCTCCTATACCTAGTAAAGTGATTTGTTTGTATATTACGCCAGTATCATCGAACTCCAGTCGTGGAAGAGGGTAGCAAACGCCGTTGATACAAAGGTACAGCCAGGTTAATATTAGAAATGTTAGTAAAAATAAAATGGTATCCCTGCAGTAAGGTATTTGATATAACCTGTGGAGTTGTGAGCGTCGTTAGATAAACCATAATTTTCATACTTTTTTATACAAAATTCAACTGTCTGCTGTTAACAGTTTGTCATTTTGCAAATTAAAAATTATATCGCAATAGCCGCTTCATAAATGCAGTGAAAATTCTGTGAGAAGTTGAGAAACTTTGTGCTTGCCCGAATTTTTTTTTCGTTTCTACACATGTAATCGCCGTGGACTGCCAAGTAGGGGTAGGATTTAAATGAAATGAACAACTTCCCCTCCGGTTTCGAAATTTTAATCACCCCCGTTGCTCTCAAGATTGAAAACGTAAGCCCTTTTAATATACAATCCATTGGAAACAAGCGACACCCGGCTACAGCCTGGATGTATGTATAATTACACGTCTCATGCTGGGCTCTCTGCTATATAATAAGTACCCCCAGCAAGTTAATTTACATAACACGGGGAGACATTTTCATGTTCCACGCACAGACGGACTGACTTCTAGATGAGTTTCTCCTTCCTGGGAACCTACAACTGTCAACACAAACCAGAAAACGTATCACAAATTGAATTGTCAAAATGTTACGTTACTGCAATTCTACGAGAATTTCAAGCCAAACAATTTGCGCTAGGGCGGATTTTGCCCATGTGTGGGGGGAATAAGACGAAGGATTATCACTCGCTCTCAACAAAACTTGAATAATCACACATGCTTCTACATACAGCTTCCTTAACTGATGATTTATACCAATCTCTAGTATGAATTTCATTAAATTAACAATACTATATTCACGTTATAATATAAAGTAATTGCATTTTAGTATTCTACATACCCTAGGCTTTGGAAACAAGTCCTTATTAGATGTAGCGCGAAAAAAAGAGAATTCGTGAATCCCCAAACAACTATAGACCAAGAACTCCTGCTTGACAAAATTCCGGCACATCCGGCGACGCTGATATAACCTCTGCAGTTGCGAGCGTCGTCAAATAAAACATAACATAACTATAGACCAATCAGTATCCTGCCAGCTCTGTCAAAAGCACTGGAGTTCATAGTACATAAGCAATTGACTGATTACCTCCATTGACAGCAGACTAGGTGACAAAAGCTTCTCAACCGAATAATAACAGACGAGTGAGTTAAAATTATTTTTAATTTCTTTTCAAATTCTATAGCCTATTTAAAAAGCATTATTCTTTTAAATAAACTATAGCCTACTTTTCGTATTGAGGATTTTACTGTTTTTCATATGGGTGAACATCAGAGGTCTGCATCGGACGTTTTCGCTCGAGCGCCAAGTAGTTCATAGCATAATCCGATAGGTAGCGCACATGCATGATGGGTAAAATTGTCACGAGCGATAAATCCTTGAACGGTATAAGCCGAGCGTTAGACATTCGTTCTTGTTACAGTGTGAACTGTGTAGTAACATCATGGATATTTATCATTTCAAAACTTTGCAGTTTTTAACTAACCTCTCCATAGTACAACTACAAAACTTGCTTTAAAATGTAATATAAATGTTGTAGGTAAATGTTTTTTTTTCTCCGCACAGGAGTGGTTTTGTTTTTGCCACATCTGATAGATGTTATTGGATGTAAATGCAATTATTATAAACGGAGAACACAATCACGATAATGCAAGAACTGTATCAAGTTTTCTAGTAATAATAGTAATAATAATAATAATAATAATAATAATAATAATAATAATAATCAGTGTATCAATCTTTGCGTCTGTAACAGTTGTGCAGCATGATTTTTCGTTTTATTATATTGTCTGTGACGTTATCTCTGTACTAATATTGTTATTAATCTACTGCTATAGCAATAATATTTTGTAAAACGTTTCTACATTGTCGCAGTATATAGGCGGAACACTATGTATGGACCTATTATATTATATATGTGGTAAATCAAATATTGAATAATTATTGATTAGCAATAATAACTGTATATCGAAGTTTTTCATACTATTTTATTTATAACTTCATGTTCCTGTTTTGGTACGTTCCATTGACTCTTCCATTAAACGTTTGTCATAAACGCAGAAAATAAAACCTTATTTTTACCGTGTGGGCAAAACACATGTGTATCTTATCTGTTGCCTTCCTTACAAGATAAGACATGTCGGTGAGATGACCTTGTATTGTGCTTCAATTTATTACGAGCGTATCACGACCGATCTTATCTCACTCGAGGGTGCGACACTCGACAGAGTTCAAGCGAGCGATTTAACTCCAATGCAGCACTCTGGTGAACATGTACTTAATATGCATACAAAGTTTCGTTAAAAAATCTTAATGTATATTTAATGATCATGTAATCGCTGTAATTTCGGTTGAACAAAAATTCATGATTTTTAAGAATACCTATTAGGTTTTCAGAAACATTAAGATCGCATAGTGATACTCAATTATTTTAAATTGAGCATTCCAATTTTTTAATTCCAGAGGATCTATAGATTCTGACGGGAAAATGTTGGAATAAAGTAAAATTTAACTAGCGAAACGCTGTTTTTTTTACTTGAAAATATATGAATAACTACATAAAAAGAAAATAAGAAAATTGGTTCATTTGTAATAAAATATTTATTTCTTCCTTACATTTCCTTAGAAGAAGTTTAATCTTGAATGTTTCAGGCGGAGCGGAAGATGGTGCGGGAGTGGCCCAGAAGGACCCATCGACCGGGAGATACAGGATAAGATCCCGGGGCGTCCGCACCATGGGCACGTCTTGCTGGTCCCCGCTTCTCTGTCTTCTCACGGCAGCGCTCGTGGCGGCAGGTGAGTCAACTATCATAGCCACTATTTTTATACAGTGAGATTTTTTAAAGTGCTGACAAATGTTCGGCATCTTTGTCCTGGCGGCTGCCTGTACCTGGCATAGTAAGATTCTGTTCTTCGGAACAAAAGTATCACTGCAGCTTATTTTCAGAAGCTCTACGTTGTCGTGGTGTTGTTTACATCCAGATTCACTGCCTAATGCGTTTATCTATTGGTTAGTAATGTTGTTCGCGACAACTTAGGTCGGATGATTTGCTGAACGGAGGACTACTGCGTTCGACTCTCACTAAATACCATACTCAAACATATCAGGATTCATGGCACCACGATTTTTGTATAAGCTAATGGAAAAAATTAACGATTGTACTGAATGAGCTGTTTCTCCCAGGATATTATAGGAAAACTACTTGGTTTCTCAACTCAGATTAAAGATTGAATTAATTATGAAAAAATTATAGGCTTATTTGATTTATTAAATTTACAAACTAACATGATGGATTACTTACATGATATACCCCTAGACCAGGCCTGCACAAGGTTTGCGCTCTCCGAGCCGGCTCACAGCTCATGAGCGGAGGCAGATATTGACTGCGCTCTGTATAAGGGTGGACTGGAAGAAGGGGTGACCCTCATACAAAATGTACACAAAAGAAAGTACTATTACGAGTGCTTATGAAATGAATTCCCGTTCAGTGTTTGCAAAACTATTATTAATTAATAAATAAATATTTATTTACAGAAATAATAGAAATTCTACAGCTACTTAAATGTAGAATATCATTTTGTTATATTTTTATTTATCAGTAAATCAAAACGGGGTTTTATGCTGTTCGCAGCTGAAAGGAACAGTAGCCTATTGATCGTAATGAAACATCTGTTAAAGATGTTCCATGCCTGCCTTTATTAAAGTTGATTATAGAAAACAATTGCTCACAAATATAAATGTTGAGCCAAACATAGTAATCACTTTCACAGCCAGCCTGTGTAGTCGTGGATATTATTGCTAATGTTTAATCTTGTAAAACTCAACCAGGCTAGTAGTATTATTCAAACGATCTTTAGCTCTTAGGTCACATTGAAGATCAGTAAGTTCAAGCTGTAAATCGCTAAATGTTAAATGTTATGTTCCGTCTTTTAGATTCCTCCACATTGTACTGTAGCAGTAGGTAAGCGACGTGAAACAGTTACTGAGAATAGGCCTACACACTGCACTCCACTAGATAACTGAGTGGTCGTTTCCCTTTCCTCTACCTATAGCAAGTCTATGTGATTCTGACGTATCTTCCTCTCCGTTTCGGCGAGCGGTAAACACGGGTCTCCCGCTCCGAAGGAGCGCTGTTTGTGCAGGTATGCCCTAGACGGAGTTGACGCCATCACGATCTGTTTCCTACCCAGTCTAATCTTGTAACAAAATGCTCTTTATGTTCTCTTACCGAATTCCCGGCCGTGGCATCACTCACGCTACCCAGTAAATGAGATGGACTTTAGGATCTTTTTCATTTATACAGTACGTACTTTAAGATGCCATCTTAATCATCTATTACAATTAAACAATTCTGTGCAATATAGTAATACGTCGCTTTGTTGGGTCTATGCGTGAGAAAAGAGTTCGAACATTGCGTGTTTCAATTTAACCAATTAAAATACATGATTAATTTCACTGGACCAATGTCATTAGTCCAGGTGTGACTCGTGGCGTAAGGATGCTTTTATCGCAGTTGGTGATCGAAAACACGCGTGACATAGCTTTTATCGAGTCGTCAGTTCGCTGCTATCTAGGTGCTCAGGAGAGAATCGCTGGTTAACGAATATTAATAATAATAATAATAATAATAATAATAATAATAATAATAATAATAATAATATAATAATAATAATAATATAACTTAGTAGTTGATACAGCGTCCTTAAATAACCACGTGAAATAGTAGTAGTAGTAGTAGTAGTAGTAGTAGTAGTAGTAGTAATAATAATAATAATAATAATAATAATAATAATAATCGTCATTAAAAAGAACACGACTTTATACCCTTTGCTCGTACTGGTTTCAAGTTTGTACTCATATTTAAAAATACTTTTAAATAGTATATAATGGTGAGTAAAGAAAAAGTAACTCCCTATGCATCTAAAAATTATGCCTCACAACACACTTATAATAATCCTAAACGTTCTCCTATATAACTTACATGAAAAAGTCGGATGAAATTATGGCTACAATTTGTTGTGTATCTCCAGTCTAAATATTAATACGGTACATTTATAATAATAATAATAATAATAATAATAATAATAATAATAATAATAATAATAATAATAATTTTTATTTGAAAGATAATAATACTACACTTTTGGTTGCCACTCCCGATGAAGCAAAAGCTTATGGCAGGGAGTGGAGTATTACATTGAATCATAAAAATTAATGTTACAAGCTTAAGTCTACACTAAGATAATTAGCCTATTTGTTTAATTTAAGTAATCAAATGTAAATAAGCAAAACTGAAGTGAAAAACACTAAAATAATAATACAAGAAATACAGTGAAATTATAGCCCTATCAAATACACAGAAGACAGGTTAACTAGAAAGTACAAGGGGCGAGAGCCCCTTTTAACAATAATAAAATAAAATGAAATATTATTAAATAATACAATAAAATTGTAAATTAAATACAAAATACAATGCAATAACATAGTGGAGTAATATATTATATACATAAATGATATTTTATTTCTATTTTATATATTGAATTTTGAAATATTCATAACATAAAAATATTTTTTTAATTTAATGTAAGAAAGAAATATAAAGAAATGTAAAACATCAAAAATGAAAATATAAAAAAATAATGTATATATATATGTATATGTGTATGTATATATATATATATATATATATATATATATATATATATATATCCATGTATTGTGGGTCCCTATCACCACGGCATGGCGCGTCCTCAGGTTGCGGATAGAGGAGACGGCCTCCAGATATGGAGGGTAGCTGCGAATATATTGAATAAGCAGTCGTGGACAGCCGATAAGGGGTGGTCCTCCAGCTTGGGGGTTGGGCGAAGGGCTAACAACCCATCACCGTAAAAAACAGCTTGTTACGAATTCCTACAGTAAGCCTCGGAATAGGACTGATTCTCTGGCACGACCACAGCAAAGGAATAAGGTTTTGAGATGTGGCACTTGGAACGTAACTAGTCTTTATAGAACAGGAGGGGTAACATTAGTAGCAAAAGAACTAGCTAGATATAGAATAGACTTTGTGGGAGTACAAGAGGTTAGGTTAGATGGGAATGGCATATCACAAATAGGAGATTACTTGTTGTATTATGGGGAAGGAAACATTAATCACCAATTAGGAACAGGATTCTTTGTTCATAAAAGAATAAAATCAGCAGTAAACAAGGTCGAATTTATCAGTGACAGGTTATCATATTTAGTACTTAAGGGTAGATGGTGCGACATCATAGTTATAAATGCTCACGCCCCTACAGAAGAGAAAGACGACCATATAAAGAATAGCTTCTATGAGGAATTGGAACATACTTTTGATCAGTTCCCTAGATATCACATGAAAATTTTATTGGGGGATTTCAATGCTAAAGTAGGACGGGAGGATATTTTTAGACCAACTATTGGAAAAGAGAGCCTACACGCAATTAGTAGTGACAATGGAGTTAGATTAGTCAACTTTGCCACATCGAAAAGTTTAATTGTCAAAAGTACAACATTCCCCCATAAGGATATACATAAATATACTTGGACTTCTCCAGATGGATTGACACACAACCAAATAGATCATATCTTGATAGATAAACGGAGACATACTAGTATAGTAGATATTCGAACTTTCAGGGGTGCAGACTGTAATTCTGACCATTATTTGGTGATTGGAGAATTAAGAGAAAGATTATCAGTAGCCAAGCGAGTAGAGCAACAAGTTAATATTACTAAATTCAATATTTTGAAATTAAAGGACGAGGAAGCTAAGCAAAATTATCAGGTCGAAATTTCGAATAGGTTTGCCACTTTAGAAAGTTCCGACGAAGTTGAGAAAGAATTAGATGTTAATAGCGTGTGGGAAAATATCAGAGATAGTATCAAAATTGCAGCTGAGCAGAGCATAGGTTATTATGAAACTAAGAAAAAGAAACCGTGGTTTGATGAAGATTGTTGCATGGTAGTAGAAAGAAGGAAACAGGCAAAATTGAAATTCTTACAGGATCCAGTTGAGGAGAAGAGAGATAATTATTTCAATGAAAGACGGGAAGCAAGTCGTACACTTAGGAATAAAAAGAGAGGTTACTTGAAGGAAAAACTGAATGAGGTAGAAATAAATAGTAGGAATAAAAACATTCGAGATTTATATAAGGGTATAAAGGAATTTAAGAACGGATATCAGCCAAGGGTAAACGTGATCAAGGATGAGAATGGTAACTTGCTTGCAGACTCTCCATCAATCCTAAACAGATGGAAAAACTATTTTGCGCAACTACTAAATGTACATAGGCCAAATAGAAATGATCGGGACGAAATTGAAATACAAACTGCTGAGCCATTTATACCCGAACCCACGCTTTCAGAAGTCGAAATTGCGATAGAAAGTCTGAAAAAGTACAAGTCTCCAGGTATCGATCAAATTCCAGCAGAATTAATACAAGAGGGTGGGAGTGCATTATATAGCGAAATTTATAAACTTGTACTTGCTATTTGGGAAAAGGAAATTGTACCAGAACAATGGAAGGAGTCCATAATTGTACCTATTTTTAAAAAGGGGGACAAAACCAACTGTGGTAACTTTCGAGGAATATCACTATTGTTGACGTCGTACAAAATTTTGTCCAATATTCTTTTGAGAAGATTAACTCCGTACGTAGATGAAATTATTGGGGATCATCAGTGCGGTTTTCGGCGTAATAGATCGACTATTGATCAGATTTTTTGTATTCGACAGATAATGGAGAAAAAATGGGAGTATAAGGGTACAGTACATCAGTTATTCATAGATTTCAAAAAGGCTTATGACTCGGTTAAGAGGGAAGTATTATATGATATTCTTATTGAATTTGGTAATCCCAAGAAACTAGTTCGATTAATTAAAATGTGTCTCAGTGAAACATACAGCAGAATCCGTATAGGTCAGTTTCTATCCGATGCTTTTCCAATTCACTGCGGGCTAAAGCAGGGAGATGCACTATCACCTTTACTTTTTAACTTCGCTCTAGAATATGCCATTAGGAAAGTTCAGGATAAAAGGCAGGGTTTGGAATTGAACGGGTTACATCAGCTTCTTGTCTATGCGGATGACGTGAATATGTTAGGAGAAAATACACAAACGATTAGGGAAAACACGGAAATTTTACTTGAAGCAAGTAGAGCGATCGGTTTGGAAGTAAATCCCGTAAAGACAAAGTATATGATTATGTCTCGTGACCAGAATATTGTACGAAATGGAAATATAAAAATTGGAGATTTATCCTTCGAAGAGGTGGAAAAATTCAAATATCTTGGAGCAACAGTAACAAATATAAATGACACTCGGGAGGAAATTAAACGCAGAATAAATATGGGAAATGCGTGTTATTATTCGGGTGAGAAGCTCTTATCATCCAGTCTGCTGTCCAAAAATCTGAAAGTTAGAATTTATAAAACAGTTATATTACCGGTTCTTCTGTATGGTTGTGAAACTTGGACTCTCACTCTGAGAGAGAAGCATAGGTTCAGGGTGTTTGAGAATAAGGTGCTAAGGAAAATATTTGGGGCTAAGCGGGATGAAGTTACAGGAGAATGGAGAAAGTTACACAACACAGAACTGCACGCATTGTATTCTTCACCTGACATAATTAGGAACATTAAATCCAGACGTTTGAGATGGGCAGGGCATGTAGCACGTATGGGCGAATCCAGAAATGCATATAGAGTGTTAGTTGGGAGACCGGAGGGAAAAAGGCCTTTAGGGAGGCCGAGACGTAGATGGGAGGATAATATTAAAATGGATTTGAGGGAGGTGGGGTATGATGATAGAGACTGGATTAATCTTGCACAGGATAGGGACCGCTGGCGGGCTTATGTGAGGGCGGCAATGAACCTTCGGGTTCCTTAAATGCCATTTGTAAGTAAGCAAGTAAGTAAGTAAGTAAGTATATATATATATATACTAATAATAAATCTGTAGCCAAAATTTTTCTGGTAATTTTCGCTTTTCCAAAAATAATTGGTGTTAACATGTACAATTAACCATCCTGAAACCGAAAATCGCTTTTTTGACATTTTTGTTTGTATGTCTGTCTGTCTGTCTGTCTGTTTGTTACCTTTTCACGCGATAATGGCTCAACCGATTTATATGAAAATTGGAATATAAATTAAGTTCGTTGTAACTTAGATTTTAGGCTATATGGCATTCAAAATACTTTATTTAAAAGGGGGGTTATAAGGGGGCTTGAATTAAATAAATCGAAATATCTCCCTTGTTATTAATTTTCATGAAAAATATAACATAACAAAGGTTTCTTTAAAAATAATTTCCGATAAGTTTTATCCTATACAAGGATTGATAGGACTGATATTTAATGAGATAAATGAGTTTTAAAATTACAATAATAACGCCATCTAAGGCGCTGTACTGAAATAAAAACAAATGACTTCGTCTATAAGGGGACTTGGACAACAACAATCGAAAGCTATTAAACATAGCCTACAGAGAATGTTGCTGTGTTTGTATGAAGTAATATCGGAAGCTAATTAATTGTTTAATTATTATTTCACCATTGGATTGTAGTTTCTCTTGATGGACAAATTCTACAATGTTATTGCAGTAACTTCTGAAACATATAGCAAGTAATATAAAATATAGACCTACACATTAAAACTAAATGATATGTCAATCTTCATTAAACTATGGTTGCATGGAACAACAATTAAGAAACAAGTTAAAGGAATTGTCATTGCACCAAATGATTGCTCTCTGGACCGAAATGATCGCATTTTAATTATTTAAATACAATTTAAATTAAGTAACATAATAAACGATTTAACCTTCTATCAAACACGAATGTTCCCTGGATCAAACGTCCTATTTTAATTATGTAATTACTTTATATTTATTTGTAACATGTGCAGCGGAGCGCACGGGTACGGCTAGTACAAAATAAAATAAAATTAAATTAAAATTTATTAGAATACTGATCAGTATTTAAAATCAGTTGATGCGGTTATGATGTCCCATGCGTTCACATATACGTATCCTTAACAATATGAAGTAAATTTTAATTGCAAATTAAATAGTTTTAAATAAATTACAAGGACGTCCATGACATTTAAAAATTAATTTCCCAGAAAATGTAATACGCTTTACAAAGTTAATAAAATGTAATATTAATTCTAACGATTCACAATATCTTACTCGACATCAGTAATGTGGGAGAGGCTGATATCCTGACTTTGATGTCGTTACATTCTGCGAACACGACTAAAATTACCCATGTAGCACTAAATTTACCTCCTTTGTGACATAATATTAATTCCAATAACAAAAACACGAACGAAATATGACGTGCATTTACAGCGTGTGATTAAAAAGAAATGAGGTTGTAATGAAGTACTCATTCCTATACGCCATTATTTTTTTTTTACAAAGCGGGTTAACATGAATACAAACAGAACACAATCATTGAGTCAGGTAATTAAAAATAAACCCATGTGATCTAACGTGTCACTGGGCACGTAATCAGGGTCATATGTTTTGAATAATGCCCACCAGTAGCCACTGACTACACGAACCATTTTTTTAATGTTGATATGTCTGAATGCATTGGCTTTAATTAAAACGTAATTAAAATCAATTTATATGGTAGCAACAGGAGGTAATAGTTTCGAACATTGATCATTGTGGCAATTGAATGGATTAATTTTACGAAATATAGCATTATGTAAAGTGAAATTTAGTGGCATATTTATTGAGATGTTTACTTATATTTATGTTGCAGACAATACAACTAGTTTCGTTATTGTTGTGAATGGTAAAACGCATCAGAAATCATTCACTGGTATAATCTATTCCACCATTTTGACTGCGATAACACTGAAACTGATTTTTGACATATAGTTATTTGTGTCTATTAGTGCACGTATTAATATCAATTCTTCCAGAATCACCGTAATTAATTATATTTATCTCCTGGCCTAATTGCCTCATAAGTAGTGCCTTGTTGGTGTCGTCTCAGTCTGCGAATCATTTAAAATATGTTTATGTAATTTAAAATATCAGTGAATAGAGAAGAATGGAACGTATGAAATGTACAGGCATAATAAGAAATAAAGCTGTGTTGGACAGTGGGTGAAGAAAGAATGATGATGAAATTGCTCAAGAAGAGACTAAGAAATGGTTGTGTCACTGCTGAAGGATGCACTGGAAGGAATGGTGAGTGGCAGAAGAAGATATCAGATGAAAGACGACATTAAGATATATGGATCATATGCGGGGACAAAGAGGAAGGCAGAAAATAGGAAATATTGAGGAATGCCGGATTTGCAGTGAAAGACCTGCCCTTGAATGAATCAGTTTTATTAATTTCAATGAATTCAAATTAAAATTTATACTAATGGCTTGTGCAGCAAATGCTGCAAACTAAGTTCATTAGACGTTCAAATAAAAATTTTTCAGATTTATTTTCAATCAAGAATACCAGACATTTTGAAAAATATTTTCTTCCGAAATAATGAAACATACTCCCTCTGAATGTTTTTTTTTCATGCCAAATACTTTTTCTTGAACCTATTCACCTTCAGATTTTGAGTTTCAATGCGAAAACGCAAGTAATAATGTCAGGACGATCAGTGGGTTTTTCATGTGGGAGTAAAGCAATAGCTATTTCAGGTCATTGTGGATTGTAGGTGAATCTTAAAAAATGTCAGGTTTGCTATGCTTCCGAACAATAGCATAGCATCTTGGTATAGCTGCTGCAAGAAGAGCTTCAAATGTAGATGGTAAAATCAGTTTACCCTGCTAAGAGATCTTGCTGAAATGATCGGGAGACTACAAAATTTTGTAGGCTCCTTATTTTATCAGTACCGGTAAGTAATACCTTTTGGTCTTTCCTTAGGAACTGTAATTTTAGCGCTCTCTCGAGCCAATACTGAAGAGAATGTCGCATATAAATATCTACAACACACCGCCATTAAATATGGGTATATGAAAAAGACCCAACCCCACTTGATTAATAACTATAAAAATATTTGATTTTTAATAACAATATTGTTATCTTACGTAAGTTTTGTAGTTATATACTATATAGCCGCCACTCAGTAAATTATAGAAATGAAGGTCTCATTTAAGATATTCTCTATTCTATAACCCCAAAACGTTTCACTTTCATATCATCATAATATTAATGAAAAGTAGTCACATCATGGCATTAATTATAATATTTCATTTCTAATGGTAATAATGTCATCAAACCACCTAAAATTTTGTAGATTTTAATATCCAATACACCATAGCCGTACTCAGAAAATTACACACCGCAGAATCAGACCTGTAAATTATTTTTAGCAAGTCTTGAAATTTTTAATAACCAATTGAATTTGAGGTCTAAATATGTCCGCAATCCTTCGTGTAATATCCTATTGTTTATTGTAGTGTGTGTTTTGTTTTGTAGGCTACAGATATCCAATTAATTCTCAAAACTGACGAAAGATGGATTTTAGAAAATAGGAAAATTATGTAGGAAAACTAACGCTTCACTGAAAGTTACTATTTTTCTGAAAAACGTCGGGTTCCAAGCTTCAAATTGAGGGGTCATTTATAAAAATCCATTTAGCCGTTTTCCCGTAATTTCCATTATCAGTTCAAATTATATATATATATATATATATATATATATATATATATATTTGGTCTAGGTTTTGGAATTTTCGTATGCACCTATATAAACATGTTGACCCACATTAAATTGTTGCCATCGCGATTCGATCCGGAGACCACGTGGTTTAGAGTAAGGCGCGCTACGAGCTCAAACTACTCCCCTGAGATAACACAAGTCAATAGCAAAGAGATTCCCCACGCAAGCGAATGGCCTCTGGGACTGGAAGCTGCTGCAGAATTACAAGTGTTGCATCCGGCAGTCTAGCTCAGCTGCAGCGCGCAGCAAATATCCCAAGAAGCACATTCCCGTTACTTCTCATACATACAACTTTCATGATTATCCTCGGCCTTAAAAATTACTATTGCATGGACAGAAAGAATGTTTGTAGCATTCTTTCGTAACTACTAGAACGTAAGAATAATAAAATACTGGCAAACCAGATTTCGATTTACCCGTGGGATTTTCCTTGATTTCAGATATTTATTTTCCTTCTTTTTCAACTGCTGACCGTAAATCTATGAGGTTTGTTCCATTAAACTCTTTGCACCAACTAGTCTTTCCACTTTAAAACGTGATCCGAAGGTTACGCCTCATTCATGTAACCATGAACGGATATATCAAAATGTATTCAGTGATTAAAAGAAAGAATTGGTCAAATGATCGCTCGAGGAAGTTTCAATATAAGTTAGAAAATAAATAAAGATCACTATCATCTCCAAATAACAATAATTTGAACATCAATAAATTAATATATAACTAGAAACCCAAAAAATAAAATAAACCTGTTGAGTTATAGTAACAAGAATTATAATTTAATATAAATTAATATAAAAAATATTGAATATTTGTGCGATTGAAATTTTTTAATTTTTCTTACACATTCCTTTCCTAATATTTCCTCCTTAGACCCACTTCTACGATCGCGGAATAAATCTCGGAGTAGGTATTCTTGGAATAGCTTAACTGTAGAACAAATGGAATATCGTGTTCTATGACGTGTTTATTCCAAGGTTCTCTATTTCGTAATTAGCAGAAATGGAACAGAGGTTGGTAATACTTTAAAAATGATGTTTGTTTAAACAGTGCATTCACAATAGGCTTACCGGTATTTTTTTTAAATATTTCTGAATGTAGCCTAATATTACAATTTTGTCTATGGAGGTTATTATAAAAAATCTTCATTGGCATGCTCATTTCATACATCTATACCTTATTTTGCTTTGTTTTCGCGCTCTCAAGAATATATTATCTAGGCCTAGTAATTCACAATCAGTATCAAATAATCATGTCTAATGCTCCTGCCATTTTTAATCATTTATTCTGTAGATAATTTAACAGCGACTGAAACCATGGAATAGCTTATTCGTAAGTTATCCTCCGAATAATGTAATTTTATGAGTTTGTACAACATATTTCTCGCGTAACATTTACTTACGGCTTTTAGAGAACCCGGAAGTTCATTGCCACCCTCACGTAAGCCCGCCATTGGTCCCTATCCTGTGCAAGATTAATCCAGTCCTTACCATCATATCCCACTTCCCTCTAATCCATTTTCATACTATCCTCTGATATACATCTTCACCTCGCCAAAGGTCTTTTTCCCTCCGGTCTCCCAACTAACACTCCATATGCATTTCTGGATTCGCCCATTCGTGCTACATGCCCTGCTCATCTCAAACGTCTGGATTTATTGTTCCTAATTATGTCAGGTGAAGAATACAATGAATGCAGTTCTGTGTAATGTAACTTTCTCCATTCTCCTGTAATTTCATCCCTCTTACAAGCAAACATTCTGATCGTGGCAGATAAAAAAGTTAAAACATTTTCTTCTACCGTTTTAATAATGTCAAAACAAGTGCTTATACAAATTTCTCTCACTCGACGGCAATTACGAGGCCACTCAGTGATTTCCTTGTGGTCGTTTACAGAAAAAAAAACACAATTGTCTGGAAAGATTTATTGAAACAGATACATCAATTGTTGCGGTATTTGTCTACATATCCTCTATTGGAATTGAGATATTTTCATACCATGGGATCAATTTGGGTATCCTTGTGTCGTAGAAGTCAAACGCCAGTGATCGGAACCAGTGTTTGACAGCCGTCTGTATCTCTCTGTCGATTCCATGATGTGACAAATGTCTGAATACCGGTGGGGAATATGTTAAAAAATACCTCAACAATTGCTGTGTTTGTTCCAATAAAGTTTTCCAATGAAATTGTGTCTTTTTTCTGTTAATGTCACCTGGAGAACTTATTTGTACTGCCCTCTTAATTGCGGTCGTGTAGCCAAATTTATATACATCTTAATTAATATGGTGAAAGAAAAAAAAATAACTTTTTATCTGCCCCCACGAGAATGTTTGCTTCTTAGCCCAAATATTTTCGTAAGTACCTTATTCTCAAATACCCTTAAACGTTTGTTCCTCTCTCAAAGTGATAGTCCAAGTTTCGCAGCCATACAGAACAACCGATTATATAACTATTTTATAAATTCTAACTTTCAGGTTTTTTTGAGAGCAGACTGGATGACAAAAGTGTCTCAACCGAATAATGAAGGCGTTTCGCATATTTTTTCTGCGTTCTCGCGTAACCATGGAATTAATTTTAACGTGACTTTATTCCGTATTCGTACAACTGGGAGTTACAACCAAACATTCTCATGGGGGCAGATAAGAAAGTTAAATTTTTTCCTTCCACCATGTTAATAATGTCAAAACAAGTGCTTGTACAAATTTTGGCCACTCGACCGCGATTACGAGGCCTCTCAGAAAGTGATTTCCCTCGGGCCGTTTACAGAAAAAAAGCACAATTTCATGGAAAGATTTATTGGAACAGATACAGAAATTTTTGCGCTATTTTTTAACATATTCCCCATCAGAATTAAGACAATTGTCACAACGTGGGATCAACAGAGAGGTGCACAACACGACACAAGGATACAAATATTGAACCCACAGTATGACGAATGTCTCAATTTCAGTCGGGAATATGTTGAAAAATAGCGCAACAATTGCTGTATCAGTTTCAATAAATCTTTAAAGGAAATTGTGCTTTTTTTCTGTAAACGTCCCCAGGAAAAATCACTTTCTGGACGTCTCGTAATTGCGGTGGAGTGGCCAAAATTTGTATATGCACATGTTTTCACATTATTAACATGGTGGAAGGAAAAAATTTAACTTTTTTATCTGTCCCCATGAGAATATTTACTTCTTAGTCATATCTTCTTTCTCCAATTGACCTTCTTTGTTCTCTCCTTCTTTAACTGTCTATTTTTCCTCTATTTCTTTCTCTGCATTCTCTTATTCGTATGTAGGTACATTCATTTTCCTCTACTTATTAATTTATTTTCTTTCTGTTTCTTCCTTCCTTCCTTTTCCTCTTTCTTTTCGTTTTCTACGTTTGTTTTTATTCCCTTTCCATCTCCATAACTTTCCTTTGTGATTGTTTCCCCTCTTCGTTCATTTGTTTTTACTTCTTTTTTTCGCCTTATTCTCCACGTTTCGATTCTCTTCCACCTTATCTGCCCGCCTTTGTTTCTTTCTTCCCTTCGCTTTTTTCCTAGTCGCCACTGCCCCTCCCCGCTTAATATCTAATGTGGGGCACTTCTTGCACCGCCTCACGTGAATCTCCGCTCAGTTTACAGAAGCCCTCGACCCGTCTCGGTCCTCACTTGACCTGACCTCAGTTCACGATTTCAAGTGCGACCGGAATAAGAACGAACCTGGGGCGGAAAAGCTACTTGAACTTCGGACTGCTACAGTCTATAAGTTTTTCAGGTCCCTGAGGGACGTCTCTGCTTTATAGCTTGACCCTTGCATGCCAAGTCAATATCTGGCAGGCTGACGTGTTTACTGTTATTTACATTGCTGACATCGCTACCTCTTTCTGCAAACGAGTGCCAGAAGAAATGAGAAATGTTTTTGTAAATTAATCATCTACTTCTGAGAAACCGTGGAATACTAAGAAATTCTTATTCGTACGCTGTTAGACATCTTCACACTGCCTGTGTGTCACTTAACCTCTCTTGATTAGCAACACTCTAATTTGTCTTAATTATTTCTGCATGATTTTCATATCATTCATTTGAAGTAGCATTTTCATAAAAAAAAGTCTTTATTGTTGTAGGCTATATGCTATTCAGACAAATAATGTATATATATATATATATATATATATATATATATATATATATATATATATATATATAATCCTAACTGAGGTTTTTCATGGTTTCCTCAGTTATTTCCAGGCAAATGCCGGGATTGTACCTCTTGAAAGTCCGGCCACGGAAGGCGATCCTTCCCTTAATCCTTTCATATGTGTGAGTGAATGATGTGTAATGTCTTAAATATTTGTGTTGTATCGGAGGTGGCCCTGGCATTGAGCTGATCCCTCATCCGGGAAGGCCCTCCAGGTTCTTGTGCGGTCAAAAAACTATGTATGTGATCCATAGATTAATTCCTCTCCCGACAGGTCGCGGCCCTGTAAGGCCCGGGTGGCGTGGGTCATGTAAATGAACCTAAAAGGGAGAGGTTAAACTAAGGGAAAGAAGAAGAAGAAGAAGAACTGGTAATGGAAATTACGGGAAAACGTCTGTACGGATTTTAATAAATGACCCCTAATTTTGAAGCTTGGAACCCAACATTTTTCACAAAAATAATAGTTTTCAGTGAAATGTCAATTTTCCCATTATTTTCCTATTTTTCAAAATCCATCTTTCGTCAGTTTTGAGAACTAATTGCATTTCAGCATGGCCGATTTGATGCTCGCTTCGCTTCTCCTTTACCGGCCTTGACAATTCATTTTGATCCTGTGTTAAAGCTGTAATCGAGAATATATGAAATTCCCGCCAGATGTCACTGACTGCCAAGGTTCACTGAGGAATGTATGTATGGTTTCTTGTACGATTATACTTAGTAATATTGTGTGTGTTTTCCCTTGTTTGTCGTATATGAAATAGCAAGCTGCCAAGTGTTTCATTAAGGTCGGAAAGAGAAACTGTACCGGCGCCTAATATGAATCCATAAGAAGGGCAACGTCAGTAATTTGTCTTGTATAATTATTTTATTTTCTTACTGAGTTTCTATTTAATTATGAATGAAACGTGTTAGAAGAACACAAGAGGCAGCATTTTCAAGAATGTACCAAACCACAATGTTCTAAAACGTATAAATACGTCTATAATGCCTCTCTCCATTTAAAATTTCGCCCAACAATAACTTGCCAGTTACACTTTGGACATAGGTATATCATGTTAAATCGATGTAGGCTAACCCAAACTTCATTATCAAAAAGTATTTTACATTCCTCCTGAGACACCCTGTATACGTGTTTATACGGGTTTTAACCACACATTTTTCTGTCTCCTTAATGTCTTGTCTTTTTGCAACTTCATGGTTTTTCGTCGTACACAACAATATTAACGGACAGATGGTTTAATCTTTTGCCAAAAAATATAGAAAAGTTATTTTTGTTGTATTTTAATTAGTGTTGAGTCCAGTCAATATAAGAACTATTTCCTTTTTATTCTCTTCTTTGTAAAAAAAAGAATGAGTTAACCTAGTTCTTTCATTGTTTAAGTATGCAGATTTCCATGCTGAATCTTTCGTACACTACTTTTAACACTCGAATATAAATAATTGATTAAATTACCCCACACAACGCAAACATGCTGCATTCAGGGCAATGGTACACAGATTACTCAACATACCCACGAGCCAACAACACTACAATGAAGAAGTGAACACAATCAAATACATAGCACAAGAAAACGGTTATAACCCAAACATAATAGACAACATCATAAGGAAGACAAAACAAAAACTCAACAAACACAAAAACACACAAAACACAACACAAACACAAGAACACAAGAAATACATCACACTAACATACGAAAACAAAAATACACACAAGATCGCATCCTCATTCCGAAAACAGAAATATAACATAGCATACAGAACAGAAAACACACTACAAAGACATCTCAACACACAAACAACACAAAAAAATAAATACAACCACACAGGCGTATACAAACTCACATGCAATAGTTGCGACAGTTTCTACATTAGACAAACAGGCAGATCATTCCAAACTCGATACAAAGAACACATTAAAGCAATAACCAGAGGACACAATACATCTACATATGCCGAACACATAAATAATGCTAACCACACATACAATAACATAAATACAGACATGGAAATCCTACACATACAACTCAAAAACCAAAAACTCAACACACTAGAACAATATGAAATATACAGATACACTAAAACATACCCTGATCAAATTCTCAACACACAGATCAATTTCAAAACACACACACTATTTGACACCACATTTCAACACTTTTCAACAATCGAACGCACCCACACAACAGGCAGCGAAGTTCGAGATGACGCCAAGATCTAGTAGGCTCTGAGGATGGTGTGAAGAAGCACCGAAACAGCTGTAAGCCGCACATGCTTACACAATTAACACCATTTAATCAATTATTTATATGCAGATTTATTGTATTTTGGTAGCATAATAATTCTAGAGAATATTAATCTCAAAGGCATTATATTGCTAATAATTTTGTAAACCTGTACGAAAGAAGAACATTTGAAATTTTATTTTACATATTCATGTTTTAAAATAATAATCTTCATAATGTGCCGGACTCTATAACACATATAGGTTCTCTCTTTTCCATATCTTTGCCAAACGTTAATTTTCCGCTAGAGTCAGTGAAAATATCTCAATAATAAAACAGTACCGATATTATCAAAAACATAGCCGTATTTGTTTATCATAAATAATTATTTTACCCTTTGATAGACTTTATTATAATTACGCTTGATAATATGTCATTCATTAAGCTAATCAACTTTTTAATTTAATGATTAATGAAACAGAGTTTTGTAATTATAACATTTTTCAATACTGGCTTTTGTGATTTGAGTGGTTGTATAGTGAATATTGTTATTTATTGGAACGCTATTCAATGCAACCGCTGAAAGGTTCAATGCAGCACAGGAGCCACGAACACCAACAGATTATAAACAACTTACCCTATGAAATAATTTATTATAGGCCTATATTTAGAAAATAATAATTTTGTTACATCATTGTTTATGGCTAAAAATAAAATGCAGAAAGAAACCAAAGAGGAATACAGAAATATGGGCTGTACTGCAATTCACAAAATTAATATTCCATTTAAAATTACGAAATACAGTATTTACTGTCACAGTTTGTCTTAATAGAGAAAGGTAAAATTAATTATTAATACTTAGGACAGAACAACACTAAGTTGTAATATTTAAACCAAAACTATATTCTCATATCTCTTTTTATATTATCATAATGGATGTGAATCGAAATTTGAACTAGCATTACTAGAAAAAACATCACTTGGCTTACCAGCAAAAAGATGGCATGAGATTTTAACAAGTTATCAGGCCTAAAACCGAAAAGAAATTGAAAATATACCAGATCTGTAAATTTTCCATTTAATTAGTTAATTTATATAATGGCACTAAGCCATAGCCGGGTCCACCGTTGTGGCTGAGGGGTTAGTGAGTCTAACTCCGAACCCAGCGGTCCTGGGTTCGATTCCCGGTCATGACGAGTTGCCTGGGTGAATATCAGGTAACTTTATCAGGCGATTGGAACCCCACTCATCTTCGCCACTTCCTTTCCTCCCCCATCATCCTTTCCTCAAGATCCCGTTTCTGGTTTTTCAGATCACTCTACAGGCGGCCTCCCGAAGCTGCTGGCTCTCTCGACTGGCCTCCGTGGAATGTAGCTAAGCGATGTTGGATGGCTTCTGCAATGGCACCCGAGGCGGACCTACTCGGGGGAGGAGTTTTGCCTCGGACCAACAGAGGGCCTTGGGGGAAGTTGCCGAAGCAGGAATTGTATATGGATTTCTGTTGGCTGTAGGGACCGGTCGTTAAGGGAGTCATGTGGTTGGGTTGATGCGCGTAGGGGATCTATGGCACACAACTCATTCCATATCGAGAGTTAGCGCAATAGATCTCAACAGGTCGCAGTGCTGGGCCATCCGTACCCCCTCACTTAAATTCCATTCCAAGCCACAGCCGTAGTTCAGTCGGCAGAGGCGCTTGTCTACTGATCTGGAGCTGTACTGGAGCATGAGTTCAATTCCAACTTGGGTTGGGTTTTTCCGAGATTTTTTCCAACCATAAGGCGAGATTCAGGTAATGTACGGCGAATCCTCGGCCTGATCTTGCATAATACCACCTCGCCATTACCAATTCAATCGGCATTAAATATCCTAGTAGTTGATACAGCGTCATTAAATAACCTACTTAAAAGTCACTGAAGGAGGTTCGTTAGGATTAGAAATTGAGAGAATTTATAATCAAGATTGAAACACTTACAAAAATAATGTTACGAAGTAGCCTAACTCGTAATTTTCTCATTCTATATGTTAGTGGTATCTCAATAATTAAGATTCATTGCTAATGTTTGCCAATGACAATGTAGTTTATGATTTAGTTGCTTCAAATATTATTCAAAGATTAACATTAAAATGTCTGCTACGTGGTTCGATTCTCTATGTGGGCGGAAATCAGTGGGGTTGGGTGTCATTCCCTATCTTCGCGGTGGTCTTGTTTTCTGCTCTATATCCCACTATTAATTTTATCAAAATTATATTTCAATTGAGGTCAGAAGCAAAGGGATACAAGTGACATTTCTAAGAACATGAGTTCAGTGCATCCAGGGCAAGCTAAAACATTTAATATTTTAATGGCAAAGGGATACATATTTTAACCACATCATACACTAAAACTGAAATAACAAATTTCACGTAATTTACGAAAACTTAAGTACTTTCAACCACATTTTCTCACGAGTAACTTAAGTGCACTTATACCCCTTTGCTTCTGACCCCCTCAATTATGCCTTTACTAAAACTAAGATTTGATTATTACATATTGCAAAAGTGACTAATAAAAATGTAATATGTTAAGAGATAATAGTTGCTCACGTAACAGATTGCATATCCAGAACCCTTCTCCGATATCACGGATGTTGAAAATGTATATTTCGTGAAAATCATAATTCAGTTTTTTAGCATAATATTTTAATTATTTTATTTTGCTTCGTATATTGTACAGGGTGTCCGACGGGTTCCGCATTATAGCTAAATCGTAAAATAAAATATGATCTTTAAATCCCCCTCCGATTTCCAAAATGTCTGGAGACGGAACTTCGTGTTATTTACAACGCAGCGAATACATTTTCACTTCCATTCATTCACTATATTAAAAGGAAACCCCGACGTGCGTGACGATATCCGGTGTAAATAGAGGGAGTGACGTCAGGATAAGATTGGGGATTAGTGGATTCGACACTTGGAATAAATCGGTGATGACGTCACTCCAAGACCAAGCAAGGGAATAGGGGAATCAAAACAATGAGAGTGCGAAAGACAGCGATAATTCCTGCAGATCAAACAACGTATAGCCTACGAGAATGGAAGGTGGGAATTTCCAAACTTTATTTTTTTTCAGTCCATATAAGGACCACCGTAATATATATCAAAGAGATCAAACATCAACTTTGTACAGTCAGTGAGTTAAGGCAGCTGTGATGACTAATTTAAAAGAGAAATGCGTTTTTCTTCCCTCCAAGAAACGTCTGTGAGAATTTAGTAATTAATTCGAAGAAATGAATGAATATTCATGCCGTTTTAATAGTTTGAACTCTTGAAATCGAAAGTAATTCTAGGGAGCAAAACTTCTTCTGCAACTTCAGTTTGGATAATTGTGTTATCTTAGGATTAACATAATTCTCTCCTTTGGCTTTATTAACAGATAAGAAACGTGATTTCCTGTTCTATGTTTTATGATGTGATGCTTTAAATGTAAGAAGACAGCTTTTGTAAATATTATATTACGATCTATATTTTTTCTAGTCGTTTTTACGTATTCCAAGCGGTCGCCAAAATCTTCCGACAGTGTCCTTGCTACCTCTCTTGTCTTACAACAGAAGGTAGTATCTCTGTTACCTCTCTTGTCTTCCGACAGAGGGTAGTGTCTCTGTCACCTCTCTTGTCTTCCGACAGAGAGTAGTAGGTATCTTTGTTGCCTCTCTTGTCTTACGACGAGTCTAAAATGGTAGTAATTAAAACGCGAGTATGTTTATAAAGCGAGCATAAGCGATAATGAAACGGTGACCATGAGTGTATTTTCAGCGTATTCTCGACTATTGCAACAGATGGCAGGCACGGACCAGAGTCTTTTCAGCGTGTTCCCGACTAGTGCAACAAATGGCAGGCACGGAGCACTTTTGCATCTACGCAATATTTATTGCTTTTTCGCAGGGCTTTGGTTTCGAGATTTTAACTTCAAAGAAACACACATTAAAACACAGCAAATGACCTCATTTTATTAGAATATTAAAATTAAAATTAACATAATTTATTTTATTTTATATACAAGTTGTTGATTGTGCAGTTTGTGAAATTTATCTGAGGAATGCCTCCCAGAGAAATGTTTACACTTGAGTTAATGTTTATTTGAGTGTTTTGTTTATCAGTTGAGTTTAATATTTTGTTTGAGATGTCAGTTTTATTTTGAATTCATTCTTCTATGTATATTTCTGCCACAGTAGTGGCATTATTGATTCAGCGATTCAAAATGAATGTCACTTTCAAAACTCACGCGTGCCATTTCGGATTGCTGTTTTCAAGGCTTGCAGGTCGTTGCGCGTACGATATTTATCAATATCGCATATGCTTAGTTGGAAATCGATAGTTGAAATAACATTATTAATAGGAATACCACAGTCTAATATATACCGTCACGAAGCTTGAGTTGTTGAGAGTACTAGGAACAATATACTGTGCCGGTACTATTTCGCATTGTCTGTGATGAGGCGATAGTAGCGATCCTAGTGGTTAGCAACTATATATGGATGCATATTCCCTACGTATTGAGCTTCGTGACTGTAGCCTATATACTAGACTGTAGCAATACTTTAATAATGTATGTCATTAAGATACAGTTACGTCATATGTAATTAGCGTACTGTATAGCGTTGTCAACCGTCCTGTATTTCCCGTCTTTTCCTTATGTTCTCCTAATTTTTAACAGTCTCCCGTATTTTTCTTCTCTTCGAGCATACTCTCCTCTTATTTTTGCATAATGTAAAAATTGTAATTCTAAACATTTGATTTTGCCGTGAATGATAATTATATGATGAATTTTGTTGTTTAAGAGATGCATTAAAATGTGCAGTCTCTACTGAGGAGAAAATGCGTTTCGATCTCGTGGTGTATATACTGTACTATTTTTTCCAAGGTCGCGACTAAATTGTCGCATTTTTTTTATTTTCCTTTATTGAAGTTTGTTGGAGCTATTTTTATTGACTGCATATGCACTGATGCAAAGGAAATGTTATAGTAACGTTCTTTTGTTTATATTGATTGTATTTTTAGGATTTGTAGGTATATGCAATCCAAAATGGATAGTTTTGAAACGCCATAAGAAATAACATAAATGCTGCTAGTGAGGCAGTTTCTGGTTTACTGCCGAAAAAATCCAGCAGATTATATCAAGGTGCATAAACTAGTTTTAAAGAGCGGTGTTTATTGGAGAATGTATTTAGAAAATGTCTTGTTGGTGTATTTCATGGAAAGAGCGAAGAAATACAAGTCTTCTACGATATGGGCACAATATTCTATGTAGAGTATCCACCGGCCACTGAACGAATATTTCACACTTTTATCACTGCCAATTTTCAATACTTTTATCACAACCACAACACATTTGAACTGTTATTGTACTATTTATATGGAATTATTACTACATTAACACATTTAATATATCAGAAAACATACACTGAACGAACTAAATGTAATTATTATGAAAGTCACCATATTTTCTGACTGGAATTACGATCCACTTCCACTAGATGGCTACCGACACGAGAAGCAGGATCGGCAATACATGCAAACGAAATGATACTCAACATGAGGAATATTACTACAGGTGTGTAGTATTATGTGACAGGTTAGGTTGGATTAGGTGTGTATTATGTGATAGGTTAGGTTAGATTAGGTGTGTGGTATTATGAGAGAGGTTAGGTTAGGTTCGATTAGATGTGTAGTATTATTACTATGTTGGCGACACTGAAACCCACTGTTATATTAATGAAATATCACCGTATTCTTCATTCACGCACGACGACTTTCATATATAAGTAAGGTACGTATTTAGGGCGAGTTGGATGGGTTTACAACTCTCACAGTAATCATATTAATTTCTACTAATCAATACTATAAATCCAAGACTTTTCAAGGTATTTTATCAAGTTTCTATAGTGGTTGTGATATAAGTAACCTTCGCCGATAGCAGTAAATACGGAAAAAACTTATTGCATTCTTAAAGAGGAACTCAGTTGGATGTCGTGCAAAAGAATCTAAAATATTGTCCAGGGATGATGTTCATACTTTCTTGTCGAAAGCAGATGACGACGTGTATGTGTTGGTTAAGGTAGGCCTAATTGGTATATTATAAACTAAGGTTAGATCGCTGTAATACATATACACGACATATATAGGGAGAAAATGTTACATTTCTTTCCCGTTTTTGGTAACCTAGAAACCATCATTTAGCCACGGCCTTGGAAAAGAATATTTATTTTAAAATAGTTTTGAACCACCGCCGGAGTTGTGCTCGGGCGTGAGTTCGATTTCCGCTTGGCCTGATTACCTGTTTGGATTTTTCCGAGGTTTTCCTCAACTGTAAGGTGAATGACAGGTAACAGGTCATCAATAGTACCACGTCTCACGTTTCATTGAGGCGGTTCGGATAAATACGAATAATAAATGTCGTAAAATCTTAAATAAATTATGAGATTTCGTTGTTTGCTTTCGTATAACATAGTTGATGATGAAGCTTCCGCTACGGATTAGTCTACAGAATCATGAAAAGTGACCGATCATGGTACCTTTTCTTCATCAGTCGAGAAGCAATATCCTCCAGAAGCCATTCCGTATTGATTTATATCAATATATGAGCGATGTCAAAGCCTTTCTGCACAAAAGTTAGAAGACTTTCAAACGTAGAGAAGATTATCTTCCTTAGATTTAATGTGTTTGATTCATGACTTCGGTTTCAGAGGAAGGATATCAAAGGAGTAGATACAGACTGTTCAGAAATAAGTAACTAATAACATTCATATAAAAATGTATTATCAATTGAGAATCAAACACACAACATTACAGCAATCTATTTTTCCATTAATGTTTTACCTTATAAATTCTGATCAAAATATTAATGATGGTTTGACACTTTATTTAGAATGAATGTTATTAAAATAATATATTGTGCAGAGGTCTTCTCGAACTACCCTACAGGGTAAATCAAAAGTCTAGAACCATGTAAACATCTTCCATATGCTTGATTTCCGATTACTATAGGTGTTACCAGTATTTGTAAGACCAAATGCTCTACCAGTGACACATTCGATTCTAGCCCTCAGCTATCTCAAAAATCGTCAAAATCAAGCATATGGAAGATATTTATTTATTTATTTATTTATTTATTTATTTATTTATTTATTTATTTATTTATTTATTTATTTATTATTTTGCTAATAATTGTAACATAAAATATAATATATACAGAAAAACTTTAGCTCGCCCCTGAAAGAGTAGAACTCGTGCTCAGGGACGGATTCTTGAATTTAAATTAATAATTATACAATACAATTTGTCTTATGTCTACTATGCAATTATAGTATATAAATTTAAATTTACAATTTTTCGGTTTTTATAAAATCCATACATAACTTTTTAAATTTAATACTAGAACTATTAGAATTGACAAGATTAGGATATTTAAATATAAATTTGTTATATATTCTTGGGCCTAAGCTACTACTATGATTAAATACTGTAAGTGTTGCATTTTGGTTCAAACAATCTTAAAGAATTCATACCTTTTGTTTCATAACTATGAGAATACAATTCAAAATTATTTCGATATTTATGTATGAATTTTATTAATACAATATAATAAATTTGTCTTACGTTAAGTACATTAAAGTCTAAAAAGAAATTTTGAGATGGAAAATCAATAGGTTTATGTAGACATATTTTAATTATTTTCTTCTGTAATAAATAAAGTGGATTAAAATTGGATTTAATGGTTCCAGGCTTTTGAATCACCTTGTACATGAATAAAAAATTAAAAGCTGAGGGAAGTATTGCGAAATTTAACTGAAATATTTTCGCCACTGTTGTTGATGGCGCTGGTGAGTTTTCTCTGTGGATACGAAAATTGCGCAAAATAAGAAATATTTGTAAATGAGAACATTGCTTTACTTTAGACACAGAATTTAATGGTTGTGTATGTATTTTTAACTTTTTCTATTAAGAGGAAACAAGGTAGCAGTACAAGAAAAACTCAGTGCAGTGATGTGGTTTAAGATTGCAAATCTTTAATCGAAGTTGAAAAGGGAATTAAATTATCAGCCCTCCAGTGAGGGTGACCGCAAGGGTCCTGAATACAGAACAGTCATGTTTTTTTAAAGTCGTTTGTTAATTAAAAAAAACTGAATTTTGAATTTTGGATTCCCTTGATGCCGAAATGTCATATTGACAAAATTATCATTTCTTGAAAATATAAATGATATTGGATAATGTGTAAAGAGTCTCTAAGAATTTGTAATAGGATGTTTTGTATTTGAAAAACTTGGAATTTTAATTTCACTAATAGTTGGTAGGTGGACTGTGGAAGGGAACCTCTCGCTTCAAATAACATAAAAAAAGCCAGCGCCAGCGTTTTTGGCGAGTGTCCTTCAGTACAAGCCCAGTCGGTGAGCCAGTTCAGCTGAGAAGTACACGTCACGTCAGCAATCTGCCAATCATAGTCGTCAGTCTTATCGTCTACACACTACGGCAAAGGCAAGATACTTTCACTTTGCGTTTCTTGAGTGTGTCCTTGTGTACAGTGCCCAGTCAGTGGCATCTGTTGCCAACTCAGCTGAGAGTGGTACCAACTTCTAGACACAAGTCACTTCAGCAATCTGCTAATCACAGTTGTCAGCTTTCTCGCTTACAGACTGCGGCAAAGATAAGATACCCGCTATTAACGTTCCCATTACTTATTTCACTCACCAAAGACGGTGGCTTTGGTTATACCTGTGACGACTCACTGGCTAATAGTTATGTTATTTTTAGAAGAGAGGAAAGTTAGGCATGGTTCATATATTTCTTGTTTTTCTTTGTTGACCTCGTCCGCTTGTGAGAGATTTCTCTCAAGGCAGATGGTTGGATCCAATACCCATGGCCTTTTCTGTAACCCTGTCGATGGCTATAACGTGCGCACACCTGTTGGAATCTGCGGCCGAAATGCAATGAATCTCTTCAGGAACTTCCCCACCAATTTGTCTTTAGATTCTGCAATACTTGTCTAGCATACGAGTATTTCAACAGCGTGAACGGTTTCCTTGTAAATTCAATGTTAAAAACCTCTAATTTCAAGCCACTGCGTCATGCGAGCAGGTTGCAACGTCGCGCCAGACAACAGCTCACCTAGCGAGACACACTGAGTTCATTCACCTCGTACATCTATATCACGAGAAGAGTGTGTTAGCGGCAATGTTGCTGGACTGCTGAAACTTCAAAGTTAATTTTCTATTTAACCATGTATTTAATTACAAAACGTATTATAGGTTTTCTATTCATTTAAATGTATCCTATCGTCTCTTTCAATCAGTAAAGCTATTTCACTTCCATCTTGTAAGTAAAGTCTTAAGTAAATCTTAATGAAAATATGAAGAGCTAAGGGTGCGTTAGAAGGGGCATATGTAGGGAAAAGGTGCCTAATCCCGTGATAAAATTTCAATTGACTGCCATGGAGTTGTGGTCTTTGACTTTTAAGTTTTTAAAATATCTAACAGATGCCAGGAGATGTCTGCTTTTCAATTCTATTGACTACCCGCCTTTTGAATAGAAGCAGTCGACTGCAGAAGCTTTTGTTCAGTGAAAGGTGGTTGACCAGTAAGTTTTTCTTTCTCTTGTGACCGCTCCTGAAGAAACATTTTATATTTGAGGTAATGATTAATGTAGCATTATAAAAATGATGTATTACTGTAGATTAAAGTGAGCTGAATCAATGTGCATGATTATTTAAACATTCTAAGACAATAGCAATGCTACAGGAGCTTTCCCATTTTCGGATTTATTTTCATATTTCTTCTTCCTGGCTCACTCGACCAGTGATGCCAACGCTAAATTGTGGAAATTAATATCTATGAAAGCAATAATAGAAATAAGTTATAGAAAACATCAATTATAATTATAATAAAATAATAGGGCATATATTTAACTTAATTACTGCTGTTGTTGTTAGGAATATAAATAATAAGAAATATTGTGTTATAATTCAATTTATTCAAATTTAATTTTGTATTGAATTTAACTTTCAGTTTATTTTGTTTATAATACAGGGTGCTCTAAAATTTCCCTTACAAACTTCTAGGACTTGTTAAGGGGACTGAGTAGATAATATTTTGAATTGGAACCCATGTACGGAAACGTACCGTTTCCGTGCTACACCGTTTGAAAACATGTTTTTAACGCGACCACTTTTACAAGTAATTTATATTATTATGAGGCGTGACCCAGTACATCACTTGTTTTACAATTCAACGCATTAATAACCAAATAAACAAAATGGAAACTGAATCATTTGTCACAAACACTTTTGTTTACAGTTCAACTTAAACTGTTTTTTTCCTTTTCAAATGATGGTTAACATTCAAATCCACTACAAATGCGGTTCGATGTGGCGACGACCAACTTCGTTGCACGCATTGCACCTACGAATGACGTTTTGGTAAACGCGCTCTATCACACCTGGTGTATCTGCAATCTCTCCTGCAGCGACCACAACTCGTGCCACCAGATCTTCTGCTGTCTCTACAGGAGTCTCATAAACCAAGCTCTTCATACGACCCCAGAAGAAAAAGTCCAATGGAGTCAAATCTGGTGATCGTGGAGGCCATGAAATTGGACCACCTCGGCCTATCCATCTTTGTTCGAATCGTCGGTCCAGATGTTCCCAAACAGCAAGTGAAAAGTGAGGAGGTGCGCCGTCATGCTGAACCGAGAGATAGGATAAACGTCAATTGACATCACATCATCTGACGTAAGCATCTCTCATCATGTAACGCTGCAGGCGGACGATTCGCGAAGCTATTACTTGTTGAGACACGTGACGTACGTTCAGACAGTGCTTGCTTTCAAACGGCTGTAGCACGGAAACGGTACGTTTCCGGACATGGGTTCCAATTCAAAATATTATCTACTCAGTCCCCTTAACAAGTCCTAGAAGTTTGTAAGGGGAATTTTAGAGCTCTCTGTGTATTAATATGTAATATGTATTCCTGTAGGCCACCGGCGTGGCTCAGTAGGTTAAGGCGCTTGCCTGCCGGTCTGAAGTTGCGTTCGGGCGCGGGTTCGATCCCCGCTTGGGCTGATTACCTGGTTGGGTTTTTTCCGAGGTTTTCCCCAACCGTAATGTGAATGCAAGGTAGTCTATGGCGAATCCTCGGCCTCATCTCGCTATCACCAATCTCATCGACGCTAAATAACCTAGTAGTTGATACAGCGTTGTTAAATAACCAACTAAAATAAAAAAAAAAGTATTCCTGTAAATACACAAGTATTTTCTATGAAATTTGTCACTTAGGCAATTTTTCTATGTTGTAATTTCTTACTTAAACCATATTAAAACAATATGCCATGCATTTAATGTGTTTTTCCAAATACACGTTTGTTTTCTGAGCAGTTAATGAGGATTATTTTAGTATCACGGAATTAGGATCCCTGTTGCGGATTTAGGAGCCACTGTATAACAATGAAGAATCATATATTATATACCAAACTTGGGAAACTGTTATAAATACTGCAGCTGAAGATCAAAATAACGTCTAGGTGTTATTTGAAAATTTTTATTACAATTTTGGCATAAATATGGACTTTATTAAATATGTCACGGAATTAGGCAACCTTACCGTATATGTTAGCGACTGAAGACAGCAAGAGAAATGTGGTCGTGATAGATCGTATTGAAATTTATACCGAAGGCTGGTGGGCTGCTGTGTTGGGCTTGTATGTTGTCACACGTAATACCGCAGTATCTATGTCACAGAGAGTCCCAAACACTGACACGAATAATGTCTGTGGTGTACCACATGATTTCCTACGATCCCGACAAACAATGTGATATACTTGCATATGGAGAGGTTCACTTTGTTATGTATTAATGAATTGAACACCCCTGGCATGCCCTTTTATCTATAAACCGCACGGGTTTTCAAAAGTCGTTTCAGGAATCGACAGCGTTTGCCATTGCGGATGGACCCCGCCACACAAACTACGCCGTCAAAGTTAGAGTGTCGCAGTGGGAATACATAGACCCTGCTAGAAAACAATGCTAACTGCTTACTGTTGCTACTCCTTTGCCTGCAGTAGAAAACACAAGTGGTTTCCAGCCACTTCCCCTCCCCTTGTTCGCTAAGTGGACCCATTCGTGGTGTCGCCCAGCACTTAGCAACCCTCAAGCCTTCCGTACTTTATGGTACACAAGTAGAGTTTGTTTGTAAACAAGGGAACAAGTTAAACAAGATAATGAGAAAATTTCGCCGTGGTCTCATGTATTATGATGGTGGAAATTAGTTATTACTGTAAGGAATTCACAAGTTCGTGACGTAGGAATCGAAATAAGAGATCAGATTTGTATTGGTATGTTTCACTACGTCTACATTATGCTTGTATACCAGCCGTGGCGAAAATGTGACTCGCGAGCACATTGTGGCTCGCAATGATAGCTGTGCATTTCTCTTGCTTCATACCTCTCCCAACCCCCACCCTCTCACTCACTGGAGTCAAACTCCGTTCCATATGCATTTGTTTCTGACCTGCGAGTGGCGTCGTCGCAATGTCTCTCTCGAAACCATGTACCTCTACAAAAACAGGATGGGAGGACGCATTTTTTTGCTGCCAATATGATGAGAATATTAAATGTATTATATGTTCACAAGTTTTATTATTATTATTATTATTATTATTATTATTATTATTATTATTATTATTATGAACTATAAAAATTGGAGACTTGTCCTTCGAAGAGGTGGAAAAGTTCAAATATCTTGGAGCAACAGCAACAAATATAAATGACACTCGGGAGGAAATTAAACGCAGAATAAATATGGGAAATGCCTGTTATTATTCGGTTGAGAAGCTTTTGTCATCTAGTCTGCTGTCAAAAAATCTGAAAGTTAGAATTTATAAAACAGTTATATTACCGGTTGTTCTGTATGGTTGTGAAACTTGGCCTCTCACTTTGAGAGAGGAACAGAGATTAAGGGTGTTTGAGAATAAGGTTCTTAGGAAAATATTTGTGGCTAAGAGGGATGAAGTTACAGGAGAATGGAGAAAGTTACACAACGCAGAGCTGCACGCATTGTATACTTCACCTGACATAATTAGGAACATAAAATCCAGACGTTTGAGATGGGCAGGACATGTAGCACGTATGGGCGAATCCAGAAATGAATATGGAGTGTTAGTTGGGAGGCCGGAGGGAAAAAGATCTTTAGGGAGGCCGAGACGTAGATGGGAAGATAATATTAAAATGGATTTGAGGGAGGTAGGATATGATGGTAGAGACTGGATTAATCTTGCTCAGGATAGGGACCAATGGCGGGCTTATGTCAGGGCGGCAATGAACCTACGGGTTCCTTAAAAGCCAGTAAGTAAGTATTATTAATATTATCTCTGCAGATGTACGAATAATGCGGCTAGATCTTCAATTTAAACTCACAGATTTACAATGTGCGTGCTCTGTTGAAGCCATGTTCGCTACAACTTCGTTTGCGAAAAATTATTTTCAACAATGAAAATAGTAAAAACCAAATTTAGAACACGACTGACAGACAAATACCTTCGTGATCAACTAAGACTGGCAGTAAGTGACATAATTCCTGATTTTGAAACTCTGTCGCAGAGACATTCTGAAGACAGTTCATAGGTTGAGATAATGTGTCCTATATTTTCTTATTAATTTCTTTATTCGTTGTACGTACTAAACATTAGTTTGTAACCTTATAAACATTATATTTAAGTGTCTGACGTAAGGAAAATGAAAATCCGTTAATAAGTCAGACTGTTGCTTCACTTCCCCTTCGGGTGTCCGCCTCTCTCCATAGGTGCTATGCACTTTGCAGGTTACACAGTGGCTCGGCGCACGATCACATTTTCGCCACGGCTGTACTCTACTGACGCATTTCCTTACTTATTCGATAATTTATAAGTTACCACGAGGGACCGTATTTTGTCCGAGGAGGCTAAAGATTAAGTATTACTAGAGCTTTTAACTGGACGACGCGCGTGCATTTAGCAAGCGAAGTACTTACCTGACGGCTCACGCGACTGTTGTTTCGTAAAGTGGGGCCGAAAAAAAGTGAACCACTTTAACAATTATAGTGATATATAGAATTTAAATTATCCACGCTGTGTATACTAGAATACGCTTTTTCACTATTTACACTAGGTATGTACAATAAAGTATGTCCGCGCCGTGGCGTCGTGATCTACGGCACCCTGCCTAGGACTCGCGTTACGGAATGCTCGCTGGTTCGAGTCTTCATGGGAGAAGACATTTTATCAAGAAATGTCGGCCAGTGTATGGGACCGATGCCCACCCAGCATCGTGATGCACTTGGGGAGCTACGATAGGTTGCGAATACCAGCTATAACGACTGGGGGGATCATCATGCTAACCACACGATACCTCCATTCTGGTTGGATGATCGTCCACCTCTGCTTCGGCATGTGGGCGTGAGGCCAGCAGCCGGCTGGTCGGTCTAGACCCTTCACGGGCTGTAGCGCCACGGATTATTACAATAAAGAATGTAGATCTGTATTGATAAAATATTCCTTACAGTATTAAGCCTATGTACGGTTTTTTTTAATATAATAATGCAATATATTTTATTTCATTATGCTATATCCTATTTTTATACATTGTGTACAGTGGTGTAAATAATGTTTGATCAATGTAAACCTACATTTTTTTTACAGTGTAAATAGTGATTGTATGGTTTCGTAACAAGCTGTTAGCCCTTCGCCCAATCCTCTAGCTGGAGGACCATCTGTCGCCTGTCCACGACTTCTTATTCAATATATTCGCAGCTACACTCAATATCTGGAGGCCGTCTCCTCTATCCTCAAACTGAGGACATGCCATACCGTGGTGATAGGGACCCACGAGATGGGCAAGGCATGTAGCAAGTATGGGCGAATCCAGAAATGCATATAGATTGTTAGTTGGGAGGCCGGAGAGACAAAGACCTTTGGGTAGGCCGAGGCGTACATAGGAGGATAACATTGAAATGGATTTGAGGGAGGTGGGATATGACGATAAAGACTGGATTAATCTTGCACAGGATACGGACCGATGGCGGATTTATGTGAGGGCGGCAATAAACCTGTGGGTTCCTTAAAAGTAAGTGTAAATAGTGAAACTAACGTATTTTAATGTAAATAGTGTAAAGGGCTGTGGGACATTGACTACTTTCAAAAGCCGATTGTCAGAAAGATTGCTTTTCGTCTCTTAGACTGCGATCTTTCTTCAAATATTACTTTTGTAAAATATTCATTTTTAATATATCAATTTTTCTTCATTATGTTAATCATTCCTTCGATCCAAATTGTCTTATTTAACACTAAATTCTGATTATTTAACTCTTAAAATGGCATGTAATTAAACACATCTACATGTTGGTCTTACTATTAGTATAGGTTTTATTATTATTATTATTATTATTATTATTATTATTATTCCGTTGTTTTTTGTTTCGATATTATTTATATTTGCTATGTATTTTATACTGGTTGAGTGGAAGAGAAGACCTTATGGTCTCAACTCTTCCAGTAAAAATAAATGGAGAAATAAAGAGAAAATAATTTAAATTGTAGGAAAGGTCATTGTAGTAGCAATCTTTATCACTAGAATGCATTTTCAACAATCTTAGAGGTCTAGTTTTGAATCATGAATAGAACATCAACTGCTTCACGAACAAGATGCAAGACGAGTGTTCCCTTATAGTACCTATGCCACGCGCAAAACATGACGTCACGCCAAAATAGTCTATGAACTGTTAATCTTATCTCCGTACGCCCCTAGTTATTACTACAAGAAAGTTACAAGTTCGTGATATATAAATAAAAATGAGAGACCAGAATTGCACTGAAATGTTCCAGTAGCTATATCTACGAAATACTTGTGTACTATTTTATTAAGGCATTTCATCATCATCGTCGTCGTCGTCGTCGTCGAAAACAACTATCTTGGATTAGGCCTTCTGGCTTATTCCGTTTCAGGTTGGACACTAATTGAAAACTGGTTTCTCCACCGTCTTTTTTGTCGTCTAAGGTCTCTCTTCCCACGAGGATTGTAGTGATATAGCCTCTGAGTTAGGACTGTTGCTAGGCAACCGTGATACATGTTCATAACAGTTGTTTCGGTATGTCAATAAGGAGGCCATGAATTAAATAATCACATACAAAAACTAATCAAAACCATTCCATTCCAATTACAATGGTTATTTCACGTTATTAATCATGGCGGATTTTACACAAAGAGAACAAGGTTTGTTTTTCATACGCTATAAAGCATTTATTTTTATATAATTAGAACTAATAATACTGTTTAATTAAAAAAATACAGTGAACATTGAAAATCTGATCATTAACGACTACAGTGGTAGGTAGAGAACTCAAAATCGGGTTAAATTATTATCATGCACAAATACGATATGCAATGCAGAAGGGGTTATGGTTCATAAGACTAGTGTTGCCAACTTTTTTTGGAATCGGCAAAATTTCACGTAGAAAACTGACAAATTATTCAGTTCAATTAAAAAAACAAACAACGTTATTTTATACTCTAACAGTTAAGCTTAAATTAAGAGTATTTCGAGACAGATTTTGTCTCGGGTAATGGTTTTTAATCAGTTTTTTTTTTTTTTTTTACAAATTGACAAATTCTCTTCATGAGTAATTGAAGTTGAGTGCAATTTGCAGTTCTCAGTTGATTAGATGTGTTGCGTTCCTGTTTCAAACATCTGTCCAATTATTGCTCATGAGAGAAAACACCATCTCTCTCTCTCTCTCTCTCTCTCTCTCTCTCTATTTCAGAATTACTACCTGACAAGCTTAGAATAAACTCACCAATTTTCGAAACTTTCCAATATTAACATTATTTATTTGAACCTGGTCAACATTGAAACACATTATTTTCTGCCAAGCATTTATCTTTTATAGACTGCACATTTTAGTGCATCTCTGAAACAACAAAATTCATCATGTAAATAATTTTCATTGACGGAAAAATTAAATGCTTGAAATAAAGCTTCTACATTATGAAAAAATAAGGGAGGAAAATGCTCGAAGAGAAGAAAAATACGGAAGCCTGAAGACTAGAAAATTACTGACAAATATAGGAGATATCGGGAAATAGGGAGCTTTGGCATTCTACATATGAAAATGTTATCATATTACTATTAATATAATCTTGGCATTTTTATGGATAGCGATCTAAATTGGAACACTCAAGTAACACACATTTGCAAAAAAATATTTTCTCAACTTCACTCCTTGTTCCATATGAAAGAATTTCTACCACTTAGTCTAAAAAAGAATCTTATTCAGACGCTTGTAATGCCCCATTTTGATTATTGCGATTCCTTGCTAACTAATGTAAGTTCACTCTTAGCCGAGAGACTACAACGTGTTCATAATGTGTGCATACGATTCATATGCAATACTCGTAAATTTGACCATATAACACCTTCCCTCCAGTTACTTTCATGGGTGCGTTTGAAGGAACGGAGAACAATGCATTCACTGTCTCTTCTGTTTAGAATCATGCATACTTCTACTCCGAATTATCTGTTATCGCGCTTTCAATTTCTTACAACTCTTCGAAACCGACATCAAGCACTTCTTTCTATCCCTCATCATAGAACGTCTTTATACTCATCTTCCTATACTGTAGAAATACCTCGCCTCTGGAATTCGTTACCTAATGACGTCAGGGACTGCCGGACTTTATCACAATTCAAAATTAAATTGGAAAATTTTGTCTTAGTTAATGTTTTTAGATATTGCTAGAAGTATTGATTTGGGTTTTTTTTAATCTAGATTAAAATTGCAAGTTTCTTGTTTATGTTAGTTAATTAGTTAGAATACAATTAATTATGATACTTAATCACTCATTTTAAGTTTGTGTGACTGCAACCTGTGTATATTTTTGTGTGGCTTTACTTTGTTTATAGTGTTTTTTTCTGTCTCTCTTTATTTGTTGTGTAGCTTTATTTTGTATATAGTGTATTTTTTCTGTTTATTTCTATTACTGTATTTGTATTCCTGGTGTTGTGGAAGAGAAGGCCTGATGGCTTTAACTACACCAGAATAAGTAAATAAATAAATAAATAAATAAATATACTTATTTGCTTTGAAATGTGGATATGGAGTAGAAGTGGACAGAGAGAACAAGGAACGATGCTGTGCTAGAAAGAATGGGTGGAGAGAAAATAATGTTGAAATAATCAGGAAGAGGAAAAGGAATTGGCTGAGTTACTGGCTAAGAAGAAACTGCCTACTGAAGGATGAAGGATGTAGGCCCTACTGGAAGAAAAGGTGAAAGGAAGAAGAGTTCGGGGCAGTAGAAGTTATCAGACGATAGACGATATTGAGGTATATGGATCTATGTGGAGACTAAAAGGAAGGTGGGAGATTGGAAAGCTTGCAGAATGCTAGATTTGCAGTGAAAGACCTACCCTTTGGCAGAAAACAATGAATGAATTAATTTTTCTCTGTAGAAAGGTTATCTTTAATTTACATCACTGAAGAAATTATACAAATTGAATCGTCAGTAATGTCACCAATTTCAGGGTACCATTCTTTTAGATATTCCAAACACAAAAAAGACAGTACCATTTTGTTCGTTTTTGCTTTCCTCTCGAGACAAAAAATGTTTTGTGTGAAGCATTTGAAAAGCATGTTTTGGATCTACCTCCCAATATCCTCGGTCAATCCAAGAGAGTAGCCTACCACGGCAATAAATGCTTAATTAATATTTTGCTGAGGTGAAGAGAACTTCCAAATATGTTTTCTTCTTTAATTATGACATAATTTTATGTACATATTGTCTTTGAGGTGGTTCTTTTCACCCAACTTGTCTGTAGGGTAAAGTTGCCTAATTCCGTGATACTCCTAATTCCGTGATACGTTTTCTTCACTGAATGTCACAGGGTTGGGTATCTTGCTAGGAAGTTCATCGATGTCTCGAAAGTAGGCGAAAGATGCAAGCTTTCGAGAAAGATGTCTGGCGCTATGGTCGAACTGCAAAACTTTTACTGACATTCAATTAAAATAAAAAGTATCACGGGATTAGGGGTATCACGGAAATAGGCAACTTTATCCTATAGCCTAAACCAGCGTTGTCAGACAGGGACTAAACGGAACGGAGCGCTCCACTAGACTGGTTGCGTGCTACGGTGTTTCCATAGACATAAGCAAGTTCAAGCTCCGATCTAGCTCCACAACCGGTTTTGGAGCTTACAACTCTGACACTATTGGCCTAAACTGTAAATAGATATTATTTGGTGGGCCCTTTGCACAGTCGAGGCGCTGACATGGAAAAGGTAGTAACTGCCAAAAACAAAATTTTTCAGGGGAAGCAAAAAACAAATTTATGAACACTTTCTCACTTACATTGTTACAAAAACTGCTTTAAATGAAAGGCATACATTCATGTTTGTGTTACATATGAAATTTGAAAGTCTGGCACAGATTTATCTGTGAAATCCTATTTTATGAAAATACAACATTGAAATCACTCCTTAGCCAAACTGAGAATTAACGTTATTTATATATTATGCACAAATTTTTCGGTAAAATACATGATACTTTTCATCGAGGAAGTCTAACATAGATAACAAGTCTCTCTTTTTGGCATCAGGGACGACTGGTCTTCTTTCAAGACGTTGCAAGCAATGCAAGTTAGTGATTGACATTAATGACTGTCCTTTCTTAAAAATCCTGTGCTCTGTCCACATTTCAAGGTCATTGAATGACTGTCTTGTTTTTATTAGAGGAAAATCAGCTTTTGACAGTCTAATCCAGTTGAAGGTGCTGATTTTATAGGAGTTGTATTAGAAAACTTGTCACATTCTGCAGAAAAGTCGAAGAAATCCTCATCCTTCATCATTATTACATTATTAGGCCTTACCTCTTCTGGAACCATGGTCTTGTATCTTTTTTTTTTTCTTTTCTCTTTGATGCCAAATTCCCTATCACATGACATGTAGGAATGTTCTGAAATCAGAATTTCAAGTCCACTGAATCAAAATGTTTCTGGGCAATAATGTAAATCAGACCATTAGAATCATCCGATTCTTATTCTGCCCTGCACAATTATCAGCCCATATTTGTCTAGAAACACTCTGATGTTGTAAAAGGAGTTACTACCTTCTCCGCGCCAACAGCATATACAACTTACAACATCTAGTGACTACGTTTCCAACTTCGTTTCATTACATACGGACATACTACCTTCTCTGTGCCATTGGCATGGCCATTTACTACCGTCTCAATGAAAAACCTAAAAATTCGAATTTTTGGCAGTTACGACCTTTCCCATGTCAATGCCTCAGTTGTCTGTAGCAGCAACGCATAACGGAATCAACGTAGTACGTGACCCTTCCGGTCTGCTCTAGTACCGTGAAGATGGTACCTATAGGGTAGAGTAGCATAAATCGCACCGCTTCCTAAATCGCACCACTGCTAGTTTAAAACAAATTACTGTAGTAGTGTGGCATCTAATTGTATTGTTACAATCTACCATATAAACTTCCACCATGTCCCTTGATTTCTGCCACTTCTTTGTGTCAGCAGCGTGGTGATAATGTATCTAATATAATCGCTCAGGTGGATGTATATACAGCTAACATTTTGTAACTAAATAACGGATTTGTATGCAAAGGAATCCATAATCTTAAGATGTTATTCGTTTAAAGAGGTGTTAAAGAACATTTAACTTAGTAGGATTTTCGAACATGTGGTAATTATAGGCTAGAATGAAGGAAATAACTTATGGGGTAGTTTCTCAATTCGCACCACTTTGTAGGTGCCTAATTCGCACCCGTGCGATATGAGCAACTGTAGTAATTCTAACCGTTCAAAAGAAGGGCCCAAAAATTTTAATTGAACTAGGAATGCATCAGGTGGGTGCAATATCAACTGGTGAAAAGGGCGTTAATACAACAAGTGTGTGTTGTACAAGCGCACCAGGTATTTTGTGTCACCTGTGATAATTTTTAAACGTCAAATAGTGCATCCTTCGTTATCAGATGGTGCTCCTCCAGGATCGTTATTTGTTTGCTCTGAGTCAGGTTACATCAACAGTGAACTATTTGTCGAATAGCTCAAACATTTTATTTGCCACTCAAACCTGCCATAGAAAAAAGTGCTGCTTCTCTATGTCCACTTATACGACCCATTCCAAAAAATTAGAAGCTAGATCATCTCGGGAAAATGGTATGCTCCTGTTTCAGCTTCCTCGTCATAATACTCATAGGCCCAGCCTTTAGATATTTCTATCTTCAAATCATTTCAGACAGCTATATCATGAAGCAGTTCTTAGGTGGCTTCGAG
This sequence comes from Periplaneta americana, assembly GCF_040183065.1. Lineage (NCBI taxonomy): Eukaryota > Metazoa > Arthropoda > Insecta > Blattodea > Blattidae > Periplaneta > Periplaneta americana. The sequence goes on from NC_091119.1 coordinate 177,821,736, forward strand.
ATAATCGTGGAGAAAAGCTGACGCAGTTTACAGTCTGAACTGCCTGGTGAAGCACATGGCAAATGTATAACAATAAAAGACGCATTCAGAAAGTTTAAATGTTACGTAATTTACGCTCTATTTTTTCAATTTCATTTGTAGATGCGTTACTCTCTTTCATTAATTTCAATAAACTTGTAATTTGCATTTATTACATTATTCATTCAAATACTCTTCAATATGTTCAATATTGAAAGCTTTCCTTCATCCTGTTCCCTGCAGATAAAGAGGTGCGATTTAAGAAACCGCAGGTGCTATTTAGGAAACTAGTTGCCTAAATGGCACCACTGACATGTGTTTCGAAAATGTCATTTTAATTAAAAAGTATTAAATAAAATTCAAGAATTCTTCTTTTAGATCAAAGGTAAATGTTCTGGGAATGTATCTCTGTAAAGGAATGCAGAACATATAAACTGTATTTTTCAATAAAAATTATAAAAGCTAAAGTGGTGCGATATAGGCAACCTTACCCTATGCATTTTCTTAATATTTCAAATGCTAACTTTCAGCAGGCGGTGTAATACCCAAAAGCCTTATTCTATATTAAGTCTTACTGTACAAAAGCTTAATTATTCTGTTGACTCTCCTGTTTTTGTGCTGAAATATTTATATTGAATTTGCATTTCCTGGAATTCCGTATTGACTTTGTTCTCTTCTTTTCGTATTGATTATTAGGGAGTGTCGGTACAAAGCATTACTAAAATTATCTGCCATGGCCACCCAGATCTTGTGATCTGACGCCATATGATTTTTCGCTGTGAGGTATCCTGAAAAATGATGTTTTTGCTCAGAAATCGCAGGATATGCATCAGTTGCGACAGATGATCGAATAGTCATTCGTGAAAATCGATGAAAATCGTCAGTTACGTTCTACCGTATAGGCTAGTCCATAAGAAATCGATCAGTAAAAACCCTCGCATTTTTTTAATACTCTAATTTTTTCCCTATTTATACAAGGTGCTGAAGAGAGTGCATTTTCAAAAATATACTATCGAAAGTCAAACGGTTTTCGTACTATTGAGCGACAAATTTAGCGTATTTCATAAAAACACAAGCCTCTTTCAGCGATCAGAACTCTGGAACCATTTACTGCAGAACATTGAACGAGAGCTCATTTTGAAGCTGACATTTGGTAGGTTATGATAAGAAGTAATCCTTATTTTTATTGTATACAGAGAGACAGATAATCTAATTTTACTTACTTTCAGACTTTTTGCCCATTTGTAAAAATGTAAAAAATATTGAGAAAAAACCTTGCATTATTAAGAGGGATTCGGCGTTGTTTACTTAGTGGCTCGGCAATAAATTTCGAGAGTATTAAATAAATTATTTTCACACGCCTAGACTTGAACGGCGCAGTACCCCACGCACTGGCCGAGAGGTGAAGATAAGCGAGCATTGGGCGTCATTTTACTCCTGTGTTTATGCAAACTTGGGCTAAGCCATGACTGCTAGACAACACATCACATGTTTGTCTCCTGGCCTTGCTTGTCTCGATTACCTACAGTCACCTGGTTAGTTCACGTGCTTACTATTTATGTTATTTATTTGATATTTTCAATACTTTCTTATCAACGGTGCACCAGTAAAAAATATGTGTTTATTTGTATTTTCAATGCGGAATCTAACCATATATTTTTAAAATATTTTTTCGTGGGCAAGGGCGTTTTAATGAATAAAAATCTAAATTTCTCCATTTCCATAAAAAGTAAGAAAAACTGTTTACATGTCAATATAAACTTTAATTTCTCAGCATCAAAATAAACCATGATTTTGATGATTGGGTGAAAGGGTTTCGGAGCTACAACAGTTTAAAGTTGCTAATTTTTTTGAAAATACGATAAATTTAAATATTTTTAATTTAAACACTATGAAGTTCTGATGCCTCAAACTTTGCACAAAGCATTATATCTCAGTAGTCAACGGACAGAAAAAGTGTCATTTTATTTAAAAATTGCAAGGTCAATTTTTTCTATATTTCGGTCGGTTTGAGATGGAATAGCCCGTATGTAAATCAGTGTCTAAACATTGTGAATTATGTATCGAGAAACAAGGCCTCCATTTTGAACAAAATCTGCAAAGGAATGTGTAGTCAAATGTAAATTAAATGTAATTAAATGTAACGAAGTGTTTGGGGAAAGCGACTTTTAACCCACACTGTATATAAAATTTGTTCCTTAATTTCTTTCATATGTGGAAATAGTGTCAGACAGCCAAACGCTACAACAAGGCTACACGGTAAGAAATTTTCTACTCCAATCCCCTCTACATAAAGTATGTTTGTATAAAGTTCTGCAGTGAAATAAAACGTAATAAAATGCTACGTCTATGCACCGGAATCCAGAGTAGAAATTTTTAAAGCACGTTTCAAATTAAATCTACCGTTAAGTTTGGAACGTTACTATCTGCGACACATGCTGTCCGACAAGAATTTCATACTTGGAATAATTTGGTATCCTGGGATTTTGCATCGAAGAACATCAAAGGCTGGTCTAATTGGTGATACACTGTATGAAGAGAAATGAAATGGAGACCTGAACATCTACCAGACTGCTTTGTCATAATTTTTTCGAACCCTGTTGCACATTTTTAAAGATATTTGCACCTTTCTTTAACCAAGCGTTAAGTCTCTAAATTTTTGCAGTGTGACAAGTAGGAAGAAATGCAAACATATAATTATGACATTCGAGTGCAATTACTGCAAAACTTATACATTTTTTCGTTTGATCTGTATGAATACTTACAAAGGTACGACACTGTTTTTCCAAAGTATTTTTTTTTTAATAATCAATATACGAGTAAGATAGGTAATAAATTATAACTTATATGAAATTTCTCTCTTCTCTTCTCTTCTCTTCTCTTCTCTTCTCTTCTCTTCTCTTCTCTTCTCTTCTCTTCTCTTCTCTTCTCTTCTCTTCTCTTCTCTTCTCTTCTCTTCTCTTCTCTTCTCTTCTCTCATCTCCGTCCCCTCCCCTCCCCTCTTCTCTTCTCTTCCCTCCCCTCCCCTCATCATCTCTCCTCTCCTCTCATCTCCGTCCCCTCCCCTCCCCTCTTCTCTTCTCCTCTCCTCTCCTCTTCTCTTCTCTTCTCCTCTCTTCTCTCCCCTCCCCTCCTCTTCTCTTCTCTTCTCTTCTCTTCTCTTCTCTTCTCTTCTCTTCTCTTCTCTTCTCTTCTCTTCTCTTCTCCCTCCCTTCCCCTTCCCATCCCTATCCCCTCCCCTCTCCTCTCCACCCCTCTCCTCCCCTACCCTCCCATCTCATCCCCCTCCCCTCCCCTCCCCTCCCCACTCTTCTCTTCTCTTCTCTTCTCTTCTCTTCTCTTCTCTTCTCTTCTCTTCTCTTCTCTTCTCTTCTCTTCCGCTATTCAGTCCCAGATATAATGCAGGTTATTCTTTCATTGTCCCTGATTTTCTCGATTATTTATTGTTATTTTGTCAGAGGCCTTTAAAATTCTACATTAAATTTACCTCTAGGTGTTTGGGACCCTTAAGCATTTGTGGCCTCTCTCAATCAAGGACAATTATTTACTTATCGTAACTCTACGAGTCACTTGAGTCCTCTGAAGAAACACGTGAAAAGGATCGTAAATGTAACCAAATTATACACAATAATAAATGTTAAACTTTTATCACTGACAAACGAAAATAAACAAATTTATATTATTTGTGTCGATGCTTATTCCTTTGTCGCGTAATTGGTATTTGTGTCTATGTTTCTATCTGTCTGTCTGTCTACCTTCTCTGTCCGTCCGTCCGTCCGCCCCTCCATCCATCCATCCAGCTATCCATCCATCTTCCCACCCAATTATCCACCCACATAAGTACCCACTTACTTACCTATGTGCATCCCTGTCTATCAGTCTGTTTGAATGTTATATCTATCTACTCACATAAATTGTTTTTTGTTCCTAATAAATATTATTCAATAAAATGACTTAGCCTATTAAATTAAAAACGCATTACTTTATTAACATGTTAACATAAGTTTTTATTTCAGTATGATGACATTTGATCGTTAATTATTAGAAACAAATAACATTATAGTTTATCTTATTGTTTGATTTATCTGAACAAATACCCAATATGAATTGTGAAATAATTAATACTTATAGACCAGGATCCATAAGCAATATCTAAGAAGAAAAATAAAATTATATAACTCTATCGCCTACATGTCATTCAACAAAAAAGGTGTGGAAAAGAAAGTAATTTTCAAATGTGCCAACCATCGCAAAAAAAAAGAAACACACAAAAGCACAACATATAGAGCTTAATAATGCAATTACATTTTTACGCAAAAGAAAGATACTATTAACAATAATTTATACTAAATGCATTTAAAAGCCACGGAAATAACATGAAAAAAAAGGAGCATGAGAGAAAACAGTAGTAGTAGTATTAGTAGTAGTATTTATTTATTTAACCTGGTAGAGATAAGGCCGTCAGACCTTCTCTGCCCCTCTACCTGGAGATTCCAACTACAATATGAACAATAAAATTACAATTAGTATTAAATTTACAATTACAATTACAAATAACATTACAATTAGTATTAAATTTACAATTACAATTACAATAAAATCAAAGTACGATAAGATTACCTGAATAATTAAAGCTAGATAATTTATCATAGAGAAACAAAGAATATTTTATATTTACTGAATTACAAATTAAATCTAGAATAACAAAATTGTATAGTGATGAAATTACTGAATATTGAAATATTTTGTGATAGATTAAAGAAACTATTTACAAGAAATCAATTACTGACCAAGTGCCTAGGAAGTTTTCGTTTGAATTCCATTTTATTTCGACAGTCCCTGATGCTAGCAGGTAGCGAATTCCAGAGTCTTGGCAAGGCTATTGTGAAAGAAGATGAGTATGAGGAGGTGCGATGGGATGGTATTGTTAGTATTGTTTCATGACGAGAGCGTGTGTTCAGATTATGGTGGGAAGAAAGGTAAGTGAAGCGAGACGACAGGTACGAAGGAATAGAAGAGTTCAAGATTTCGAAGAGAAAGAGAAGTGAATGTAAATTTCTTTTCTTATCTAGTTTAAGCCAACCTATTGCTTCCAGGGATGGGTAATATGATCATATTTACGAACATTGCTTACAAAACGTACACACAAATTATGAGCACGTTGAAGTTTCATTTTGTTGTCGCTGGAGAGGTCAGTCAGTAAAATGTCCGCATAGTCGAAATAGGGAAATACAAGTGTCTGCACAAGGGACTTTTTTAAGCAAGAGGGAAGATGAACATTTATCCTTTTTAGCACATGGATAATAGAATATACTTTTCTGCAGGTTTCTGTGATTTGCATGTCCCAGTTGAGATTATTATCCATGTGAATGCCAAGATTTTTTACCGAAGAACTGAAAGGGATGTGCACTGTACTTAATTTAACAGGGGAAATGTCGAGGTGTTTTACAGCGTCGGTTTGCCGTTTGTGTCCTAATATAATTGCTTGTGTCTTTCCAGGATTGATTTTAAGACGGAGTTTCTTTGTCCATGTCACAATCGAGTCAATGTCTTCGTTCAATTTATCTATAGCGTCATTTACTCGGTCTAAGAGGGAAGAGATGTAGCAGTGAAAATGAAAAGATAAAAACACTGACGGAAATTAAACACGGAAAATTGAGCAAAAAAAACTAGACGATTTAACAAATGAAGAGTTCGCGGGAAAAACGATGAATGTCACATTTCTGTTAAGGATCAGATAATGATCTAATACAATCTATAACTGCAAGATATAGTGCTGTTCCTAATAGAAAATAAAGTAAAGGATTACGTGGTGATAATTCTCCTTTTTACCATTTTTCATAAGAACAACATTACATTTCGTAGTGATCCATTGAATTAGATAATGACATCAACCTTAATAAAACTGTGACATTCATCGTTTTTCCCGCGAACTCTTCAAATGTGAAAGCAATCAAAACAGACAATAATCAACAATAACCTCAATGCTCAAATAGAATAATAAAGTTATCTTATTCTACAATTTCAATCAAGACGAAATCAACATTTCGAATATAGGCTATGAATTTAATTATCCACAACACAGTCTGCAAAATACAGTAAAAGGATGTTTTTAACATGACTATTACACATTTACTATGTCATACTACTTTTGACCAATAAAATGGTACGGAACGATGTGTTTCAAACAATCATCGCTGCTTATTTTACAATTTTTACCACCTCCCTAGCGTTTGTTTTTATCACTTCTCTAACATTTGTTTGTTTTTATCACCTCCCTATAATTTATTTCTTTGTTTGTCAACATTGTATTTTCAATAATTGTACCTTTTAAAATGATTCATGTTTATAACGTCATCCTTAATTAAAACTTTCCTATCATTTGTTTTGTTTATATTATTTAGGTTAAGTTATAGCTTCTGCTGTATGAGATTATGGATAGTCACGTATCAGACATTGTTTAATATATATTGATAATATGGTATTGTATTGCATGTATTGTATTTATTAACATTCCATGGTATTCATACATTGCTTCACAGCTAGAATATGGAACAAGACAAAAAATTTAATACTGTTATAAAGTCTTAATTTATAGTCACAGTCTAGATGAAATATATACAGAAGAGATTTAAAATATAGTTTACTAGTACAACACACAGTTTTAGTATCAATTTCATGAAGCGTTATTGAATGTCATGAATTCACCTACAGAATAGAAGGCGTGAGAAATTAGGTACTTCTTTAATTAGACCCTAAATAATCTTATGTTTTGAGTTAAGTTTTCAAGGTAAACTTGCTCATGCTGATCTGGATGAACGTGCTTTTGGATGCTCTAAAGGAATTTCCCGTTGAAGGAGCATTGAATGTCCTCACACAATTCTTGGACTCAAATTTGGAGCACGTGTCTAATAAGTCTGCATATATCTGTGGTGTAATGAAGACATACCGCCAAAAAAGTAGGGCTGGCCAGGGTTCTGGTTCTGGCACTGTTGCAAAGGCTCCTGACGAGGACAAAATAAAGTCTATATTGGAAAGAAGTGGTTACACATTGGATGTAACCACAGGACAGAGTTTCATTTTTTATATCGATAGGCTATTAAAAATTTTTACTGCCATATAACGCACTCCTTTTTGATAGCATGATATACTTGCCGATGGAGTATGAAAGTCATTTTTGATGTGTATTTATGCTATGAACAGTTGAATTAGTTACAAAGTTTTCACGATTACATAAGAGGAAGATTATTAATTAAAAGATATACTGACAAGCCATGGGCATTATTTGTAGTTTGAAGTGGAATGCAAGTGTTTGGATAAAAATGAAACTGAATCAACAAAGCCTTTTTGGCTAGTATCCATCCATAGTGTTCAGTGAAGATTGCATAGTTGACACAACTAATAAAAAGAGAACAACTCCTCAATAACTCGCTACTGCCATCTAGCGGAATATTTGTAATGATGAGATGGTACAATAATACATTTTTAAGAAAGTTTGTGTTTTAGTAAGTCAATTAATATTTTACTGTATGGTAATTTATTTGTTCTAATCTTTATATACTTTCTTCTAATCGTGTAGTGATCAATTAAATTTGACTCGAGTTTTGATTTTCTGTTGATAAATCAAAACCTTTAGTGAGATAACTGAAGAAAAAAAATTGTCAAATAAATGTTTATTATAACTCATATTTCGTATTTGAATCTCTTAATATTTGTTGAAGCGTATCTATGTCTTAAATAATTATTTCCTTACAACATGGTGTTTCTATTTTCTATATGGATTTCCGACGAGAATGGTGTTAGAATAATATACTGTAGTCTCTCTGCCATATTTCATACATACTCAGCCATGTACTGTTCCACCACGTGAATTCAATAGTACTATTTGTCCAGACTTGGAGGTCTGTTGTGTAACTTGCACTAATGCAGTATTTATTGTACTATGAATAAACAAATTAATATCCCTGTACGTGACACACAATAAGCAGTGAGTGGAACACTCTCGTGGCCCGGAGTGTTCTTACCTCCCACTACTATGTGCACAGCTGAATATGTTAATACGAGAGCATTACAACCCCGATTACACGCACGCAGTACACGAGAGCTCTCCTTTAAGCTCAATGGGGGAATTATTACAGCTTGAATTATGCTTTTCATTTCATTTACACAGGCTGATTACTAATTTTTGTGCCTAATTAAACCGTCTGCAATAAACATTTTTTTTTACTTTTAATTAAAAGCCACAGTAGGAAAGAGAAAGTACATTTAATGATGGATATATCCCTTCTGGGAATGATTATAATAATTTTATTGTAAACTTTTTCTGCAGTCCTGTTCTATTTATTGTACTGCAGCTCGAGTGATATTTGAAACCACGAATCAAATGATCTCACATTCGACTGCAAAGAAGTGAAAATTATCCTACTCGTTATGTTTTTCAGCGTGATATCAAATAAAGCTGTAAGTTACAAGAGACAACATACGTGAAAATATACCTTTTAGGCAGCTAAAAGAAGAACTTTTAACACATTCATCAATAGAGCGAAAATTAATTTTAACGCTAGTGTGAAAAGTAATTTTATCAATTGAGCAGAAATTAATTTTAACGCTAGCGCGAAATGTACTTTTATCAATAGAGCGGAAATTAATTTTAAAACTAGCGCGAAAAGTACTTTTAACAATAGAGCGGAAATTAATTTTAAAACTAGCGCGAAAAGTACTTTTAACAATAGAGCGGAAATTAATTTTAACGCTAGCGCGAAAAGTACTTTTATCAATAGAACGAAAATTATTAATTTTGACGCTGGCGCGAACGTACTTTTATCAATAGAACGAAAATTAATTTTGACGCTAGCGCGAAAAGTACTTTTATCAATAGAGCAAAATTTAATTTTAAAACTAGCGTGAAAAGCACTTTTATCAATAGAGCAAAATTTAATTTTAAAACTAGCGCGAAAAGTAGTTTTAACAATAGAGCGGAAATTAATTATAACGCTAGCGCGAAAAGTACTTTTATTAATAGAGCGGAAATTGATTTTAACACTAGCGCGAAAAGTACTTTAAACAATAGAGCGAAAATTAATTTTGATGCTAGCGCGAAACGTACTTTTATCAATGGAGTAAAAAATAATTTTAACGCAAGTGCGAAATGTACTTTTGTCAATAGACCGAAAATTAATTTTAACGCTAGCGCGAAAAGTACCTTTGCCAATAGAGCGAAAATTAATATTATCTCTAGTGTGAAATGTACTTTTATCAATAGAGCGGAAATTAATTTTAGCACTAGCGCAAAAAGTACTTTTATCAATAGAGCGGAAATTATTTGTAACATTAGCGCGAAAAGTACTTTTAACAATAGAGCGAAAATTAATTTTAACGCTAGCGCGAAAAGTACTTTTAACAATAGAGTGAAAATTAATTTTAACGCTAGCGCGAAAAATACTTTTAACAATAGAGCGAAAATTAATCTTGATGTTAGCGTGAAAAGTACTTTTATTAATAGAGCGGAAATTGATTTTAACACTAGCGCGAAAAGTACTTTAAACAATAGAACGAAAATTAATTTTAACGCTAGCGCGAAAAGTACTTTTAACAATAGAACGAAAATTAATTTTAACGCTAGCGCGAAAAGTACTTTTAACAATAGAGTGAAAATTAATTTTAACGCTAGCGCGAAAAATACTTTTAACAATAGAGAGAAAAATTAATTTTGATGTTAGCGTGAAAAGTACTTTTATCAATAGAACGAAAATTAATTTTAACGCTAGCGCGAAAAGTACTTTTAACAATAGAACGAAAATTAATTTTGACGCTAGTGCGAAAAGTACTTTTGTCAATAGAACGAAAATTGATTTTAACGCTAGAGTGAAAAGTACTTTTAACAATAGAGTGAAAATTAATTTTAATGCTAGCGCGATAAACACTTTTAGCGATAGAGCGGAAAATAATTTTAAAGCTAGCGCGAAAAGTACTTTTATCAATAGAGCGAAAATTAATTTTAACGCTAGCGCGAAAAGTACTTTTATCAATAGAGCGAAAATTAATTTTGACGCTAGCGCGAAACGTACTTTTATCAATAGAACGAAAATTAATTTTGACACTAGCGCGAAAAATACTTATATCAATAGAACGAAAAATAATTTTAACGCTAGCGCGAAACGTACTTTTATTAATAGAGCGAAAATTTAATTTAATGCTAACGCGAAAAGTGCTGTTATCAATAGAACGAAAATTAATTTTAACGCTTGTGCGAAAAGTACTTTTATCTATAGAGCGAAAATTGATATTAACGCTTACGCGAAAAGTAATTTAACAATAGAGCGAAAATTAATTTTAACGTTTGCGCGAAAAGTACTTTTAACAATAGAGCGAAAATTAATTTTGACGGAACATACTTTTATCAATAGAACGAAAATTAATTTTGACGCTGTGCAAAAAGTACTTTTAACAATAGAGCGAAAATTAATTTTGAAGCTAGCGTGAAACACACTTTTATCAATAGAGCGAAAATTAATTTTAACGCTAGAGCGAAAAGTACTTTTATCAATAGAGCGGAAATTAATTTCAACTCTAGCGCAAAAAGTACTTTTATCAATAGAGCGAAAATTAATTTTAACGCTAGAGCGATAAGTACTTTTATCAGTAGAGCAAAAATTAATTTTCACGCTAGTGCGAAAAGTACTTTTATCAATAGAACAAAAATTAATTTTGTGCGAGATCATCCGTATTTGCTTGCTTTCCGCACAAAACCAATACGCGGTAAGTGTGAAATACCACATTCAGTATTCCCAACGTAACACACATAACAATTTCCCTATTCTTACCGCTTAAGCGTCATATTCATTTTACTGCTTTAGGCTTTTAACATATTATTTTTAAAGACATTCAACATAGTAGTAATTATAAATTGGAAACTTACCACTGCAATTTCACCTAAATTGCACTGTTAATTATTGTTTTTAAATATTTGCAAAAATTAAATAAACTCTACTACTCCACTAAAGTTATTTCATTTGTGATGCAAGTAACATTAAGGAAGCCGTGAAAAAATCAACAACATTCCAGATGCCGATGTTATTACTGCAATATGTTATATAAATAATATTGTTAAAATATTAAAATGAAAAATGAATCATTACATAACCTTACCGTTTTAAGTTCGCATTTATAGACTGGGGGAAAAAAAAGACAGACGTATATCACGGCCTACTGCAATATAGTAAACACAGAAAACATTTTATAGCAACAATGTTGAAGATAAATATATTTGTTTTCCAAAGTTGCCGTCATTGAACAGAAACCAAGATGGAGATTTCATTGCAACTAATTATAAATTCCTCTTTCAGATATGTAATAAACGATCTTGGCACAAAATAATGTACGATACACGAGCGGTATGTTTGTTTTCATGTTCTCGGGAATTAAAAAAGCTCAACTACGTTTCGCTTTTTCAATCTTTTCCTCGAACATGAAAACGTCAACATACCGCTCTTGTAACGCATATTACTATTAACACTAGCGCGAAACGTATTTTTATCAATAGAGCAAAAATTAATTTTTTAATGCTAGCGCGAAAAGTACTTTTATCAATAGAGCGGGCATTAATTCTAAGGCTAGTGCGAAAAGTACTTTTAACTCCAATGCGAAAAATAAAGTCTCTCAAAGTACTGAAGAGTATAGGAAATGCTGTTTTAGGTCCAGCAATTATATCAATGAAGAGAAATTTCCAACCGCTCCTCTCTGTGGTGAGAGATGGTGACACTTTTTTGGCTAATGCGGCTCTTTTTTTTTTTTTTTTTTTTCGTGTTTTACTTCCAAACCTATCTACTTACTTCCTACAAGTAAAATTCCCGAGTTTCCTCTCTCTTCGTTTGTGGGTTTTCTCCTAACATATTAACGTCATCCGCATATAATAATAATAATAATAATAATAATAATAATAATAATAATAATAATAATAATAATAGTAATACTATAATACCTTTCGGAAATATAGAGAATTTTAATTTTATTTTTGCTTTGTTTGCTTTGCTTTTAAATCATCCCATTTTGATATAAATTTCCGTGATTAAATTGATAGCAACCTGTGATTGCTCTTGATTAAATTAGAGAAGTGTTAAATTATTTCTGGTATTTAAAATTGGATTGCATTAATACTCTGCAAAATAAAAAATAAGCCAACTTTGAAGGAAAAAAAAATTAGCAATAAAACCTACACTTCCGGTACACGGGGCTTTAATTTAATTTCAATTCTTCCCAGTCTAAATAGATATTCAGTTCAATTAAATTT